>NC_089490.1:53146283-53762533 GCF_036850765.1 Saccopteryx bilineata
AACAATCTAGAAGAAATGGATAAATTCCTAGAACAATACAACCTTCTTAGACTGAGTCAAGAAGAAGCAGAAAGCCTAAACAGACCAATCAGTAGGGAAGAAATAGTAAAAACTATTAAAAACCTCCCCAAAAATAAAATTCCAGGCCCAGACGGTTATACTAGTGAATTCTATCAAACATTCAAAGAAGACGTGATTCCTATTCTACTCAAAGTCTTCCAAAAAAGTGAAGAAGAAGCAATACTTCCAAACACATTTTATGAGGCCAACATAACCCTCATACCGAAACCAGGTAAGGACGGCACAAAAAAAGAAAACTACAGACCAATATCTCTAATGAATACAGATGCTAAAATACTAAACAAAATACTAGCAAATTGAATACAACATATTAAAAAAATAACACATCATGATCAAGTGGGATTCATCCCAGAATCTCAAGGATAGTTCAACATATATAAAACGGTTAACGTAATACACCATATAAACAAAACAAAGAACAAAAACCACATGATCTTATCAATAGATGCAGAAAAGGCATTTGATAAAATACAAAACAATTTTATATTTAAGACTCTCAACAAAATGGGTATAGAAGGAAAATATCTCAACATGATAAAGGCCATATATGATAAGCCATCAGCTAACATCATATTACATGGCACAAAATTGAAAGCTTTCCCCCTTAAATCAGGAACAAGACAGGGTTGTCCACTCTCTCCACTCTTATTTAACGTGGTGCTAGAGGTTCTAGCCAGAGCAATCAGACAAGACAAAGAAATAAAAGGCATCCATATTGGAAAATAAAAAGTAAAGGTATCACTTTTTGCAGATGATATGATCCTATACATTGAAAACCCCAAAGAATCTACAAAAAGACTACTAGAAACAATAAGCCAATACAGTAAGGTTGCAGGATACAAAATTAACATTCAAAAGTCCATAGTCTTTCTACATGCCAACAATGAAACATTTGAGAATGAACTCAAAAAAATAATCTCCTTCACGATTGCAACAACAACAACAAAAATACCTAGGAATAAATATAACAAAGAATGTAAAGGACCTATATAATGAAAACTACAAAGCACTGTTAAGGGAAATCAAAAAAGATACAATGAGATGGAAGAATATACCTTGTTCTTGGATAGGAAGAATAAATATAATCAAAATGGCCATATTACCCAAAGCAATATACAAATTTAATGCAATTCCCATCAAAATTCCAATGACATTTTTTAAAGAAATGGGACAAAAAATCATCAGATTTATATGGAACTATAAAAAACCCCAAATAGCCAAAGCAATCCTAAAGAAAAAGAATGAAGCTGAGGGCATTACAATACCTGACTTCAAACTATAATATAGAGCAACGACAATCAAAACAGCATGATATTGGCAGAAAAATAGACACTCAGACCAATGGAACAGAATAGAAAGTCCAGAAATAAAACCACATATATATGGTCAAATAATTTTTGATAAAGGGGCCAACAACACACAATGGAGAAAAGAAAGCCTCTTCAACAAATGGTGCTGGGAAAACTGGAAAGCCACATGCAAAAGAATAAAACTCGACTACATTTTGTCCCCGTGTACTAAAATTAATTCAAAATAGATCAAAGACCTAAATATAAGACCTGAAATAATAAAGTACATAGAAGAAGACATAGGTTCTAAACTCATGGACTTTGGTTTTAAAGAGCATTTTATGAATTTGACTCCAAAGGCAAGGGAAGTGAAGGCAAAAATAAATGAATGAAACTACATCAGACTAAGAAGTTTTTACTCAGCAAGAGAAACTGACAACAAAATAAACAGACAGCCAACTTAATGGGAAATAATATTTTCAAACAACAGCTCAGATAAGGGCCTAATATCCAAAGTATATAAAGAACTCATAAAACTCAACAACAAACAAACAATCCAATAAAAAAAAATGGGAAGAGGACATGAACAAACACTTCTCCCAGGAAGAAATACAAATAGCCAACAGATATATGAAAAGATGCTCATCTTCATTAGTTATTAGAGAAATGCAAATCAAAGCTGCAATGAGGTACCACCTCACACCTGTTAGATTAGCTATTATTAACAAGACAGGTAATACCAAATGTTGGATAGGCTGTGGAGAAAAAGGAATCCTCATTCACTGTTGATGGGAATTTAAAGTAGTACAACCATTATGGATGAAAGTATGGTGGTTCCTCAAAAAAACTGAAAATAGAACTACCTTATGACCCAGCAATCCCTCTATTGGGTATATACCCCCAAAACTCAGAGACATTGATTCATAAAGACACATGTAGCCCCATGTTCATTGCAGCATTGTTCACAGTGGCCAGGACATGGAAACAACCAAAAAGCCCTTCAATAGATGACTGGATAAAGAAGATGTGGCACATATACACTATGGAATACTACTCAGCCATAAGAAATGATGACATCAGATCATTTACAACAAAATGGTGGGATCTTGATAACATTATACGGAGTGAAATAAGTAAATTAGAAAAAAACAAGAATTGCATTATTCCATACGTAGGTGGGACATAAAAATGAGACTAAGAGACATTGACAAGAGTGTGGTGGTTATGGGGCAGGGGAAGGCGGGAAGAGAGGGGTGGAGGGGCACAAAGAAAACTGGATAGAAGATGACGGAGAACAATCTGACTTTGGGTGATGGGTATGCAACATAATTGACTGACAAGATAACCTGGACATGTTTTCTTTGAACATATGTACCCTGATTTATTGATGTCACCCCAGTAAAATTAATAATAAAAAAATAGCTTTCACTAAAAAAATAAGAAACTAACCAAACAAAACACAGCGCTACCAGAAAACAAAACAAAAGATGGTTTTAAAAGATCTTCAAGTGTTAATAATTACCCTAACTGTAAATGAACTGAACTCACCAATAAAGAGGAACAAAGTAGCATATTGGATCAAAAAGCAAAACCCAACCATATGCTGCCTTCAATAGACACATCTAAGCTGCAAGGACAAAAGTAAACTCACCCTGAAAGGTTGAAAAATTATTCTCCAAGCTAATTATACCCAAAGAAAATCAGATGTAGCCATACTCATATCTGACAATGTTGACTTCAAAACAACAAAGATAACCAGAGATAAAGATAGACATTTTATAATAATAAAGGGAACATTATATCAAGAAGACATAACACCTCTTAATATATACGCACAGAACCAGAGTGCATCAAAATATATGACATCTACTAAATGATCTAAAAATAAAAGCAGACAAAAACACAATCATACTTGGAGAACTCAACACACCATTGACAGTCTAGATTGATCATTCAATAAGAAAACAATACTCTGGATCACTTATAGCTCCAAGAAGGTTGCTAGGGGCCCATCAAAAGCAGTGACCCCCACTGGTGTGCATGAGGTTCTGGCCAGGGAGTTCCAGGGCTGGTACATCCAGCAGACAGAGTTGGAGAGCATCAGCTCAGGATCTAACAACTATAGTTAGAGTTGTATCTTAAGGAAAGGCTCCTCACACCTGACACAGCTAAGGCATAGAAAACACTGTCACAAACAGCAAAAAGAGCAGTAGCAGCAGACAAGTAGCCCACGGGGGATTACAAATGACAGCTGAAGCCAATCCAAGAAGATCTAGAAACAACACAACTGAAATCTGGAGGCAGACAATACCAATCCTATATTTAGCTAGTTACACAGACAACACATCCAAAGAAGCAGTCTATACAGAGACAAAATGGGAAGAAAGAGAAATGCAATCCAAATGAATCAACAAGAGAAATTCCCAGAAAAAGAACTGAATGAAATGGAAATAACCGAGATACCAGATGCAGAGTTTAGAATAATGATTGTTAGGATGCTCAAGGATCTTAGAGCAACAATAGACAGACATAATGAGCACCTAAATAAAGAGATAGTAGTTCCTGGCTGGTTGGCTCAGTGGTAGAGTGTCGGCCTGGCATGCAGGAGTCCCAGGTTTGATTCCCAGCCAGGGCACACAGGAGAAGCACCCATCTGCTTCTCCACCCCTCCCCCTCTCCTTCTTCTCTGTCTCTCTCTTCCCCTCCCACAGCCAAGGCTCCATTGGAGCACAGCAGAGATGGCCCGGGTACTGAGGATGGCTCTGTGGCCTCTGCCTCAGGCACTAGAGTGGCTCTGGTTGCAACAGAGCAATGCCCCAAATGGGCAGAGCATCACCCCCTGGTGGGCATGCCGGGTGGATCCCGGTTGGGCACATGCAGGAGTCTGTCTGACTGCCTTCCTGTTTCCAACTTCAGAAAAATAAAAAAAATAAAAAAATAAAGAGATAGCAAGCAACAGAAAGGACATCAAAACCATAAAAATGAATAAGACAGTAATGACAAGTACAATATCAGAAATGAAGAAATTAAAAGCAGGCTGGATGAAGCAGAAGATCAAATCAGCAATATAGAGGACAAGATAAGCAAAAGCACAGAATCCTAACACAAAAAGAAAAGAGGATCAAAAAGTCTGAGGAAACTCTAAGAGAGCTCTGTGACAACATGAAGAGAAACAAAATCTGCATAATAGGGATTACTGAAGGAAAAGAGAAAGAACAAGGGATAGAGAACCTGACTGAAGAAATTATAGCTGAAAACTTTCCTAAATTGATGAAGAAACAAGTCACATGAGTTCAAGATGCAGAGAATTCCATTAAAGAGGAATCCAAGGAGACCTACATCAAGACACATCATAATTAAAATACCAAAGCTAAGAGATAAAGCAAGAATACAAAAGTTGCAAGAGAAAAGTAGTCAAACACTTACAAGGAATGCCCATAAGGATGATGTCTGACTTTTCAACAGAAACACTTGAGGCCATAAGGTTATGGCAAGAAATATTCAAAGTAATGCAAAACAAGAGCCTACAACCAAGACTTCTTTATCCAGCAAGGCTATAGTTTAAAATTAAAGGAGAAATAAAAGCTTCCCAGACAAATACAAACAAAAAAAACTCAAGGAATTCATTATAACCAAAGCAATGCTACAAGAAATGTTAAAGGGCCTGTTGTTAACAGAACAAGGGGGGGGGGGATCTAATAAAGGAGGAATGTAGATTTAAAGAATAAAATGATAATAAACAATTACAAATCTATAATAACCTTAAATGTAAATAGATTAAATGCTCCAATCAAAAGACATAGGGTAGCTGCATGGATAAAAAAATAGGACACATACATATGCTGTCTACAAGAGATCCACCTCAAAACAGAAGAAACATAGACTGAAAGTGAAGAAATGGAAAAAATATTTCACACAAATGGAAATGAAAAAAGAGCTGGGGTAGCAATACTTATATCTGACAAAATACACTTTAAAACAAAGGCTATAATAAGGCATAAAGAAGATCACTATATAATGATGAAGGGAGCATTCCAACAGGAGAATATAACCATTGTAAATATCTGCCTCATATAGGAGCACCTAAATATGTATATAAAGCAGATTTTGATGGACATAAAGGGTAAGATCAACAGCAATACTATAATTGTAGGGGACTTCAATACCCCACTAAAATCACTGGATAGATCCTCAAGAAAGAAAATTAACAAAGAAACAGTAGACTTAAAGGACACACTAGATCAACCGGATTTAATAAATATCTTCAGAACCTTTCACCTTAAAGCAGCAGAATATGCATTCTTTTCAAGTGTTCATGGTACATTCTCTAGGATAGACCACATGTTAGGACACAAAACAAGTCTCAATAAGTTTAAAAAGATTGAAATCATATCAAGTATTTTCTCTGTTCACAATGGCATGAAACTAGAAATCTACTACAGTAAAAAAACTGAAAAACATTCAAACACTTGGAAACTAAATAGCATGTTATTAAATAATGAATAAGTTAACAATGAGATGAAGGAATAAATCAAAAGTTTTCTTGAAATAAATAAAAATGATCATACAACAAGTCAAAATTTATGGGATAAAGCAAAAGCAGTCCTGAGACAGAAGTTCATAGCATTACAGTCATATCTGAAGAAGCAAGAAAAGCTCAAACAAACAACAACTTTGCATCCAAAAGAACTAGAAAAAGAACAGCAAGTAAATCCCAGAGGAAGTAGAAGAAAGGAAATAATAAAAATCAGAGTGGAAATAAATGACATAGAGACTAAAAAAAACAATAATGAGGATCAATGAAACCAAGAGCTGGTTCTTTGAAAAGGTAAACAAGATTAATGAACCTTTAACCAGACTCACCAAGAAAAAAAGAGAGAAGACTCAAATAAATAAAATGAGAGTGGAGAAGTAATAACTGACACAACAGAAATACAAAGCTTTGTATGAAAACACTATGAAGAACTGTATGCCAAAAAATTAGACAACTTAGATGAAATGGACAAATTCCTTGAAACATATAATCTTTCAAAAATCAATCTGGAAGAATCAGAAAACCTAAACAGACCAATTACAACAAATGAGATCAAAACAGTTATCAAAAACTCCCAACCAACAGAAGCCCTGGGCCAGATGGCCTCACAGGCGAATTCTAGCAAATATTCAAAGAAGAACTAACTCCTATCCTTCTCAAGCTATTTCAAAAAATTCAATAGGAGGGAAGACTTCAAAGCTTCTTTTACGAGGTGAACATAATTCTGATTCCAAAACCAGGCAAAGACAATACAAAGGAAAAAAACTATAGGCCAGTATCCCTGATGAATTAAGATGATAAAATTCTCAACAAAATATTAGCAAACCAGATCAAGCAGTACATGAAAAAAAATTATACATTATGATCAAGTGAGATTTATTCTGGTAAGGCAAGGCTGGTACAAAATTTGCAAATCAATCAATGTGATTCATCACATAAACAAAAGGAAGGATAAAAATCACATGATAATATTAATAAATGCAGAAAAAGCATTTGACAAAATCCAGCACCTATTTATGATCAAAACTCTCAGCAATGTGGGAATACAGGGAACATATCTAAACATAGTAAAGGCCACTATGACAAACCCACACCCAACACCACACTCAATGGGCAAAAGTTAAAAGCAATCCCCTTAAGATCAAGAACAAGGCAGAGGTGCCCCTTTCACCACTGTTATTCAACATAGTTCTGGAAGTCCTAGCCACAGAAATCAGATAAGAAGAAGATATAAAAGGCATCCAAATTGGAAAAGAAGTAAAACTGTCATTTTTTTTGCTGATGATATGATACTCTACATAGAAAACTCTAAAGTCTCAGTCAAAAAACTACTAGACCAGATAAATGAATTTGGCAAGGTGGCAGGATATAAAATCCATATTTGGAAATCAGTGGCCTTTATACACACCAACAACAAACTGTCTGAAAGAGAAATTAAGGAAACAACCCCTTTACTATTACAATATCAAAAAAAAATAAAAATAAAGTACCTAGGAGTAAATTTAAACAAGGAGGTTAAAGACTTATACTTGGAAAATTATAAAACATTGAAAAAAGAAATCAAGGAAGATACCAACAAGTAGAAGCATATACTGTGTTCATGGATAGGAAAAATAAACATCATTAAAATGTCTATATTACTCAAAGCAATCTGTAAATTTAATGCAATTTTTATTAAAATACCAATGACGTACTTCAAAGATATAGAACAAATATTCCAAAAATTTATATGGAACCAAAAAAGAACATGAATAGCCTCAGCAATCTTGGTAAAGAAAAATAAGGTGAGTGGTATCACACTTCTTGATATCAAGTTATACTACAAGACCGTTGTACTCAAAACAGCTTGGTACTGGCATAAGAACAAGCAGACAGATCAATGGAACAGAAGAGAAAACCCAGAAATAAACCCACACCTTTATGGTCAATTGCTATTTGACAAAGGAGGTAAGGGCATACAATGGAGTAAAGACAGTCTCTTTAACAAATGGTGTTGGGAAAATTGGACAGGTACTTGCCAAAAAAATGAAACTGGATCACCAACTTACACTATTCACAAAAATAAACACAAAATGGATAAAAGACTTAAATGTAACTCGTGAGACCATAAGCATCTTAGAAGAAAACATAAGCAGTAAACTCTCAGACATCTCTCACAGCAATATATTTGCTGATTTATCTCCACAGGCAAGTGAAATAAAGGACAGAATGAACAAATGGGACTATATCAAATGAAAAAGTTTTTGCACAGCTAAAGACAATATGAACAAAATAAAAAGAGAAACCACAGAATGGGAAAACATATTCAACAATATGTCTGATAAGGGGTTAATAACCAAAATTTATAAAGAACTTCTAAAACTCAACACCAGAAAGATAAACAATCCAATCAAAAATGGGCAAAAGAAATGAATAAATATTTCTACAAAGAGGACATACAGATAGTCAATAGGCAGATGAAAAACTGTTCAACATCACTAATCATTAGAGAAATGCAAATTAAAACCACAATGAGATACTACCTCATATCAGTCAGAATGGCGCTCATTAACAAAACAACACATAGTAAGTGCTGGCGAGGATGTGGAGAAAAGGGAAGCCTCTTGCACTGCTGGTGGGAATGCAGACTGGTGCAGCCACTGTGGAAAACAGTATGGAGATTCCTCAAGAAATTAAGAATGGAACTTGCCTTTGACTCAGCCATCCCACCTTTAGGAATATATCCTAAGAACACCACATCACTGATTCAAAAGAAGAAATGCACCCCCTATGTTTATGGCAGCATTGTTTACAATAGCCAAGATCTGGAAACAGCCCAAGTGTCCGTCAATGGACAAGTGGATTAAAAAGCAGTGGTACCTATACACAATGGAATACTTTGGGGCCATGAAAAAGAGGGAAATCTTACCTTTTGCAACAACATGGATGGACCTGGAAACTATTATGTTAAGTGAAGTAAGCCAGGCAGAGGAATCCAATGAACAACGTGAACTGAGGAATGGAATAGAGGCAGAGGCGGGATCAAAGGGACCAGAGGAAAAGCAAACAGAGGTAAAGGGTATAAGAGGATGGGATTAGAGAAGAGAAAGAGATTGGTGAAATTATATATACATAAAACAGTGTTCTAGAGAGAGGAAAGCAAATCCTGGAGGGAAGGGGGAAGGGTGTTGGGGGAGGAAAGTAAAGTGGATGTTGAGGGGAACACGGAGGATGTATTCAGTGGAACACTTAAATCTATGTAAACACAATAAATTTTTTTAAAAATTACAAAAAAGGAAAGTAGGAAAGACGGCTAATTAGAGAAACAGTAATATTGCCAGGCCCTGTTGAGACACTTAAAATGAATAGTCATGAGTCATAGAGCAAGCTCGCTGCTTTGTTGTGCAGTTTTACTTTGGTGAATTTTAGGAGCATGGAACCAGAAACCCAGGGAGAGAGTTTTGTATAGGTACCATTGTGTATAGATACCACTGCTTTTTAATCCACTCGTCCACTGACGGACACTTGGGCTGTTTCCAGATCTTGGCTATTATAAACAATGCTGCCATAAACATGGGGGTGTATTTCTTTGTTGTGCAGTTTTACTTTGGTGAATTTTAGGAGCATGGAACCAGAAAGCCAGCATCAAGAGTGATGCTTTGCTGGGCAAAGGAGCAAGGGAGCATAGAGGTGAGCAAAGTGCTGGACACAGTACACTACAGAAGATATGCTGATAAGAAAAGAAGAGGTTGCTGATGGATAAAAAGATAGTTGGGACGGTAACTGTGGGCATAGAATTGTAGATAGCAGAGAGGTTTAATGTAAATAATTCAAAACTGGCCTCCAAAAACAAGGGAGATTGTGGTCAGAGGATTACTAACATAGAGCTTTTTTAATTGGAGCAATTTTGAGTGGTATAAATGCCCAATCTGTGTGCAAAGTAGGGGTTGGTGACAATGGAGAAGAATGTCACTGGTTATAAGAAAGGTCATTTGTCTCTACTGTTGTCTCAGTTTCTCTTATTCCCAAGTAAAAGATTAACAACAAAAAAAGAAATCAATAAAGAAATATCTGCCTTAAATGACACACTGGACCAAAAGCACATAATAGATATGAACAGGACATTTCATCCCAAAACATCATGGAACAATCACAAGGATAGACCATAAAATGGGCCACAAAACATCAACAAATTCAGGAAGATTAAAATTATATCAAGTGTATTTTCTGACCATAAGGTTTTGAAATTAAAATTCAGCTGTAAAAAACATGTAAAGAAATCCACAAAAATGTAGAAATTAAACAACATACTTCTAAAAAATGACTGAGTAAAAGAAGAAATAAAAGCAGAGATCAAAAGATACAAACAGACAAATAAAAACAGCTGCATAACATATCGATATTTCTGGGATACAATAAAAGCAGTAATAAGATAGAAGTTTATATTATTACAGGCTTATATCAAGAAACAAGAGATATCCCAAGTAAACAACCTAACATAATATCTTAAGGAACTAGAGAAAAGCAACCCAAAATCATCAGAAGAAAGGAAATAGTAAAAATTAGAGCAGAACTAAACAAAATAGAGAACAGAAAAATTATAGAAAAAAATAATACAACAAAGAGCTGGATTTTTTAAAAAAATCAATAAAATCGACAAAGCACTGGCTAGATTCATTAAGGAAAAAAGAGGAAAGACTCATATAAACAAAATCCGAAATGAAAGAGAAGAAATTACCACAAACATAATAGATATACAAAGGATCATAGAATAGTATGAAAGATTATATGCCACCAAATTCAACAACCTAGAGGAAATGAATAAATTCCTAGAACTATACAATCTTTCTAGATTGAGTCACAAAGAAGTGAAAAACCTAAATAAACCCATAAGCAGGGAGGAAATAAAAACAACTATCAAAAACCTCCCCCAAAATAAAAGTCCAGGACAAAATAGCTACACTATTGAATTCTATCAAACATTCAAAGAAGATTTGGTGGCTTACCTTCACAAAGTCTTCCCTAAAAAGAAGAAGCAATACTCCCTAACACATTTTATGAGGCCAACATAATCCTGATACTAAACCTGGCAAGGACAACATAAAAAAACAAAACTATGGACCAATATCTCTAGTGAGTACATAAGCAAAAATCCTTAACAAAATACTGGCAAATTGAATACAACACATTAAGAAAATAATACATCATGATCAAATGGGAGTTATTCCAGGAGCACAAGATAATTCAACATATGAAAATCTATCAACATAATACACCACATCAATAAAACATAAAACAAAAATTATATGATCCTCTCAATAGATGTAGAATGGGCATTTGATAATATGCCACATCCCATTGTTTAGGACACTCAATAAAATTGGAATAGAAAGAAAATACCGCAACATAATAAAGCCCATATATTATAAACCATCAACTAATATCATACTAAATGGTGAAAAAATTAAAGCTTTTCCTCTAAAATCAGAAACAAGACAAAGCTGCCCACTCTCTCCAATCTAATTTAACAAATTCTGGAAGTTTTAGCCGGAGCTATCAGGCAAGAGAAAGAAATAAAAGTTATCCATATTGGGTAGTAAGAAATAAAGATATCATTTTTCCAAGAAAACATGATCCTCTACATAAAACCCCAAAAAACTCCATTAAAAATTTATTAAAATCAATAAACCAATACAGTAAGGTCTCAGGATTCAAAATCAAAATACAAAAGTCTATTGCTTTCCTATATGCCAATGATGAAACTTTGGAAAATGAACTAAAAAGAAAAAACAATTCCTTTTACAATTGCAACAACAACAACAAAAAAATAAAATACATAAGAATAAACTTAACAAAGGATATGAAGGACCTATATACTGAAAACTACAAAACATTATTGAAAGAAATAAAAAAAGACCCAATAAAATGAAAATATATACCATGTTCACAAAAAATCACCAGGTTTGTATGGGACCATAAAAAACCCAAATAGCCAAGCAATCCAGAGGAAAAAGAATGAAGCAGGAGAAGTATCACACCACCAGACTTCAAATTATATAATACTATGGAGCCATGATAATCAAAACAGTATGGTATTGGCAGGAAAACAGACATACAGACCAATGGAATAGAATCAAGAGCCCATAAATAAAACCACATATATATGAATAAATCATCTTTGACAAAGGAGCCAAAAACATACAATGGAGAAAAGAAAACCTCTTCAATAAATGGTGCTGATTACCAAATCACTAATTCAAAAGAAGAAATGCATCCCCATGTTTATCGCAGCATTGTTTACAATAGCCAAGATTTGGAAACAGCCCAAGTGTCTGTCAGTGGACGAGTGGATTAAAAAGCTGTGGTACATTTACACAATGGAATACTATACAGCTGTAAAAAAGGAAATCTTGCCTTTTGTGGTGGCATGGATAGACCTGGAGACAATTATGCTAAGTGAAATAAACCAAGCAGAGACAAATATCATATGATCTCCTTATATGTGGAATCTAATGAACAAAGTAACCTGAGGAATGGAATAGAGGCAGAGGTGGGATCAGAGGGAGCAGAGGGACAGCTGTCAGAGGGAAAGAGGATGAAGGGATGGGAAGAGAGAATGTGAAGGGATTAGTGAAATTATATATACATAACACATAGATACAGATAATGGACAGAAAATCCCAGAGGGAAGGGGGGATGGAGTTAGGGAGAGGGAGGCCAAGGGGGTGTAATGGGGGACATGGGGGTGGGAGTGAGGGTGTTATATTGAGTGGGACACTTGAATCCATGTTAACACAATAAATTAAAATTAATAAAATAAATTTTTAAATGGTTGCATTTATTTATGCTTCAGTGAAATTAAAAAAAATTAAACTACAGTAGAGACAATGAAGATGAGATTATATCCTATATTTAAATATAACTTAATAAAGAAAAATGATTAAAATGATGGGAAAAGGACAAAAGATATAGAGAACAGATTCTAGAAATCTAATCTTTTTATTTGAAATCTTAGAAAAAGAGAAAAAAAATGAAATCAAAAACATAATTTAAAAAAACTTTACGGAATTAAAACTGCAAGTCAGCATACTTGAAAGGGTCATCAAATAAAACAAATGTTAATTAAGTGATAAACTCCTTGCTATAATCTGGTGAAATTTCTAAACTTCAGAGGTAATAATATAAATATCATCTACTCCTAGGTTTCTCTTCTATAACAATGAGACAGCACCAGAGTGTTGAGGGGGAAAGATGTGACCCAAAAATTGGATACTCATTCAACTTGTTAACTCAGTATAGTGAGGGCAACAGAAAGATAATTTAAGACACAAGCAGTTAGGAGCTAAAAAAAAAAAAAAGTCTAGCAACACTTATAGACTTAATAAAAAAATTACTCAGATGTGTTTTTCAGTCCACTGTGATCTACATTAAAATAAAAAATAAAGAATGTGCACTCAGCCTGACCTGTGGTGGTGCAGTGCATAAAACATTGACCTGGAATGCTGAGGTTGCCGGTTTGAAACCCCAGGCTTGCCTGGTCAAGGCACATACCAGAAGCAACTACTGTGAGTTGATGCTTCCTGCCCCACCCCACTTTCTCTCTCTCTCTCTCTCTCTCTCTCTCTCTCTCTCTTCTCTTTAAAAAAAAAAAGGAATGTGATACTCATTATATACAAGAACCAAGGTGGTCAATAAAGTCTATTAAACACAGTGTGAAGGGTAAAATATTGTTGTGATATAGTTAAAAGACTTAACTGATAGTAGGAAAAAAAAATCCCTAGACAAGGACCTTAATAACAACTGGAATCTAAAATCCAAGATTATAGTAACAAATACTGAAAAGCTGTGAGTAATGGTAAAAGTATTTTGAAGGGGTGAATGTATGCTAAACTTAAATTTTTTTTAAAGGAGAAATCAACTATCTCTCATACTTGGAGATAAAAACTTTAGTAAAATAGAAATGCATAGGTTTAAGTTTTTTAAAATTGGAAGCTAATCACTAATGAAGTAAAATTTGCACTTTTTTGGCCCTAACCGGTTGGCTCAGTGGTAGAGCGTCGGCCTGGCATGAGGGAGTCCCGGATTCGATTCCCGGCCAGGGCACACAGGAGAAGCTCCCATCTGCTTCTCCACCCCTCCCCCTCTCCTTCCTCTCTGTCTCTCTCTTCCACTCCCACAGCTGGGGCTCCATTGGAGCGAGGTTGGCCCGGGCACTGGGAATGGCTCTGTGGCCTCTGCCTCAGGTGCTGGAATGGTTCTGGTTGCCACAGAACGGCGCCCCAGATGGGCAGAGCATCACCCCCTGGTGGGCATGCCGGGTGGATCCCGGTCAGGCGCATGCGGGAGTCTGTCTGACTGCCTCCCTGTTTCCAACCTCAGGAAAAAAAAAAAAAAATTGCCACTTTGAACAACAAACATCAGCTTTGATATTTTTGATAAATGATAATAAATGTAAATAGAAAAATTTTTTATTAAAAATGAAAGGCTTTCAATTGAAGAAGATACAAGTAATTGGAGGTAGATGCTGTGTTAATGAATTGGAAGAATTAACATCATTTAAATGTTCATACTACCCAAAGCAATCTATAAATCCAATGCAATTCTTATCAAGATACCAATAATGCATTTCACAGAACTAGAACAAATATTTTAAATATATAAATATATATGAACCACAAAGGACCTTGAATAGTCATAGCTATCTTGAGGAAGAAGAACAAAGTAGGAGGACTCATGCTACCTGGTATCAAACTATTCCACAAGGCCATAGTAATCAAAACAGCACAGTACTGGCATAAAAACAGAAATATAGATCAATAGACTAGAATAGAGTACCCAGAAATAAAGCTATGACTTTATAGTCAATAAATATTTGACAAAGGAAGTAAGAACATACAATGGGGTTAAAGGCAATCTATTCAATAAATGGTATTGGGAAAATTGGACAGATATGTGCAAAAAAAATGAAACTAGATCATCTTCTTATACCATATACAAAAATAAACTCTAAGTGGATTAAAAACTTAAATATTAGACTCAAACCAATAAAAATCCTAAGAAGAAAACATAGGCATCTCAGATAGGAAAATCTCAGACATTTCTCATTGCAATATTTTTTCTGACATACCTCCTCAACCAAGGGAAACAAATGGGACTACCTCAAACAAAAAGGTTTATGCACAACAAAAAAAACCCCATCAACAAAATGAAAAGACAACATACTGAATGGGTGAATATATCATATTTGTTGATACATCTGATAAGTTCTTAATATCTAAAATTTATATGGAATTATAAAACTCAACACCAAAAAAATTAAGAAATGGGCAAAGGATCTAAATAAACACTTTTCTAAAGAGGACATACAAATGACCAATAGACATTTGAAAAGATGCTCAACATCACTTATCATCAAAGAAATGCAAATTAAAACCACACTGAGGCCCTGGCAAATTTGCTCAGTGGATAAAGAAGGGGTCCCCAAACTACGGACTGCGGGCCACATGCAGCCCCCTGAGGCCATTTATCCCCCCCCCCCCGCCGCACTTCCGGAAGGGGCACCTCTTTCATTGGTGGTCAGTGAGAGGAGCATAGTTTCCATTGAAATACTGGTCAGTTTGTTGATTTAAATTTACTTGTTCTTTATTTTAAATATTGTATTTGTTCCCGTTTTGTTTTTTTACTTTAAAATAAGATATGTGCAGTGTGCATAGGGATTTGTCATAGTTTTTTTATAGTCCGGCCCTCCAATGGTCTGAAGGACAGTGAACTGGCCCCGTGTAAAAAGTTTGGGGACCCCTGGGATAAAGCATTGGCCTGCCATATGGACATTCCGGGTTCAATTCCCAACCAGGGCACACAAGAGAAATGACCATCTTCTTCTCTTACCCTCTTCTCCCCCTTCTCTCTGTCTTTCCCTCCTGTAGCCAGTGGTTCGTTTGTTCGATCATCAGCCCCAGACCAGAGTTACTGGGTGAATCCCAGTCAGGGCCCATGCAGGAAGGAGTCTGTCTCTCTATCTCCCTTCTTCTCACTGAAAAGAAATAATAAATAAGACTCACAATGAGATATCAACTTACACCTGTCAGAATAGCTATCGTCAATAAATCAACAAATAACAAGTGCTGGCGAGGGTGTGGAAAAATGGGAACCCTTGTACACTGTTGGTAACGATGCAGGTTGGTGCAGCCACTGTGAAAAGCAGTATGGAGTTACCTCAAAAAATTAAAAATGGAATTTTTTATATATTCAGCAATTCCACTTCTGGTTATATATCTGAAGAAACTCAAAATACTAATTCTAAAGAATATATGCCACCCTATGTTTATTGCAGTGTTATTTACAATAGCCAAGATATGGAGGCAGCCCAAGTGCCCATTGGTAGTGAATTAAAAAGCTGTGGTACACTTACACAGTAAACTACTATGTGGTCATAAAAAAGAGGGAAATCTTTCCCTTTGTGACAGCATGGATGAACCTGGAGAGCACTCTGCTAAGTGAAATAAGCCAGTCAGAGAAAGACATGTACCATATTTCATTCATATGTGAAATCTAATGAACAAAATAAACTACAAAATAGGGAAGACTCCTATATAGATAGTAGGCAGACTGTCGGGCATGCGGTGTGGAGGGATTGAGGAAAAAAGAACCATAAAAAAGAATAGCTCATGGTGATTGCCAGCGGGGTGGGGTGAGGAGGTGAAAGAGGCTATAGAGGAAATAAATGATGATGGACAAAGATTTGACTTTGGGGGTGAATATATAATATGGAGTACAGAGGTATGTTATAGAATTGGAACCTCTATAATTATGTTAACCAGTGTCACCTCAATAAATTTAATTTAAAAAAATGAAAGGCTTTCAGATATAATTAGAATACTAAATCAAAGTAAATGCCATTTACATAAGACAAATAAAAAATAAATATAATGTTTAAATATTACAGGATATGTGAAGAAAAATCAAGAAAGGAAAAAGAAGAGGTAAGAAAACCAAGAGATAAAATAAAATTCAACAGCTACAAATACTAAACAGAATCAAGAGGTAATAAATAAGTGATAATTAAGGGTTTTAAAATTTTGAATAATAAGTTTGATTGAATATTTAACTTTATACAATAGAAAAAATATACCATTTTGAAACAGCAATTTTACAAAATGTTCCAATGCATACAAGTTTCTCATTATTATAATACAAGTTTCCTATCAGAGTTCAAAAAGTTTGAAATTAATAACAAAATATTTAATAGTAGAAAACAGCTATTTCTAGTGATCTAAAATGACTCAAATAACTTTGAAGCTAAAGTAGAAGTTGCCACTATAATAGCATTTTTTTAAAAAAACATATTTCATGAAAAACTGTGAATACTGCAATTTACAAAATAACGTGGTAAATAAGCAAAGAGGAGCCAATATATATTTTTAAAGAGTTAGTAAGAGGGACTTGCACTACATGACATTAAACATCATAAAGCCATAGTATTTAAATTAGCTTTGCTCTCTTACACCACAGACCTCATCAGACTTGACCGCGCCCAGTGACATTTTTCCTCCTTTTCATTTGTTCCCTCAGCAGCAACACTGCACTCCCTAATGGATACCTGATCCTCATAACTGGTTCCCCCTTAAAGATTTAAAAGGTAATCGTGAAATGATGGCAAGGGAAAATTATAAAGTAGATATGACCAAATATGTGTAAGCTACAGAAAGTCTCTTACTTTTAGAGAAACTCTCTAACCACCTACTACCTAAAGTGTAATTTACTAACTGAAAGCATCAATATCACCTGGAACCCTGACAAAAGTGCGAATTCATGGGCCACACCCAGACCTACACCAAGTCACTCTCTGAAGGTAGAGCCCAACATCTGTGTTCAACAATCTCTGCAGGTCATTCTTACACATGCTAAAGTTTGACAACCACTGTTATAACTTATTTCTGCATTTGTAACTCAGCTTGGTTTTCTGTTAACTGGGCCGGTAGTCCCTTGAGATAAGCAACAGGTGTGTAGAGTTTGAATGTTACTCTCAAGAAATGGAAAAGGTAGAGGTCAGAAGGACAGGATGGAGGTCATAGAAGATATGATTCCATATCCCTTCTAAGGGCTAACATTCTGTACTTTCTATCTCATATAAATGGAGAAGTTAACAATTTTTTTTTTATTTTATTTTATTTTATTTTATTTTATTTTATTTTAGCAAGAGAGAAATAGACAGACAAGGACAGACAGACAGGAAGGGAGAGAGATGTGAAGCATCAACTCAGTTATGGCACCTTAGTTGTTCACTGATTGCTCTCATGTGTGCCTTGACCAAGGATTCTCCAGCCAAACTAGTGACCCTTTGCTCATGTCAGTGACCTTAGACTCAAGACAGTGACCTTGGACCTCAAACCAGTGACCTTTGGGCTCAGGCCAATGATCATGGCGCCATGTCTATGATCCCACACTCAAGCTGGATAAGCCCACACTCAAGCCAACGACCTTGGGAACCTGGGTCCTCAGCATCCCAGGCCTACGCTCTATGACTCTGCCACCTGCAAAGAAGCTAATATAATTTGCAAACATAATTTAAACTCAGTGTTGAGCTGGGTAACCAGGACTATCTTTCAATTTCACCTAGTTTATTTGATCTTCCCTTCCTCCCTTCTTCCTCATTCAGGCATCAAAAGATTACTACTGTCAACAACACTGTATTGTGTCTTTAACTGTTTCTTCCACAGAATGACAATTTTCTTGCATTAGATTCCCAACTTCTGAGGAAGTAAAAAAGGTTGTCCATTTCTCTGGGAAATCCTCTATCTATATTTTATATGGGACCTTCGCAACCATGCGAACCCACCTCCTCAAAAATGTTCTTTTTAAAATAGTCTTGTGTGAATGTTTTCTGCATTATCAACTTTTAAAATTCCCATCTTATGACTGCAAAAGCTGCCCACATTTCTTCTTTTAAATTTCAATAAAATATGAGCCATTCATTGCAGGAGTGAGATCCTAACACTTCCTTTTAAATGGGGTGTACCCACCCTTTCCAGGAATGAAGAGTAGTGGCTATTAATCTGTGACAAAACAATTCACGTAGGATCCCTAATATTTTCATGAGGAGTAGCCAAGATTTAGGAACTGAACCAGCAATTTGACATTGCTAAGATGATGTAGTAATTTTGCTGGAGGCTTAGCATAATTACTTCAAACAGGTCACTAGAATTGAGTTTGTCTTTTGGGTGGAGTCTAGCCAAAACAAGCTAAATGTTTATGCTAACCAGAAAAAAAATTGAGTGCTTTTGGGCATGCTATACTTTCAAGGAACAGGCAATTTTAGAAATGACTTAGAGAAGATGTATATCATTTTGTTCCCGTGGAAATCATTGCTCACAATAGCGATGCGAGGGCCTTTATCTTTCATTTATGAGCCATTTATTTATGTTCTATGAGATAAAACTATTAAACCAAATTTGGTTCTCATATTCTCAGCTTTCATAATATTTTTTTTCCACTTAAGACTAAAGTAAATAAAACCTCTCTCACTCGTTATGCCATTAGAATGCATGTGGTACTTACTATCTAAAGCTAATAATTAGGTTGATGAGTCAGGTACAGCAATGAGGAATTGGGTGGAGCTTAGCCAAAATTTTATTTCATGAGAATAAAGAAATTTGGAGAAAAAGTTTCGTTTATTACCTTGCTTCTTGCCTCAAATGGATCCTTTGCCAGGTGATTTTCTTTAGTTTCTAAAGAAAATTATTATTATAATAAAAGCATATCATTTTAATGTAATTTTCAGAGCTAGTTTATTTGTAAATATAAATGACTAATTCTTACATCATGGTCTTCCTGTTTTTGTCTTTGCCTCTTTGTTAAGCTACTACTGCCTATGTACCGCAGGCAAAACCAACCCGACTGAAAACCTGGTCATTCTAACCCATTGTGGTTTGTCTTTGTGGCCACACCTCACCATGAGAGCCAGTTTTGCTAGTCCCAGTCAAAATTATCCACACCTCAGAGACAGAGATCCTCTCCATCTCCCATCTCATTTTTCTTTCCCTATGCATGTAGTACTTTTCTTTCTCATGAAGGACAGGAATCTTTCTCTCTTTTTCTAGAAGAAGCTGTCCTGATTCTACCTTGAACCTGATGTCTTTGAGATCATCATTAGAGTCAGAAACAGAGCCCAGGATCTGGACCCGGCTCAGAAATCTCATGTTCTGTCCCATCTCTGTCACTGTGTATCTGTCTGAGGTCCTCATTTTCCCCACTGTTTTAGTGAGGGGCTGGCCTGGATTACGGCCCACATTCTGTGACTAGGATTCTTTAGTTGTTCACTCTCACACTGTCCCCAGCTCACCTCCTCAAGGAGTGCCTTTTCAGACTTTCACAGTTTAAAAAGCCTTTTCACAACCTTGTTCTCATTAGACCTTTATTACAACTCTGAGAGATAAGCAAGGCAGATTTTATCTCCTTCATTTTAGGGGTGAAGAAACAGAAGCCAATAGAGGATTTGTGACTTACCATATATTTCACTCCATAAGATGCACTTTTTCCCCAAAAAAGTGGAGGGGAAAATGCCCATGCAGCTTATGGAGTGAATGATCATTTTTTTTAACTGCTGTGGGGCGCTGCGCTGGTCAACATGTGTAGAATGAGCGCCAGCGGGACTGTAACCATACCCACCATCGTGGTGTGTGGGACCCTGGCATCTGCTAAGTGATCTCCTGGTTCCAGTTTCCACAGTTGCATGCAGCGCAGGAGGGAAGGTGAGTGATGTTGTGTGGATGCATTCATCTGGCATCATCGAGGGCAGACGTGAGAGGCTCGCTGCAGTGGTGGAGGGCTGTGCTGCAGCTGCTGGAGCTCTGTGTGAAGTGCTGACGACACTTGCTGCCCTATTAGTGCCTGATCAGTTTAGATCATGTATTAGCAAAACCACAAAAAAAAAAAAAAAAAAAAAAAAAACAAAAAAAAAAAAAAAAAAAAAAAAAACTTTAAAGAAGTAAAGACTCATCTAGCTGCAATTCCTGGGCATCATCAGCCAGTTGCAACTTCTCGACATTTCCATCAACAAACTGTTTAGCCTTTATGTGAGAAGAGTGGAACAAATGGATGGCTGCTGGTAATCATGATCTAACACCAACTGGATGAATGAAGAGACCCACTATCACTCAAGTTTGTGAATGGGTGAAAACATCATGGCAGTCAGTGAAGAATGAAACCGTGGTACGGTCATTCCAAAAATGTGGCATTAGCAATGCCTCAGATGGCACTGACGATGGTATCATATATGAAAATAGCAAAGAAAGTGATAACAGTGATTGTGAGCAACTGAGCTTCTTAAATTCTGACACTAGCGATAATGAGTTCCTGGGGTTCCCGGACAACTAGAAGAGTATTTGAACATTAAATTCCCTTCTCATTTGTTAATAACAGTGCTAATGGTTGTTAATATTGCTGTTTAGTTTACATTGTTGAAATATTATTGTAGTATATTTTATTAAATATCTTAACACACCATCTGGTTCAGAATTTTTTTTTTCTTATTTTCCTCCTTAAAACCCTAGGTGTGTCTTATGGTCAGATGTGTCTTATGGAGCGAAAAATTTGGTATTTTCTCAGAAAGGTGGGTCAGGAGCCCTGCCTTTAGTAAATAGTCCCTGTTCCATGAAGCTACATTTTATGACACTCCAGTTCCTAATAAAGATGGTTGTGCCCTTCTACTCTCATTTCCTATAGTTGGAAACAGAAGCCCCAATTTGTTTGTTTTTGTTTCTAAAATATCTTCTCTCGTTCTGACACTTTAGAACATTCAAAAGTAATTCAAGGGATAGATTTAAAAAAATAATGAATGATCATGTTTATAAGGATTATTATAGTAATTGGAATAGGCGGGGTCAGGACTAGGGTAAGACAAGTGAATCCCTTGCTTCAGAGACAAAATTTAACAGGAAAGAAAGAAAAGAAAATAAAAGAAAAGAAAAGAAAAGAAAAGAAAAGAAAAGAAAAGAAAAGAGAAAGAAAGAAAGAGAAAGAAAGAAAGAAAGAAAGAGAGAGAGAGGAAAGAAGGAAGGAAGGAAGGAAGGAGAAAGAAAAGAAAGAAAGAAAGAAAGAAAGAAAGAAAGAAAGAAAGAAAGAAAGAAAGAAAGAAAGAGGAAGGAAGGAAGGAAGGAAGGAAGGAAGGAAGGAAGGAAGGAAGGAAGGAAGGAAGGAAGGAAGGAAGGAAGGAAGGAAGGAAGAAAAGGAGGGAGGGAGGGAGGGAGGGAGGGAGGGAGGGAGGGAGGGAGGGAGGAAGGAAGGAAGGAAGGAAGGAAGGAAGGAAGGAAGGAAGGAAGGAAGGAAGGAAGGAAGGAAGGAAAGAAAATCAGTGGCCCTGGCCAGTTAGCTCAGTTGGTTAGAGCATCATCCTAAAATGTGGCAGGTTGAATCCCCTGTTAGGGCACATACGGGAAGCGATCAATGAATGCACAACTAAGTGAAACAACAAATGAATGCTTTTCTCTCGTTTCTCTCTCTCACTCTTTCTCAAAACAATCAATAAAAAGAACCAGTAATCAAGATTAATAATTTAATGCAATACTTTTAACACTCATAATAATTAAAAAATGATAAGCAAAATATCAAAAGTTTAAATAAAGATAGGATCAGTAGAGAAAAAAAGTATAAAAATTATTTAAAGAAGTACATAAATTATATTCAATTTGCTAGAAATGGCTACTACACCAAATCTGTACTCTCTGCTTTCAGACTTCTGATTTTGAAAGAAACAAAAATTAGGCTAATGATTTAAGCTACTATTAATTGCAATTCTTTTCTTACTTTCAGCCAAATATACCTGAATTAGTATCTTGAGTTTCATTGGCTGAACATACCTACTCCCTAGGACAGCATCTTTTATGGAGGAGATGTACAATAAATATTTAATCTAAAAGAAAAAAATTTAATTGAGAATTTTATAAAATGAAATGATGATAAATTATGGGGATAATTTGAAATTGCTGGGATAGGTAGAGTAGAAAGGCAGAGTAAAAGGGCCATGCAGGTATTCAATCAATACAGCTAACAATAGTAGTTAATGTTCACCAACTATTCGTGATACTTCAAGAAATGTTGATTTTATTTCCAAGATCTGAAGCTTTCTGAAAATGAGACATCTATTTTTCTTTCAGTCTATGGGTGCAATCCAATCTATCAATTTACTCCTGGGATGAATTATATATTTATGATTTAAGCCACCACTAGACAAATCATGGTAACCATTTTTAAATGCTTTTTTTTGCCAAACCTTAAGTCTTGAAACATCCATTAAAAGTCACATAAAATATTATGTCAGCCTTTGAGAATTTGCCACCAATACGAAGCTTGGAGGCTTAAAATCTGGGGAGGTGTTTGTCTCCCATTAGCCAGTTTCCTCCATGCCTCACTGTCCCCAGTACCCAGCCCTTGACCTTTGGTGGTCCTGCTCTAGGTGTTAGAGCTGCCAGTAATGCCTTGGAGCTCAGTGGTTCCTGCTTTCATTGTAATAGAGATGTCAGCTATGAAGCTGACACCTCCAGTTAGAACTCTGAAACCTGTTCCAAGATAAATATTGTTGAT
The DNA here is from genome assembly GCF_036850765.1 of Saccopteryx bilineata. Taxonomy (NCBI): domain Eukaryota; kingdom Metazoa; phylum Chordata; class Mammalia; order Chiroptera; family Emballonuridae; genus Saccopteryx; species Saccopteryx bilineata. Next base: position 53,169,747 of record NC_089490.1, read on the forward strand.
TTACTTGATTAAGTTTCAAGCACAACTTTTTATTCCAAATGAACTATAAGTTAAATAGGCCTTGTGGGTAGGCCCGAAGTTTAATACCAATGAGTGGCATTATCTTAGCTGGAGGGTCAAACAAATGATCAACAAATGTTTGAAACACAACCCAACAATAACTGACAAACTGCAGAGATAGATGTTTAGTGCATTGTGTAATATCACTATGCCCAGGGAACATTCCCACAGTATCAACTTACACTAGTTAGCAATGAATTCAAACTTGCTTAGCAAGGCAAACTCTGTCATCACTGTTTATGGAGAGTAAACACCCAATTAGTTACTATTGCATAAATTAATAATTACAACATGACCTGACTCAACTCAGTCACAACTAGCTTCAATCTTTAAGCTAGTTAAGACTGAACTAGCTTAATGTTCATGACCATTTATTATGACCTTTCCTCTAGAGAAGTGATTTTCAACCTTTTTCATCTCATGGCACACATAAACTAGTTACTAAAATTCTGCAGCACATCAAAAAATAATTTTTTTGCCGATCTGACAAAAAAATAGATATAATTTTGAATCATTCACACTGGATGGTATTGTTGTGTTGGCTGTAGTCTTTTTTTTTTTAATTTGATAAACTAAGGTCAGTGTTTTAAAAATTTCTTGCACAGCCCAGTGTGTGGAAGTCCTGGGTTCAATTTTCAGCCAGGGCACACAGGAGAAGCACCCATCTGCTTCTCCACCCTTACCCCTCTCCTCTCTCACTATCTCTCTCTTCCATTCCTGTAGCCAACCCTCGATTGGAACAAAGTTTGCCCAGATGCTGAGGATGGCTACATGGCCTGCCTCAGGTGCTAGAATGGCTCCAGTTGCAACAGAGCAATGGCTCAGATGGGCCAAGCATCGCCCCCTGGTGGGCAGGCCGGGTGGATCCTGGTCAGGCACATGTGGGAGTCTGTCTCTCTGCCTCCCTCCTTCACACTTCAGAAAAATATATAAAAAAAATTCTTGCAGCACACCAGTTGAAAATTGCCCATTGGCTCAGTGGTAGAGCACTGGCCCAGTGTGCAGATGTCCTGGGTTAGGTTTCTGGGCAGGGCACACAGGAGAAGCAACCATCTGCTTCTCCATCCCTCCTCTGTTCCCTTCTCTCTTTCTCTCTCTCTTTTCTCCTCCTGCAGCCATGGCTTGATTGGTTCAAGCATATTGGTCCTGGGTGCTGAAGATGGCTCCATGGGGCATCTGTCTCAGGTGCTAAAAATAGCTCAGTTGCAAGCATTGGCCCCAGATGGGGGTTGCTGGGTGTATCCTGATCAGGGAACATCTGGGAGTCTGAGTCTCTATCTCCCCTCCTCTCACTTGAAAAAGAAAAAAAAGGAAAGGAAAACCATTGTTGTAGTAATATATTGGCATTTGATCATGTTACCACAACTACAAACTAAAGGAATGGGTTAAAGTTTGGTGCACTCTCTATATCAACAATCTTATTTCTGCAATACTAACTCTAGAAATTTTAACTAGTAGTAAAAATCCACACTATTTATTTTCTAAATTTTTTTTAACTTTTAGTGTGTTCTTATACTTAAACCACAGCCTCATTTCCCATAAATATGAAACAAACCAACAAATTACCTATTATATCTATCTTTTTCACACATACTAGTGGCTTCTAATTATGAAAGATGACAGTAGGAAGGAAATAGAAAATTTAGATTCTAGTTCAGGCTCTGGTTGGCTGTAAGAATATGATCAAATTTTTCCAGTTTGTATCCTGATTATTTTTTATATACATAGTCAAAATAAGGTAATTTTTATATTAAATACCTTCTCAAATTCATGTTGCCATAGCACATGTTTCAGTCAATAAATTCTTTAATCAATGTATAGAGAAGTGGTATGCTCTGTTTACATTGTTTAAAGTGTCACATCGGAGATAGCATTGGATACTATAAATGTTAAATGCAAATCTATGCATGTCTAAGCAAAAATGATTATTCCAAAAAGCTACTTACCAATTAGAAGCAAACTTTTATGAAGTGGTTCTAACTCTCTCATCTATGTCTAGATCTCAATTTTAGCACTTTTTATAATATAATTACTTGTTTCTTTGTCCATCTTTAAGTCATTGGCACACCAGCTGGAATGTATATTATTATCTTTCTGTGGCTAGCACAATAACAGGTACATAGAATTTATTAAGTACTTGTCAAATGAATATATTCAACAGTAATCTGAGAATATAAAAGTATAATTACCATAAAATAATAGGCAAAGCTCTCTTTATATTATCTAGGTTCTGATATAGCATAATACTTCTTGACAAGGAAATACTTTGTTTCCAGAATTATACTATTGTCTTCCAAGTGTCTATAAAAATTTTTTATAAATTTTATTTAGAAAATTAAATTTAACAGAGTGACATTGATCAATAAGAATACATAGGTTTTAGGTAAATATTTCTATAGCACTTGAACTGTTGATTATGTTGTATACCCATCACCCAAAGTCAAAGCACTTTCCATCACCATATATTTGTCCCTCTTTAATGTTTATATAAATTATGGTTACAATTAGGAAACCTCTGGAAAAAGAAAAGAAACCTCTGACTCAAAATCAAAATATAAAAGGGTGAAGTCTGTATAAATTGTTGTTATTTTAACCTTTATTTTATTTTTCAATTAACTTATTGGGGTAATATTGGTTAATAAGATGATATAGGTTTCAAGCGTACATCTCTATAATACAGGATCTGTATATTGCATTGTGTGCTCACAAGCCAAAGTCAAATCATCTTTTGTTACCATTTATTTGACTCCTTTGTAATTGCAATACCATTGTCTGTATCTATTAGTTTCAGTTTTATATCCTACATAATAGTGAAATCATATGATTTGGCTTAGCTTTTCCTGACTTATTTCACAGCATAATATTCTCAAGGTCCATCCATGTGTTACAAATGGCAGTATTTCACCTTTTCTTATGGCTGAGTAGGATTCCATTGTATATATGACATCTTTTTTGTTAAATCAACTATAAAGGACACTTTGGTTTTTTCCATGTCTTGTCTAGCATGAATAATGCTACAATGAATAGGGGTGCATATATCTTTGCGAATAAATGTTGTCAAATTTTTCAGGTAGATACCCAGAAAAGGGAATGCTGGATCATATGGTAACTCTACTCTTAATTTTTGAGGAACCACCATACTGTTTTCCATAGTGGCTATCCCACCAAAAGTGAATGAGAGTTTCTTTTTCTCCACATCCTCTGCAATGCTTGTTATTTCTTTTCTTATTAATAATAGCCATTCTCACAGGTGTGAGGTGGTACTTCATTGTAGTTTTGTTTTACATTTCCCTAATAACCAGTAAAGTTAAGTAACTTCTCATATATCTACTGGCCATTTGTGTGACTTCTTGGGGAAAATGTCTGTTCAGGTCTCCTACCCATTTTTTAATTGGATTGTTTTTTGTTTGGTATTGAATAGTGTAGATTCTTTATATATTTTGGATATTAACCCCTTGTTGAAGCTGTTGCTTGCAAATATCATCTCTCATTCGGTTGGTAGCCTTTTAGTTTTGTTGTCCGTTTCTTTGGCTGTGCAGAAGCTTTTTAGTTTGATATAGTCCCATTCCTTTACTTTTGCCTTTACTTCCTTTGCCTTTGGGGTCAAATTCATAAAATATTCTCTAAGACCAAGATTCATAAGTTTAGTACCTATGTTTCTCTATGTATTTATTGTTTCCACAATTTTAGCCTTTATAACAACCTTTATAATCTTTATAAGTTGTAATTTTAATTATCACTGAAGATGTTTAAAATTAAGTCTTTGAAAGATAATTTCAGGTGATAGTACAATTCCATAGCCATGTCTAGATATCTTAAGAAGCACTTACACCATAATTTTGTACAGAGTTGTCCCTTTAATAATGTGAGGATTAGGGGCACTGACCCCTGGCACAGTCAAAAACTTGTGCGTAACTTTTGACTCCCCCAAAACTTAATTGCTAATAGCCTACTGTTGACAAGAAGCCTTACTAATAATATAAACAGTTGATTAACACGTTTTGCATGTTATGTGTATTATATACTATATTGTTATGATAAACTAAGCTAGAGAATAGAAAATATTAAGAAAATCATAAGGAAGAGAAAATATATTAACAGTATTTATTGAAAAAAATTCTTATAAATGAACCTGCACAGTTCAAATCCATGTTGCTCAAGGGTCAACTGCATATAAATAAATGAAACTTTCAGATCAAGATTTACTTCATATATAAATAAAACTTTCAGACCAAAAATCAAAGCAATGTAAAATAAATATCTAGTAAATCACATGAGAAAAATATTAAATAACCTGCATATCTGCCTTATTTTATTCTTCTTCATGTCACTTTTGTCCCTTTTCCCTTGCTAGAAAACTGTTGCATACCCACAGTGGTCAGAAGTCTTGTTAGGTCATGGTGACCCAACCCTCTCTAATTTAATGGATAGGAAAAACAGACCTTTCTTCTAGTTGCATATGATATTCTTATTAATTGTTCCTAATGCTATTCCCTAAAAGGCTCCCAGTCCAGTGTATAATAAAGGCAAATCTCTTTCCTGAACTGAGCTGGCCAAGTGATGCTGTATACTCCATAGCAGGTGAGTATTGTTCCCAACGTTGTTGACCATTCAATTATGATAGAGAAACAAGAAAACTGACATGGACTTTAAATACAGAAATAAAATATGGGGTGAACTATGCTACTCCAGTTTCTTATTGAAAAACAAAATTTCTCCTTTTTCTGTTTAGTGCAATGTACTAATGGCATAAAACAATAATGATTCATTCATTCAACAATATCTAAATGAAACTAATTGTATATGTGAGAAATGTAAACAATTAATTTTAAATGTTTGTAACATTATTCTGAGAAGCAAGTGGTATTGTCTTAATAATAGTCTATAATGGCCTGACCTGTGGTGGCGCAGTGGATAAAGCGTCGACCTGGAAACGCTGAGGTCGCCGGTTCGAAACCCTGGGCTTGCCTGGTCAAGGCACATGTGGGAGTTGATGCTTCCTGCTCCTCCCCCTTCTCTCTCTCTCTCTCCCTCTCTGTCTCTCTCTCCCCTCTCTCTCTAATAAAAATGAGTAAATAAAAAATCTAAAAAAGTAAATAAATAAAAAAATAAATAAATAAAAAATAATAGTCTATAACAATATATTTATAAAATCACATTTTATGTCTATCCAGATTGTGTGCCATAAAGAATGAAAAATTACTTAGCCCAAAAAATATGATTTATCAAGATAGAAAAGCCACAGAATGAAGAAAAAGATTAGCAAAAGACATTTCTGCTATTTAAAATACACAAAATACTCTTAAATGAAAAAATAAGGAAATAAACACCTGATTTGAATGATAGGCAAAAGACCTGAACAGACAGCTCACCAAGAAAGATATACAGATGGCAAATAAGGACATGAAAAGATGCTTCACATCCTATGTCATTAGAGAACTACAAATTAAAACAAGGAAATACTACTACACTTATTAGAATCGCCCAAATCCAAAACACTGATACCAAATGCTGGCAAGGATGTGGAGCAACAGGAACTCTCATTCATTGCTCATAGGAATACAAATGATGCAGCCACTTTGGGGTACAGTTTGGTAGTTTCTTAAAAAAGCAAACATACTCCTACCACACAGTCTAGCAATTTGCTCCTAGGTGTTTACCCAGAGGGATTGGAAACTTATGTTCACACAACAACCTTCACATGGATGCTTATAGCACATTTATTTGTAATTACACTTACATGCAAACTGTAGGAGATTTATAGATGTATACAGGATGGTCATGGTATTAGCAATGTTCTTTAAGCCAGGGATCCATAGCAGGCCCTTCTGGATTTAAAGTCATTACTTTCTATTATTGTCGCAGTGCCTGATCAGGAACCCTTAATCTGATTATCTGTCCTGCTATGCTAACCAGAGCACTCTAGCCCTGTCTTATAACAAGTGCAAATTAATTCCTAATATAAAACAATAAAAGCTAATATAGAAAGTTTTTGTAATTTATTGTGTTATTAAATAAACTTTGAAGTCTTTCAGTACCTGATTAAGAAATCATGTTATTTTTTTCAGCGATTAGTTTTGCCTGAATTTAAATACAGTATATTAATCCACAAGCAACAATGTCAGGACAGCAGAGGTACAATTACTAGCCAATAACTCTTTAATTAGAAAGTTTCCCTCTGCACTGGAGATTTTATTATTTGTATCTCATTATAAATATTTTCCATGGGGCCCCAAAATTCAGAGCGTCACTACAACTGGTTTGTGATAAGTCATAATATGCTAGCCATACTATATAAGTAACAATGCACCAAATTCTTTACTAAGCAATTAATATACACAGTGTAGTATAGTATCTCAATAATCTCTAATATAATCAATCACAAGAAAGGCTCTAAAATTTTCTAATTATAGCAAAGCCATTTTAGAAATAGGCTTTAAGCCATGAATAGCAAGAAGAAATTCATGAATTGTCTTAAATAAGTAATGAATAGTTTATTTCTTTGGGGTGAAAATAACTTTTTTTCTCATTGATTTGATAGAGGAGGGGAAGGGAGAAAGGAGAGAGAAGCATTAATTCACTCCACTTAGTCATTCCATTTAGTTCTGTACTCATTGATTGATTCTCGTATGTGCCCTGACCAAGGGTCAAACCTGCGATCTCTGGTGCACCAGGTCGATGCTTTATCCACTGAGTCACTCAGCCAGAGCTCAAAATAACTACTTTTGAAGATGAACATAAAAATAGATTGTTGATCACTTGCAATTAGAAAGAAGCCTAGGACATTAATTCTTTCTTTTTATGACTATGAAAATAATAAGAACAGTTCAAACTGCCTAACCCTCCCCATTACTGTCACAAAATAACAATAAAAATGAAACAATTTTACTAGATCAGAGGAATAAGAAACTTTTAAGGAGATGTCAAAAAAAAATGCAAGGAATTCACATTACCCCATGCCTGTGAGCTAGACACTGTATTAAATACTTTGTATAGAAATATCTCAGATATTGTAGGTTCAGTTCCAGACCACCACACTAAAATGAGTTTTAATCTTTTTGTTGGTGGAGGGTCTTGGCTGTAATTTGTGAAAAAAACAACATCTGTGAAGAACAATAAAACAAAGCACAAAGAAACCAGGTATGCTTATATACATGTTTCTACTTAATTTTCATATATTAACTATTTGAGTTAGATACTATCTCCATTTTATAAATAAAGAAACAGGTCCAGAAAGATTTAAGTAACTTGTTCAAGGTTATATCAGTGACAAAGCTTAGATTTGAAATCTGCATTTGCTTCAAGAATGCTTTCAAGAATGTTTTCTTGTTTTAAGATATAATAAAGTGACCTCTGACTCAAAATGGGAGAGCAAGCTCCCTTATTCACTTTCTATTTTTCTTTGGGTGCTATTTAAAAGATAGTAAAAGATTAGCAAAATGTCTAACTTCACAAAAATAGAGAGACTATGAAGGGGCCAGAGCAGGTGAGAGAGTTCAATACTTTTCTGAAGAATGGAAAGCGGGTGGTTAAAGCATGAGGCAGAGGAGAGACACTGTCACTAAGTCACATGCAGAGGTGGCTGTTGTGGAGGAGGGAGCCGGTTTCCTTCCATAACCCCCGGAAAATGCCACACCTGGAGGCTGTACATGAGGAGCTGAGTGGCAGAAAGGGGTTTTGGAAAGCCAGTCTGTGGAACAGTGAAAATCCCCATTACCTTTCACCATTCTCGTGTACAAAATTCATAGCATTATAGCACTAACCTTTACTTTCTATATTTTTACTGAAAAAAGGAAAGTTCTCTTTAAAAAAAATTTATGCTGAGAAGTAAGGCAGATAGTATAGGTGTTGGCACCTCAATTACAGTCCTTCTCATTCTCCTTCTGGCACTGAGAGGCTCCCGTGTGACAGCCAGCTTCTTGTCTGCTCACAGTGAAGTACAGCGTGACAGAAAACACACTCTGCCATCAGCACACAGCTCCGGGTGAGCATCTGTCTTGTTTCATGTTCAAATATGACTGGCAAGCATGGATTACACAGCCCTGAGATGGAAAGACCAAGACAGATACACTAAAAATGTAAACCTAAAGCAAAGAAAGGTAATTCAGGGAACAAAAATAATTTTGAAAAATTCTCTAATTAAGAATGTTAGAAACATTTGAGAATATGTTGTATTCATAAAACAAAAATAAAATGCTATGGGGAGAAATAAATAATTAGAGAATATAATGCTCTTAGAAATTTAAAATGTGATTAAAACTAAAAATAAAAGAGGAAAGAATTGTGGGAAAAATAGAAGTTTCTTCCATTCGAAAAAGGACATTTTTAAATGAAAAGAGATTTTTAGGTGTGTGAAAATATATATTTAAAAAATAACTATACCTAGATAAATCAATGTGAAATTTCAAAAACCTAAGGATAAAGAAATGCTGTCAGACAAAGAAAAACAGATCATTAACAGAGAAATAAAATTCAATTCTTCCTAAACAACTATTAGTCATATAAAGACAATAGATATCTTCCCCTTTCCCAAATTTCTAAGAAAAAAATATTAATATTCATTCTAGAATTCTACTCTGGGCCAAACTATTAAGTGCATGAATAGAAAATCTGAGTGATATAAGTACTCAGAAAATATATCGCCCACATAACTTGTCTTATGAAAGGATATAATCCAGAAAAATGAAAGAATGAACCAAGGAAGAGGAAGATATTGACCTAAGGAGAAGCAGTTTCAATCCCTATGAACGATGAAAGGAATTACTATGACTGCTATACAAAAAGCCTAGAGAGCAATGCATCTTGCGTGCACCAAATGTGAGATATTTAGAGACAAAGAAGATTCATAGATTTTATTGTATACTTGAGACATTGAAAAATAGAACTTTCAAGAAAACAAGGAGGCAATCCAAAAGTTTAAGAAAAACTAAAAGATATACCAAAAAGGAAATGTGATGAAGACAGAGTACTTGGGCCTGACGACAGGTGGTGACATTGGCTTGTCAGCTTGAGCAAGGGGCCGCTGGACTCCACATGATCCCAAATTGTCAGCTTGAGCCCAAACGTTGGCTTGGCTTGAGCCCTTCTGATCCCCAGTCAAGGCATGTGTGAGAAGCAATCAATGCATAACTAAAGTGAAAGCAACTATGAGTTGGTGCTTCTCACTTGCTCTTCCTCTTCCTGTGTCTTTCTCTATCTCCCTTCTTGTCTCCCTCTCTTTCAAAAAAAAAAAGACACAATGTTTGGTTCTAAAGATCACAAAATTTACAAATTTAAATAAGGTAAATGCTATTTATTGATTTTTCAACTTTTAGGATAATCCTGAAAACAAAACATAGAAGAAAATTATAACATAATAGAATGTAAATACTGTCACTATTGATGGTATAAAACTAAAAATACAGACATAGAATACAAATCAAAAGGAGAAATGGAGAGAAAGAAAATAGAGGGACGTTTATATTTACATTTTATTGTACAAAGTGTGAGATCAAAAGACACTTTCTACAAGTCATGGAAAAAGAAGTAGAGGTGCAAATATATCATTTAGACTTAAGCTAGGTTGGTGTGATATAACTGAGCTGTATCCTCATCTATGACAGAAAGAACGCTGTACATATTGCCTCCAGTTGGCAAATCTAGAAACAGCAGGAAACTTGTTTATTATTTATAAATTTAACTAAGAGACTACCAAAAGATAGAAAATATTTAGAACTACTAATGAAAGACTACCAGAAGAAATCAAACTGAAAACAGTTAAAATGGTTACTTGTGGAGAACAGAAATGAGGCTGGAAAGAAATGGAGTGAGGGACTGTTGATTTTCAATATAGGATTTTGTATGCTTTATTGTTATATGTGTACATTTATATCCTAGAAATATTTCAGTATTCAGTCCTATCAGATTACTACTCTTGACAAGCAACGAATTAGACCAGCAATTTTCAACCGGTGTGCTATAAGAATTTTTAAAACATACAATACCTGACTATTTAGTCAAGGGCACTGAGCTCTTTTCCCTTAGATTGTCAAATAAAAAAATGACAACAGCCAACATAGTAATAACTGTCTAGTGTGAATGAGTCAAAATTACACCTATTGTTTTGTCAGGTCAGCAAAAAATATATATTTTTGGAGTGCTGCAGAGTTTACTAATTAGTTTATGTGTGCCATGAGATGAAAAAGGTTGAAATCACTGAATTTGAGTTATAAAAATTCCGTAAGCAACCACCTAATAATCATAATGCCACTTGCATGACTCTTAAAAAACACTGTGGACTACATAGTAAATTTTGTGCCTAGAGGATATTTCAAACAGCTATATATACTAGAGATTATACTATAAACAGAGTGAGAATAATCTTAAAATATTTTTTTGAGTAATCTCTTTTTTAAAAGGAAGGTTCTTAAGGATCAAGTCAAATGTAGCAAAAGTGTCGGTTGCTCAGAACCCCATTCCCTCTGCCTACCTCTCATTTCAGTGCTGTTAGGAACAGTTCCATAAAAACTGGCAATGTCCCATTTCAAACTCATTTTTGCTGCTTCTCTTTGTCTTCTGTCTCAGGTCTGCTTAGCCTGAGGACAACTTAGCCCAGAAGTCAGGGGAAAGGGACAGATACAGTTAATAATCCCCAGGGTAACCAATGAGAGACAGAAATCTATAGGTAGATGCTTTGGTGTCTGATCCTCCAGATACAAATGTCTAAGATTTTTTTTACAGTTTGTCAGGAAGTTTCCAATAGAATTGTACACAGTGGGACAAAAGTAGGTTTACAGTTGTTAAGTACATGAAACACAGTTTATTCTGTGCTATTATTTATCAATTAGTGTATTGCTTTACATACAAATGACTGTAAACCTATTTTTGTTCCTCCCTGTATTTCAGTTGTTCCCAGGGTTAACTAACTTAAAATATACTCATCGTTGACTTTCTTTCTTTTCCTATCCTATTCTCTTCAGACTTTTACTCCAGCTTCCTGGAATCAACTCTCAAACTATCTGCATTCAAGACCTTGTCTTTGGCTGTTAAGAAAACTCTCCAAAGAAGGCACAAGAAGTCTAGAAATTAGGACTGTGTTGAGCCAAGTTGGTACCCAAGTTGGGCCAATTATTTTTAAGAAAGCAATCCAGCTTCTCAACATATTGTCTTCATGCAAGGGTCATAACAATGTTCAGTTTTAAAGCTCACATGCATCAGGGAGATAAAGTATATGGCATGTTGCAGATAATGGCTAGATGCCCCAAAACACATTTCTTTTCTTTCTGGGAGCAAACTTGGATTACATTTCTCAATGTCCCTTGCTCTTAAATGTTGTAATTGAATGAGTGCCTGCCAATGGAGTATAGGTGTATTAGGTGACTATTGCCTCACAACTTGGCTCAATAACAGCCTACCCCCTCTATAAAATTCTCTGAGCAATATTCCTCTAACCCCTTCTATGTGGCTGAACACAACAGACCAGTTGAGGGAAGGAGACTTGGGATCCCTGAATGACTGCGTGGAGCAGAGCCTTTCACTGTGCCTCGCTAACCTCTATTGAACCATGAAGTACATGTGAAATAGAATGTTTAAATTATCAATTTATTGCATTTATTTAAGCCCTTTTATTTGAGTTTGCTACAGTAGTTAGATTATACTGCCTAATATATAGAAATATAGTTTAAAAACCCATGGTTGTGAGCTCATTGCCCCATTTCTTTAGATATAAAATGATTTTCCAGGTTAGAAGCAATGTTCTGTGGCATACCATGGTGTTAAATAAAGCATTCAGTAGGTCCACTAAAAGACGGTGTTGCTGAAAAATCCATTTCAGAATAATTGTTACTCTGGTAAAAACAAACTGATGCCTTCTTCATAATGGGAGTTACCAAGTGGCTGACTGTTCCAAGTATGGTTCCATATCACAAGGTCAGCACTGGTCTCTGCTGGGGCAGTTTGGGCACTCAGCAGTAGTCCCAGCTAGCCGCATCGGTCTTGATGAGAAGTCCATACATTTGAGCCCCTGTGTAAGCTCCCTCCCCGAGTATATAAATTAGACTCCTGTAGTTGCTGTAACAAATTACCATAATACTGTTAGCTTAAACAACAGAAGTTTATATTCTTATGGTTCTGGAAGACAGAGTCTGGAATCAAGGTGCTGGCAGGGCCATTTTTGCTCTGGAGGTTCTAGGGCAGAACCCATTCCTTGCCTCTTCCAGGTTCCAGTGGCCGCCAGCATTCCTGACCTGCGTCATTCCGATCTCTACCTCTAACTTTACATCAGCTTCCCCTCTCTGCGTGTGTCATGTCTTCCTATTATAGGGACACTTGTAACCGCATTTAGGGCCCACCTAGATCATCCAGGGTTATCTTCTCATCTCAGGATCCTCAGCTAATCACATCTACAAGGACTCGTTTCTTTCAAATAGGAGGACATTTCTAGGTTCCAGGGAATAAGCCCTGATACCTTTGGGGCCACCATTCAGCCCATTACATTTCATGTTGCTCATTTTATGAACTCATTAAGCAAACATGGGGTGGCTAGGAAAAAAAGCTAATTAATATCCACAGAATGGGCTACCCTGTCCCTCTGTTTATTGAGAGCCTCTTCTATAGTGGATGCCTTTGGTAAGCATTTACATGGAACACAATGTCACACTCAGAGCTTCTTAGAAAGTCTTGTTATCAATGCTCAAATATAGTCCTTCCAAGTCCTTGAATATCTGGAGATCTACGGCCCAAAGACCTGTCATTGGGAAGCTTTACCCTCCACACAGCTTTCAGGGACACTTTTAAACTTGTGTTTGTGTATTATGTGAAATAGTTCATAAACCAGGCTCAATTATTTTCTTTCAGTTTCTCAATCAGGGTTCCAGCATAAATTAAAAACTTACCCTAGATGGTTTATTTGAAGAGTCTTTAATTAAGAGACAGCTTATAGAGATGTAGGTAAGGTTAAAGGAACAGAGGATAGTGAGGTATCCAGACAGTAGCAAGAGTATGATGTTATCATCATCCCGAGAAGTGAAGATACCAGAGAAGAAAACAGTGTTCCTGGAGTTCAGTGACAATTAAAACTCTGGGTAAGAGGCATCCTAGCAGGGGCTGTGGCTGTGAAAGGAGGTAGCTGGGTTCAGAGACACAACACCAAAGTAGGGAAGGAGCGTGGAAGAGAGGTCCTACCCACTCTAACCAGGCACCTGTTGACCTACCAATTAAACCCAATTGGAAATCAGGACGAGGGAACCAAGGTGATGCATTGCCCAAACGGGTCAGTATCCTAGGCAAAATGGATCAGAGGTGCACAAATATAACCGGCCAACCATTCACACGAACTTTCAAGAGGTCAAACGTGGGTTGAGGGAGAAGTGGCGCTGCCACAGGAGTGAGGAATGGCCGTCTGAGGCATTGCTCATGCCCCTTGCCTGCGCCTCCCTAATCTTCCACTTGATGCAAGAGTGCTGCAAGGCACGGCCCGGTTTATGACACGGAGGATCAGATAACACCCAGTCAGTCCATGACAGGCAGCTCAGCTTACATGATGCTTGATACTCCATGGTCAGAACAAAAATTTCTACCATGGTCCAGAAGCAATCCAGGATCTATTTCTTAAAAAAGTAGTTATTTGGAGAATAGAAATATGGAGAAATTTGCTCTCAAATCCTAGGGGATGGCTCTGTAATTCTAAATCAAGGCTTGCCAGATCCCCCTACAGAATTGCTTTCTGCCAGACACTTCAAGCACCATTTGATCTGTTGGACCTCAAGGCTCAAATAAGAGTAATTCACATTGCAGTCCATAGTAGTAATAAAGCTATCTCTTACTCTGCTTCAGAACTGGCAGTCTTATGGATTTACTTGATAAGTGGATCAAAGAAACACTCTCAAAGGTATATGTTGTTTCAAAAGTTCAGGGAGATTTACCAATCTTTCACCTCTTTAATGGTAATGGGTAACAAAGTGTACCAATTGTCTTTCACTGAAGGAAAAAAATCTCAACGTGCTACAGAACACTGGACTGCCAAAAACTTTGTTCATGTCTCAGCCCTGGAATTTACATCAGTTTTTCCCCTCCCACTCTTTGGCACACATATTTCTTACCAAGGAATCTATAGTACTTGCCACCTCCTACATACCACATCTAATCATTATAATGGACCAAAAAATAATGTTGTATGGCATGATGAGAAAAATAAATTTCCTAGATTATTACAGAATACTGGATAATTGGAATTGTCCTGAAGTAAGACTGTAAAGGAATACAGGCGAAAGAAACTGCTTCTGTTCTCTATTTATTGTAAAGGAGAAAGAAATGTTTAACAGATTGATAGCTGAATATCAGATGCTTCAGTAAATTGACAATATCTGGAATAACCCTTAATCTTGGAGTTACATGATGAAGTAAATGATAATCCACTGTCATCTTCCAAGACTCTCCAATTTCTAGTCAGGTCAAAGAACAGAGTTAAATAGGTATATGATAAAAAATATCATCACCCCTGAATTTCTCATGCCTTTGATGCTGGCATGAATCTCTGACATTCACCCAGAAATGTGACATTACTTTTGGTCTCCTTAGAGAGAATATTTTAGAAGCTTTGACTTGGGCCTTCATATCACATTAGTCCTCATTTCATCAGATAAAGAACCGATGTGGAGATGCAGCCAGACACTGAGTATGTCTAATCCAACTCTCCGCTCAGGTATTGGAGAGGGTACGTCTGGGGACCCACTGAGCCCACTGTGCAATGGACTCAGGCCAAAACTGCATGCATCATCTGGTCTCCATAAGCACCCACTTTGAATGTGACCATAATAGCAATTTGAGTGCCTAATGATCAGCACGAAATCAGTGTCCCAGTAATTCCCCCAAAGTCTACTTATTTCCATAACCTTTTGGTAAAAGCTAGGAGAAAAATTCATAGTATATCCTTGTGACACCATCACATCACAGGGAATTTCCCCAAGGAAGCCAACATTCCCTTTATGTAGGAAGCTCTGGTCTAGGAGCTGATTCAGATACAGAAATTGGTAAGGGACTGTGTCTCCCTATTGTGGTGACTCAAGCCAGGCTTGTATTCATTAACTTTAGAGTCAGATATACAGAGCAAGTAGGACTTTTGTAGGTTGCCTATCCATTTCAGTCTTAGGGACATCATAATAAATTAGCCACCACCATAAATACTCATGGAGTGAGCCATTCTAATAAGCATTCTGACTCTGCTGCTCATTACTGTAACCACGCCCACTTTGTCTCTGGCATGTAAGTACTGCCATTTGACCTCTAGCAATCTGTAATACCAGCCCTCCTCCTGAAGTCAGGGAACCCAGTTCACAGTCAGCACCCTTCCTCCTTCATTATTCCAAAGGGGATCAGAATGTCACTCCAAAATATGCACTTTGACATAAGGATTATTTTGAGCTGAAGGCAACTGAGATAAAGGAGATACAAGAAGAGCCGTCTGCCCTCCCTCTATCTGCCTAACAGCATACATTTCCCTGTGGAGCTCTTCCCCTCTCCTGTAACAGGAAAAAGAGAATAACCTCTACCACTGAAATAGTTTATGCACGGTCATCTGAGAAATGTAAGTTTTAGTCCTCCAGATGCTGTAATACTGGGAATGGAAGCAGAGAGAATGTATCACCTCCCTATTCAGAATAGGGAGATGGCATTGAACTGGGGCTGCATACACAAACCTTGTGAAAACACCCTTCGTTTCCCCATATGCTCTCTAGTCACTTTCCGACAGCCTATCGGCTTTGAAAGGCCAGCTGCTTTCCTTTGTCTAGTTACTCCTCCACAATTTATTGCCTTTTGTTAAAATGGTAGATAAGCCTGAGTGTAACCACTTCTTTTAGGTTTTTCACATTTTTTTTATGAAGCACGTAAAATTAGAAATCTTAACATTAATAAGAGTTATAAATGTTTTCCTATTAATCTGTCTTTTGTCAATTTAATTCAAAGTTCTCAGTTAAAAACCCAAGAGGATAGAGAAAAATCTTTCTAGAATTCCCAGCCTACAGAAAATATCCACTACAGAGTTTTTCCAGGACAAATTACCAGTGTATATTTACCCATGTATTTTTCAAACACAGTGAGGGGGTGGTCAAATGAGTTGCACACAATAAGTCATCTTCAACAGTGTGCTTGGGGCGATGGGCACACGATGCAGTGTGCACATGATGTTTTATTGGGTTTGGCACCTTCATACCTGTACCCCAATAAATTCAAGAATTTCTCGTAAGTGCACAGTATTAATCATTTCAGTCCTATATAAAGATATGTTTCTTTCTGCTTCATTTAGCACTCTTAGACTCTATACCTACATATTTCTATAGGTGAAAATGAGCCAAACTCTGTAATTCTAAGCTATCACTTTCTAGAGTGGATTTTGTACTTGTCCCCCTGGGCATGCTGTGATCTAATTCTCCTTACAGATCTGCTGACATGTAAGAGTAGAAGGCAGGCATGAGGAAGATCAGCATCTCTTTGGAAGGTACCTTCCTTGATTGAAACCATTATAGGACCTCAAACAGCAAAGAACTAATGTCATCTGGGAGAGAGGAGGGCTGCTTTTCATGGCCAGGGGAACTCAATGGGATTTAGAGATTCAGGTTCTCAGATTCATCCAAATCTACCCAAATGTCCCCATTCTTATTTTTTGGGTCTCAATGAATGCCACACTTTCACTTAGGAAACTATTGAGGCTGCAAACTTAAGTTGTAATTTTGCAACCCACTTTGGATCCAATTTTAGATCTTGTTTTAAAACATTTTACATCTGTAGCTATGTGATATAAGAGGGCCTCTTACAGTAGCGAATTTCAAACATGAGCTAATTTTGTTTCTGTAAACTCCACAGGGTAATCAGAAGCAGCCGTCTCACTCCAATCTGTATATTTCTTGTTTCTGTCGCAACATTACCATACAGCAGCACTTGTCTGTCACAGGCTTTAGCTTCAGCAGCTACAGCAGTTCTCCTTATCCGCACTTTCACATTCAGCGGTTTCAGTTACCCGTTGTAAACCACAGTCCAAAAATATTAAATAAAAGATTTCAGAAATAAACAATTCATAAATTTTAAATTGCTAACCATTCTGAGTAGCATGATGAAATCTTGCACTCCTTCCATCCCTGAATGTGAACCATCCCTCTGTTCAATATCTCTACACTGTACACATTTCCTGTCCTTTAATCATTTAGTAGCATCTCTCGGTTATTAGTTCTGCTGCCATGATATGCCAGTGCTTGTGTTCAAGTAATCCTTATTTCACTTAATAATGAGCCCAAAGCACAAGCGTGATGATGCTAGCAATCCACAATGCCACAGAGAAGCCATAAAGTGCTTCCTTTAAGTGAAAAGGTCGTTTTTGACTTAAGGGGGAAAAAACCATGCTGAGGTTGCTGAGATGTAGAGTAAGAACAAATCTTCTATCAGTGAAATTGTGAAGAAGAAAAATTCGTGCTAGTTTTGCTGTCGCACCTCAACTTGCAAAAGTTACAGCCACAGTGTATGATAAATGCTTAGTTAGCGTAGAAAAGGCATGAATTTGTGGGTGGAGGATGAACAGAAAATGTGTTCCTGTTGATGGCATGTTGAGAAAGAATGCATTTAGCCTGTACGAAGACTTCAGCAAGGGACCCCCTGAAATAAGCAATACCAGCCATTTGTTGCCAGATTGCCAGTAAGGAATGGTCACAGAGATTCAGGAGTAGGATAGGACAGCAAAATACAAAAATTGCTGGAGAGAGAGAGAGAGAGAGAAAGGGAAAGAGGGACGGAAGGAGCATTCACATAAATTTTATTACAGTAATTGTTACAATTGTTCTATTTTATCATTAACTATTGTTCTTAATTTCTTATTGTGCCTAATTTACAAATTAAACTTTATCATAGGTATGTATGGACAGGAAAAAGCATAGTATGTATAGAGTTCAGTACTACCTATGGTTTCAGGCAGATTTACTGGAGATCTTGGACCATATCCCTAACGAATAGGGGGGACTACTATATTTCATTCTAGGTAACTGTAGGTGAAAATTCAACTATTTGCTACATGGAATATAGTATCCAATTTCCCACTGCTCATGAAATTATCATTCAATTAGGTCAGATAACCAATCCAATCCCATATTATT
Organism: Saccopteryx bilineata; assembly: GCF_036850765.1. Classification (NCBI taxonomy): domain Eukaryota; kingdom Metazoa; phylum Chordata; class Mammalia; order Chiroptera; family Emballonuridae; genus Saccopteryx; species Saccopteryx bilineata. Next base: position 53,187,923 of record NC_089490.1, read on the forward strand.
GTCTTTGGAAGTTGACTTCTTGATTAAATTTTGGTGCTCACTGTTCACAGTGGCCAAGACAAGGAAACAACCAAAAAGCCCTTCAATAGAAGACTGGATAAAGAAGATGTGGCACATATACACTATGGAATACTACTCAGCCATAAGAAATGATGACATCAGATCATTTACAGCAAAATGGTGGGATCTTGATAACATTATACGGAGTGAAATAAGTAAATCAGAAAAAAACAAGAACTACATGATTCCATACATTGGTGGAACATAAAAACGAGACTAAGAGACATGGACAAGAGAGTGGTGGTTACCAGGGGTGGGGGGAGGGAGGACACAGGAGGGAGGGAGGGAGAGAGTTAGGGGGAGGGGGAGGGGCACAGAGAAAACTAGACAGAGGGTGACGGAGGACAATCTGACTCTGGGTGAGGGGTATGCAACATAATTTAATGACAAGATAACCTAGACATGTTTTCTTTGAATATATGTACCCTGAATTATTAATGTCATCCCATCAACATTAATAAAAATTTATAAAAAAAAAAAAATTTTTGGTGCTCAATACTTAATTAGGTAGGGGTCCCTCCCTGAAATAGATATTAATCAAGGTATTTCAAATAGAAAGGGCGTTAATGCAAAGAATTAGATGCTTATAAGATTATTGGTAATTTGGAAGAGTCAAAGTAAGAAGCCACCCTTAGTCTTTTGACTTCAAATTCATATGAACCACATCTGTCATGATTGCTATCAATATTACCACTGCCTGCATTCACAAAATTCAAAAAAAATTGGTATCAAGATATTGCAATATGTAGTTCCGCTATTGTCAGCACTTATACCTGTAAAAGCCCATTTATATAATTATATTACTGTAGAATGATGGCATCCACCTCCTTTCTGCCTTCCAAAATGTCCTAAGTGCCTCACACTTTAAACCTAAATTTGTGAGAGAATCCGAGAAATGTAATTTTTAGTTCTCCAGATGCTGTAATACTGGGAATGGAAGGAGAGAGAATGTATCATGGAAATAAAAACAGATTTGTCAAACCAATAAATATCTAGCACAGTAACCTAAAGATGGTTTTTGGAAGAGGTTAACATTTAAGGTAGATTCTAGGATGTGACTCCAAATCTCAACTCTAATTAGAAATGTGTCCCCTGCCTGACCTGGTGGTGGCGCACCTTGGTGTTGACTTGGGACACTGAGGACCCAAGTTCGAAACCCTGAGGTCACTGGCTTGAGCACAGGCTCACCAGCTTGAGTGTGGGGTCTCTGGCTTGAGCGTGGGATCATAGACATGACACCATGGTCACTGGCTTGAAGCCCAACGTCACTGGCTTGAGCAAGGGGTCACTGGCTCAGCTGGAGCCCCCCAATCAAGGCACATAAGTGAAAGCAATGCATGCATGAATAACTAAAGTGCTGCAACTATGAGTTGATGCTTCTCATCTCTCTCCCTTCCTATCTCTTTCTCCTTCGGGAAGGAAGGAAGGAAGGAAGGAAGGAAGGAAGGAAGGAAGGAAGGAAGGAAGGAAGGAAGGAAGGAAGGAAGGAAGGAAGGAAGGAGGGAAGGAGGGAAGGAGGGAAGGAGGGAAGGAGGGAAGGAGGGAAGGAGGGAAGGAGGGAAGGAGGGAAGGAGGGAGGGAGGGAGGGAGGGAGGATTCCCTAAATTCATCTTTTGTTTCACAAGCTCCTATACTCCTTTTCTTTCTGGAAAAAAGACCAGACACCACTGTTACAAGCATGTAATAATGACAGTAATGACTCAAGCATAATGAGAACACTTAAGTGTTTTGAATAAGTATGGCTTTGTTAAGCAATTATTCTTTCATGACCATATAATATCTTTATTAAATTTTCACTATGAGAATCAACTCAAAATATTTGAAATCCAACTGTATATATACAGCTGTTAAACCCTAACTATATAACATGTTTATTAAAATGTAAATATTGTATTTGATTCCAGATTAATTACAACACAAGCCACATTCAAAGGTGAGGTGTGAATGTCACTATCATCATGCTACCCTACCATGCAAGACTCATAAATCTACCCACCCTCTCATTACCAAATAACTAGACAATCACTGATCTTGAAAGACTGGTTCCTAGGATAGCTTCCTCACAGGGAGGGGAAACTCAGTTTAAATATAATGCATTAGGGATGACAAAGAAGGAATTTCAGCTGGATAGTTTCCTTTTTCCTCACGGCAAATTCAAAGAAAAAAAATTTTAAACTGAGAAGAGCAATCTAACTGGCTTCTCCAAAATTGCAAATTAAAAAAAAGGGGGGGGGGAGGGATTTAGGGATACCTGGGGTCTGTCAGAGTATACTGCCAGAGCATATGGACTATGCATAAGGACAGATAAAATACCCTCAAATCAGTCTTATATTTAAATTGGGAAATACCCAGTAATCTCAAGACCTTATCTTTTTAGAAATGTCTCTACTAAAACTTCCAAGACTTTGTTTTAGAATGGCTTTTAATTTGGACTTAGTCTCTGTATGCATGTTCAATTATAATATGATCTTCTGTTAGCTACATTAGATTATTATATATGGCTCACAAAAATGAGGGGTTATTTCAAAATGAACATAAAGTGATAAAATACCCCATTTTTGTGAGCAGTTATAATTAGGGAGATAGATATCAAGCGATGTGTTTCAGCATATATTATATTTATTCTCAAAGGAGATACTACGTTAAGGACACATTCCCTGGGAAAACTTCACCTATATGAATGGGAAAAATAAAATTGTAGTTGAATTTCTATTTAAAACCAGATGTATCTCCAAGGAATGAAGGTATGAGGGAAAATGTGTTCACATGTGAACATGTAAACATGATTTTGTGTTAAAAAAAAAAAAAAGGAAAGAAAAAAGACCTAAGATAAGGGCTTTTTAAAAAAAAAAAGTTTAATTTCTCAAAGGATGTAGCAAAACTTAGACCTCTAAGTCTAAAGGAACTTCAAGGGATAATTCAGATCATCCCTTACCCATCCAGAATTCCTGTTAATCATCTAAAGACAGCTTTGACCACCTTCTCCTAAGTCACAGTGCTCTTTTAGTGAGTGATGTGTTCTAGATTCTGTCTTCATCTGGTACTAGTTACCATATATCAATTTTTTTAATTTAGATCTCTAATCCCCTTAAGGAATAAAGGAATTGTTCCATCCTACCATTTTTAAAACTTTAAAAAATAACAAAATAAAAAGCTGTGCCTTCCCTCTATATTTTATATTAAGAAAACCAGCTTCTAATACTTGTATGATTTGCAGAGTTTTGCAACAAGGAATCGGTGTCTATTTCTCCAACTTTTCACAACTCTACTTCTGGTTCAGATATCATCTGTCTAAAATACCTAAGATTAAACATGAATTCCAAAATACACTATTAAGGACTTGTTCTCCAAAGTCCTTTACTTCGTCAAAACGGCTTGCACGCAGAGTGGCAGGTGACCAATCTCATTTACACAGGTTTTATGCTTCCTGCTCAGACGCTGGGCTCTTGTCTATGGAGCTCAGCATCACGGGCCTCTCAGCTCTACAGTCCTACTTCAATGCAGCCGGTAGGACCCTGAGTCTAAGACCCCACGTCTGCACTGAGCGCCTACATCTGCAGTCACCTCTTTCTCAGTAAGGGCAGCTACGGATGCCGCTGGCTGTGAGGAAGGCTGTGGTGAGGGAAGCACGGAGACAGTGTGACCAGCTCAGCGTGATGTGGCATCTTAATGAGGGTGAGATTCCAAAGTTCATCACCAACAGTCAGTACATAATGCCTGAATTGTTCTATTACCAAAAGGATAAGACAGCAAGAATCACTTCTACCTCTTGATTCTTATTCATGTAACTGAGCTGCACGTATGAAACTAACCTGGAAATTAAAATATTCCCAATAAACAACAAACCACAGTAAGATTTTATGTTCTAAACTGTGAATATAATTATTCATATAAAAATATTTTTGAAAGCCTAGAGAGTGTGTAAAAAGAGAGAAAAAGAGAATGACTAAATTAATGCTAGTCCTGAAATTAGTCACCAGTCAGTGTTCATCAGCAAACCAGTCAAAAGAAACACAGAAAAAAGAGCTACTGTCCTCAATTCTTTTGGAAAACGCCATTGCAAATATTTAATAAAATCCCTGTTTTCTACCTAAGAAAATGTTTCTGTAGTGACAAAGTTTTAGCAAAAAGCAAATGTGTTCCTCCTTCACCGATTTTTGGGTATGAGGCCGGCCATTTAGTAGAATGGTAGAGATATTATGAAAGCTACTAGAAAAAGCTGTATTTATCAAATTTTAAAACCATCCATGATACAGAACCTTATGGCATAGTGGGAACTGAATGATTTAAACATGTGAAAAAGAGCTCCTACACTTTATTTTCTGGCACACACACACACACACACACACAGAGCACTGAATTAAGTGTTAGAGCTTCCATTTGAAATGACATGTAAGATTAATTTAGCGGGGAATGTTCTGCTTTGTGTCTGGATCTAAAAGCTCTTCCACAGGTGACTGATTTTTAAAAGAAAACTATGCTACCATAAAAAAATTTTTTTTTACCAGAAATTGTAAACACCCAAGTTCTAGGTTCATTTCTTTTCTGCATTTGAAATTGGCAGAATTTAGCATATTATTAACAACTGAATCAAATAAATACCCATCTAGCAGATAATTTATAATATAATAAACTGATTAACAAAAAATATCATTTTTCCCACAGCAGAAGTATATTTATTGTGCTGAAATCAGGTAGCAGGGAATGAATAGCTCTGGGGAACCAGTACAGAATGTTCACAAAGATTTACAAATCTCTAGTCATTACACACTGAGCAGCAAAAACACAGGTAGTGAATCCTCTTTGACCAATTAGCGAATTTTCTGTAATTCTCATACTGCATGCCTTTGTAAGGGGGTGTGTGATTTTAATGCACAATAAATATTTTACAGTTTACAAATATTCTGAAATAGTAGATCTGCACAAACAACATATATCCTGCACATGCAGTTTTGACATCTTGAGATACTCAGAAATATTCATGCTTTTTTATTGGTCATATTTTCTCTTCCCATAATGATCCCTGTGCGACATCTCTAACAATCCAACCTATGTAATAAGACACTGTACAACTTCTCTTTCTTAGTGAATTTCCAGTTGTTCACTTATATCACATGAAATACTTCATTTGTAAATAGCATATTTAACTTTCTTGTTCTGACTACTCCCACTTTGACTCAATTTGTGTCTTAACAGTAAATGCCTTTTAACAACCAAGCATTGAATTTAATGATCTTTAGCACCAAGAAGTCAAGAATATTGCACCAAAATGAGTTTATACTTCATATCTAGTTAATAAATTAGATCTTGCAACTCTGTCACAGGAAAATATCACCCCAAAATTAAACACATTGAAAGAGAAGAATAGTTTCACAGAAAAGTTTGGTGTATGTCATTTGTAAAAAAAGAAAAAAAAATACCAGTGGATTTGAAAGTGAACATTTAAATTTACATTAGAGGACTCCTTGATTTTTTTAATTAAAATTTATTTAATTTTAAATGTTCTTTCCAACAGAAGAGGTAGGTATATTTCCACATATGAAAAATCGCTAACAGCCACAAATCAAAACATTAAGTCTGATAAAAGTCAACATACTGTCTCCTAAAAGCACATTAATGTCACTATTTTATGATGTTACTAATAAAGACATGAGTTGTTTCATGTTCCAATCAGACAATAATCTTAATTTTCATAATACAGTTCTGAGAGTAACAGAAGTATTAAAGGCTGCCTTTTCATCACAAAAACTGCTGCCCACAGTGATTTGTGCCACAAGTCACGGTGACCTCTGGGTCGCCAGAAAGGATTTTACTGTAATTCTTTCTTATTTTCACCAACACCATCATCATCAAGCCTCTAAAAGTCTACAGAGATCATCAGATTTTAAAAATTTAATTAGAACCAAAAGGGTACATTCAGACTAGAGGGGGAGAGATTCGACCATTCCAGTCAGCAAATGAATTCAAATGTGCAAATTTTAAAGTATCTGAATTTCTAGTTTTGAACCAGAAAATGGAAGGTAACTGATTTTAATCAGCAGGTAATTAGTAATTTAGCCAAAAAACTCATAACAACTGTGTTTCTGTGATCATCAGACAGAAGAATGACTGTATAGAAGATACATGAAAAATCTCATGCATTAGACAAACATGTGAACAGAGGGAGAGCCTCCAAAGTCACATAATAATTGCTTTGGTTTGGACAACATCAAAGCTAATAAAAAAAATGTTTAAAATAAAAACTTCATAAATAAAACATCTGGGTACCATATTTAACACTTGACTCAATCTAAAGGTTACTGATGCAGAGGAGCACATTTGCCTTTTCTCCCCACCCTCAAACCCTCATTTGCTTCTGTTTTCCCTGAAATTTTATGAAATGGGAGCTTCCTCCCTATCAACAACAGTTAAGGCCCAGTTCAATTTACTCTCCTTTTGCTTTTCCATTTTTATGTTTTTTTCCATTTTCTGTCACCAGTTTTCCTGATTTGTTCACACCGTTGGCTGAAATACCATTCACAGCTGTTTTCCCAGGTTTTGATTTCTTAGGTTCATTGTATGTCTGAATGTAGAAGTTGAGGAAGAGGAAGATGAAGCTGATGGCGTAGATAATCAGACCCCAGTGCATCCACTTTGGGAAGGGGCAGTCAGTGTAGAGAGACAGTGTGGTGTGCCCAATGGTCACGAAGAACTGAACCTGAAACACAGAATCAATGTGTGGTAAATAGTAAACAACTTCAGAATCTTCTGTATAGCTAAGACAGGCCCAATTTCTGCCAGACTGTGTGAATTCAGTAGGCCTGTGTCTCCCACACCTGGTTCTTTCTCCCTCGGGAAGCTGTTCAAATGCCATCTCTTCAGTATGACTTCCTGGTGACTGGGACTGGAGTGCCTCCACCCAGCTGGCCGTCACAATCCCAATAACCACAGGGTTTTTATTTTGTGCAGGATTTTATTTTCCTTTTCATAAGAATTATAGCTATCTGTGAATGGGGTCTTTTTCTCTCAAAATATTTTATTGTATTGTACTCACCTTTTAATTTTAATGAAGCCCTTTATGGCTTCTCCTTGGCAAATCCAAATTGCTTGCATCACTACTCTTGTGCTTTGGGACCATTATTAAGTAAAATAAGGATTTATTGGACTCAGTGTGGAACTGAGCAGGGGAAACGTCCAAACTTAGATTCTTGTTAGGTAAAGGAGAGTTGGATCAGATACCCAATATTTGCGTTTTTTCGGGAAACTGCCTGATAGGTGGTTTCCATCTCACCTGTCTCATATTGCTGATATGGCTCAGCATCCTCAAAATGCCTGAGCACCATTGAAAAAAAAGAGTTCTTTTGTTATATTACATTGTATATATGTAAGCATCCTTTTTTGTTCATTCATCCACCAATGGACTTAAGTGTGCTTCCAATACTTGGCTATTGCAAATATTGTATTAAAAATTGGAGTACATATATCTTTTTGAATTGTTGTTCTCCTTTTCTTTGAATAAATATCCATGAGTGGGAAAAAAAAAAGAATTATAGCTATCTGCAATTGTCTTTTGCATTTGATGACTTCTGGATCACCCATCTTTACACTAGTATAGAACTCCAAAGGGCAGGCCCCTATGTTGCTATGATGATGAGTCCTGAACCTTTGACACAGTGTCCAGACTCAATGAGTAGCTGTTGGATAATGTTGAATAATATTCTCTAGTGAGAGGGAGTGTGAGTGGCCTCAGAGAGTGAAGTGAGAGGACTGGAGTCCCTTCAGCTTGGTGCTGTTCCCATCTTTAGACTGATTTCTTTCCACAAAATTGTCAACAAGCTGGTTTATACTCTTTTAAAAATAAACTTCTTACAGAATAGCAGACAGATTATAGGCATTTAATTAATACTACCCTTTAAAAACTAAGATCTTTGGTAAAATTTAGTAGTTAGTTGAGAATAAGTACAAAAAGAATCTCTTTCAACTTGAAGAGTTTTTAAAAGGAGAAAAGCCAAAATTAAGATGCTTTTAATTAAGAAGAGGCAAATCAGTTTAGATTCTATCAGTAAATAAGTGGCTCACAAAATAAAAACTATGAACTTCATGGAGTTCAAAAGTGTTAAGTTTTTACAAGATCGACCCACATGATTAACTGTTGTAAGAACTTCTGGCTTGGACATATGCTACCCTTCATAAAATTACTATCCTATTTGGAACAGACAATTGTGATTTTCTCTTTTAAGGATAACATGATCAGTATTATTATATTAAATATTATTAAAATAATTTATTCCAGGTAAACCTCAAATTTGTATCACATGAAAAACTTTCCATGGCCAAATCCAAATTTTAAGAACTTTTGATTTCACAATGGTTCTTAGAATCTACCTCACCAAGAAAGGGTATGTATGTGGGTGTGGCATCGTTCCAGGAGAGTCAAGTGCTGGCTCCAACAAAATAGCTATCAATAGTTCATGTGATTTTTGTCATCTCTTCATTTTCCTGGGACCATTTACTAATTAGTTACTAAGAGGAATCACAAACTGTAAACAGCTTACACAAAAACTGAGGGCAGCATCCTGTAGCATTCTAGTTACAAATGAATCCTTCACACCCAGCATTCCCCAAAAGTTGTGTTTCCTGTTTGGTTAGCCAGCTGTTTAGCAACTGAAAGCAGAGATGGTAGTATTTCCAAATGTGATTCCACTGATAAAATTGTGTACATGCTATGATTAAAGCAAATTATAATAAATTCCAAGGCTCGAAGACCAGCTACCAGGTTGGTTTTGGATTTCCAGTTTGATTGCTGGGCTGGTGCCTAGCTCGGCATGTTATTCCGAAGCACCCAGATGCTCTATGAAGTCCTCCTGGCATATATGCCGGAAATTGTCTGCTTTAGTGACTAGGAATTGAAAACACCTAGCTCTGTTCTCCAAGAACTTCATGTTGGAGAATTAAAAGGAGTTCTATGGTCCTTCTCCCTTCCTTTACCCCAACCCTTCTTTGGCTCTATGCTTTTGATTCAGCTTTTACATTCTAAATATTTGGGATTTATTAACAAGAATTGAAAAATGGAACAGCAAACAGGATGAAGAGAGAAATAATAACATTTTAAGTAAAAAAATTTTAAATATCTATGAAAGAAATTGTATTATTTTTCTAGTTATATATGAGTCCATGTAAATCCTTTGTGATGTGCTTAGATCTTTACTCATTTACTTCACAGATATTTTTAAAGAATATTCCCCTTAAACAAGAGCTACCGTGTTTCCCCGAAAATAAGACAGTGTCTTATATAAATTTTTGTTCCTAAAGATGCACTAGGTCTTATTTTCAGGGGATGTCTTATTTTTCCATGAACAAGAATTCGCATTTATTGTTGAACAAAAAATCAACATCTATTAATATGCTGTAGTCATGTCATCACAAACATCAGCATAACCAGCCACACTCTGAGTTCCATCAAGAATTTCTTGGATTCTTTTACCATGTACAACAATCTACCCTGTTTCCCCCAAAATTAAGACAGTGTCTTATATTAATTTTTGCTCCTAGAGATGTATTAGATCAGTGGTTGGCAAACTGATTAGTCAACAGAGCCAAATATCAACAGTACAACGATTGAAATTTCTTTTGAGAGCCAAATATTTTAAACTTAAACTATATAGGTAGGTACATTCCTTATCGAGGTAGCACCTGCACGTGGTATTTTGTGGAAGAGCCACACTCAAGGGGCCAAAGAGCCGCATGTGGCTCATGAGCCACAGTTTGCCAACCACTGCACAGGTCTTATTTTCAGGGGAGGCCTTTATTTCTAAGCTTGAAAAAAAATGCACTAGGTCTTATTTTCGGGGGATGTCTTATTTTCGAGAAAACAGAGTAGTCTAATCTTTTAAATACATTTAAAAAGCAAGTGGCCATAATCAGCAGGTCTAGGAACAGGTTGCTCAGAGACAAGCAGCCTTAACTCCCACAGCTGGAGCATAAAGTTGAATTTGTAATAGAAAATTGTCTCAAATGACTCAGCACTTTGCAATTAATAAACTCAAACATTTTCAGTGTTTCACTAGAAGAAACTTTAGAAGCATTTCACTCACCAGCTGCAACATGGTCAGGTATTTTTTCCACCAAAGATACTTCTGAATCCACTGGCCAAATGCAGTTAACCCATAGTATGAATACATAATCACATGGATAAAAGAATTCAGCTGGGCTCCAAAAAATGCTTCAGAAAAACAAATTTTATTGGACAATAAACCATTTAGATATGAAATAAATGAGTTAATTTTATTTTCTAACTCTTAATCTTGAGTAAAGATTAGAAATAAAAGTTGTAAAATACTACTATTGAAAAAGCCTTCTCTTCAGATCATGGTAGGTATTTTTAAAGTTTAGATTCAGGTTTTTAACATATAAAAAATGTTCTTCACATGCAAAGGACTTGAAGGTAGTGAGCTTTCAAATGGGATACTCCAGTAGTTGAAGTAGGCCCTAATATATAACTATTGTCCATATTACTTTTTATTCTATTATTCTTTTGGGAAACAAGTCATGGTACATATAATGGGTTAAGTAAATTTCTAATTGCCTCATTATTGCCTTCATATATGCCAATATACAGATCTATAAAAAAATGCCCATTTCTTAGGCTTCTAAATAATTTTAAATGGAAAGTAGCAAGGTGAACGGTACTATAATGACTTGTACCATGGGTCCCCATCAGAGGAATGGTCTATTTTCAGCTCAATAACAGAAATCATATTCAATCTTGAGGCAGATCTTAGCCATGCTGTAAATTCAGATGATCTTTAACATCAACAAAGCTGTATACAATTTCCTTTGAGTAAAAACCAACAGGCTGATTTAAGGCCTATTTTAAGCAGGACTGGGCTCTCGCCTTGAACTGGAGATGGAGACTTCAGACAGAGGAATTAGATCTTTGTTTCCTTTGGATCGGAACAACCAAAACTGCTCCCGATCAAAATATTTTCTACATCTAAAATTACTTTATGCTCATCTCTGGTGTTAAAGTAGTCAGACAAAAAGCTAAAGCTTTACTGTCCTCAAATTTTTTAAAAATGAAATTAATGCAGAAATAATTGATCATGAAAGCAAGTAACATTATAGACCAACTCAAATTCTCAGGTCCTCATTACTTTCCACCCAAAATGTTTACATAATTTAATACATGCAGATATGTTCCTGAAAATATTCACCTTGTCCTCCTGCGACCCACTTAATTCCAATCCACCACAATGTAAACATTGTACAGTGATGATATACATGAAGGAAGGAGACTTGGTTGTTTTTCTTCCTTAGGATAAAAAACACTGTGTCCAAATACTCAATTCCTTTAGATACAAAGTACCACCACAGAGCAGCAGCTATCTGCAAAAAGGAAGAAAAGCATGTTATAAAACACCAGAATGACATCATCATACCGTTTTCTACTCATTGTATTATGAGACCTAAGTAATTTTCACTACACAAAATATATAAGAAATGAAATCATTTTGCCTAAGTAGCTGTGAAATCAAGGCCTCTATCTATGGGGGGAAAACAGGAAAGACAAGAGCCTAAATCTGTACTGACTCTGTACCAACAATACAGAAAACTTTCATGTTACATAGCTGGATCCCTGTAGTACCAAACTGCTGAATACAGAGCTATAAACACATTCACATTGCTGTTTTTCAATTTGGTAGAAAAACTGAGGTATTTCTTTTGTAAAGGTACTTCAATTGCTCATGCTTAGCCTATACTACATACACCTCAGGTATTCATGTGAGAACGTTTATGGGTAGCAACCATCTCTGTTAGTGTCTGTCTCTCTCATTTTAGCACATGCAACAAAGTACCTAAACACAGTAGTTTGTGTTAGGCAGTAAAATTTTTTAAATGATAGACTGAAGTAAACAAACAGAAACAACGAATATTTCCTAGGTCATAAATATAATCCTGCTTACATGAATAAGTCTTTTCTTTTCCTGGGCTCTAATTAAGACACCAGATGGTACAGAAAGATTACTATACATGCTGAGATTAAGAATCCAGGGATCCAGTGAGAGGTGACCTCTGGATATGTGTTTTAAAATATTTTACAAGAATTCTACTATACTAGTAACCTGAACTCAATTTTTTTTACATCAAGTATTTTCTGTCTGTGTCCTATGTACAAATAACAAAGAACATAACTGAATACAGCTTTGTGTGGCAGGGGTTTGGCAGATTCAATCACAGACAGGCCTGGATGTTTCAGAGTTGGCAGATCCCTTCCTCATTTTACTCCTGCACCTATTGGATATCATGGTATCATGGGCTTTTTTTTTTTCTTTTGAAAAGAAAATGATATAAAGTATGGGGCACAGAGAAACTAACGTTTGAATTTACAGGTACAAAATTATTTACTGAATACCCCTGAGTAAGAATATTGTTGAAAATTATAGAATTGGTTGAAAATAGGCTTGAAATAGTTCACTCACAGCGACACACTATGTAATATTCACTATTATGTTAGTACTTTAAGATACAGTAACCATTTTGGCATAGTAAACTTTATCTAGAAGGTAAGAGATAACGTTTTATTTTCCCCCACCTCATCTGGGCCTCTAAATTAACCACAATTTTATGAAGAGTAATAAATAATTCCTATCTTTCATTTATAAACTGCATTAGATAACTCTGTGTAGCTACACCAAACTGCAAAGTGATATTCTTGGCTACGTAACAACAAACAGTAAAATATTTATTCTACTACATTTAATATTAAGAGGAGGAGAGAGAGAGAGGAAAATGTCAAATGCAATCTGTTGTGAATCTCTGGTTCTTTCTCCTCCTGGATTGCAGTTCTCACAATAGCTAATTTCTTTAATTGTCTAAATAAAAAATATATTTAAAAAAACTGTTCATGCATGCCAGGAGGGTAGATTCACAATTACCAGAGTAGTATTTGTAAACCTTTATCCTAAAAATATTAGTATGTTGTTCCACCCAAGGGGTTCTTCTCTTAAGTGTACTCCTAAAAGAAAACAAGTTAAATACTTTTTCCTTTTCCTTTTCCTCTCTCCCAAACCAAGCAAGACCCCAGAAATCAGTTATACACTGAGGGGGTTCTCTGACGATGTTTATCAGAAAGAAATTTTCTTTCTAGACAACAAGTCTATGTAAAGCACTCCCCACATTCTCATTCACATCACAGATCTTACTTTCTTGCTGAACATTTGTTTACATAACTACTGTTTGCCTCTCCCACCCTTCATTAGAATGTCACCTGCATAAAGGCAGGGTTCTCTTATCTCCTGTCTTTTCACCTTGTCCCCAATGCTGTTCACACTATCTGCACATGGTTGATGTTCAGTACACGTATATTGAATGTATAAAACGAATATGACAACCAATGAGGTGATTTTTTTCACTGGCACATAAGTCTTTTAATAGAAAAATGAGGACACGGACATTAAAACAGTTTGATTATATTATCTAATCCTAATGCCACAAAGCTATTTTTTTCAAGGGAAGCTACTACATATTATATTATTGCTACATATATTACATGTAACATAAAACAAGTTTATTTGTTTTATGTATATACAACTTTTAATATAAATCACAGTACACAGGAACAGTTTAATAAGTATTAAACAAATTATTTTATTGTTAGTAAATAATAAGTAAATTATTATTAGCTAATAAGTAAATTATTATTAGTAAATAATAAAGTAACTTAATAATGTATTCTTTTTCCACTTGAGTAAATGGTACATAATTTTACTAATGTAGGTGACTGTAAAATAAAATATAATATCATTCTATTACTATTGGTTTATTTTTCTGCAAATATAATAAAAACTGAGTCTATATCTTTACAAATTGTGTTATACTTAATTCACTAAACATTTCATAATTCCTAAAACATTTGTTTTACCTCAGATTTTCTTAACAAAAACTTAAGTCTCTTTATGATTTTCTATTCTTGACCAAACACAACCAAAATCAAAAATATTTTTATACTAAACATGATTTTTTTTTCTACAGCATTGCATTCTAGTAATCCAACACGCATCCACTCTCGCACCACCAAAAGAAAGACATTGGAGGTATGAAAACAGATTTTTAATCATGTACTTAAAAAAGAAAAAGATAGCTTTACTGACTCAAAACAATCTAGTACACTTTTACCACTATATAAAAGTATGTCTTTTACAGACTAGATACTATAAACTTAGACCTACTTCGACTGATTAAGAGTATTTTTAATGTACTTACCCTGACTTCATTAACATTATCAGAATAATCCACACTCTGGCAAATATAGCTATATCCTGCATTATATGATCCCATGAATAACTGGAAAAAAGGGAATAATATTCGAAGTAAAGTTTTAGTAGATACAGCATTTAAAAAACACTAAATACAATATGTAATCGTTGAAATTATTATTTTTTTCTATTTTTTATTTTTTTGTGTCCCTCCTCTCCCCCTGAAATTATTTTTAAAAGCAATATTATCTTAAAATTTTCAAAGGCAGACCCTGGCCGGTTGGCTCAGTGGTAGAGCGTCGGCCTGGCGTGCAGAAGTCCCGGGTTCGATTCCCGGCCAGGGCACACAGGAGAAGCGCCCATTTGCTTCTCCACCCCTCCCCCTCTCCTTCCTCTCTGTCTCTCTCTTCCCCTCCCGCAGCCGAGGCTCCATTGGAGCAAAGATGGCCCAGGCGCTGGGGATTGGCTCTGTGGCCTCTGCCTCAGGAGCTAGAGTGGCTCCGGTCGCGACATAGCCATGCCCGGGATGGGCAGAGCATAGCCCCCTGGTGGGCAGAGCGTCGCCCCCTGGTGAGCGTGCCGGGTGGATCCCGGTCGGGCACATGTGGGAGTCTGTCTGACTGTCTCTCCCCGTTTCCAGCTTCAGAAAAATACAAAAAAAAAATTTTTTTTCAAAGGCATTCAATATTTAATGTGTTGGAAAATTTAAACTTTACTGTCAAATTATTCTCAAACTGAAATCTCAGTTAAAAATCACATGTAACTAACTTTTAGACTGTGATATCAATTCTATCTATTCCACAATATTAAGAGAAATTTTGATTGAACATGACTCAGATCTAAAAATTGCACTGATTTCTATTCTTGATCCAGAGTGGTTTGTATCTAACAAATTGGGAAAAGTACCAATAAATTAGTTTTTTTTTTTAACAAGTTGAGAATCTATAGCCTAAGCTGTCAAAGAAAGATTTTTTTAAAAAGGAGAGGACTATTTATTTTCCTACCACCACCAGTGCAGTTCTCTGGGTTCATACACAATGCTAATAAGGAGTCTTTTGGGAAATGAATTCCTTTCACTCTCAAGTTAAATAATGGCTGTGTCAATCTAGCCTTTAGGATGTCCCTTCAAAATGTCACAGAGAATTTGAGATGCCCAGAAAATAATACAATAATTAGTAGTAATAGCTGTATAACAGTTAACTCATTTTAGTTCCAATCCAAACTACAATGATATTATATAATAATATTTAGTTTGAAATAGGTATTTTACATCTGCATATTTTGATCAGTTACAAACCTAAAGCTTTTGAGTAATAATTATAAATAAATACGTGCAACTATTTAAATGCTGAATGCTTAACATGTGCTAACACTATACAAAAACTATCTCACATTTATCTCTGATACCCTAGAAGGTAGGTATTTCCCCCAACTTAAGGGGAAATCGGTCTCAGAAAAGTTAATTAACTTCCAATGTCAAAACAGCTCAAAAGGGTTATTTTAGAATCCAGTCTGTCTGCTTAAAAATTTCATTTTAAACACCTGTCCTATCATTATGTAGGTTTTATATCTTTGTTATCCAAAAATGAAAAATGTCAATAATATAAAATTTAGTTTTAGAGTAACTAACAGTTATCTTGGGGTACAGTGTTACAATGATGGCTTCACATATTCTAATTTTTAAATTTCCATTAACCCTGGGGAATTTTAAAGTGCATTTAGTAAACCTACCTCTCTGAAAATAAAAAGATTAAGCAAAACCATCCCAAAATTATAGATAATGAGCACTAAGCGCATCTGAAAAGGTTCTCGGGCCTTCATCCATTTCGGACCCAGCCACACGAACAGAAGATAAAGAGTACTTATACAAAGCGTTGTCCATGGAGACTGCATTAGAGGCCAATTTTCCACGCGTTTATCTACAGAGAGAACAGAAGAACATAAAATTCATTAGACAATACATGTTTCACAAAATAAACTTATTAGGAATTATGTTTCAACTTAGTTCTCCTAATTTGACCCAACAAAAATGCACAGCATAAAAACCGAGGAAACAAGACTGATTCTTGTGAGCAGCTCATCACATCTGGCACACATTATGTTTTATAGAGAACCCAGAAAACAAAGACAAGAAATAATGCTCACTAAAATATACAACAAACTTAGAATGAGATGAAAAGTTAATGAAAGACTTCATAGATAGAAAATAAATAAAAAGGGAGAAAGTTGTCTTCCATATTAAACACATGAAATTTATCAGTGCAATTGGAAGCTGCTTCCTCCTATGTCTAAAAATATGTCTGAAACAGAAAAGAATTATTAAACTGAAGAGGTGTGGGGCAATGAAAGCCATTTCCTGAAGCGCAGTTATATTCTGGGAATAAACTTAGAAATCATTACAGTTCTGTAATTTATTTAAATGATAATCATCATACTCAAGACATTTTTCTTTTTCCATGAGAACAAGTCTCTATTTTTTACCCTTGAATATAACCAATTTATGTGCTTTTCTCTAAAGCTACAAGTCATTTACCTTATATGTGTGTAAATAGATACATATAAAATGTAACATATTTTATTTAAAATGAATAGTGTCCTCAATATTTAAATATGCAACCATGAATCAATTTTACAATAGTTCTGCCACAAGTAAAACATTTCTAAGAGAAGCATGAAAATAAAATATAGGGTTGACAAAATTAATATTCTAATATATTATAAAAAGATATTGAAATTAAAATTATATTTCTAAATGCTCAACAGCCTGTAAAAGGTTGTGAACCTAATGTCTACTTTATTCTTAGTAATGCAGAACAATTCTATGTTCTATTTTCAGAAATATTTTATATTTTTAAACAGTAAGAAAATTTGCTACCTTCGTCAGTTCCTCAATCTAACTGAAGTAAATTTAATTTACTTGCTCATTACAGTGTCCCTGTTTAAACTATCTATTTTACTAAAACTATATATGCAAAATAGCTCTGAATTAGATAATTATGTCTCAAAATACTTGACTTAAAAATAATCTAGTTCTAGTAGAAAATAAGATCCAAGACATGAAACCAAAGTAGAACAATATTTAATCACAGTCGCAAAGTGATACAGTAACCAGAGTTTCTACAAAATCAGAGTTGATAGAAAAATTGAATAGTGACTTGAAAGAAAAATACATATGAGAAAATGAAAACTGATTTTATTCCATAGTTTACAGGAAGCCTATTTACCTATTCATGGAACTTACTGTTCTATCACTTAAACCAAAACGTATTCCAGAGTTAAAATAAAATAAAAAAATACTTAAAGACAGGAATGAGAGAGTAAATCTCTCACAAGGAGGGAGCGAGTGGCTTTTTGTTTGAAGGCATTTTGCCACGACAGTCCTAACAGTGACTGTTCACTTTTCTTTCATGTTGTCATATTGCCCTTCTATGACCATATCTTTCTATGCCAAAGTCTCCCTTAAAACATGGGGGTATTGATCTACTTAGATCTTTATTTCTCTATATCACAGAAAAAAAACTTAAGTCAAACCCCCTAAACCTTAAAGCCCTGGCTCTATTTCAGGCCACTAAAGAAGGAGTTGCTGTGGTATGCTATTCCTATCCACAACCTGTGTGTTCCATGAGTTCGATACAAAGAGCTAAAGGACTTCTTTAAGGGATAAACTATATAACAAAGAAAGGAAGATAAATTCATCTATAAAGAGATCCTAATTCTAATTTCTAACACCACAGATTATTTCTCACTTTTACCACACAACAGAATTCCTACTGACTTCAAAGAAAGTTCTGAGCAGCAACTTAAAAA
Organism: Saccopteryx bilineata; assembly: GCF_036850765.1. Classification (NCBI taxonomy): domain Eukaryota; kingdom Metazoa; phylum Chordata; class Mammalia; order Chiroptera; family Emballonuridae; genus Saccopteryx; species Saccopteryx bilineata. The sequence goes on from NC_089490.1 coordinate 53,206,024, forward strand.
AAAATTAGAGATAGGTCTAAAAACTTCCCTGAAACCAAGAATAAATTAAAAATTTGCTCTCTATCATGTGGGTACCATTCTCTATTAAACAAAAATATTTAAAAAGAGAACCAAGACAGAGAGAGAAGAAACTGAAGATCTGATAAGCAGAGAGTAGGTAAGAAATAACAGCTCTCAGAGAAACCATGCAAGACTCCATCAGTAGACAGTTTAGTTTTGTCTTGAGAGAGAGACAGGAAGGGACAGAGATGAGAAACATCAACTTGTAGTTGCATCACATTAGTTGTTTATTGACTGCTTCTCATACATGCCTTGTGGGGGGGGGGGCTCAGGTCAAGCCAGTGACCCCTTGCTCAAGCCAGCGACATTTGGGCTCTTGATCCCACACTCAAGCTTGGGATTTCAAACCTGGGACCTCAGCGTCCCAGGTTGACTCTATCCACCAGCGCCACCAGGGATCAGGCAGTAAATGGTTTTAATGCTGCTCTGCTACCGTGCTTAGGGCACAATGTCTGCATCTATAAAAACTGAGGTGAACAAGATTAGTGCTTTTCCAACTTTAATGAGAAAAAGAATCATCTGGGGGGTTGGGGCTGTTAAAATGCAGGTTCTGACTCAGTAGGTCTGGGGTGTAGCCCATGTTTAGGAAGATTCTGCATTTTCTAGAAAACTCTAACTGATGTTCTGCTAATAGTTCATGGACCACCTTTTGAGTTCCAAGAAACCAGTTGAAGCCTTAAGGGTTTTTATTTGTTTGTTTAACATCTGAAAAATTTTACTTTTTAAAATAATTAGGAGAGAGAGTGGAATTGAAGGTGAGGAAAACTGGATCAAGAAATAGGCAATTTCCACTGCAGGGGCACAGTTTGCACTGCCAGAGCACCTGCACGCTGCCATTCCCTCAAGCACTCATCATCCTGGCCAGGTTTGCACTGCCAGAGCACCTGCACGCTGCCATTCCCTCAAGCACTCATCATCCTGGCCAGGTTTGCACTGCCAGAGCACCTGCACGCTGCCATTCCCTCAAGCACTCATCATCCTGGCCAGGTTTGCACTGCCAGAGCACCTGCACGCTGCCATTCCCTCAAGCACTCATCATCCTGGCCAGGTTTGCACTGCCAGAGCACCTGTACGCTGCCATTCCCTTCAAGCACTCATCATCCTGGCCAGGTTTGCACTGCCAGAGCACCTGCACGCTGCCATTCCCTTCAAGCACTCATCATCCTGGCCAGGTTTGCACTGCCAGAGCATCTGCACGCTGCCATTCCCTTCAAGCACTAATCATCCTGGCCAGGGACCTTTGTTTAAAATGTAATCTTCCTGAAGGCAGGCATGAGGTCTTTCATTCCTATATTGCAAAGTGTAACGTTTATTTGACAAATAAATGAAGAGTGGGGTTTTTTTCATATTAATCCTTTATTCTCTATCCCTTCAGTGAAATCCAAATGTACACTTTTTTTCTTTCTTTCAAAATTAAATGGGTGACACTGATCAATAAGAATACACGGTTTCAGGTAAACATCTCTATAGCATCTGAACTGTTGATTGTGTTGAACATTTACTGATACTCAAGATTTCTTCAGTACAGCAACCCTGTCCTGCAGCTCTCCCCAGACCTTCCTCTACAGTGGCATACTACTTGAACCCGAAGTCAACATTTAACCCAGAATTTAATGAGTATATGTGTGCTCTACAAGACTCAATATCTTTAATGCTCTTACTTCTTTGCCCAACAATGCAAATCATGTATTCATGCTGCGACCACTAAACAAACTTTTTTCTCAGCCTATAAAAGGCCACATTTCACACCAGATCCTTCTCAAATTAGCCCTTCCAGCTCTTAAAAATTCCACTTCCAATGGTTACTATTGAAGTTGTAGTCATTGTCAGGGATCTGAACAATAGCACAAATTCCATTCTATAATATTTCTGTTAAACTTCCCCCTGTATTTGCAGTTAACTCATCCTTGTGAATTTACTTGCATTGATATTTCCTTTAGTACTTCAGACAACATTCAAATATCCTATGCTTCTTTTATAGGTCCCTTTTTCCACTAAAAACGAGGACTGAATGTCACAATAGTGTCATACAATAACATGAAAATTCACCATTACTAATAGGTCCCCTCAAGTATTAAACCAAAAATAACATATAAGAGATTAGAACGGTCAAGGGAAATCATGAGTATTGAAGCTTTACATAATTTATATTACCTTAAAATAATAAATTACCCAACTTCCATTAACCCAAATGTTTACATAACTTTTTTATATGTTGCCTTTTTTCTAAGAAAGAAGCGTGCATTTGCTTGCCAATTTTTTTTCCTGCTCTCCCTCCCTCCAAGTTGTACTGAGAAATAACTGGTGTACATCACTGTATACTTTAAGGAATGCAGCAGGATGATTTGATTTACATATGATGTGAAATGACTAACACAGAAAGTACAGTTAACATCCATCTCCTCATACAGATACAATAAAAAGAAGAAAAAGGAAAAATTTTTCCTTGTGATGAGAACTGTTAGGATTTACTCTCTTAACTTTCCTTTATATCATTCAGCAGTGTCAGCTACAGTCATCATGCTACACACTACACCCCTATTACTTACCTTTCAGTATCTTATAACTGAAAGTTTGTATCTTTGACCACGTTCCTTCAATTCCCCCTTTTCTTATTCTACAATTTTGGTAATCAAAAGTCTGATCTTTCTCTCTAAGTTTTTTTTTTTTTAATAACATATTTTAAAGATAAATTATAAATTAAATGCCATACTCAAGTTACACTTAATCCAAGTGTAGATTATGCATATTATAGTAAAAGAAAATGTATTTCTAGTACGTTGTCAATACCCTAGTCCTACACAGTTATGAGTGGGATTCTATACCATGAATTTATTAGGAAAAAAATTCTATTAAAAAATACTGGCCCTCGTGGCCACCCCTAGAGTCAATTCTGTCATCAAGAAATATCGTTTCATAGAACTACCTTATGACCCAGCAATCCCTCTACTGGGTATATACCCCAAAACCTCAGAAACATTGATACGTGAAGACACATGTAGCCCCATGTTCATTGCAGCACTGTTCACAGTGGCCAAGACATGGAAACATCCAAAAAGCCCTTCAATAGAAGACTGGATAAAGAAGATGTGGCACATATACACTATGGAATACTACTCAGCCATAAGAAATGATGACATCAGATCATTTACAGCAAAATGGTGGGATCTTGATAACATTATAAGGAGTGAAATAAGTAAATCAGAAAAAAACAAGAAATACATGATTCCATACATTGGTGGAACATAAAAATGAGACTAAGAGACATGGACAAGAGTGTGGTGGTTACCAAGGGTGGGGGGAGGGAGGACATGGGAGGGAGGGAGGGAGGGAGAGAGTTAGGAGGAGGGGGAGGGGCACAGAGAACTAGATAGAGGGTGGCGGAGGACAATCTGACTTTGGGCGAGGGGTACGCAACATAATTTAATGACAAAATAACCTAGACATGTTTTCTTTGAATATATGTACCCTGATTTATTAATGTCATCCCATTACCATTAATAAAAATTTATTATAAAAAAAAAAAAAGAAATATCGTTTCAAATGGCTTTTCTGTAACATTCTTGGGAATTCTCTATCGAAAAGCATTTTTGAAGGGGATTAATATGGCAGAAATATAAACTGATTCTAGTCGATTTGTTTGTCAAATTGTCTTATTTTTATATTTTATACTATTGGTAGGTGACTTAAGCTCTTATTTTTGAGTCTATTTACTAATAATTGTAAGTCTTTCATGTTGCATGTAAAACTTTACCTAAACAAGAGGTGTAGAATTTTAGATTTAGAAATAATCCCTTTATCTTAAAAATGAAATTCAAAGAGATCAAGAGACTCTCTCATGCAACCTGGCAGCTATTCCAATACCACTCAGTCACCATGTCATCAATACAAAGAAGAAAGTGTCCCATTTATTCCTAAATTATAGGTACAAATGATATTTTAAGATAGAATTCAAGAGAAAGAAAAGTTCCCTTAACATTAAAAAAAAGAAACAAAAAGAGATACTCAAACCAATGGAGTCTCACACTCTCTTAGTGCTGCACCCTAGCAGACCCGGTCTAGGATCGTGAATGCTTTGGAAGCCATGGCTCAGAGAGTGGTGGGAAAGGACAAAGGATGTCTAGCCTGGAAAAAAGAAAGAGATCTCATCACATTCTAAAGAACCTGACGAACGATTAAATTTATTCTTTTTTTGAAGCATAGAATTAAAACCAATGAGAGTTTTAGGGAGCTAAGTTATACTTAAATTCAGAAATTCTAATTACTGGGTCTTTCTTTCTATAAGTAGAAAGAACTGTTGTTTTTGGTAATGAGTTTCCTATCCTAGCTTTAAAATAAAGCAAACCTAAAACTAAATACTAAATAAAGCAAATCAAGTTCAGGGGCAAGAGTCTTTATTTTAATAAAAGAATTACCAAGATACATTACCTTAACCCTTCCAGACCCGTTAAGGTTAAATTTTTCTTGGAAAAAGTTCCCATTTAGAACATTCTGGCTGTTTCATAAAGCTCATGCCAAGTGGGACTGGTTTGTTTACAAACATTAGTTGGGTCAGTAATCATACAATTTATTTCTATTAAAGGCCATGTAATGTTTATACAACGGTATGCAGGTCAAAACTCACAAACTATTCACTGAAAATTAGAGTTGATTTTATTCTATGTAAATTATACCTTTATTTTAGAAATGGGAAGAAAAATCATTCATCGAAAGTAGGGCTTCCCTTGAACACCAATAGGTTTTTTTAATTGAATTTATTGGGGTTACATAAGTCAATAAAAATTACATAGGTTTCAAGTATACAAGTCTACAATACACCATCTACACACTGCATTGTGCACTCAACATCCGAAGTCTGGAGTCCTTCTATCACTATGCATCTCCTGTTTACCCTCTTCCACCTGTTTGTGTCCATGACCCACCAACAGGCTTTTCTTCCTAACCCGATTCTATCTTAAAACCACAAGGCATGGTAAATGGAACAGACTTTCAAGTCAGACTCTCCACCTTTTCTGATCTCAGTGATTTGGGGCAGGTTACTCGGTCCCTGAGCTCTCAAAATTCATTATCTATTAGAGGAGAAGACAGACATGAAAAATCATAATATTAAGAACAATGTTAGGACAGGAGAATGGAGGCAAGGTGAACTTCAAAGCAAATATTTGGATTGTTTCCCGAAGAATAAAAGAAATTTGTCAAGCAGACAGGGAGGGAGGTCTTCTTGCAGAGAAAACCATATGTATAAATAGCACAAAAGCAAAAAACATTTATTTTAGCAACTAAGGAGACCTGAAGTCGAGGATATGTGCACAGAAAGATGGCAGGAAATCACTGAAGAGTTACAGGTGAGATAAGACCTAGGCAAGTCTTTCAAACTATGCTGGAGAGGCTGGGATTTATCCTGTAAGTATTGGGAGATACATAATTGGTTAAAAATAGAGGATCACATTTGGCTTTTAAAAAATCACAGTGGAGGCACTGGGAGATGGACTAAAGGGGATATGTCAAGAGGCGGAGAAACCAGTTGGGTCAGTAGTTCTGTTGTTGCTAGGCTGCCCACATAAGAATCATCAGCTTGCTAAAAAAAAAAATAGATTCCTAGGCACCACTCCAGATCTACTAAATCAAAATCTCTGTGGGTAGGACCCAACACTATTACTTCAAAGTGTCTCTTTGATTCTGAAGGCCAGTCAGCCTTGGGGACCACTATATTACAAAAAAATGATGGAAACCTGGATTCAGCGGGCTGCTCTGATGATGGAAAAGATAGGCAGATATGAAAGTTACAGGAATAAATATCTACAGACTTGGTGACTGATATGGATATAAGAGCTGAGAGGGAAAGAAAAGTTCAGGATTACATCCAGATTTCTGGCCTGAGTGGCGGCATAGACAGCAAAGTCATAAACCAGGACAGGGTGTAAAGGAAGAGAAGTAGATATGGAAGGAGATGATCAGGTGAATTTTTAAACATCCTGTGTCTGAAGTACTTGTGGGCCACCTAGGTGGAGGTATCCAGTAGGCTCTCAGCTGCAGAGGACTGCAGAGCTGCAGACACATGGAGACTGGCAATGAAAATCACAGCAGAATCTGAAGTCACAAGGTGGAGAGCACATAGAATGAAAAAATAAAATCAGCAAGGATTGAATCCTAGGAGCACTTATGGGAAGACTGGGGGCAATAAATGGCATGAAAGCAGCCAGAAAGGACGGAAAAGAGAAATTGACACTCCAGACACCAAGAGAGTTAGATTTTTCCAGAATGACGGGGTAGGCAACAGCCACTATAGATGGAGAACCAACTGTTCTTTTAAGCGGAAAATACTGTCAGAGAATTGATGTGTGCTGATTAAATGTTAAAGTTCCTAGCACACATGGATACCACAAAATCACTCCTTCTGCTGCAGTCTGTTCCTTCTCCATGCCAAATCCTCACAGACATGTGTTTTATGTCAGGAATAATCCGAGCCCCTTCCATTAAAAGACAAGCCCTTTAATGTCTTCTAGTCTTTTTCTTTCTGATCTAGAGGAGTTCTCTAGGTTCTAAAAATCGACTCTCAAGTCAGACCACCAGCATGACAATCCTACGTCTCTCCTTTACCAACTGAATAAACCTTGAGCAAGTTACTACTACTGTACTTACTCTGGCCTTCTGAATGATAAACAGGGGGGTTGTTGGGAGGAATGACATACTATATGTACAGTATCTGACACAGAATAAAAGCTCAATAAATGTTGGCAATAATCATTATTATTGACAATAATTCAACCATTAAATTCTCCTCTCTTCCAAGAGAGGAGTTAAACCAAATTAAAGTGACATCAATAATGGATCTTACTGGAAGAGTTTAAACTGAGAAGATAGAACATTTTATAACTTATTCAGGAGAGCAAATACACTGCAAATCAAACTGAATATTGAATTAGAGAGTTTTTTAAAAAAAAAAACAACTATCTCATTTTAAAGAAAATGTAAACCAGATGTAACAAATAATAAAATATTTATAATCTATCCAATAGTTTTGATGTAACCATAGTCCTTTAGAAACCTACACAAATAAATATAACTAATTTTCCAAACAAATCATCATTATGTATATTAAAGCACCTTCCTTAAACATCTCTAATAGATCTCCTCTTTTTTTATTAATTGAAAGGTTGATATCTTTTAAAGCTTTTTAGTACTCAGGCTTTCTGTCAGTCAGCATACTTCCCCATTAGTCTAAGCCAGTCATCATCTTCCCCCAAAAAAAAATTAATAAAATTTTTAATTTTTAGAACATCCAAATTCCTAGAATAACAAGAAAGGATACAAATTACAGTAGAAAATAATCTGTATTGGGTGAGGATCTGGGAAGTCACTTGGAGAAGAGGGAACATGGAACAGGACCTGATGCAAGAACACCTGGATTCCAGTTCTACTGGCCATTTTCTAGCCCAATGACTATGAGCCTGATGGCTCTGAACCTCAGTTTCCCCCTATACAAAATAGGGGCAGTAATAAGATAAGCCAAATCACAGAGTTGCTTTGAAGCTCAAACTGAGAACCCTCTGTAGGAAGCTCCTCCAACAGGAGCTCTTTTTATATATATTTAAAAGTATTAAATATGTATTTCCAATATTTTGAAGCACACTGTAGTTTACCTTTCATATCATCAACTGTCTGCTTAACTGTACCCCACACCAGGGTGGGCAGGAGCTGTATCCGTTATCTCTACAGCAATAAAGGTTGCACAGTGGATGCACCAAGCAACTGGCAGAGGACTAGCAGACTGAATGAAGATCACATAGAATCTAGAAAATAAATTCTTATTATTATTTTGGCTAATGCTACTGTGAGAATAGACATTCAGGACATTTCTAAATTGTCCTTTTAAAAAACTACCCTTTTGATCCAGATAAAATGAGCAACAGTTATTGATCAACATGGTTCTAAAAGATATACAGTCCCTGCCTGATTAAAACAAAAAAAAAAACACAAAAAAAAAACCTAAAAGTTCTACAAATATCCATGCCAGTATTTGGTTTTCTTAAATACATTTTAAAATCAATAGCTGAAGAACATTTTTAAATTCTTCCTTTATCCATAGTAGTCAAGAGTAACAGATCATCAAAGAAAGTAGAAATACTGCATGTACTTGCTATGCAAAGTGTGGCCCGTGTACCAGCAGAAAAGCATCTCCTGGAAGCTTCTGAGCAGAATCTCAGGGCTCACCCAGACTAATAAGCCAGAATCTGAATTTTAACGATTCCCCAGTAATTTTCACACTGAAGTCTTAGAACTACTCCTCTAGTCTGCTCAGAAATGTGGGCTTACTTCATATAACACATAATCAAGTCATAAAAGTTTGATTAATTTTCCCTAGAATCTACCTGAGTAAACCAGCCACTTCCTTCTCTTCTAATGTCTACCTCTATTTAACCCACCATAAACAAAAGCAAAATATAAGTCTGACGACCAACTAGCGATATTCAGTAGCTTCAGGAACATATTCAAGATATATATACACAATACATCATTCTCTAAAACTAGTCATCCTTATTTAGTAAGTTAGAACCAAGAGTGGCAAATCAACTCCATTTTTTTTCACACCTCGCTACTAATCATTAATATGCAAGTGATGCTGTTAAAAATCTGTTTGCCTTTACTGACTACACAAAAATAATGGTTACTCAGTGTCACAAGTGGCCTAAAAGCACCTGAACAACTACAGTCTTTTTCATAAGGAGGTAGTCTGTCTTCCTCCATTTAATGTAAATGTCATGAGGGCCCTTTTTCCTTGATGCATCCCTATAACAATGCCTAGTATATAAGCAACGTCAGACCTTTGTTAAAAGAATTTTTTAATAAAAAATGTAGATAACTGTTGCCAAGATGAGTTTAACAGAGATCTTATCTCCATGATAGGAATAAACTAAATAATACCATAAGCTCTCTTTCTAGAAAATATGATGCTTAATATATTCTCCAAGCCAAGTAAGAGCTTCGGTATCAGTGAAGTGAAAAAAGTAGAAGTAGAGGAGAAAGTCTTCATATAATTCCATAAATTGGGGCAGGAAATGACCTGAAATGTCAGATTCTGAAAGTGGCAGGTGAATGAGAGTCAGATCAGTTTTCCACTGAGTCAGAGCGATGAATGGCAGTTTCTGCTTTAACCGCCTAGATGCACAGGAAAGAGGATGATGGTTTGAGCTCAGAAGAGCACCTGGATGAACGTGAGGGCAGCTCTGGCAGAATGCAGAGGTGGAGCACGTAGAAACTGGGTTACAAGATGACAAACAGGTCAGAGTGTGTTGGGCAGACAGGAAGGAATGGAGGCCTTCACCGGCAAGGCAAGGGTAAGCTGTGGTATCTGAAGCTAGGAGGGAACCAGTGGCGTGAGAGTCATCCAGCACAGGGTTGGAACAAGAGGGCAAAATGTTTTATGTAACTCAGCTGTATAAACTTAGTCAGCAAAGAACCTAAAACAATAAAGGGTGGAATTAAAAAGCAGAGAAAAAATTTTGGGGGTTCAAAGTTTGCTGAGCAGAGAAAGCAATGAAGGTAGAAAGTGAGAGAAGTGATAAGAACATCCCATATAAAACAAATAAATAAGAATGCGTTCAGAGGTTGCCAAGGAGAAAAGACAGTAACAGAGATGAGGTGTGAAGACTGATTACTGTGAGGTTTAATTTGGAAGAGTTAGTATTAGGTGGATAATGCAGGGCAAATCAGTAACTCACTTGGAAAAATGGGAAAAGTAGTACCTCGGTCAAAGGAAAAGAATTAAATGTGATAACATATATAAAATATTGACACAGTGCCTGGCACTCAGTAAACATCCAATAAACACCCACTATTTTCTTTGAATAAAACAGTACTTGTTGGATGAATACGGAGGTTGTACTGCTGCATGGCAAGGTCACTCACATGGGAAGAAGATTTAATCTCAACTCCATTACTTTCCAGCTGTGTAGTTTTAAATCTCTCTCTTCATTATAGAATGGTTAAATAATACCTACCTTATAGGGATTCTATGAACATTAAATAAGATAAGGTGTACAGAATCCATACTATAGCAATCTACAGTCCATAGGGACCTATAATAGAAGCTTAATGTATAGAAGTGAGTTTCTCCATGTGCAGATATCTAAACTCATAGTTTAAAAACAGAACTAGAGGGGAAAGGAGAGGGAGGATAAAGACTAGACTGGGGTGGTGAGCACAGAATGCAATCCACAAATGATGTATTATACAATTGTACACTCAAAACTTACATGTTGTTAACCAATGCTACTCCAATAGGCTTAATTTTTTTTTTTTTCAAATGACATAGTCATAGTAGGCCTGACCTGTGGTGGTGCAGTGGATAAAGCGTCGACCTGGAAATGCTGAGGTCGCCAGTTCGAAACCCTGGGCTTGCTGGGTCAAGGCACATATGGGAGTTGATGCTTCCTGCTCCTCCCCCACTTCTCTCCCTCTGTCTCTCTCTCCTCTCCTTCTCTCTCTCCTTTCTAAAATGAATAAATTTTTAAAAAAATAAAATAAAAACCAATGACATAGTCATAAAAGCCAGTTCATAGGCAAAGGGAAAATAATGCCAAGGAGGGGAGAAATGTAGTACAAGAGAGGTCTGGTGGAAAATATTTTATAGATAGATAGATAATATATGTATTTGGTGCAGAAGAATAATGCCTCATATCCTGGGAGCCAAGATAGAATGCAGGTAAGTAGTTTCCTTCTTACTCAGTTTTCACATTTTGCTGGGCTTTCCAGGAAAAAAATATCGTAAAACTTCCTCCCTGTGTTAATCTGGGAGTTCAGAGTCAAAACATCCCCATTAGTGCTGCCAATAATCTTAAGGTGTTTCCCTCTAGCAAAAAAAAAACCCCAAAACCCTGAAGATAGAATCAGAGTGTGTATGTGTGTCTCAGTGGCAACTATGGCCAAAATTTTCTCTCGCCAACAACAGTTCTACAAGCTGAATATCCACTGGGTAAAATACTATCCATCCTGAATTTGTTTTCACTAATTAACAATAGTTCCTACTTCCTGTATTATTGACATTTTCACAGTTCATTTTGATGTACTTTTTAAATTTATTTACTGATTTTAGAGAGAGGGACGAGAGAGACAGAAACATCAATCTGTTCCTGTACGTGCCCTGACTGGGGATCAAACCCCAGTGTACTGGGACGATGCTCAAATTGACTGAGTTATCTGACCAGGGCTTGATATACTTTTTTTAAAGGTCCTAGCTACTCTGTTATAGGAGGTCAACTTCATCTTCTCAAGGTAAATAGTATTTTCTATATTTTATATGTAAATTATACTATATATTCATATATGTGGTATAAACATATAAATTTAAATATCACTGTTTAACTCAATCTCATACAACAGCCTTTACAATCCTTTTGTTTCAAATGTCTTTCCTTAGACTATCTCTGGTGGTATTATGACTTTGCTCAGATTTAGTATTCTAAATAGTGATACTACGTAGATGAGACAGCAGTTAAGAGAAGATACATAGGTCAGAGGACTGATTGCTGCTTTCCTGAGTGGCTAGTGTGATATGGAGAGAAAACGACCTGTTTAGATCCATTTCCAATATAGTGTTCACCTGCAAGTTATTTAGCTTCTGAGGGACCTCTTACACATATGAAAATAATGCCTGCCAGGCCTTTCCTCCAGAGTTGTGAAGTTCTTGGTAAAATTAGAAAGCAAAATACAAAGGCAAGGGTGTCTTCCTTGTTACCTGCTACTTTCTAGCTCCTTGGGACTTTTGTTAAGGAAACATCTATACATGCTATTTATAAAGCCATTTTCTGTACATAAGCTGAAAAATTAAAAGAATCAACTGATATAACCACTGAACACTGAAGAAAGATAATTTCTCGAGGTGCTTCATATTAATTACAGAATCTATTAAATTCATTTTTTTTAACTGTGATTCAAAAACACTCAAAATTTACCACCCTGGCCATTTTTCAGTGCATAGTTAGTTCAATAGTGTTATGTATATTCACATTGTTGTTGGACCATCTCCAGAAGTTTTTCTTCTTCCAAAATTGAAACACTATATCCACTAAACAGCTCCCGTCTCCTCCTCCCCCAGCCCCTGGCGATCCTCAGTCTTTGTTTCTATGGATTTGACTACTTTGGGACCTCATAAAAGTGGAATTATCAGTATTTGTCTTGTTGTGCCTGGTTTATTGCACTTAATATAATGTCCTCAAGGTTCATTTATGTTGCAGCACATGTCAGAATCCTTTTCAACTGAATATTCCATTGTAGCTATATACCACATCTCACTTATTCATCCATCCATCACTGGCCTTTTGGGTCGCTTTCACCTCCTGGCTATCATGAATAATGCTTCTATGAACAGGAGTGTTTAAAAATATATGGAATTCTTTCACAGATATCTTGTGCCTAAGTTTTCATTTGAAAAATAAAAATGCAAACAGAGAAGCTTACTCTTTCGAGTACACCAGTTCAAAATCACAAATGTCTATGTGAACACATCTACCAGTGAGTAACCAATTCCTTCAGTGGGTTAATGAATTTGCATTTCACATTGCAAGACTTACATTCTAATTAAAATGTAAAAGAAATAAAGTACCATATTAACATATTTGCTTAAGAATGACAATATTGCATGAAGAAAAATATATAAAGATTTGTTTTAATTAACCTTTTAGTTAAGGAATGTAATCACACCAAAGCCATTTAGTTTCTTTTGTTTTCCCCACATTCTAAGACCTACATATTTTTGTCAATTTTACAAAAATTTCAAGCCACACTTCCAAATTTAAATTAGAAATGCTCGCGTCGACCTGGAAATGCTGAGGTCGCCGGTTCGAAACCCTGGGCTTGCCTGGTCAAGGCACATATGGGAGTTGATGCTTCCAGCTCCTCCCCTTTCTCTCTCTCTCTGTCTCTCTCTCTCTCTCTCTCTCTCTCTCCTCTCTAAAAATGAATAAATAAATAAATAAATAAATGTATCTTAATAAATTAGAAATGCTCAAAGACAAAACGCCTATAATTAATCTTTTGTAATGATGTTAAAAATTTTTATTTTTATAGGAAAATATAAAAATTAAGTTTAAGCTATAGAAGACATTGCTTTAGGAGATACTATAAAGATTCAATAAAGTGGCCTTAAGAGATCATGTAGTTTCAACACTCATGGTATAGATAGAAATATAAGACCCACAGAATTGTGAATAACTTGCCCAAGAGCATGTAACAAGCCATCCTCAGCAGTTGTATATTTCATAATAAATGTAATACATAGTTGTATACATTATATATAATGTATAATGAACTTGTTCTTTAATGTTATTGCTACTACTATTATCAAAATGCTTAATTCTTGTTTATTCAAGGAATATCTAGATAATTAAGTAGATATGGTATTATAGCAGTACTATGTGCTATAACAGTGCTCTGTCAAAGCAGGTGCTTAAATATCTGTATCCCTTTGTTTTTCTAGTCCTTTACTTGTTTCTTATGGAGCATATAAGAGAAAGTAAAAACGATGAAATATGAAACTGTTACTTTCATTATTTGGGTAGCACTGCCAAATGTTTTGTTGAAAAATATTATAATTATTGCATAGACTAAGTTTTCTGAATTATTGATAAATATGTTTATCTGATATTGCTTTATGTATTTAAATAATTTTTAAAAGTTACTTTTATATCCAGATTTTAGAGCTGGGTGAGACCATAGAGATTACCTAATTCAACTCTCTCTATTCACAGATGAAAAAAGTAGAGGTTGGAAAAGCAAATGGACTTGCCTAAACTCTCAACGCTAATTAGCAGGAGACCCAGGACTAAAGCACAGGTTATCTAAGTCCCAGTCCTGTGTTCTTTCCGTCCTCTATGTCTATTCCATGATGTCTTCTCACTTCCACACACTTCACAATGCTGCACAGGCTATGAAGAGGGAAGAAGAACTACATCTGAATCTGTATCACTTGAAAGTGCCAATAAATGATTTAATGACTTGATTCCTTCATTAGTCCACATCAATTGGATTTGTGACTAACTTATGGTTCCAGGGTCCCACAGATAAGAAAGGCTTAATACAGGAGAGAAACTGCTGGGTTCTGGTGAAAGTCACCTGTACAGGTGGACTGGGAAAGGGCAGCTGGGGACATGCGAACATTTTACTCCAGACTGAGCTATGCAAGCTGGCTAGAACTGCAGGGCTGCGGGCAGGGAAATACTGACCAGGTAAGAAAGGACATTTGGAAACTGGTTTTGAAAGGCCATCTAGGCCCTGGCTGGTTGGCTCAGCGGTAGAGCGTCGGCCTGGCGTGCGGGGGACCCGGGTTCGATTCCCGGCCAGGGCACATAGGAGAAGCGCCCATTTGCTTCTCCATCCCCCCTCCTTCCTCTCTGTCTCTCTCTTCCCCTCCCGCAGTCAAGGCTCCATTGGAGCAAAGATGGCCCGGGCGCTGGGGATGGCTCCTTGGCCTCTGCCCCAGGCGCTAGAGTGGCTCTGGTCGCAGCAGAGCAACGCCCCGGAGGGGCAGAGCATCGCCCCCTGGTGGGCAGAGCATCGCCCCTGGTGGGCGTGCCGGGTGGATCCCGGTCGGGCGCATGCGGGAGTCTGTCTCTCCCCGTTACCAGATTCAGAAAAATACAAAAAAAAAAAAAAAGAAAGAAAGGCCATCTATTTCCTCTTTTCTTAAAGTTTAAACCTACATGATTTTTAAAGATATATTCTAATACATTTTCATTCAAAGGAAAAATAAAACAATAGCACTTTGATTTGTTAAGAAGAAATGTCCTGATAATGAAAAAGTAAAAAAGAGCCATCTAAAATGAGAAAAGACAAATCCTGTTACACAACTGTTCCCTATGTGCTAATATGTTTAATTCACAATAAGTGATTCAAATAATAAGTAACTCAAATCCAAAATAATACTTATGTTAATAATAATAAATCATTCACTAATGGCAATGTCATATGACTTGAGAAACAAATAGAGCAAATTGAACTTTAAAAGGACAACCAACTTTTTTGTGATCCTTAAAATCACAAACGCATTGTCTGATATAATTATCTGTGAAATTCTTAAAACCTTTTCTCCCTACACCAAAGAAACTAACTGTATAAAACTGTATCATGACACAAGTTTTAGCATCTGTATTATTTTACCCTCTGGAAATTCCATCTGTGGTAGGATTTCTGGTATGCCCTATTGGGGAAATGGACAAGAGCATCACCATTAAAGTCCAGAAGTCTGCCACCAAAAACTAAATTGTGATAAGGAAAAAATAAGAATCAACCAAACAAACAAACAAAAAAAACCCCAGAAAACCCTTTAAAGGTGTACACCTCTTAAAAGCTTCTGGGAGGTTATTAGAGAAGGATAACTCTAAAACCTCAAGGAAAGCACTCGCCACGGGAGATCCCATGTTAGGAACTGGTAATGTTACACTTACTTGTCTTTAATTAGCTGTCTAGAACTTGAAATGCCTTTTCTAGCAAAACACTGAAAATGGTGACTGGATTCCCAGACTAACACAAACAAACAAAATAAAACCTACTTCAGACAATAACAAAACAAACATGTATACATTAACTGTGATAAATAATAAAACTAATGTAAGTAAACTGCACAGTATTTAAGACACATACTTCCCTGGGGCCTAGCAATCTCTGGGACAAGCCTGCTTTCAGCCCAGCTTATTGGAGCTGAGTTAGAGGTTCCCTCCCACAGGCTCCTAGTTTCAGCAAACCAGATGACAGTGTGCCCTTAAGCACACTGCCAGTGTCCAAGTACTCGCCAAGAGTATGCCCATCAACTTCCCATAATGAAATATCTAAAACAAAGCTTGAATATTCTTGTTGCAACCCAAGACTGAAGTACAGGTAGAAGTAGAGATGAAAAAATAAGGACTATTCTGACCTTTCCTGCGCCTCAGCTAGGCCTGGCTGACAGATCACACTGTCCTCAGACCACAGCCTTGACCCTCTGGACTTTGTAAGCTCCGTGGAGGCAATGATCAAGTGTTCTCATTCTCTTCCCAGAGCTCAGTACAGTGCTTGCACATGGCAAGTCATGGGGATGAGAAAGAACGAATGATTATTAAAGCCTAGCTTCCAAACTCAGCATCATTCTTCCTCATCATGTACCATTCATCCCTCTCCCCTCTGCCCCCTCCAAAGTGAATTTAAGGACTCAGCAAGGCTGGCTTTTTTATGCTTTAACTTCAACTCCCAGGTAGACACAAATCTTTCAGCAAAATGTTGAGAGCAATGCTACCATCCCCAATAAATACATATACACATTTGTGTGCATATATTCACCATATACACACGAAAAAAAATGGCTATTTAAAAACACATGAGATCAAAAAAGAAATATGGTAGCTCAGGAGACATTTGACCATATTGTGGGAATGCTGGCTATTAACTTTCCAGATGTTTTTATGCTAAATGTCAGTTACACAAGAAGTTACTACTAAAAATAATATTATTAAAATAATAAATGAACACAATGGATAATGTTGATGCTTTGGGTATGTATAGATTAGTATTTAGATTCATCTGTTTACACCTCTTTATTATTCACTTTGAGTCTAGGATACCAGTACTAATCATTTTAATACACTCAGGTAAAAGAATAGAAGAAAAAATAAACACAATGATATCAGATTATCTCCCTACTCTCATACCATCTTCTGGTACAAAGTCTCACACCAATATATACTTTCCTATATAATATAAACCAAAATTAGTTTACTTGTTTAAAATATCTTAAAATATAATATAGGGGAGTGAAGAAAGGTTTTGTTTTTCTAAAAGTACAGCTCTTTCAAAGTTTCAATTCAATGTACAAAATGTCAATGACATAGTGAAAGTAACATTTCCTGTGATGACACATTATATGCCATATGCTATATTTGCTAGGTATGTGCTATTGAAAAGCCCCGGTTTTATACATTGCTTTGAGCATGGTTTATTAAATACTACCGTTTGATAAAATAGCTCAAAATAGTATCTTTGCAGAAACTGCACTAGGACAAAAATATTTTGGATCATGAAATATATTCTACAAATCTGTCACTATTCCTTTTATAGCAGTCCAACGTAGATATAGGTTACTGACACTTAGGTAGAAACCTCAGAGGAGAGAAACATTTAATAAAGTAATAAAATAGAAAGATAGAAGCATGTACCCACAGTCTCCGCAGAAAGCACTCAAGGGTACAAAGCCTTACTCATTTCTTGTTCTTCCTGAATGATTTGTATCCTTTCACAACTGTCATCACTTTTTCTCAAGACCATCTTTCTCTCCATCCATTTTTATTTCCTTCTTTCCAAACATCTGACTCATCTTTTCTTTAGTCTCATCTAATAAACTAGATTTCTACTCTGAAACTCCTTCACCCAGATTTTCATAAAATTATAGTGAGAAGAGATCCTCTTGGAGTTGGATCAGTGTTAACATGTCAAAGAAATGGTACCTAGAGAGCATGGAAGAAGGGGTGGGAGTTGAGGCAGTGAAAGGAAATGGCACACCATAGGCTTCAGGTCTGTTCTGCTTGGATCTGAGAAATATTCTTCCTTATACAGCAGAAAGGCAGAACAGGCTCTATCCCACTAAGCCTCTAAGTTAGTTAAGAAATACCATCTACCTACACTAGGTAGCTTATTACAGAAAGCAAGGAAGCAGTCTCAGGTTTCGTAAGTGGATAGCCAGGCCATGGGTGAATACCTCTGCTTCAACCTGCTACTAAGGGGTCACTTGTGTCCCAGTAGCTACTCTCACCTCTCAGTTTTAGCCCACAATTTTATATGTCTTCACAAGCGAGTAGCAAGCTTTCACATAAAGCAACTGCATAAAATTTCCTATTTCATTTGTAATCTTTTACACAAACATCATTAGAAGGGAATTAACCATCATACAAAAGTATATTCTATCTTTGCTCTCAATTCTGAGACTCAGAAGTGGGAAGGGAATGACAGAAAGGAATGAAAACTCCTAGGTGTGGCTCTCTCTATATGTAGATTGGAGGACCTTGACAATGTCTGAACTCTCAAGTATGCAAAGTGCAATTATCTGCCAAAGAGCTTGTCTGATGTTCAGCTCTGCACAATTGTGTAATAGGAAACGCTGATGCAATGTTAAAGTAACCAAAATCACTTCAGGGATGAAGGGAAGGATACATCTTTCCCAGCCTTTGTAAGCACAGCATAACCTCAGTGTAACAGTACACAGGAAAGACTTAAAAAGGAAAATGCCATTGAAAAGTGTCTTTTAAACATTTTCAATTGCAATGACTAGTTAAATAGTAGCTTACTTCTCAGTGTCAAACTTGAGAGCTTCTAAAAACAGCACACTTTTCTAAAGAAGTTAAAGCTACATCAATGTCAAAGAATCATGTCTCACCCAAAAATAGTTCCAGCAACTCATTTTCCCCACACCCCGTGCACTGTACTTTATTCATGCTATAACCACTATCCCACTTACTCTAACAACAAACACAAGAACTATAGGAATAAGTTTTCGTTTCTAGGGAGGCAGAGTCATAATGTGGAATGTTCATTTCCTCCCCTGCTGGGATACAGTGAAACACTGCAAAGGGGCTAAAAGATCATTTCTAAAATCCTGTTAACCCAATTTTTTATCTAAAAACTTTTAAATGCCTTAAAACCAAAAGTAATTGAAACAACTGGGTAAAATAAATGGTGAAATGTAAAAATAACATCTCAAGAGCTTCTGTAAAAGAGCTCCGTAAATCAACCATTGACGGTCCTGGCAAACAAACCAAACCAAAACAACTACAGGGGAAAGCTTCCAGGACAACCTCTAGGTGCTGCTGTAGAGACCCCCTTCCTAAAGATATTTCTTTCCCGGTGTTTTAGCTGCCTCCTCCCCCGGACTGCACTGCACTGCGCAAAGCGATTATACACAATCACTTCAAACCTTTTTGCTGTTGAAAAGGCCTCGGAACCTAAAACTCTTCAAAGCTCAAGGAGCCAAACAATGGCTTTCTACTTTTCTTTCCAAATTATACAATAGATGGATGAGCTAGACAAAATATTAGGTTGGTAGGTTGTGTCAAAACCACCAGGAGGCCGAAGAAGCAAAATGACAGCTTCCAGTGGAGCCACCACCCCCCCCCCAACCCCAGGCCATCTCTCCATACGGAATATTACTAAATGTTAAAACCAATCCTGTGCATAATTTAGAACTGTAAGATGAGATCTGGAAATGCGGGAATATAGAGTAGGGCTGTTCCTGCGACGAGCTCTCAGCAGTACAGGCTCCGTCCGGTCTGTCAGCTCCTGCATCCGAGAAGCTGATGAGAGATGGTGGAGGCGCAAAGGAAAACCGTGCGGGCGTCGGGGGAGGGGGAGACCTTAACGTTCGGATCAGATTAAGCAGCGCCCCGCTGCGGTGCCCGCGCCCCGGCACCTCCTCTGGTTCCCAGCACCCCGACAGGCGCCGGGAGCGGGTGTCCCCCGCACGGCGGGCGAGGATGGGGCAGCCGCAGCTTTACCTGCGATGGACCAGGTCCAGCGGTAGAACTCCACCGTGTCGTTGAGCGCCGTGGACACCGCGTTCAGGACGCTGCCCGGCTCCGAGTCCAGGAGTCCCATCGCGGCGGTCAGCGGGAGCCGGCGGCGGCGGGAGGAAGCAGCGGAGACCCCCGGGTGAGTGGACCTCGCAGACGACAGCCGAGGGAGCGAGCGGCAGCCGGGGATCCCCTCTAACGGCGGCGGCCCAGCTGCGTCTTCTCCTCCTGCTCGGGGCGCCGCGGCGGCGGCTGAGGCGGCAGGGACCGGCGGGCGGCGGAGACGGGGCCGTCAGGGCTCTCGATCGCCGGCGGAGGAGGAGGAGGAGCTCCTGCTGCGAGCGCCGAGCGCTGCACCTGTCTGCCGCCTTCGGCCGCCGCCGCTCCAATCTCCTCGGCTGGCGTCACGTGGGCGCGTGCGGGGCGGAGGGGCCGGCATGTCCCTCCTCCCGCCCGCGCGCGGGGACTCTTGCGAAGGGATGCTGCTGTCGGGGGCCGGTGGGAGCCGGGTCCGCGCAGGCGCGCGCCGCCTCGCCACGCCCCCTCGTCCCTTTCCCCTTCCCGGGTCGCGCGGAAGCAGGACACCTGGGGCCCCTCCTTGCCATCTTCCCCCGCAAGCCTCCCAGTGCTTCTTCCCCGCCTCCCTCCCCGGCGTTAGGCCCGGCGGAGGAGTTTGCCGCCTTCCCACGGGTGACCTTGCATCCGCTTCGGATAACTATTAGGAAACACTACAGGGAAGAATGGGCATTCTGTGGAGAAGAATGAGGTTGGGAAGGTGCTTTGGTCCTTACCTGTCATTCACTTCGACTTCCCTTAGGTTCTGTTTCCTTCACCTGTCAACACATGCTTTCCACCGTGACAAGGGAGATGCCCAAGCTCTCCCCCTAAGTTCATAAAGCTACAGTGATGGAGAATGGACTTTGGGGTCTAATTAACTAGTAAATACGATAAAGAATCTTCGTTTTCAGAGAGACGACTTGAGTTAATACCAGGATTTGGGGCTATGGTCGGTGCCCCTAACGCCCTTGTTGTTCAAGGGTCAAATATAATTTGAATAAATGCTGGCACGTGCCCTGTAGAGCCTTTTAATATACATAGGATAATCAAAACTGTGCTAAATTAGGCCATTAGGAGTTCAGAGGAGAGGGAGGACCAAAAGGGGCCTGCCTTACAGTTTAGAGAAGTCAGCTTGGACCTGCAGGAAATGAGGTGTCTCTAAAAGAATAACTTGCTCAGGAGACAATAGGCAAAAGAGGAAAAAGTAATTTTTTTATTTAAAAAAATTATTTATATAGTAAGAAGGTGGGAGGCAACAAGATAGTCTAACCCTGAAAAGTAGCAAAAATACACTACACATAGTTAATAATTTGATATCTGACATCAAACAAGATCTTTGAGAATACACCAATAATCTTTTCACCTACTTGTTATTTAAACATGTCACCTACTTTTTGCTTAACCTTTTATCTAATTGTTGGTTTAGGATGCTCCATTTAAAGGCCACTGAGTCAAGTGTGTGACTGCTTCTGTTCTTTGACACTCTACAATAATGTGAATATTTCCTTTTATATTTATTTGATTTAGTTTCCAATTGACCTGGTTATATATTATTTTACTTTATTTTATATTGGAAACATCCTAGAGGATAAGAATTAATTTTGGTTCCTCATTCAGGACCTAACTCAGTGCTGTAAATAATACTTATTTTTTTAAAAAAAACTTTTTTCAGAACCTAATGAGGACTCTTACAAGTGGCAAGAACTTTAGGTGGTGAAGAGGTAATTAAAAGTAGCTGATTTATTGTATCATTTACAGAACCATGGTTTTCATTAAGTATTCTAATCTTGAAATTAACCAAATAGAATATAATATATTAAATATTTTATCAGGTTAAAGTTTTTTAGATTGAAGTAATGGTTTCTCAACCCCAAGTTATGTATATCAGATTCTAGTAGCTACATAAAAAAAGTCCAGCCAAGTCTATACATATGGAAAATTGATAAAGATCATTTTGACAAGGTACAATGATCATGTTCTTTGATGATCTAGCAAAGTTCAGGTTAGTTTGAACTTTATGTAGAAAATTGATTACTACTCCTATTTTGTGAAATCCTGGATTTTTCAATGAAAAACACATCTCCGCCATCACCCTCCCTCACACACACAAAACTTCAGCATCTTGTATAATAAATATAAAATTCTTCAAACAAATTCATATATTTCCTCAGTCTCTTTTATAGTGGGGGCCAATTTAAGTCCCACTATTCACTAGGGACACCTGTCACATAGAAGAAAATCCTCGGAAAGAAGTGACAACAAACATAAGTCAGAAGTGGCAAACACATCTCCACATTCTACCTGGGAGAGAAAAGTATGTTTATTAGCATTTATAGGACATACAAACATAACCTAAGAACTAAAGCCCTAGAATTTACCTGCTTTGGAGCCCTATTACCCAGCCTGGAGACCAACAGTCTAGCACTCATTTCACAGGTGGTTTGCAGATACTGAAGCCTACTGGTTAGTTTGTGCAAAGGGAAGGAGACCTGCATGTCCACTCATCTGGAGTGACAGCCATCTAACCAAGACAGTGTGACCAAACAAAATCAAACACAAGCATCCATAGTGTCTACAAACTTTTGAGAAGAGAATTATTTGTTGTGGGTTGAATATAAATAAGATACAGTTATCTATAAAAACCAAGGGAGAGGAAATGATCATAATAAAATGATTTTATATAAAATAGCAAAAAAGCCTGACCAGGCGGTGGCGCAGTGGATAGAGCGTCGGACTGGGATGTAGAAGACCCAGGTTTGAGACCCCGAGTTCGCCAGCTTGAGCACAGGCTCATCTGGTTTGAGCAAAGCTCACCAGCTTGGACCCAAGGTCGCTGGCTCGAGCAAGGGGTTACTCGGTCTGCTGAAGGCCCACGGTCAAGGCACATATGAGAAAGCAATCAATGAACAACTAAGGTGTCAAAACGAAAAAGTGATGATTGATGCTTCTCATCTCTCTCCGTTCCTGTCTGTCTGTCCCTATCTATCCCTCTCTCTGACTCTCTCTCTCTCTCTCTGTAAAAATAAATAAATAAAATAGCAAAAAAAAAATTTTTAAGGTCTTACTTCTCATGCAGAATTAACATAAATCAAACTATCTATTTTTTTCCTAGCATTTCCACCTTTCTGTGTTACAAATATCAGCAACATGTGCTTTCAAAGAAAAATGAACCTAGCAATCTGTTGAACTAAGAGTGAAAGGAAGTAGTCTGAGTTTTTAAAGAGCTGTGGAAAGACCCTAAATCTTACAGAAGTAAAATATGCTAAATGCATAATACAGAAAATAGAAAAAAATTATTGATAATATTAATTGTTGTCTATTAATTCTAGTCTTTTTGCTTTATTCCCCATATCACTCTTTCCACACTTTACAAAGATTAAAAAAATATGTAGTATCCATGATATAATTTCGGTTCTTAAGTAATTTGGAATTACAATCTTTGTCTTAAGCCATCTTTTATTTAAATTTTTAGAGATGTTACCTTGTTTACAATTATTTTATTATAGTAAATGGATAAAGATTCTTCTGATAATTCATGAGTATTGAAAAAATAACAAACAATACAATGAAATGAAAATCCCCTATAATCTCATCTTTCATTCTTAATAGAAAATATATTTTCAGATTTGTACATTCTTTTTTTTTTTTTTAAAGCTACTTTTTTTTTAATATTTTATTTATTGATTTTTAGAGAGAGAGAAGGGGGAGGAGCAGGAAGCATCAACTCCCATATGTGCCTTGACCAGGCAAGTGCAGGGTTTCGAACCGGCAACCTCAGTGTTCCAGGTCGACGCTTTATCCACTGTGCCACCACAGGTCAGGCCAGATTTGTACATTCTTATAGAAACTTTTTCTTTATACAAATGGTTATTTATTATAATGCTATTCTATAGTCTGATTTTTAAAACTTAACAATAGATTAAGAGCACTTTTTCTTTTAAGTCAGAGGGGAGGAGATAAATTCCCATATATGCCCGGACCAGGATCCACCTAACAACCTCCTTCTGAGGTGATGTTCAAATCAACCAAGCTGTCCTCAGTGCCCCAGGGTGATGCTCAAACCAATCGAGCCAGTGGCTATGAGAGAGAAAGAGAGAGAGAAGGGGGAGAGAGATGGGAAGATAAGCAGATGGTTGTTTCTCAAGTATGTCTTGACTGGGGATTGAACCCTGGATGTCTGCACGCTGGGCTGATACTTTAGCTACTGAGCCAACTGGCCAGGGCCAGGAGCACTTTTTAATGTAAGAATGCTAACTACTTAATATTCCATTACGTGGATATACCATAATTTAGGCACTATAATATATAGAGACATTTATATTATTTCTAATTAGAGTTGTTATATTGATTTGATTATTAATATTCCCGTATACAGAATTTTGTGAACTTGCCTAATTATTTTCTTAGCATAAATTTCTACAAGGGAAATTTCTGGATCAGGGAATTGTATTGAAAATTTTGATACATGATACCTGATTACACTCCAGAAATGTAGCAATTACCAATACCACTAAAGTCTATGATAGCATGCTTATTTTCCCACACCCCATTCTCCTTAATGAATTTAATTATGCTTTATAATCATTACCAATCTCATAGGCAAATATTGATATTTTGTTGTTGCTTAACAGTTTGTCATGTTTATTGTCATCTTAGTGTTGTTCTTTTTGAAAACTTGTCAATTTGTATTCTTTGTACCCTATTAGTTGTGTTTATTTTTCTTATTGATTTATGAGGTTCTATGTAATAAAGTTATTAACAGTGTCTTCTATGTATGTTATAAGTCTTTTACTGGATTTATTATAATAATTTTTAATTGGGTATATTGGAGGCTGGATAAATTAGGCTCACTGACCCCTCCACCAAAATTATGTATCGGAATGTCTCATGATCTTTTTCAAACTATAACCCCTGGAAGTTCTGATCCACACTTCCAGGAACATATTCTACTCCCTTCCCAAGAGTCTCAACTTCAAATATTTTGCAGTGAATATTCTTATTTTGGAGTCATCCAGTATGTACAACCAGTCTATAGTCTTTCTCTGTTATAGGTCAACATGATTGATCTAATCTCTCTTCACATAGCCATACTTCAAGGCCATGTAAACATATTATTTCATGCTACAAGTGCCTCATGAGAATAGTACCCAACTGTGGTATCCCTGCTACTTTTTCCTGGCTTGGTTACACCAAGAAAACTTCTGTCTCGGCCTGACCTGTGGTGGCACAGTGGATAAAGCGTCGACCTGGAAATGCTGAGGTCGCTGGTTCGAAACCCTGGGCTTGCCTGGTCAAGGCACTTATGGGAGTTGATGCTTCCAGCTCCTCCCTCCCTTCTCTCTCTGTCTCTCCTCTCTCTCTCTCTCTCTCTCTGTCTTTCCCTCTCCTCTCTAAAATGAATAAATAAATAAAAAAAGAAAGAAAATTTCTGTCTCTCTTAATTAAATATTTGTCTGGGTTTCCAGTCCCTTCATTTACTACATTCTATAACATCTCTGTCTTTACCAGTTATGTAAACCTTGACCAGGAAATCTCATAATAAATAGAATGTGTTAAGGAGAAGGTTTCTTTACCCTACTTCTTATCTTCCCGTTACTAAAGGTCAGTCTGGTTTCATTGTAATGGAAGACAAAAAGTGCCCAAGAGGAAATTTATTTACCATGATAAAAAAAAGAAACTGGCTGTATTTCCACTATTTACAGTGGCCAAGGCATGGAAACAACCAAAGTGTCCCTCGATATAGGATTGGATAAAGAAGATGTGGTACATATATACTATGGAATACTACTCAGCCATAAGAAATGATGACATAGTGACATTTACAACATGGATGGACCTTGAGAATAATATACTGAGTGAAATAAGTAAATCAGAAAAAGCTAAGAATTATATAATTTCACAAATAGGTGGAGTATAAAACTGAGACTCCTGTACATAGATAAAAGTAAAGTGGTTACCAGGGAGAAGGGGATATGGGGGAGGGGTGAGGGGAAGGATGTAAAGAGTGAAAAATATAAGGTGGATGGAAAATGATTTGACTTTGGGTGAAGGGTATGCATCATAGTCAACAGTTCAAATGCTATAGAAATGTTTACCTGAAAGCTATGTACCCTTATTGATCAATGTCACCCTGTTAAATTTAATTTTCTAAATAAAAATTTTAAAAATATAAATTAATAAAAAAAGAAACTGGCTATATTTCAAGGACTTAGTATAAAAACCTTACTCTAGGTTTTAAGCCAGCGTTTAGCTGATTCCAGAAGTCATATTTCACCAGCCAGTCTGATATTTTGTTACTTCCTTAAGGAAAATGGCTATATGTGAATGAATTCAAAGTAATTTTCTAGTAATAAAATGCAATGTTTTGGGCCCAGCAGCTCTGGAGTGGGACACTACCATGAAATTAATGACTACACAAAAATGAATGACTCCCCTCAAACCCTGGAGAAACAGTCTCAACCCTGAAGAATCCATAGACAAAACTAAAAGGCAACAGCTAAGAGAAAGTATTGGCTTCTATAGTATCAATTAGGTATCTGGCCACTCTTTCTCATTTTTTTTCACCAGCTTATTTTCCTCATGGCCTTTGATGTTAAAATTCTTTCTGTTTGCTTTAGTTGCTTCTTTTTCTTATACTTCCTGCCTAAATTATTTGATCCATTCTCATAATATTGGTTGCCATATGTTTGTAACTCCCAAACATATATCTCCAGTTAGATACTACTTTCTTCTTCTTCTTCTCCTTTTCCAAGTGAGAAGAAGGGCGATAGAGAGACAGACTCCTGCATGCACCCAGACTGGGATCCACTGGGCAACCCACATCTGGGGCCAATACTCTGCCAATCTGGGGCCATACTCACAACTGAGCTATTTTTAGCACCTGAGGTGGAGGCTCCACGGAGCCAGCCTCAGTGCTAGGGGTTGATGTGCTTGAACCAGTCCAGCCATGGCTATGGGAAGGGAAGAGAGAGAGAGAAAAAGGGAAAGAGAGTGTGGAGAAGCAGATGCTTGCTTCTCCTATGTGCCCTAACCTGGAATTGAACCCAGGACATCTACATGCTGGGCTAACACTCTACTACTGAGTCAACTGGCCAGGGCTAAATGCTTCTTTCAAGCTCATATATTTAACAGCTTGTCTGGGACATTCACTTCGACATATCTGAATCTCAGCATATTAGAACCTATTCCACCACATCTATTCTTCCTTCATATTCTTGATTTCCATACATGCCAAAGTATCACTGGCACTTTATTTTTGCCTTACCACATACATCTAATCCATAACCAGCTCTTATTGATTCTATATGTAAAATATATCTTGACTTCTTCCACTTTCCTCAGCTTTACTGTCTACACATTAAGATAACCTTCACCATCACTCTTCCTCACCTTAATCATATCAATTACCTCTTAACTGGTCTCTCTGCACCTACTCCTTGCCTTCTACAGCTTATTCTCACACCGAAGTATAAGTACTCTTTATGAATTGCATATCAGATCATTGTACTTCTCGATTTAAAACCTCATAAAGTTTGCATTCTTCTTAGAAAACTCCAACACCTTCACACATGCTCCCGTCCAGCATATGGTGTCCCGGGTTTGATTACTGGTCAGGGCACACAGGAGAAGCGCCCATCTGCTTCTCCATCACTCTCCCTCTTGTTTCTCTCTCTCTCTCTCTCTTCTCTCTTACTGCAACCATGGCTCAATTAGTTGCCCGCCCCACCATGCTAAGACACTAAAATATGGCTCCGTTTGCAACAGAGCAAAGGCCCCAGATGGGCAGAGCATCCCCTCTAGTGGGCTTGCTGGGTGTATCCCAGTCTGGACACATGTGGGACTCTATTTCTACCTCCCCTCTTCTCACTAAAAAAAGAAAAAGAAGAGGAAGAGGAAGAGGAAGAGGGAAGAAGAAGGAGAAGGAGAAGAAGAAGAAGAAGGAGAAGGAGAAGAAGAAGAAGAAGAAAAGAAGAAGAAGGAGAAGGAGAAGGAGAAGGAGAAGGAGAAGGAGAAGGAGAAGGAGAAGGAGAAGAAGAAGAAGACGTCAAGCCTGGCCTGTGGTGCCACAGTGTATAGAGATCCTCAACTTGGAACACTGAGGTCGCTGACTCGAAACCCTGAGTTTGCCAGGTCAAAACACATACGACAAGCAACAAGCAAGCAATGAAACCCCAAAGTGAAGCAACTATGAGTCCATACTTCTCACTCCCTCCTCTCTAAAATCAATAAAATAAAATATTTAATAAAAAAAAGTAATTCGTCAAAGTTTGAAAATATCCCAAACTGAATAATAATTAAAACACAACATATTAAGAATGTGTGGGATGAAGCCAATGTAGATTTTCAAGAAAAATATATAACTTAAAATGCCTTTATTAGAAAATGAGAAAGATTTACAATCAATGTTCTAAGCTCCTAACTTAAAGAACTTGGGGGACAAGTAAATTAAAATCAAAACAGAATAAAATAATAAAGTTAAGAGCAGAAATAAAAAGAAATAGAAATAATCAATTGAGAAAATCAGTATCACCAACAGTGAATTATTTGAAATGGTTAAGAAAATTGATAAACCCTGAACTAAGCTGATCAAAAAATTAGAGAATGAGCGAAAGATACTCTCACAGGATCTACAGATGTTAAAAAAATAATGAGGTAAAATTATGGGCAACTTTATGATGGAAGATTTGCAAAATTGGATAAAATGTGCTAGTTCCTTGGACGATGTAACACCAAACCAAATAAAGAAGAAATATAAAACCAAATAGCCCTAAACTGTGAAAGAAATAAAGTTTATAATTTTAAAATGTACCGACAAAAAGCTCTAGGCCTACAGAGCACCATTACCAAATTCTTTGAAACTTTTAAGGAAAAACTAATACCAATTTACACAATGTTTTTTTGGAATATAGAGGGGAAGGTAAGTCTTCCCAACTCATAATATTATCAGCATAACTCTGATATCAAAATTTAACAAGAACTTATGAAGAAATATAAATTATAGTCCAACATTCCTCATGAACATGGATAAAAAAATTCTTTTGAAATTTATCAAATCAAATTCAGAAACATAAACAAAATAATGCATTTTTAACATACATGCACCTACTAACAGAGTGTCAAAATGCATAAGGCAAAAACTAGTAGAACTGCAAAGAGAAATTGAAATCTTCATTATTATAGTTGGAGACTCACACCACCAATTTTTCAGTAATTGATAAGCTAATCTTGCAGAAAATCAATAAGAATATAGTTGACTTGGCCCTGGCCGGTTGGCTCAGTGGTAGAGCGTCAGCCTGGTGTGCAGGAGTCCCGGGTTCAATTCCTGGCCAGGGCACACAGGAGAAACACCCATCTGCTTCTCCACCCCTCCCCCTCTCCTTCCTCTCTGTCTCTCTCTTCCCTTCCCGCAGCCAAGGCTCCATTGGAGCAAAGTTGGCCGGGGGAACTGAGGATGGCTCTGTGGCCTCTGCCTCAGGCGCTAGAATGGCTCTGGTTGCAACAGAGCGACGCCCCAGATGGGCAGAGCATCACCCCCTGGTGGGCACGCCGGGTGGATCCCAGTTGGGTGCATGCGGGAGTCTGTCTGACTGCCTCCCTGTTTCCAACTTCAGAAAATTATATATATATATATATATATATATATATATATATATATATTTGACTTAATACTATCAGTCAACCTGATCTGACATAAAATTCTCCATCCAACAACAGTATAATACACAATTCTTCCCAAGATCATATAGAGCATTTATCAAAACGGATCACATGATCTGACATAAAATTCTCCATCCAACAACAGTATAATACACAATTCTTCCCAAGATCATATAGAGCATTTATGAAAATGGATCACATTCTGGGTCATAAATACATCTTAACAAATTTAAAAGAATAGAAAGCATGCAAAGTATGTCCTCAGACCACAATACAATTAAACAAAAAATCAATAACAGAAAGATAACTGGAAAAACCTCAAATATTTGGAGATTGAGCCACATATTTCTAAATAAGTTTGGTCTAAGAAGAGGTCTCAAGAGAAATTTCAAAATAATTTAAAGTAGATAGAAATGAAAATATAACATCATAATTTGTAGGATGCAGAAAAAGCATCCTACCTTAGGAAACTAGAGCTAGAAGAGCAATATAAGTCTAAAACAAGCAGAAGAAAATAAACAAAAATTAGAGCAGAAATCATTGAAATTGAAAACAATAGAAAATCAACAAAACTAAAAGCTACATCTTTGATACTGTACTTGATCTTAGCTAAAAGGCTGAGAAGTGCTGAAAGCCATATCTTTGAAAATATCTATTAAAAAAGTCAATAAACCTTTAGCCAAGCCAACTAATAAAAAAAAAGAAAGAAGACAGAAATTATTAACATCAGAAATGAAAGAATGGTCATCACAACTAGTTCATGACCACTAAAAGGATAATAAATAAAAACTCTGAACAAGTCTATTTCTACAAATTTGATAACTCAGATGAAATAGACCAATTTCTTATAGGCCCAACCCTCAAAATTCCTACAAGGTGAAATAGAAAATCTGAATAGAGCTATACCTATTAAAGAAATTGAATCACTAATTCATAACCTTCCAAAAGAGAAAGAATCCAGTCCTAGATGGTTTAATTGGTAAATTATATCAAACATATAAGGAGGAAATGACACCAATTCTCTGCAGTCTCTTCCAGAAAGTGGAACCAGAGGGAAAACTTTCTAACTCATTCTATGAGGCCACCATTACCCTAATACCAAAACCAGATAAGGGCTTTATAACAACAAAAAAACAACAGACCAAAACCTCTCATAAACATAGATGTAGAAATTTTCAACAAACTATCACCAAATTGAATTCAACAGTATATAAAAGTAACCAGACACTATGACCAAATGAGATTTATCCCATTTATGTAAACCTCATTCAATGTTCAAAAATCAGTATAATCTATCACATGAATAAGCAAAAAGGGAAAATCATATTGGTTTTATCAACTGATACAGAAAAGGCATTTGACAAATCCCACTTTTCTCCATCATAAAAACTCTCAGCAAACAAGGGATAAAGGGAATTTCCTCAATCCATTAAAGAATCTCTACAAACAACCTACAGCTAACAGAATGCATAAAGATGAGAAACTGGACACTTTCTCCCTAAAATGGTAAATGAGACAAGGATATTCTTTTTCACCACTCCTATTTCACATTTTACTCGAAGTCCTTTCCAGTGCAAGAAGACAAAAAAGGAACTGATAGTGATATAAAAATTTCACAGGAAAAAGTGGTAATATACAAGAGTCAATTGAGTTGCCAGTAATGAACAATTAGAATTTGAAATATAAAACACAGTATCATTTACAATGGCATCAAAGCAAATTAAATATTTTGGTATATATCTAACTTAGCTATATTATAATCTAAATTATAAACAAGATCTATATATGGAAACTACAAAACCCTAATAGAATACATCAAAAAAGATATGAATGATTGGAGAAAAATGATAATTCATGTTCATAGATTGGAAGACTAAATATTAAGATGTCTATTCTTCCTAACCTGATTAATACATTTGATATAATATCAATTAATACCCTAGCATGCTATGTAAATATTAACAAACTAAATCTACAGTTTTTATGAATTCAAAAGACAGTGTGGTATTGGGTAATGAATAGACATATAGAACAACAGGAAAAAAATAGAGCCCAGAAATACATATGTAGTGAAATGCTCTATGACAAAGAAATAAAGGCAATAGAAAATGAGTAGTCCTTTCAACAAATAGTTCTGTAAAAATTGTGTAAAAAAAAAAAACCTATACAGAAATAACACCATGCATTTCTCACAACCCATAGAACTTTACAGCGGAGAGTGAGCCTTAACAAATGAAAAAAATATTTAAATCATTTTTGAGGGTGGAGAATCCTAGGATAGAATAGACTATTACAAAAGAATCTAATTGTGATACTAGGTGCAATGACTTCACTGAACAGGGCCAGAGTAAAAGTTGCTGACCTAAGTAAATTTGGAAATGAGTAAACCCTGTAAAATTAAAGGCAAAGGAACTGCACATAGGCAATGTATTCTAATTGATAAAGTTGCTTTCCATGGGGGTACAAGTCAACAATTCTGATATTGTTATAGGTGTATACTGAAATTGAACAATTAGGTAAATGGATAGTGAGCCAGGTTTCTCACTGTTGGAGTGGAAGTATACTGTAACAGATTAGAGTTAGAGACACCATTATAAACTCATGTTTAGCTTAATATAGATATAGATCATTACATATTGATATATTTATAGATATGTGTATACAGATCAATATATGCACAAATATATCCTTACTCTGTCAGGTGAGAGGGCTTAGAATCATTGACACCCCTCAAGCAATGAGCATAACCTAGATTTTGGGTTTTAATACTACTCTCTAAA
The DNA here is from genome assembly GCF_036850765.1 of Saccopteryx bilineata. Classification (NCBI taxonomy): domain Eukaryota; kingdom Metazoa; phylum Chordata; class Mammalia; order Chiroptera; family Emballonuridae; genus Saccopteryx; species Saccopteryx bilineata. The sequence goes on from NC_089490.1 coordinate 53,238,104, forward strand.
TGAAGTAACCAGGGATCGTTGGGAAAATTGGCTGGCTCTAGGACTGGTGCAGGAAATATATAAGATGATTCCAGAACATCTTTTAGTACCAGAAAGTAAAGGGAAAAGAACCAAATTGGTGTGGGTATGGTAAGGGGACACAGCAGACAACTAACTAGAATAGCGTCCAATGCCCAAAGCTGAAATACTTTGAACAAAAAAATTAAGTAGTTTTATATTGTAACCAAAAGTGTAGAATTAATACCCATCAATTCATACTATATAAATAAATAGTTGACTAAAGTAATAAATGGGGAAGAAGAGATAAGTATCCCTTGCAGAAGAATTCCAAATAATTATGGAGCCCACTCCTTAATTAAGGGCTTGCACATATACTTCTTTCTGAGTGTTGAGTGAATGGGAACTCTGTGTTCTCTTTTATTTAAGTTCATACTGTTCTAAAAAATAAATGTGAAAAAATTGTAATAACCTTTTACAGTAATTTCAATAGTAGGAATAGATCTTAACTACTATGTATCTTACAGTCAAATAGGTATAGTATCTACAGCATAAACACATTGTGAAACATAAATGAAGTCAGCATATGAACTAGTGTGAATACTCAACACATGCTGATTGCTGCTATTCTTATTCCTATTCAAAGCTGACTCTTAGAGATAATTCTCAAAGAATTGATAGAGTAGTAGAGAGATAAGTAAAAAAGATGAGTGTAATCATGTTTGGTGATTGATGACAAATGTCTCCTTACTACATAACTCTGGAAAATGAGTTAATCTCACTGCCTCAACCTCTGGCACCCAATAATACAGTAATAATGGTGATATAAACCTTAACAACAACACGGCTGACAAATTACGACAAAATTATAATGAGTGCGATGGAAAGAGGAGGATCGCCTAACTTTGGCCCATGTATGTCAGACACAGCCCCATCACTGTTTGAAAATCAAATCAGGAATGATTTCCCCACCACACAGCTGCCTTTTATAACTTTTTTTTTTTTTAATAATTGACTTCAGTTAATTTTATATCTGGAGCCAACAGGCATTCTTTGGTGAAAAATTTCTTTGTTAATTGGAAAGAGTTATCCTGGCTAGAATGCATATAGAGTTAAATTGCAGGGATTTGGCAGTGAATAAGACCTACATGATCATAAAATTCTCCCTGCTTATAAAGTCAAAGTAGAAAGTGAAAGAAATATTATGCCCTTCTGCCCTGCTAAGATAATTTTACTGAGAAACTAAATCAATTCTATAAGTAATATGGCCAGCTAACTTAATTGATCAGCAAACTCCCAGTGTTTAATTGCAAAAATGAATTACATCCAGCAACATTCTTTTTTTCTTTTTAAGATAGAGACAGGGAGCCTGACCAGGCATTGGCACAGTGGGTAGAGAGTTGAACTGGGATGCCATGTACCCAGGTTTGAGACCCCGAGGTTGCCAGCTTGAGTGCGGGCTAATCTGGTTTGAGCAAAGCTCACAGCTTGAGCCCAAGGTTGCTGGCTTGAGCAAGGGGTCACTCAGTCTGCTGTAGCCCCATGGTCAGGGCACATATGAGAAAGCAATCAATGAACACCTAAGGTGGTGCAACGAAGAATTGATGCTTCTCATCTCTCTCCCTTCCTGTCTGTCTGTCCCTATCTATCCCTCTCTCTGACTCTGTCTCTGTCACACACACACACACACACACACACACACACACACAAACACACACGATAGAGATAGGGAGAGAAAGAAAGACAAGAACTTCAAGCTGCTTCTGTAGTGCCCTGACCAGCGAATCCAACCTTCATGTTCCAGGATGACATTCCAACCAACCAAGCTATCCGGCCAGAGCTTACTTTTCATTGATTTTTTTAGAGAGATGAGAGAGGACGGGAGAGACAGGGGAGAGGGAAGGGGAGCATTCATGTGTTGTTCCTCTCGGTCTTGCATTCTTTGGTTGCTTCCCATGTGTGCTGGGATCGAATCCGCAACGTTGTTGTTTCTGAACAATGCTCTTCAGTGACTGAGCTAACTGGCCAAGGCCAGATCCAACAGCATTTCTTAAATTACTAGTAAAATCTTGGTCTACAATAATACAAAAGATTTCTAAATAAAAGATGACATGAATTAGTGTTGAGTATAAAATTCACAAAATTGTGAAATAATTTCACACTTGGTAAATTTATGGTATATGTATGTATATATGTATGTATGTATTTTTTAATGATCTGGGATAAATAAGGATAAGATTAAAAGAAAGAAACATACTTTGAGCACATTTTACTGGAGTCTAATTATCAGGTTGTTTATTTTATTGATAGGATTTTCCTTTGGCATTATGTCTGCAACAAATCACAGATTCTAAGAGCAACTAGAAAGACAGTATGTTATAATGGAAAGCATCCCAGACCAGGAGTGGGAAGTCTCATTTCTATTTTTATCTCTGGCTCTAACAGGTATAGGCACTGGCAAGTCACTAGTGTCTTAATGGCCCTCCTCATCTGATACATGAAGATAATGCATTCTCTAACTACTTCATATAATTGTTGTGTGGGTCAGAAAAGACAATGGATATTGAAGTATATTTAAAAGCATGGCATTTTACCACTGAAATTGTTCATTACCAATATATTTATTTCAAAGAGGGTAAGTTCAATTATAAATTGAAAATATTTTTTAAAAGATATTGTGATATATCTCTCATCATTAATAATTGAATTAAGTAATTGTATATAATGATCTAAGAGCTACTTTGCATGTACAAAAAGGAAGTAAACATTGCTAACTATTTTATTCCATGGGGAAAAATTATAGCACTCTAGGCAGTCTATAGTTAATTTTCATGTTGAAAAAAAAATCCTCCCTTAATACCAAGATAATTGAAAAGGGTTGTACAGATTTAGCTACTGTAAATGTAATTTAGATAACTTAAAATTTTAAAGTGTTTTTATTGTTCTTAAAAAGAATAATGAGCTATGTTCTGTAATCTTCTATTAGATGTTGCATTAACATTATACTGGGAAAGCAGAATATAAATTATTTTCAGAATTTTTATCTGTCCCCTCATGACAAGTACTTCTCCCTTTTCTCTGTGTATCATGTTTTCCAGTCAATCCTGTCATAGCAGATGAGGGAAATATCTAGTTCCTCTAACCAGGGGGATTAGAAGGAGCCCTTGAGAGGTGTTGCACAGCAGTTGTCAGCTTCTCAGAAGTGACAGATGTGGATAACCGTCCTCAAAAGGAGCTTTGATCTGAACCGACACTGAAAAGAAAAATGCACACAGGTGCTTACATGTTGGAAGTAATAACTGAGAGAGAAATGGACTTAGAGGAAGATTTGTTCCTAAACAGTAATAAAAGTTATTAAGGGTAGGAACTGTACCTTATTCATCTTTGTATCCGTGGTGCTAAGAACAGTGCCTGGAAATGAGTAGATGTCCCATATAGAGAGCAAATGTTGGGTAGATGGATAAATGGATGGATGGATAAGCAGATATAGTAGGTTTATCTAGAAAATATAGACTAAAGCATGTGTCACAATCTCTTTCAGTTCTGTTAACTTGGCAGGATTGAGGGTGGGGGTGGGTATAACCTCCAGGCACCTACATACACATATGCACATCAGGATATGATCTCTTGTCCAATTACCAATTACTGCTTTCCTGATAATCACTTGGCAAAAATAAATGTGCCAAAGCACCATGAAGGTTGTTATCTACAATGCCCTGGGCTTTACTAATTTACTGACTAAGAAATCGTAGATTATAGTGTGTGATGAAAATTGATAAAAATCTCTATTCATTATAATTGAAACAGAATTTTATTTAGAATTTTATAGCACTACAGATGTAAATGAGCAGACATTTCTTCTGTGTAGGGAAGTGGGAGCTAAAAAGTAAAGAGGACTAAGAACAAAGTCAAAAAGAATAAGTAGGTAAAAAATAAAAAAATAAAACATTATGACTACAAAACAACTAGAACTAGTTGTTCAATGATTGCTTGAAATGTATAAATTCTGAAATATCTTTTATGTGCCCTGATGGAATATGGCTGTTAAAACATCTCTTCTCAGTTTCATGCAGCAGAATGGCATGTATCCTATAAAACTGCAAGTAAGAAAAGAAGCAGCTAATGCCACCATAGCCAGTATTTTGATATTTCCAACTTAGTGCTTCCTATAGCACAGACTTTAAATGATTATATACTGAGAAGATACGAATGGAAGTAACTTACATCAGAGGTAGCAAAACAGAATTTTCACAACTTTCACTAATGTGTACTCACCAATAAATGTAAAAGAAATGATGAGTTAAAAAGCCATGATTTTTAGCCCTGGCCGGTTGGCTCAGTGGTAGAGCGTCGGCCTGGCGTGCAGGAGTTCCGGGTTCGATTCCTGGCCAGGGCACACAAGAGAAGCGCCCATCTGCTTTTCCACCCCTCCCCCTTTCCTTCCTCCCGCAGCCAGGGCTCCACTGGAGCAGAGTTTGCCCGGGCGCTGAGGATGGCTCTGTGGCTTCTGCCTCAGGTGCTAGAAGGGCTCTGATTGTGGCAGAGCTACGCCCTAAGATGGGCAGAGCATCGCCCCCTGGTGGGCATGCCGGGTGGATCCCGGTCGGGCACATGCGGGAGTCTGTCTGACTGCCTCCCGGTTTCCAGCTTCAGAAAAATACAAAAAAAAAAAAAAAATGATTACTGGTAATCATAAAACAGACCTGATTTAGCCAAATTTTATCAATTAGCATTAAATTAAGATCATCCTGGCTAAAAGACTTGCATTCAAGTTTTCAACTATAAAACTAAATTAAACTGATTTTACACTTATCATTAGTGAATATGTTTTATATATTACTGTAACAGTGCTATATGGCTGTTTTTTTCTGAATTAGATTGAGGATTTCATTTTGAAAATGGCAGATGGTGGAAAACATTCACATTCTAACTCTCTTAAGACCTATCTGGACCACTTAGCATGGAGCAAAAATTATGCTTCTTATGTTAAATTATTAATTTTAGAATTTACTTTTATTTTGAGCCAGAGTTGCAAGCTGATAGCTCTCAAGCTTAATTTTTCCTATTGCTGTGTTTTGTGTGGAATATGCAGTTAGAGTTTTTTTTGTTTTTGTTTTAGGACATAGTATTTTAAAATTAAGACTTCATCAATAAAAATAATTACAAGCTATTAATCTCCCCCTGATCCCTTGACATGCTTAACTTTATTTACTAAAGAAAAATTTAAAAGTCCTAAGACATTTGACTCACCATATAATTGCTATGATTACATTGTTAAATTAATAGCTAACATTTAATAAAATCCAGAAACAGTAATGTCAGAAAAAGAAGCAATGCTGTTTTTTTTAAAAATCTATGAATTCAATGAAGCATAAAATAATATTGATAATAAATGGAAATAATATATTTAATGCAAACACCAAATATGTAAAATAAAATCCATGCATGATTTTGATGATCTTTGACAAAATACACTCCCATTTTAATAATTATTTAAAATAGTTACATATTAGAATTTTCAATGATCTTGTGGCATATTGTCACATTAACACTCCATGAATCATTTCTCCTGGTATCCATGCCCTGTGGCTCCCCTTTCGTACTGACTCTGGACTTAGCCATGTATCTGCTTTAGCCAATAAGACATCAGCCAACACGATACAAACAGATCCTTGATAAGGGATTGTACATTGCAGCTTTAGATCACTAAAATGTTTAATTTACTGAACCGCCACAAATATCTGTTACCACCAAGTCAGAATACTAATAATAATCATTAAAAGAATCCATATCTTTGTAGCTAGATATTTGGCTACTTAGGAAAAAAAAAATCAAAGATTAGCAACACTTAATGGAGCATTTACATTCCAACTCACCACAGCGTGCTTACCATATCCATGCACTCGTGCTCTTAGACCAGGCCTTGCCATTCATCAAATTCTTAGACCTCTGTTATGATTCCATGAACAAGCGCAGTTAGCTTCCTTGGAGATGAAGGGCCACATGGAAAGAGAGGTCAGCCATCTCAACCTCTCAGCCAAGCCCAGCCCCAAGCCTGTAGACTCATAGAATGTAGACACATGCATGAACCCAGGGACCAGACGATTACTTCCCTCTCCTTGTTCTCCTTCCCATTTGTAGGTCAACTGAGTTACTTATATGAAACAACAGGTTAATGAAAGTATTCTTAACTAATATATAAAACAAACATATATTATAATAGTCTGTATAATATTAAGTTAATTTGTTTCTGTTTGTTTTTAACCTTGAAGTGAAAAAAATCCTTGTTGATTTAACTTTTGGCATTTTAATTATGATTTATCTTGCTGTGGACCTCTTTAAGTTCATCTTGTTTGGGATTTTCTGCACTTCCTGGACCTGGATGCTGTTTCTTTACCAGGTTGGGGAACTTTTCAACCATTATTATTATTATTATTATTATTATATTTTATTCACTTTTAGAGAGAGGAGAGGAGAGAGAGGAAAGAGATAGAACAGGGGGAGGAGCAGGAAGCATCAACTCTCATATGTGCCTTGACCAGGCAAGCCCAGGGTTTTGAACCTGCGACCTCAGCATTCCAGGTTGACGCTTTAGCCACTGAGCCACCACAGGTCAGGCCTCAGTCATTATTTTTTAAAATAAGTTTTCTATTTCTTTCTCTCTCTCTTCTTCTCTTCTGGAATCCCCATGATTCAAATATTGTTGCTCTTGATGTTGTTCTAGAAGTCTTTAAATTATTCTAATTTTTTTGTATTCCTTTTTCTTTTTGCATTCCAGTTAGATGTTTTCTGCTACTTTGTCTTCCAAATTGCTGATTGTATCCTCTGCTTCATCTAATTTGCTGCTGATCCCATCCAATATATTCATTTCAGGTATTGTATCCTTCATTTCTGAGTGGTTATATTATGTTTCTTATCTCCATTTTTATGAAGTTGTCACTGAGAGCATTGAGCAACCTTCATCACCCATGTTTTGAATTCTTTATCTGATAGATTGTTTGCCTCTATTTCATTAGTTCTTTTTCCAGGATTTTGTACTGGTCTTTGGTTTAGAACATATATTTCTGTCTGTTATTTTGGCTGTCTCTCTTATGTCTGTTTTTGTGACTAAGGCAAAACAGCGACCTCGCTTGGTCTTGAAGGAGTAACCTCATGTAGAAGGTACTCCTTTGTAGACTGTGTATGCTGAGTGATTTTGGCAAGCCAGCTGAACTGTGTGTGGGCCACAGGGAGGTCTGGGCCAAGAGGAGCCAAGGTTTACCAGAGCCCGGAGCTGTAGCTGGAGTGGGCTCAAACCTCAGATAGTCCCAGTGGCAAACTACACTGGGACCTGGAGCTGAAGCTGGAGCAGGTGCGAGCCATAGAGTTTCCCAGAGGTAAGCTGCTGGGGCTGTAGCTGAAGTGAATTTGGTCTGCAAGCAGTCCCTTAAAATATTCCTAATTAACTAAAAAACACTGTTGAATTCTATATTCTAAAATAATGAACATAATAGTATGTATTAAAATTTTTTAATTCTCAGAATATGTGGAGAGTGAGAATGATTAAATGAATCATGTTAAACCAAAATTGTGGTCTATTAAAAAAAGTTTAAAAACTATTGATTTATGCTAATAGTAGTTTTTAAATTGCAGAGTATTTTAATATTTTTAAAACTCAGAGCAGTGAAAGCCAGTACTTAAAAACATATACAAAGATGGTTATACGTGTTTCTTGTTTTTAACCAAAAAATAATTTATTTCAAATTTAAGGTTTGATGACTTCTACAAAAGTTAAACGAACAGGACTTATGACCAATATTTTTATTAGATAAAACATAAACTTTATATGTAGGAGATTCCACCATTGTAACTGCAAATAATATCTTTCTGACAATTTGAAACATATCAACTTTGCAAAACAGTATATATTTGCTTATGGTCATTGTCTTTCTTAAAATATATTATTATTATTATTTTCTTCTTTTTCAAGTGAGAGGAGAGGAGATAAAGCAACAGATTCCCTCATGCGCCCTGACAAGATCCACCTGGCAACCCCCATGTGGGGCCCATGCTCTGCCCGTCTGGGGCCATGTTCGCAATCAAGCTATTTTAGCACCTGAAGTGGAGGCTCCAAAAAACCATCTTCAGTGCCGGGGCCAATGCACTTGAACCAATTGAACCATGGCTGCGGAAGGGAAGAGAAAGAGAAGGTGAGTGGGAGAGGTGGAGAAGCAGATAGTTGCTTCTCCTGTGTGCCCGACCAGGAATTGAACTTGGGACATATACATGCCAGGTCAATGCTCTACCACTGAGCAAACCAGCCAGGGGAAGATATATTATCTTTAAGTATAGAACTGGAAGAAAGCCAAAGCCATCATTCTCCTTAACTTCAAACTACACAACAAAGCTTCAATAATCAAAATAGTATGATATTGACAGAAAAACAGACATGAAGACTAATGAAACAGAATTGAGAGCTCAGAAATACACCTATACATCTATGGATAACTTAATTTTCAACAAATGACCCAAAAACATTAATGGAGAAAGGAAAAGCTCTTCAATAAATGGTGTTAAGAAAACTGGAAAGTCACATGAAAAAAGAATGAAACTAAACTGTCATTTAACACCATGGAGTTAAATTAACTCAGAATGGAGTAAACACTTGAATATAAGACCTGAAAGAATAAAATACAGAGAAGAAAACATGGGCACTAAACTTACGGACCTTGGTTTCAGAGAAGATTTTTTTGAACTAGACATCAGTGGCAAGGGAAGCTAAAGCAAAAATAAGTGAATGGGACTATATCAAACTAAAAAGTTTCTACACAGCAGTAGAAACCATCAATAAAACAAAAAGGCAACCAACCACGTGAGAGAATATATTTGCAAACAATACGCCTGATAAGGGGCTAATATCCAAAATATATGAAGAATTCATATAACTCAACAAACAAACGAAAAAATGAACAACCGGATTAAAAAATGGATGGAGGACCTGAATAGACACTTTTACAACGAAGGCATACAGATAGCCAACAGATATATGAAAAAATGTTCAAAATCACCATTTATAAGGGAAATGCAAATAAAACCACAATGAGATGCCACCTCACCCAACCAGAATGTCTATTATTAATAAGGTAAGAAATAACAAGTGTTGGAAAGGAAGTAAAGAAAAGGGAATGCTCACACACTTCTTGTGGGAATGTAAATTGGTGAAGTCACTATGGAAAACAGTATGCAGATGCCTCAAAAAATTAAAAATGGAGCTAGAAAAATTACCCAGCAATCCCTCTTCTGGTTACCTGCCTGAAAGATTTGAAAACATTTATTCATAAAGATATATGTACACCTATGTTCCTTGCAGTATTATTCACAATAGTCAAAACATGGAAGCAAGCTAAGTGTACTTTGACAGATGATTGGATAAAGATGTGGTACATATATGCAATGGAATACTATTCAGCCTTCAAAAAGATAAAGTATTGTTATTTGTGATAACATAAGAGAATCTTTTTTTTTTTTTCTATTTTTTTTTTTTCATTTTTTCTGAAGCTGGAAACAGAGAGAGACAGTCAGACAGACTCCCGCATGCGCCCGACCGGGATCCGCCCGGCACGCCCACCAGGGGCGACGCTCTGCCCACCAGGGGGCGATGCTCTGCCCATCCTGGGCGTCGCCATGTTGCGACCAGAGCCACTCTAGCGCCTGAGGCAGAGGCCACAGAGCCATCCCCAGCACCCCGGGCCATCTTTGCTCCAATGGAGCCTTGGCTGCGGGAGGGGAAGAGAGAGACAGAGAGGAAAGCGCGGCGGAGGGGTGGAGAAGCAAATGGGCGCTTCTCCTGTGTGCCCTGGCCGGGAATCGAACCCGGGTCCTCCGCATGCTAGGCCACATAAGAGAATCTTGAGAGTATCACACTAAGTGAAATAATTCAGACAGAAAAGGATAAGAACTATATGATTTCACTCATGTGAGATATAAAATAAAAAAACAAAACAAACAAACTCATAGATACACACATCAAAATGACGGTTACCAGAAGGGAAGAAGGGTGAGAGAAGGACCAAGAGGGGAAGGGAGGTCAAATATATGGTCATGGAAGGAGACTAGGCTTTTGGTGGTGAGCATATAATACATTATATATATATAGTCGTATAAAGTGGCACACCTGTAATTTATATTATTATAATTTATAAAAATACAAATTTAAATTATTAACCAATGTTACCCAATAAATTTAATTAATAAATAAATATATATTTATTAATTTTATATATATTTAATAAATAAATATAAATATATATATATGGAACTGGCTGATGTTAAAATATTAAAGCGGTAAATTGACTTGTCCCAAATCAGTTTGATAATGAAATGACTTAGATAAGATGAAAATGATTTCTAACTACAATTCCAATATATTCTTTCTGTTTTACCTCTCCACTGCCTTATTTTATTATGTTCCTGAATATTTTAGAGGGTTATGCTATTTTCACAGGTGCTTTTTGGTTTCAGTTCTAGTTGGAAAAAATAAAGGATGATTGCTACCTAGTGCCAGAACAATAAATCTCATTGATTCACTCATTCACAGTCACTCAGTAGTTTCTATTATATTAGGCCCTGTTTTAGGGTCTTGTGATACATCAGTGAACAAATTGAGCAATAATTCTTTGTTGTGGAGGATTATAGTGGAGAATATGAAAAACTAAAAAAGTAAAATCCACACTATTTCAGGTGTTGAAAATGCTGTGGAGAAAAATGAAGCAGGGCAGGCACAATAGACAGTGCAGGAGTTGGGTGAGGGTGAAGTACCTAGTGGTTCAAGTTAAAACGCAATAATTAGAAAAGGCCTGCCTGACCCGTGGTGGCACAGTGGATACAGCATTGACCCGGGACACTGAGGACCGAGATTCAAAACCCTGAGGTCGCTGGCTTGAGCATGGGCTCCTCCGGCTTGAGTGCGGGGTCGCCAGCTTGACCATGAGATCATAGATATGACCCCATGGTCGCTGGCTTGAGCGCAAAGGTCCCCAGCTTGAGCAAGGGATTTCTGCTCTGCTGAAGCGCCCCCTCCTCCCCAGTCAAGACATATATGAGAAGCAATTAATGAGCAACTAAAGTGCTGCAACTATGAGTTGATGCTTCTCACCTCTCTCTCTGCCTCTCTCTCTCTCTCTCTCTCTCTCATTTTTGCTCTCTCTCTCTCTTTCACTTTCACTAAAAAAAGAAAAGAAAAGAAAGCGGCTTCTCAAGTGAAGTGACTTCTGAAGAAAGCGTTGGAGGAAATGAGAGTCATAAATGCAAAGGCCTTGATTAGCTCTAATTTCTCCTCAACCTAAAATCACATGCTTCTGTTCCAACGGAGACTAAAACAAGACCTGGAACCTGAGTGAGCAGTTATTTATAAGGAGGTTGTAAATTTCCTATAATTGGAGCATTCTATCTTACCACTGTAACAAACTTTCACTTGTAGTTCATGTTATACCATATATTTTTAAATACAAAGACATAAAAGCAATACAATGCTTTTTCTTCTGGAGTTGTTTGTATATGTGTGTGTAAGAGAGAGCTTGGTGGTTGGAGAGGAAGGTTGGATCTGAGTCATTCTTTGTTATGCATCTGTTAAAAGGTATTTTTCTCTTCTATTCTTGCTTTCATCAAGTTTAATATTGATAGTGAAGCCAATGCTTCAAGAAGCATAAAATAGAGGAAAATATATATCAGTGAGTATCCGCATGTCAAATACTTCAATAACTCTTAACTCTCTGAGACAAGTGGGATCCTCAGGATTAACAGTCCTAAGCACCCGGGCCTGTCTCTGTCCCTTTCTATTCTGATGTGCTCCTGGGAAGCTTGCCTAGGTGGAGGTCTGCTCTATCCGGTACCTTCATCATACTAGACAAGAACAACCTCTCCCCAGAGCCCCAATTTTCATAAATGCACCAACAAATAAATTTATTAACAAACACCTGGATCTCTGTTAGCTCATTCTCTGGTGCTTAGCGCTGTACAGAGTGATCTATTGTATAAATCTAAACATCCACTCTTGTTCCTAACCCCATTCAATCCCCGTGGAGAACTTAAGAAGTTCTCCAAACCTCCTGTCTTATGTCTTTTGAAACAAAGGGCACCAGCACCAATGAAGGTTTGTGGATTGTGCGACTCCCTACCCTGGAGACGGATGCTGCTTCAGAGGACTGGAGTGGTAGAAGTCCTTAGGTCAGAGAAAGACAAATTAATTAATGTTTTAAAGTCTTCCTATGAAGGTGCTAATTAATGTGGTATTTGTAACAGTCTATATGGCAACCAAGAAATACTCATTATTTAATATGGTAGCCTTAGCTACATGTAGCTATTGGGCACATGAAATGTAGCTACTCTAATTGAGACGTGCTATTAAGTGTAAGTGTAACTACACACTAAATTTTGAAGACTTAGTATGGGAAAAAAAGCAAAAGACCTCATTAATTATTGTTATATTGGTTACATGTTAAAACAATATTTTAATCTGTTGGATCAAATAAAATGTGTTATTAAAAATATTTTAACAATTTTTAAAATATTTACTTTTTAATTTTTTTAATGTAGAAACTTTTAATGTAATAAAATTAGAAGTGATGTTTGTGGCTTGCACTATTTCTCTTAGGCATTGCTGATCTAGACATAATAAATATAAAGTGTGACACTTATTCTTTATATTAGCATAATTCAATGCTAAAATTGTGAAGTTTAATTTTTATTAGAATGTCTAATAAGAGTTAATTGTTTTTCAAAACAATTTTAAGATTCAATTTTATTTAAATGATTTTTATTAAAATTTCATCTGCATTAATTTGAATTTGTATTTTGACTTTAATATGTAGTTTGAATATTTTAGAAGAAAATAACTTTTTTTAAATATATTTATCTTAATTTTTGATGAAAATATATTCAAATTTTGTACTCTTTGAATACAGTTACAATTAATTTTTAGTTCCTTAGCTCTTTGCTGTCAATAAAGCACAAAGTATGTAAAAATCTTAACTAGAGCAATGTAATAAGTGGTCCTTCTCTAATAAAAGTAAGAAAAATAAAGTCACGGAATGAATCAATTTATAAGTAATTTATAAATTATATAGTTTGTTATTACTCATTCAAACATTACTGGCCCATCAACTGGAATGTAAAGTGGTAATTAAATTTTCCTTTTATATTGGCAAGTTGCCAACTCTCAGTAACAAACAGCCTTAGTTTTAAATATGTCTTTCAACTTTATTATTATAAACATACTGTTGTAGTAGGAGGAGAGGATATATTTCATTTTACAGCTTGTTAGCCTGAACTATAGCCTTTAAATATTTGACATATAGTACTTGGGCCTCTATTTATACTCTTGCCCTGGAGCTATCAAATGTTAGGGGTGGAACTTCCAGTCATGAAGGGGACCCAGCATAATCAGAAAGTTGAAAGTGAGGCAGTGTAATCTCTGTGGAACAGCATCAACATGTGGAGCTTCCATGGCTGCTGGGGATCCTTCAGAGCTGACAACACTTCTATGCCCCTCTCTCAAGGTCCGTGTGACCCAGAAGAGTCTCCAGCCTAACCCATCTGCATGTTTACTCCTGGGCCTGGCCGGAAAGGGATGGATCTAGGAACTGGGTAAGGAAGAGAATGAACCTGACGAGGTCTTTGCATACAGGGTGGGGCAAAAGTATGTTTACAGTTGTTCATACGGCAAATAATACAATAATTAATAAACAATAATAATACAAGTATAAATTCTGTATTTTGCATACTTACAACTGTAAACCTACTTTTGTCCCACCCTGCACTGTATATGTCTTTTTATTTCTGCTCTTTCAGAGTGAGTTAAATAGCCTGGTTGAAAATTGCTGAGACAGTCTTCAGTAAATTCAAAGCTTCAGCAACATATGCAATACAATAGCTATGGTGCCAACTTTTGGCAGAAACTGGGTCAAAGGGTGGAGTAGGTGGAAGTGGTGATTTCAAATGGTACACTCAGCCATCTGCCAGCTAAACTATGACTGAGAACTAAGGCTCTTGGAGAACCCAAAAGAAAGTTGTGAGCTGAATTGTTTATTAAGGCTGATTCTTATATTATTTTAACAGCACAAGAAAAGGAATAAACACAAAAAATACCAATCCAATATGGATAAGTACAGGGAATTATACCTATCCATGAGCAAGCTTCACTCAACTCTGGAAATTAATGGCTATATTTGGTGACCAGGACTATAGAGTTATAAGTGATCATTCTATCCAGAATAAAAATGAACTGGGAAACATAAATAGATATAGGTTTCTAGTCTTAGTGTTGTTATTTCCCAGACATTAATCCAAGGCAAGTTAACTTCAATCTCTTACCTGCAAAATGATTTTTTTAAAAGTGCTGCCTATCTCATAAACTGATATGAGGAGCAAATGAAACCACTCCAGTGAAAGCACTTTAAAAATTGTAAAGTTACTGACAAATATAAAACTTTATCATTTTTTGTTTTACTCTTAATATTCCTTCAGGAAATTTTGAATGATTGCTACTGTTACTATTAACATACTGGAAACGGGTTTATTGATTATATAGTAAGATATACATGGGGTAGGCAAAAGTGGGTTTATAGCTGTAATACAAATAAAAAATGAAATGATAAATAATAATAAATAATACAAGAATAAATTGTCTCATATACTCACTACTGTAAACCTACTTTTGCCTACCCTTGTATTTCTTTCACAAATTACTACAATTCAGAATTCTAAATCACCAACTATTAAATATTAAAGTACTATTCCAGAGAAACATTTTTAACCTAGTTAATTTCACTTACTAATATAAGTGTTATATTTTTTCCTTGGAGTTTCTATTTTTCTTTCATTTCTTTTATTTAAAAAAACTTTTTTTTAGCTTTTTATTGATTTGGGGGGTGAGGAACAGACAGAACCATTCATCTGTTCACTGTATGTGCCCTGACCGGGAACCAAACTCACAACCTTTGTGTACGGGGATGATGCTCTAACCAACCAAGCCATCTGGCCAGGGCTCTTCTTCCATTTTTAAAAAACCAATGACTTGTTTTCTAGAGGATACTTATATTGTCAAAATAAACATTACCATTTTACCAATTCCACTTTTTCTTCCATTTGTCTCTCCTTCCTGCATTCATCGACAGAGTTGAAAAGGATTGAGTCTCTTAGCCTTTTTACGTAGACTGATTTTAGAGGAAAGGGATCTCATAGCTCTTCTTCACCCCTGAGACATCTGTGGGTTCCAGTCTGACAGGACTGGTCTGGCTGCTGGACACTCCCTGTGCAATCTTGCTCTATCAGATAAAGCAGGGAGTGAGCTTCTGACAGGTGCCATAGTCACCATCCTGGATGCCCATGGTGCAAGCAGAACTCTCATTAGACCTATGCACACACGTGGTTGTGAAAGAGGCTGTGGGTGGGTGACTTTATCCCCAGATGAACACCTCACCACATCTGCATATTCTTGAGTGAGTGAGAACCTAAAGAAGCTTTAAAATAAAGAACAATGTGAAAGTGTTAGGATATTGCTTCTATCACTAACTGATGCCCGTTTAATAATATAAGAAAGAAATTTCAGGACCCAAAGTATTATAATAAAATAATGTTCAAAATGTTTTTCTCAACTGACTGAAGAAAGGTCTTGAGCTACTTTACGTATTCACATAACAAGTTAATTCAGGCCCCTCATGGGAAACACAATGAAAAGATAATTTTCTTTATTTTTTAAAAATATTTTATTATTTGTTGATTTTAGAGAGAGAGAGGAAAGAGAGAGAAAAGCAGGAGGAAAGGAGCAGAAGGCATCAACTCATAGTTGTTTCTCATATGTGCCCTGATCAGGCAAGCGAGGGAGACAGACAGGAACATCAGTCTATTCCTGTCTGTACCCTGACCGGGGATTAAACCCGCAACCTCTGTGCTTTGAGATGATGCTCTAACCAACTGAGCTATCTAGCCAAGGCAAAAGATAATTTTAGGTAAGATAAGATGATAGATAGATGATAGATTGATAGATAGATAGATGATAGATAGTAGATAGATAGATAGATAGATAGATGTTAGATCCTTTAACCATTTTATGTCTTATATTTAGTCTGCAGAAATTATTTTAGAATTTCAGAATACTGCTTATTGTCACAGATCTGTGTTACCAAGTTAACTGTTTGTGCTTTAGTTATAAAAGTTCTCTAAAAATTAATGTTGATGGATTTTTTTTGCAGGGGGGGGATTATTTATTCCAAGCAGGTGATTAGTCCCTTAGTATTTCCTTGTATTGGAGGCAAAAGGTGGCAAGACCCCCAGAGGATCTGGCTTCTTTCAGGGGGCACTCAGAAGGCTCACCTTCAACATGGATACTATTAGCCTTACTGATAGTTTCAGCATAGACACTAAAGCCTTACTGTGTGTGGACCAAAGCAGGAGATCCTTTGGAAATATCCTGGCACTTCAGCAGTAACCAGTGTAAGCAAATGATTGATGACTGAGGCCCTCCAAAGTCTTAGTTATACTCAAGACACAAGGTACAGCCTTCAGTAGGTAGGACCCCAATTATTACTGGATTTCCCACCAGCCTATAAGAATGGGGCATGGACTTGGATTTCAAGTGATTTGTAGATTATAAGTAAATATAATGGTTCCTGTACTTTTGAATTTCTGAACTGAACCGCTGCTATTCCTGTGTCATGCTTTTAACGTATACATTCACAAACTAAACAAGAAATTAGAAAGAATTAATGATTAATTCTTGATTTAAACAACAGCTGTTGCTGTGCTGAAGATCTTAGGTTAGGCTCACAGGCAACCTTCACTTTTATTTCTTGTCTTTTAATTGTGAAAATAAAGTCAGGAAGTATAAAAACTAAATTTTATTTAGAAAAAGCACAATTCCACTATCCAAAATAGAAACTATTTTAATGTTATGTATATCCTTCCAGTCTATATACTTATATATTAACAAGTAGCCTGTAGCCTCCGTTTGAGGAATATCATGGAGAAATTTCAGCAGAACAATTGAAAGCCCAAATTCCTTCCTGCTCTTGGCAGCACATGCTGTGTGGTGATTGGTTTCTGTGCTCCCTTTGGTGGCCTTTCTATTGTTTTTGCTGCCACCTCATGGCCTCTGTCACTGCCAGCTGCCTTTATTGCTAAGGTGGGATGACTTTTTGTGATTTGAAGGTCTGTCACTGCTGAGTTCATTTGAAGATTTTCTTGTGCATCCAGATATCAAAGTTTCAGCTTGAATTTGGGCTGCAATTCCTGCAGGTTCAGGCTTGTTTAAGCATGTCTGAGAATTTCTGAAGCCCGCCTAATTTCCTGGGGCCTGAAAAAACATTGGGAAAGAACTTGAACTTTGTCTCCTATTTGGGTTACTAAGCAATTGGGGTAAATTATGAGATAGTCTGACAGAAGTCAAGTTGAAGGGAAGCTAGAGTGTCCAGGGAGAGAACTCATTCTGAGCCTGGAAGGAGGGAGGTGCAGTGAGCTCCCCAGTAACAAATCCTTTGTCATCATCAGAGGAGAAAAGAAGTTCTGGGGATAGCTTTGTTCCAAGCCCAGGCCCATACATTCATGCCTGGATCCTAAGCAAAGTGAAGGCTAAAACCTAATTAGAGCATTCACTGTGCACTCTATAAAACAGGAAGGCACACACACACACACTGCATTGTTTTTTACTTCTCAGGTTGAAAATTATCAAGGAGAGAAAGGTAAACCCAATTTGCTACATATTACCAAGGCTTACAAACTGTGAACTTTTAAGAACCCAGCAGAGTTAGCAAAGACCTTTGTGCTCAGTGAAGCAGCAACAGAGTTTGTGGGAAAATGAGATGGTTGGAGGAACCGCGTTTGGAAGAGCAGTGATGATCCTTCAAGAGGAAATATATATATTCGCTGAGGCTAGATTTGTTTCTGATCACAAGTAAGAAGCCCACTGTGACTCTCCGAAACGCCAAAGAAAACAGTTCAGAGGCAGAGGACCAGCATTACGCAGATAGGGCGCAACAGGTTCTGAAATCTTAGTAGTGTTTAGGTGGCTCTGAATGTGCCTACAAGCTGGTGAGGTCTTGGGAAAACTTGCACAACACTCGCATTTTCACGGGCCCTTCGGAGCGAGGTGTAGGTTTATATACCCACAGATGGAGGATGCTGCTGCAGTTAACTACAGTAGTTCCCCTCTATCAGTGGTTTCACTTTCTGCGGTTTCAGTTACCCGCAGTCAACCAAGGCCCCAAAATACTAAATTTCCTCAGTTATTGACCACGGAAAGGTTCAGCCATGGACTCCACCTGCTCCAGACATTGAACCATCAACATTGTCATAGTTCAATGATCCAGGATCACCCCAAGCAGATGATCCTCCTTCTACCATATTGTCGGGTCAAGAGTAGCCTAACACTGAATCCCAGTGCTTACATCATCACCTCACTTCTCATTACGTGTTTTAAAAGAAGGGTGAGTACACTACTGAGAAAGAGAAACCACATTCACATAACTTTTATTAAATTGTTCTAATTGTTGTATTTTATTATTAGTTACTGTTGTTAATCTCTTACTGTGCCTAATTTGCAAATTAAACTTTATCGTAAGTCTGTATGTATAGGCAAAAGTGTTGTACCTATACATAGGGTTCAATATAATTCATGGTTTTAGGCAGCTACTGGGGCCCTTGGAACTAAGTCTGTTTTAATAGATTTGCATTCTATCCACTGTGTCAAAAACTACTCTTGATCATTGGAGAGAAATTTCACAGTTGTCTAAAAACTTGTGACTTAGAATCTGGGACTGGACTTTAAAGCATTTCATCTAGATTCCCAGCAGATGTACTTACTTCTGACAACTTTTTAATCTGGATCTATGTCTGAGAATACATTAAAAAAATATCCAAAATTCCTAGATCAAAGATGAAAGACAATTTACCTAAATGATCAAAAACTCTGAAGTCTGTTTTCATAGATCTCTTACAAATTTGGTCTTTCTCATTCTGCATTTAGTAGTGTTAACATGATATATCTTTTTATTTCCTTTTACTTTTATTTGTCTTCATATTTAAGTGGGTTTCTTGTAGGCAGCAGATAGTTGGTATTTCTTTTTCTTTCTTCAATATGAAAATTACTATCTTTTTCAGGGAATGTTTTGATCAGCTACAATTAATGTGTTTATTGGTATAGTTGGATTTAAAAATATTATTTTCTTTTTTTTTTCTGTTTTCCTCATGTTCTTTTTTCCTCCATAATTTTCTGCTTCATTTTGGATTCACTGAATATTTTAATTTTTCTTTTTTAATAATTAGCTATATATATATATTGTATTTTTCTGAATGAGAAGCAAGAAGGCAGAGAGACAGACTCCCACATGGTCCTACCGGGATCCACTTGGCATGCCCACTAGGGGGCGATGCTCTGCCCATCTGGAGTATTGCTCTGTTGCAACCAGAGCCATTCTAGTGCCTGAGGTGGAGGCCATGGTGCCATACTCGCACCAGGGCCAACTTTGCTCCAATGGAGCATTGGCTGTGGGAAAGGAGGAGAGAAATAGAAAGAAGGAAGAGAGAGAAGGGTGGAGAAGCAGATGGGTGCTTCTCCTGTGTGCCCTGGCCAGGAATCAAACACGGGACATCCACAAACCAGGCCAACGCTCTACCACTGAGCAAACCAACCAGGGCCTAATTTTTGTTTTTATTCGTTTTCTTTATTGTTTGTTTAGTTTTGATTTTGCTTTTTAGGGTTGCCTTACAGTTAATAGCAACACTATCTAAGATATAAGATATAAAATGTGAGCCACTATGTAATGCATTATTTTTCTAATAGCCACATTAGAAAGAAGTTAAAAGGAGCAGGTGAAATTAATTTTTATATAATTATTTATTTAATCTAATATACCTGAATTATTATTATTTTAACTTGTAATAGTATTAAAGTATTAATGGTAAATTTCATGTTATTTTTCATACTATGTTTTTGAAATCTGATGTGAATTTTACACTGATAGTACATTTGCTTTTCAACTAGTAATATTTCCAGTGCCTGAGATCTACTTATGGCTAGTGGCTATAATAATAGACCATGGAGGGTTATAGAATGCATTTTTCACTTAACACAAGTAACATACCACTTTACATACAGTAGAAATACCTTAAACCATAAACTTGCAATTACCCCTGCCTGCTCTTAGTGTCATTATTGTCATATGTTTTACTTCTGTATATTTTATGAGTCTGACAGTACCCTATTACTATTATTTTTACTTTAATCAGTTATGGTGTTCTTTACTCTTTTAGGTGTTCTTTACTCTTCTAGGTAGATTCAGAATTTTCTGTTCGAGGAACTTTCTGTAAGAGTTCTTATAGTGTAAGTCTATTTATAATGAAGTCTTTCCGTTTTGTTGTTTTTTACGATTTTATACACTGACTTTACAGAGAGAAGAGGAGGCAGCGAGAAGCATCATCTCACAGTTGTTTCACCATAGTTGTTCACTGGTTACTTGTTGTATGTGCCCCAAGCAGGCAAGCCGAGGGTTTCGAATCGACAACCCCAGAACTCCAGGCCAATGCTTCATCCACTATGCCACCACAGGTCAGGCGTGTTTTTGTATGTCTGAAACCATACTTATTTTTCCTTCATAGTGAAAGATACTTTTTACAAAGTGTGCAAGACAAAGTTGATAACTTTTTTTTTCTGTAAGTAATTTAAAGATATTTCTCCATGGCTTCCAGACTCACATTGTTTCTGCTGTCATCCTTATGATGGTTCCTTATTATGTAATGTGTCTTTTTTTCTCTGGGTGCTTTTAGGATTTTTTCTCATTATTACTAGTTTTGAGCAATTTAATTATGCACCTAGGCGAAATTTTTATAAAGTTTGTTGTGTTTGGGGTTTGTGGTATTTCTTCAATCTGTTGGCTTACAGCTTTTACCAAAATGGATAATTTTTTTACCATGTTTTTCTACAAATACGTATTTCAGATCTTCCTTCTTTCCTTTGAAGATTTCAATTACATTTACATTAGTCCACTTTAAGTTGTCCTGTAGCTCATAGATGTCTGGTTTATTTTTCGTGTGAGTCTTTTTATTTTTGTGTTTCATTTCACTGTTTTCAAGTTTTTGATCTTTAGTTCTCCATTATCTAATCTGATGATAGTTTTATCCAATGTATTTTTAATTGCAGACATTGTATTTTTTATTCTTTAGATCAGGGGTCCCCAAACTTTTTACACAGTGGGCCAGTTCACTGTCCCTCAGACCGTTGGAGGGCCAGACTATAAAAAAAACTATGGACAAATCCCTATGCACACTGCACATATCTTATTTTAAAGTAAAAAAACAAAACGGGACAAATACAATATTTAAAATAAAGAACAAGTAAATTTAAATCAACAAACTGATCAGTATTTCAATGGGAACTATGCTCCTCTCAATGACCACCAATGAAAGAGGTGCCCCCATATACACTATGGAATACTACTCAGCCATAAGAAATGATGACATCAGATCATTTACAGCAAAATGGTGGGATCTTGATAACATTATACGAAGTGAAATAAGTAAATCAGAAAAAACCAGGAACTGCATTATTCCATACGTAGGTGGGACATAAAAGTGAGACTAAGAGACATTGATAAGAGTGTGGTGGTTACGGGGGGAAAGGGAGAGGGAAAGGGGGAGGGGGAGGGGCACAAAGAAAACTAGATAGAAGGTGACAGAGGACAATCTGACTTTGGGTGATGGGTATGCAACATAATTGAACGACAAGATAACCTGGACATGTTTTCTTTGAATATATGTATCCTGATTTATTGATGTCACCCCATTAAAAAAATAAAATTATTAAAAAAAAAAAAGAAAGAGGTGCCCCTTCCAGAAGTGCAGCGGGGGGCCAGATAAATGGCCTCAGGGGGCCGCATGCGGCCCACGGGCTGTAGTTTGGGGACCCCTGCTCTAGATGTACATTTTAAGTCTTCTCATATATTCCACATCTCTCTTTAGCATGTTCACATTTCCCTCTCACTTCTAAAACATATGGAATACAGTTAATAATTACTATTTAGAGTCCTTACCTACTCATTTTGTCATCTGTGCCATTTCTGAGTTTCTCAATTGACTTTATTTTTTCCTTTTCATTTTCCTGAGTTACTTTTTCCTGCTTCTTAGAATACCTGGTAATGTTTCCAATTAGATGCCAGATATTGTGAATTTGACCTGGTTGAATTTTCTTAATTTCTATAAATATTCTTGAGCTTTCTTCTGGTATGCAGTTAAATTATGTGGAAAAACCTATTCTTTTGTTTGTTTGTTTGTTTGTTTTACAGAGACAGAGAGAGAATCAGAAAGGGATAGACAGGGACAGAGAGACAAGAACGGAGAAAGATGAGAAGCACCAATCATCAGTTTTTCGTTGTGACACCTTAGTTCTTCATTGATTGCTTTCTCATATGTGCCTTGACCTTGGGCCTTCAGCAGACCGAGTGACCCCTTGCTTGAGCCAGCGACCCTGGGTCCAAGCTGGTGAGCTTTGCTCAAATCAGATGAGTCCGCGCTCAAGCTGGTGACCTCGGGGTCTCGAACCTGGGCCCTCCGCATTCCAGTCCGACGCTCTCTCCACTGCACCACCGCCTGGTCAGGCGAAAAGTCTAATCTTTTAAGATTTGCTCTTAAGCCTTATTAGGCTGGACTAGTGCATTCTTTAGTCTAGGTCTAATTTTGCCCCTGTACGGGGGTGATATCATGTGTCCCTGGCCTGTTGCTCTGTTGAGGAACATGCAATATTTCTTGCCCTTTATGTCCTGTAGGGATTATTCTCTTTGATCCTTTCAGCTATTATCTTCCTCTGGCTATAAGATAGTTTCCTTTGATACATGTACTGTACTCATCATTATTCAGGTGGAGCCTCAAGGGGATTCTCTGTAGATTTCCAGAGTTCTCTCTGTGCTGCTATCTTTCCTCTGGTACTTTCTCTGGTACTCTGCCCAGAGAACATTAGCTGTGTTGTCCATTTCAAACTCCAAACTCTACCTCTATATCTTAGGAAGGATGATGCACAATGCTTGGGTTTCCCCTTCCTACCCTGCAGCTTGGAAAGTTTCTCCAGGAAGTAATCTGAGGACAGTCGCAGGACTCACTTGTTTCTTTCTCTACTCACTGTCCTGTGCTGCCTGCATGTCTAATGCTTGAAAATGCTTGTTTCATTTTGTGTAGTTTTTGTTGTTTCCAGAATATAAAGCTGGACTCTGTTTCTCCGATTGGCTAGACTCTAACAATGTATTTAAGAATTTTTTATTTATTTATTTATTTATATTTATTTTTTACTTAGTATGCAGAGGGGAGTCGGAGACAGACTTCCACACACTCCCAGACTGGGATCCACCCGGCAAGTCCACTAGGGGTAAAGCTCTGTCCATCTGGGGCCATTGCTCTGTTGCTCAGTAACCAAGCTATTTTAGCACCTGAGGCAGAGGCCATGGAGTCATCCTCAGCACCTGGGGCCAACTTGCTCCAATCAAGCCATGGCTGCAGAAGAGGAACAGAGAGAGAAAAAGAAAAGTGAGAGGGAAGAGGCAGAGAAGTAGATGGGCGCTTTCCTGGGTACCCTGACTGGGAATCAAACTGGGACATCCATACACACCAGCCGATGCTCTACCACTTAAGCCAGGGCATATTTGAGAATTTTATTTTGCTCTGGCCCGGCAGCTCAGTTGGTTATATCATCATTCTGATACACCAATGTTGTGGATTCTACCCTCCTCCCCCCCCACCCCCCCATCAGGGCACATATAAGAATCTACCAGTGAATGCATAAATAAATGGAACAACAAACTGATGCTTCTCTCTCCTTCTCTCCCTTTCTTTCTAAAATCAACAAATAAAACCATTTTTAAATTTTTTTTTTAGCTGTCCAATGTAGAAATTACAAACTTATATTCCTTACTCTTTCTTTTTTTTTTTTTAATATTAATATTTTTTTATTAAATTTAATGCAGTGACATTGATAAATCAGGGTACATATGTTGAGAGAAAATATCTCTAGATTATTTTGACATTTGATTGTGCTGTATACCCCTCCCGCAAAGTTAAATTGTCTTCTGTCACCTTCTATCTGGTTTTCTTTGTGCCCCTCCCCTCCCCTAACCCCTCTCCTTCTTCACCCCCTCCCCCCTCCCCCAACCCCCCCCGCCCCTGTTGCCATCACATTCTTGTTCATGTCTCTGAGTCTCATTTTTATGACCCTTCTATGTATGGATTCATCTCAGTTTTTTTTTCTGATTTACTTATTTCACTCCGTATAATGTTATCAAGGTCCATCCATGCTATTGTAAATGATCCGATGTCATCATTTCTTATGGCTGAGTAGTATTCCATAGTATATATGTACCAAAGTTTTTTAATCCACTCGTCCTCTGACGGACACTTGGGCTGTTTCCAGATCTTCGCTATTGTGAACAATGCTGCCACAAACATGCGGGTGCATTTCTCCTTTTCGAGCCGTTCTATGGTGTCCTTGGGGTATATTCCTAAAAGTGGGATAGCTGGGTCAAAAGGCGGTTCAATTTTCAGTTTTTTGAGGAATCTCCATACTGTTTTCCACAGTGGCTGCACCAGTCTGCATTCCCACCAGCAGTGCAGGAGGGTCCCCTTTTCTCCACATCCTCGCCAGCACTTATTCTGTGTTGTTTTGTTGATAAGCGCCATTCTGACTGGTGTAAGGTGATATCTCATTGTGGTTTTAATTTGCATTTCTCTAATGATTAGTGATGTTGAGCATTTTTTCATATACCTATTGGCCATCTGTATGTCCTCTTTGGAGAAGTGTCTATTCATCTCTTTTGCCCATTTTTGGATTGGGTTGTTTGTCTTCCTGGTGTTGAGTTTTACAAGTTCTTTATAAATTTTGGTTATTAACCCCTTATCAGACGTATTGTCAAATATGTTCTCCCATTGTGTAGTTTGTCTTTTTATTCTGTTCTTGTTGTCTTTAGCTGTGCAAAAGCTTTTTAGTTTGATATAGTCCCATTTGTTTATCCTGTCTTTTATTTCACTTCCCCGTGGAGATAAATCAGCAAATATATTGCTCCAAGAGATGTCGGAGAGCTTACTGCCTATGTTTTCTTCTAAGATGCTTATGGTTTCACGGCCTACATTCAAGTCTTTTATCCATTTTGAGTTTATTTTTGTGAGTGGTGTAAGCTGGTGATCTAGTTTCATTTTTTTGCAGGTAGCTGTCCAATTTTCCCAACACCATTTGTTAAAGAGGCTGTCTTTACTCCATTGTATTTCCTTACCTCCTTTGTCAAATATCAGTTGTCCATAGAACTGTGGGTTTATTTCTGGGTTCTCTGTTCTATTCCATTGATCTATATGCCTGTTCTTATGCCAGTACCAGGCTGTTTTGAGTACAACGGCCTTGTAGTATAACTTGATATCAGGAAGTGTGATACCTCCCACTTTATTCTTCTTTTTTAAGATTGCTGAGGCTATTCGTGTCCTTTTTTGGTTCCATATAAATTTTTGGAATATGTGTTCTATATCTTTGAAGTATGTCATTGGTATTTTAATTGGTATTGCATTGAATTTATAAATTGCTTTGGGCAATATAGACATTTTAATGATGTTTATTCTTTCTATCCATAAACACAGTTTATGCTTCCACTTGTTTGTATCTCCCTTGATTTCTTTTATCAATGTTTTGTAATTTTCCGAGTACAAGTCTTTAGTCTCCTTGGTTAAGTTTACTCCTAGGTACTTTATTTTTTTGGTTGTAATTGTGAAGGGGATTGTTTCCTTAATTTCTCTTTCTGACTGTTCATTGTTGGTGTATAAAAATGCTTCTGATTTCTGAGTATTGATTTTATATCCTGCCACTTTGCTGAATTTATTTATCAGGTCCAGTAGTTTTTTGACTGAGACTTTAGGGTTTTCTATATACAATATCATATCATCTGCAAAGAATGATAGTTTTACTTCTTCTTTTTCAACTTGAATGCGTTTTATTTCATCTTCTTGTCTGATTGCTGTGGCTAGGACTTCCAGGCCTATGTTAAATAAGAGTGGTGAAAGGGGGCATCCCTGCCTTGTTCCTGATCTTAAGGGTATTGCTTTTAATTTTTGCCCATTGAGTATGATGTTGGCTGTGGGTTTCTCATAGATGGCTTTTATCATGTTGAGGTATGTTCCCTGTATTCCCACTTTGCTGAGAGTTTTGATCATGAATGGGTGCTGGATTTTATCAAATGCTTTTTCTGCATCTATTGAAATTATCATATGGTTTTTCTCCTTCTTTTTGTTTATGTGATGAATCACATTGATTGATTTACGAATATTGTACCAGCCTTGCCTCCCCAGAATAAATCCCACTTGATCATGGTGTATGATTTTTTCCATATATTGTTGGATCCGGTTTGCTAATATTTTGTTGAGGATTTTAGCATCTATATTCATCAGAGATATTGGCCTATAATTTTCTTTCTTTGTGTTGTCTTTGCCTGGTTTTGGAATCAGAATTATGCTCGCCTCATAAAAGGAGTTTGGAAGTCTTCCTTCCTCTTGAATTTTTTGAAATAGTTTGAGAAGGATAGGAGTTAGTTCTTCTTTGAATATTTGGTAGAATTCCGTTGTGAAGCCATCGGGCCCCGGACTTTTCTTTGTTGGGAGTTTTTTGATAACTGTTTCGATCTCCTTTGGTGTAATTGGTCTGTTTAAGTTTTCTGATTCTTCCAGATTGATTTTTGGAAGATTGTACGTTTCAAGGAATTTGTCCATTTCATCTAGGTTGTCTAGTTTTTTGGCATACAGTTCTTCATAGTATTTTCTTACAATATTTTGTATTTCTGTTGTGTCAGTTGTTATTTCTCCTCTCTCATTTCTAATTTTATTTATTTGAGTCCTCTCTCTCTTTTTCTTGGTGAGTCTACTTAAAGGTGCATCAATCTTGTTTACCTTTTCAAAGAACCAGCTCCTAGTTTCATTGATCTTCTGTATTGTTTCTTTAGCCTCTATGTCATTTATTTCTGCTCTGATCTTTATTATTTCCTTCCTTCTACTACATTTGGGCTTTACTTGCTGTTCTTTTTCTAATTCTTTTAGATGCAGGGTTAAGTTGTTTATTTGAGCTTTTTCTAGCTTCTGAAAGTGTGCCTGTAGTGCTATGAACTTCCCTCTCAGCACTGCTTTCGCTGTGTCCCATAAATTTTGAGTTGTTGTATGCTCATTGTCATTCGTTTCTAGGAATTTCTTTATTTCTTCTTTGATCTCATTCTTAATCCATTCATTATTTAACACCCTGCTATTTAGTTCCATGTGTTTGAGAATTTTTGAGCTTTTCTGCTGTGATTCATTTCTAGTTTCATGCCGTTGTGATCGGAGAAAGTGCTTGATATGATTTCAGTCTTCTTAAATTTGTTGAGAGCACTTTTGTGCCCTAACATGTGGTCTATCCTAGAGAATGTACCATGAGCACTTGAAAAGAATGTATATTCTGCTGCTTTAGGGTGAAAGGTTCTGAAGATATCTATTAAATCGAGTTGATCTAGTGTTTCCAATAAGTCTGCTGTTTCTTTGTTAATTTTCTTTCTTGAGGATCTATCTAGTGATGTTAGTGGGGTATTGAAATCCCCTACTATTATAGTATTGCTGTTGATCTCGCCCTTTAAATCCATCAAAGTCTGTTTTATATATTTGGGTGCTCCTATATTAGGTGCATAGATATTTATAATAGTTATATCTTCCTGTTGGATTACTCCCTTTATCATTATGTAGTGGCCTTCTTTATCTCTTACTATATCCTTTGTTTTAAAGTCCAATTTGTCTGATATAAGTATTGCTACCCCAGCTTTTTTTTTCATTTCTGTTTGCATGAAACATTTTTTTCCATCCTTTTACCTTCAATCTGTGTGTGTCTTTTGTTCTAAGGTGTGTCTCTTGTAGACAACATATGTATGGGTCCTGTTTTCTTATCCATGCAGCTACCCTATGTCTTTTGATTGGATCATTTAATCCATTTACATTTAAGGTTATTATTGATATGTAGTTGTTTATTGCCATTTTCTTCTTTAAAGGTGTATTCCTTTTTCTTTTTTTTTTTCTGTATTCTTTTCCCACTTTATCTGTTTACACCAGGCCCCTTAATATTTCCTGCAGCATTGGTTTGGTTGTAATGAATTCCTTGAGTTGTTTTTTGTCTGGGAAGCTTTTTATTTCTCCTTCAATTTTAAACAATAGCCTTGCTGGATAAAGTAGTCTTGGTTGTAGGTTCTTGTTCTGCATTACTTTGAATATTTCTTGCCATTCCCTTCTGGCCTCAAGTGTTTCTGTTGAGAAGTCAGATGTCATCCTTATGGGGGCTCCTTTGTAGGTGATAACTTTTTTTTCTCTTGCAGCTTTTAATATTTTCTCTTTATCGCTTAGCTTTGGTATTTTAATTATGATGTGTCTTGGTGTAGGTTTCTTTGGGTTTCTCTTTAATGGAGTCCTCTGTGCTTCTTGGATTTGTGAGAGTTTCTCTTGCATTAATTTAGGGAAGTTTTCAGCTATGATATGATTGAACAAAGTCTCTATCCCTTGTTCTTTTTCTTCTTTTTCAGGAACCCCTATGATGCGGATGTTATTTCTCTTCATGTTGTCACAGAGCTCTCTAAGAGTTTCCTCTGACTTTTTGAGTCTTTTTTCTCTTTTCTTCTCTGCTTTCATGCCTTCATTCCAGTTGTCTTCTAACTCGCTGATTCGATCCTCTGCTCTATCTATCCTGTTTTTAATTCCTTCCATTATGGTCTTTATTTCTGATATTGTATTTGTCGTCTCCAACTGATTCTTTTTTATACTTGCTATTTCTTTATTTAGGTTTTCAAACTCCCCCTCCATTGTTGTTCTAAGATCCCTAAGCATCCTTACAATCATTATTTTGAACTCCGCATCTGGAAGTTTGATTATTTCCATATCACTCAGTTCATCTCTCGAAAGTGTCTCTTGTGGTTTCATTTGGATTGCACTCCTTTGTTTTCTCATCTTCTTCTTTTTTTTTTTTATTTGTAGAGTTGATTGAGTCTAGGCTTGGTGTTGTCTGCCTCCAGTTTTCAGTTGTGTTATTTTTAGGTCTTCGTGGGTTGGTATCAGCTATTATTTGTAATCCACTTTCGGATTTGGGCAGCTTTGAAGTCTTGATTTGTTTGTTTTCTTAACAGGTGATAGTCTTGTTAACTGATCTCAGCAGGGGGCTTCCTTAAAACTGTATCCAGGAATGCTGTGGGTGTAACCTGAGACGCTGAAGGTCTCTTCCTCCAACTAATCTCACTGGGGGCAGGGTTTTTTCTCTCAGCTTCAGTAGGGGGAGGTGTATCTCAGATCTCCATGGAGACCTGAGTTACTGCCCCTCCTCCCCACTTCTTGTTTTCAGCTGTGTCTTGTTGTGCTGATTGGAGCTGGATAGATGTCCGGAGATCTCTGATCCCGAAGCACTTCAGCTCTGTTTTGTGAAAGGTTCAGTCCCTCCCCCAGCTATGGCCGCCTCCAGCACGAATGAGTCAGCTTTTTTATTTTGTTTCTTGCATACCTTAGCCCCTCACAGTCTGTCCCTCTCCCTGTCTTTTCCACTTGGGAGATAAGCTGGTCTTTTCAACCCACCTTGCTCCCTGGTCGCCAGGTAAGTGGCTGTGAGCAGTAGTTTCTGCTCTTTTTCCTCTGTGAAATCCTCTCTGGGCTCTCAGCCTCACCCCCCTCCTTCCCTTCCTGTAAGCAGAGGAGATTCAGGCACTCCTTACCAGGATTATTGTGGCTTCCTCTTTGCTCCTTGGTTTTTGAGAGCTGTTCTTGCAGTTCAGTGTTGGATTTTCATGCTGATTTTTTCTAAATTGATTTGTATTCCAGTTTGGTGTTGAGAGCTGGGTGTCTGTGCATCCGCCTACTCCGCTGCCATCTTCTCTCTTAAATTTTTATTTTTATATATCTAAATGTGCTTTTACATTTGTCCCTGTACATTTCATATTTTTAATTTTGGCCTTAATTCCTTTGTCTTTCTTGCTTTAATTAGTATGTGTAAAATGAATAAGCATTATCTCAAATGTTTGTCACACAGAAAAAATATGTAATTAAAATAAGACCAAGGAAAGAGTTCTGAGGCCTTCCACTAGGGGTCTACCTGAAGTTTCCCTCAAAACATCAAGCAATGAGCTTTGAGAATAATGCACACTAGAACTGCAGAATCATCTCACACCAGCAGTGTAGAACTTATGTGCTCTTCTCTTTTCTACAAAAAGAAGTCTTTATTACTTTCTTTACTATGGTTAAGATACTCTATATTTACGGCCTTCCTTAATTTTAGGGAAAAAAATCAAACTGAAATTTAGTATATGCTACATGGGCTGTTCTTAATGAATAGTGTTAATATCTGGAGATCTCTGCTTCCAATTATATGATCTAGTTTATAATTGGGCTAAAAGTTCACATCAAGATCATATAGACCGATAACTTCAAAGTTCTACCCTTTCTAAAAAAAAGAGAGAGAGGCCCTGGCCGGTTGGCTCAGCGGTAGAGCGTTGGCCTGGCGTGCGGGGGGCCGGGGTTCGATTCCCGGCCAGGGCACATAGGAGAAGCGCCCATTTGCTTCTCCACCCCCACCCCCCTTCCTCTCTGTCTCTCTCTTCCCCTCCCGCAGCTAAGGCTCCATTGGAGCAAAGATGGCCCAGGCGCTGGGGATGGCTCCTTGGCTTCTGCCCCAGGCACTAGAGTGGCTCTGGTCGCAGCAGAGCAACGCCCCGGAGGGGCAGAGCATCGCCCCCTGGTGGGCAGAGCATAGCCCCTGGTGGGCGTGCCGGGTGGATCCCCGTCAGGCACATGCGGGAGTCTGTCTGACTGTCTCTCCCCGTTTCCAGCTTCAGAAAAATACAAAAAAAAAAAAAGAACAAAATTGCCCATTTCTGATTTCCTATCATTGCTCCTGTTCATCACAATTTTTCAAAAATTTCTAACAATGTTTTAAAAATATTCTGTTTGTTTAGTATATTACACAACTATGAGAGTGTTCTTTTTAGAGCAGAGATCAAAAACATATGGCTAGCCCTGGCCAAATAGCTCAGTTTGATCATTGGTCAGGGCACATACAGGAACAGCTTGATGTTCCTGTATCTCTCTCTCTCTTTCTCTCTCTCTCTCTCTCTCTCTCTCCCTTCTTCTCTCACTAAAATCAATAAATAAAAAATTTTAAAAAACATATGGCTAATATAAAAATAATTTATTTGTGTCAGAGAATTTAAAATTTAAATGCCTTTATTATTTATATAGCCTCACTTGACAAGAGTTTCTTTTTTTTTTTTATTTTATTTATTCATTTTAGAGAGGTAGGAAATAGAGAAAAAGAGAGAGAGAAAGGGGGAGAAGCAGGAAGCATCAACTCCCAAATACGCCTTGACCAAGCAAGCCTAGAGTTTCAAACTGTCCAGGCCAAGAATAACTTTCTAACTAGATTTTTATTGAGTTTCAACCATGTTTCTTTTTAAGATTGTCAGTCTGAATACAATTCTTCATGATGGAGAAAAAAATAGGAATTTTACTTTTCTTTTGTCGTTTGTTAATATAATCTATGCTGAATAACTAAACAATAGCTGGTGTCCAAGTAGTAGTCCCATGCTGCCACTGCTGCCTTTCTTTGTCAGAACATAATCTAAACTGTTATTGCTGTTTTTCTTCATACTCTAGGAAATACTTTGTTAGTTGTCCTTGGCATTTTTTTTCCTTTGTGGAAAGACTTGGTCCATTCTGTGGTCATAGCTCTCCTGACATTATTTGTTCAGGCTCTCACCATTCTTACAGGTTCACATCATTCCTATATGCACCCAAATCAGGTACACTAATAACACTTTAACTCAGACTAAATAACCAAAAAGCAGTGTGTGATTGATTACATGCTATGAGAACTGGATTTATTACTGATTAGAAATCTAACCTCTGCACATACACAAAGTCAATCCTAGAATGGATAACAAGTTCTGACTCTAAAGTTTGGAGCTAGTGAAGTCATAACAATGACTTCAGTAACTGAATTTTTAAAAGTCAACTGTACCAATGATAAAATTCAGCCACTTCTCACTGTTTCGACAAAACCAGTACCTAATTTTTTTGTTGAGTTTGGTGAACTGGTTGTTAAAATGGCATTTGTAATCAGGGTTCTCCCTAAGGTGAGCACCTGAGCAGCTGCTCAATGTGAAAATCACAAATTTACATTCCTTACTCTTTTTTAACGTTCATCTGTGCAACAGCATATTCTAAGCACCCATAGTAATGTTCATTCCATCCATAGGTGAAAAAAATTGCAAGTGAGGATGCCAATCAAGAAGCAATGTGGAAATATCTTAAATAGCCCTGGCCGGTTGGCTCAGCGGTAGAGTGTCAGCCTAGCGTGCGGAGGACCCAGGTTCGATTCCCAGCCAGGGCACACAGGAGAAGCACCCATTTGCTTCTCCATCCCTCCGCCGCGCTTTCCTCTCTGTCTCTCTCTTCCCCTCCCACAGCCAAGGCTCCATTGGAGCAAAGATGGCCCGGGCGCTGGGGATGGCTCTGTGGCCTCTGCCTCAGGCGCTAGAGTGGCTCTGGTCGCAACATGGCAACGCCCAGGATGGGCAGAGCATCCCCTCCTGGTGGGCGTGCCGGGTGGATCCCGGTTGGGCGCATGCGGGAGTCTGTCTGACTGTCTCTCCCTGTTTCCAGCTTCAGAAAAAAAAAAAAAAAAAATTGAAATATCTTAAATAGCAATTTTATTATTTTTTGTTAAGTACTATTTAATATTTTTTCATTAATTGTAAACCTCTTTCTTATAACATAATCTAGTTTTGTGTATCTTTTTTATTGTTCTTAGTTAAGCATTAAATGCATAAAATAATAAACTACCTTTTGATATATCATTTTTTATCCTTTTATCGTTTTTAAAACTGTCATTAGGGCAGAGAACTAGTTATTAAATTATTTGAATCCCACCACTAAACTTTACTGATAGAAAATCATCAAATTAGAAAAAAGTGACATAATAATGAAAAAGTTACATGGTCCAAACTTTTACATATGTTAAAAAATGGGAAACTTTCCATCTTAAAATAAAGTCAGAATTCTTTGGTGAATTGTTGTTTTGTGGAAGGCTTGACTCTGAAAATAAACAAATTTATTCACTATTGGATGAAGCTGGTTGTAAGCCAAATGAGTAACTGTGGTACAACATTGTCTTGACTAGAACAACTTCTATTTGTTGGTGGCTCTTCATTGGTCTGTTATTGCAATGGCCTAGATAAATAACAGCTAAGAAACAAAATCTGTTTGGATGGACGACTCATAGGCATTGATTCTGGGTATAGTGGGAGACCCATGGCCACCGTAATAAGTAGAAGACTAAACAGTACAGTGTAACTATTCATTCCAACAGGGTGTATTGTTGCACGTCTCACACATGTATACAATCAATTAGCATTTTATTCAAGAATTGTATCTTCTTTTGTTTCCAAACAGCTTATAATGATATTCTCTGTCAATAAATAGTTGATGACTGTGTAAGAAATAGTACAAAAGTTCTTTGAACATTTATAAGATGATTAAATGGTTAGTTTCCTGTGCTCAAGAAGTTTACAAATATATTGGAAGAAATAGATTCTGAAATACGCTAAAAATCATAAATGTTGGTATTTGACTAACATTGCATGCTTATAATGTTACCAGGCACATTCTAACCACTAAGGATATTGTAACAAAATAGACAAATTCCTGCACTTATGGAATTTACATTCCAATAGAATAAGAGGTGGAGGGTCAGACAATAACAGGAAAAAGAAATAGGTCAGGTAGATAAAACTGCAGGAATTTACAGACCACTGTTGTCTAATGGAAACACAGTGGAAGCCACATATGTAATTTACAATTTTTCACTAGCCAAATAAAAAAAGTAAAAAGATGAAATTAAATAATTGTTTTTATTTTATAGTAATTTTTGATTTATAAAAAATTGCTAAGATAGTATAGACGTTTGGCATATACCCTCCACTCAATTTCCCTACGGTTAAGATCTTACATCACTGGGCCCTGGCCGGTTGGCTCAGCGGTAGAGCGTCGGCCTAGCGTGCGGAGGACCCGGGTTCGATTCCCGGCCAGGGCACATAGGAGAAGCGCCCATTTGCTTCTCCACCCCTCCGCCGTGCTTTCCTCTCTGTCTCTCTCTTCCCCTCCCGCAGCCAAGGCTCCATTGGAGCAAAGATGGCCCGGGCGCTGGGGATGGCTCTGTGGCCTCTGCCCCAGGCGCTAGAGTGGCTCTGGTCGCAACATGGCGACGCCCAGGATGGGCAGAGCATCGCCCCCTGGTGGGCAGAGCATCGCCCCCTGGTGGGCGTGCCGGGTGGATCCCGGTCGGGCGCATGCGGGAGTCTGTCTGACTGTCTCTCCCTGTTTCCAGCTTCAGAAAAATGCAAAAAAACAAAAAACAAAAACAAAACAAGATCTTACATCACTGTAGCTCATTTATCAGTTAAGAAATCTACAACACTGATATACCCTTCCATAGCTTGTTAACATCGAAGAAACCTAAACTGGTACATTACTATTAACTAAACCTCAGTTATTTATTATTTGGATTTCATCAGTTCTTCCAGTAATGTTCTTTTCTGTTCCAGGATTCAATCCATGATAGTACATTGCATTTATTATTATTATTATTATTATTATTTTAGAGAGAGATGAAGAAGAGAAGGACAGACAGACAGGGAAGGGAAAGAGATGAGAAGCATCAATTCTTCGTTGCGGCACCTTAGTTGTTCATTGATTTCTTTCTCATATGTGCCTTGACGGGAGGGCTCCAGCCAAGCCAGTGACCCCTTGCTCAAGCCAGCGACCATGCAGTCATGTCTATAATTCCATGCTCAAACCGGTGATCTTGGGGTTTCAAACCTAGATTTTCTGCATCCCAAGCTGAGACTCTATCCACTGCGCCATTGTCTGGTTAGACTATTATTTTTTAAAGATTTTATTTTTTGACAGAGAAGAGAGAGACAGAAAAGGGGATGAAGAGGAGGAGTGGGAAGTGTCAACTTGAAGTAGTTGCTTCTCGTATGTTCCTTGACCCCACAAGCCTGTGGTTTCAAACTGAGTACTCGAGCATTCCAGGTGGATGCTTTATCCACTGTGCCACCACACATCAGGTTACATTACCTTTAATTTTCATGTTTCCTTAGTCTCCTCTGGTCTGTGACAGGAAATATTAGTTTTAACAATATTATATATTTTAATACTATATATCAAAAATGTAATTTCAACTGTCATCTATATTTATAAAATTATCAATAATACATTTTACCTTATTTTTTTGTACTTAGTCTTCAAAATCCAGTGTGCATTTATATTTATAGTATATATCAAGCTTAGACATTTTCATAGGAAGTACTTAATCTACATTTACAAAATTTACATTTTAAAAAGTAGATAAAAGAAAAGTCACACACCAGGGTTGTTCCAAATATACCTAAAAGTCTTACAATAATTGCATTGAGTATGTTATTAATTTTAATTAAAATCAATTAATTCAGTTCCCTTGGCTGCTTTAGCCACATTTCAAGTGTTTAATAGCTATGATGTTGAACGTTGTAGCTCTTGACCACTATAAGGACTTTGGGCTTTTATTCTGAATGAGACAGGCAGCTCTAAAGGGTATTGTATGGAAGAGTAGCACGATCTGATTTAAGATTCCTCAGCTGTGCTGGAGAATAAATTGAGGTGAGGCAAGGGCAGAAGCAAAGAGACCAGCCAGAAGGCTGTGGCAGGAATCCAGGTGAGTGATGACGGTGCCTGGGATGGGAGTGGTAGCAGTGGAGGTAGTGAAATTCCATGAATATCTCGTTAGACTTGACACAATGTGGTCATCGATTAGATGTGGGGTCAGGAATGACACCAAGGTTTCTGGCTTAAGAGTGGAACAATGAGGCCCTGGCCGGTTGGCTCAGTGGTAGAGCGTCGGCCTGGCATGCGGAAGTCCTGAGTTCGATTCCCGGCCAGGGCACACAGGAGAAGCGTCCATCTGCTCCTCCACCCCTCCCCATCTCCTTCCTCTCTGTCTCTCTCTTCCCCTCCCGCAGCCAAGGCTCCATTGGAGCAAAGATGGCCCGGGCACTGGGGATGGCTCCATGGCCTCTGCCTCAGGCGCTAGACTGGCTCTGGTTGTAACAGAGCGACACCCCAAATGGGCAGAGCATCGCCCTCTGGTGGGCGTGCCAGGTGGATCCTGGTCGGCGCATGCAAGAGTCTGTCTGTCTGACTGCCTCCCCGTTTCCAGCTTCAGAAAAATACAAAAAAAAAAAAGTGGAACAATGAAATTGTCTTTTACAGAAACGATTTTGTAAGTAGAGTTGAAGATGGGGATAAGACATTTAAGTAGAGATGTTAAGTTGGTAATGGGTACAGGGGCCTAAAGTTCAGGAGAAAGAACTCAGCTTGGAGACCTAAGTTTGGGAGTCATTAACATATAGATTGTACCAGTGGTGGGATTCAAATAATTTAACAACCGGTTCTCTGCCCTAATGACTGTTTTAAGTATAAAAAATCGATATACTGAAAGGTAATTTATTATTTCATGCATTTAATACTTAAATAAGAACAATAAAAGAGATACACAAAACTAGATTGTTATGAGTTTTAAAATATTAATGAAAAAATATTAAATACCTGACCAAAAAAACACAATAAAACCATTAAAGATATTTCCATATTGCTTCTTTTTTTTTTTTAATTTTTTTATTTATTCATTTTAGAGAGGAGAGGGAGAGACAGAGGGAGAGAGAGAGGAGAGACAGAAGCTGGAAGCATCAACTCCCATATGTGCCTTGACCAGGCAAGCCCAGGGTTTCGAACTGGCGACCTCAGCATTTCCAGGCCGACGCTTTATCCACTGCGCCACCACAGGTCAGGCTCCATATTGCTTCTTGATTGGCATCCTCACTTGCAATTTTTTTTAACTATGGATGGAATGTACATTACTACCAGCACTTAGAATACACTGTGGCGCAGATGAACATTAAAAGAGTAAGGAATGTAAATTTGTGATTCCCACATTGGACGACTGCCCCAGCGCCCACTGTAGAGAGAACCCTGAGTACAAGTGTCATTTTAACAACCGGTTCACAGAACTCAACAAAAAATTAGGTATGGGTTCTGCCGAACCTGTGCGAACTGTCTGGTTCCCACCCCTGGATGGTACTTAAAATATGTAAGACCAGAGGAGATCTCCAAAGGACTGAATATTCAGAAAGAAGTAAGTTCGAGTGAGGTTATTCAGCAAGAGTATTTTCAGGAAAATGTAAGTTTTGAAATCAGGCCCCAAAGGAGATCCTCAAGAACTGATGGAATAGTAAGTTTCTTTTAACTAAAGGCAATGTTAAACGCCAAGAGTGCAAAGGTGAGATTAGCCAGTCATTTTGTTCTACTGAGGCAACAATACATAGCCAGTCGATATGGAGAGATGCATTAAGTAATGATGGGCTTTCATGCTGGCGGAATGGCTAGCCAGAGCTGGGAATGTAGGGCTCTAAGAACAGCTTTGGAGTTACCAAGTGACAGCTGCAGGTAGATTTCTACACATACACAGAACCAAACAACTGCCCTACCACATCGCATGTCATGATGCTGGTACAACAGACATATCCTTGCCTTGGATCACAAAGCTACTTAGCAGCGCCCTACACCTGCATAGATTACTTAAGAGACCTTTCCCTGAGGATACTTGAGCCCCTAAATGGGACAGGCTCAAAGGGAGGGGTGCGGATAAGCAATTCCGATGGGCAAGTGAGTTCTGCGCAGAATTTTGACAAAGGAGAGGGCCTTGGCTTGAAGACAAGCGCAGGGTCACTTAAGGGCAGTGGAAGAGCACAAGTGGAAGCTCGGTGCACAAAACCCTGAGAATCTTGAGCCGGCAGCAGAGCTGAATGCAGCGTAGTGAACCATCCTTTCCAGTCACATCCTCCCTAAGCCGGGCAGAGAAGAGCGTGGAGGACGAAGCAGCGGCGGGGCGGTGGGGGGTAAGGACCTACGTTCTGCACACCTCTAAAAATTTCAGCTGCTGGGAGCAGCGTCCTTATCCGTTTCACTCTCACCGGGTAACCCCGCCCGGGAGTGGTTCTCTCCTCGACAAATATTAGCCCCGTTCAACTGGAAAGTGCAGGAAAGCCGCCCTCCTGGAGCCCAAAAAACGGACACCGAGAGCCGGCAACTAACTCCGGACTCAGGCGCCGCAGTGGTGGAGTCCAAACGAGGACCCTCCCTGGGCGGGACTCCTGGGTCGCCAGGGACGCACACAAACCAATCACGGCAGACGCTTTTTCGTAACCAGACCAATCACGGCAGACGCTTCCACGTGACCGGCACCGACCAATCAGAGACCGTGACGATAGCGGCGGGGAAAATTCAAACGTGTTTGTGGAGTTTGGATTTCATCTTTTCTTCCCAACTCGGGTGTTGGTGAGTTCGGCCCTGCAAGTGCACGGGGGAACGGCGGCAGCCGGTGTATAGCCGCTTTAGCCGCGCGGGTCGGTAAGTGGTGTGGGCGAGGCGGAGGCGGCTCAGCCAAGTAGACGACGGAGGGCGCGGCTAAACGAGCTGAAGGGGGAGGGGAGGTCTTGCGGCCTCCGCCAGTCTGCAGGGTGTTGCCGGGGGATGGTGTTGAGGATCCCGGAAGCGAGAGGTGGGTGTGGACCTAGCCGGGAAGAGGGCCTGGTGGGGTTCTTGGGGAGAGTTTGGGACCCGAGATCGTCTCCCAAAAGGCACTTCCTCGCTTGTCTGGTGCTTTAGAATAGGGAGAGATGGTGGTTTGTTCTGACAGTTACCTTTCGAATCTGACTTCAAGAGGTGATATCTAGGTGCCCACTTTATCGCCCCTTTTCGTTGTGAAACTCGATCCCGGGTTACTGGGTTGATGTTTGAGAATTACAAAGGTGAGATTGAGAGGAAGACTGCAGATGCTTATTAAGCCAACATAATATGACACCATGTTCGGTATCATACGAATGTGGTAGATTCATGATATTAGAGTGATTAAGCGAACAAATCAGGGTTCTGCCAGAAGTGCACAAGAACAGGCCTGCTGATAGCCCGTTTATCAATGAAGGGCTGAGATGTTAGTATTCTGCTCCGAAAGCACTTGAAGTGTGCAGGTTTGCTCACATAAAGCAGGTGAATAAAAGGTTACTCACACCACCAAAGTATTCTTTATGTCTCTACGTCACTACCAGAATCCAAACATTCCATTACATTTTCTTAAATGACATAATTTGCAGATGACCCAGAGAAAATAGTTCTGGAAAAAGTGAAAGGAAGGCATTCAGTGTGTACAAGAAAAAAGTTTGAGGAGGGGGACAGCAGTTTCTGTGTTGTGCAGTGGAAATTCTGTTAGGAAGAAAACACGTAACTAGCCTATTGGGAACCTTGCTGGATAAATTTTGAATATATGCAGTTGTTTTTATGTACATAGCTTTACAAAATACTACCATAATACATCAGTGTTAAGATGTGTTCACAAAACTAATGCTTTAGTCATTTGTATCTAAAAGGCTAACTGCAACATTTTTTGTTTTGTTTTTCTCTTTAATGCCAGTAAATATAGGAATTATGACTAGTGCAATTTTTATTTCCCCTCAGAAATGGAGGTCGAGGATTTAAGTGGCAGAGAATTGACAATTGATTCAATAATCAACAAAGTAAGAGATTTTAAAAATAAATTTAAAAATGAAGACCTTACTGATGAGCTAAGCTTGAATAAAGCCTCTTCTGATAGCACAGGTGAGTTTCTTTCTTTGGGTGCCCTAAGGTAAAGGAATAAAGTGTTACTTACCCTTTGTAGTTCACATAATGTAATTTCCTCAGTAATTGGTACTTACTAATGAGAGTATTGTACACATGCTCTATATTTTGACCCTTTTGTGTGGAAATATTTCCACAGTTTTCTGCTTTGTGGGAAAAAAAAGGAAATTTATCCTTTATTAAAGTGTACTCAGATGTAGTGTTCTTAACTCTTCCATTATTGTCAGCTGTTATTTCTACTAATATGCTTGCTCTCAATAGATATGCTACTTTTTTTCATTCCTTTTTAGCTGCAAATTGAGGAAGCTTCCCTGATTTTAATAAAATTACGTATAAATTTAGAATCAAATACTCAATTTTTGATTTGGAGACTCTTCTTGTTATTGGCTTGGCCTTTTTTTTTTTTGGCCTTTTTTTTCTTTATTCATTTTAGAGAGAGGAGGTTGGGGGGCAGGTAGCAGGAAGCATCAAAGTTGCTTCCTGTATGTGCCTTGACCGGGCAAGCCCGGGTTTCCAACGGCGACCTCAGCAGTCCAGTGGACACTTTACCACTGCGCCACCACAGGTCAGGCTGCCTTTTTCTTCCTGTTCTCCTTGCTCACTGTTCCAGCCACAGCAGCTTCCCTTCTGTTTCTCTTTATGTGCTAGACCAGCTCTTACCCAGTGCCTTTTCTCTTGCCTGCCCTCTGCTGTGAACACCACTCCCCAGATACCTACTCGTTCTTTTTTTTTTCCTTTTTAAGTGAGAGGTGGGGAGGCAGAGAGACAGACTCCTGCATGTGCCCTGACCCAGAATCCACCAGGCAAGCCTCCTACCAGGCGATGCTCTGTGCATCTGAGGCTGATGCTTCATTCATATTTTAGCACCTGAGGCAAGGCCATGGTGCCATCCTCAGTGGCCCGGCCTACTTGATCGCACCATTCAAGCCATGGCTGCAGAAGGGGAAAAGAGAGAGAGAGAGAAGGGGGAGGAGTGGAGAAGCAGATGGTTGCTTCTCCTGTGTGCCCTGACTGGGAATAGAACCGAGGACTTCTATTTGCCAGGCCAATGCTCTACTGCTGAGCCAACCGCCAGGGCCTATCTGCTCAATCTCATTCTTACCTCCTTCAGGTCATTGTTCAAATATCATCTCAACGAGGCTGTTCCTGATGCACACATTTAAAATAGTAACCTCCTACCTGACCAGGTGGTGGCACAGTGGATAGAGCGTCAGCCTGGGACACTGAGGACCCAGGTTCAAAACCCAAGGTTGCACCTTGAGCATAGGCTCACCAGCTTGAGTGCGGGTTCGCTGGCTTGAGCCCAAGGTTGCTGGTTTGACCAAGGGGTCACTGGCTCAGCTGGAGCAGCATCCCCCTCGCCCCCCCCCCATAGAGAAAGCAATCAGTGAACAACTAAAGTGCCCTAACAAGTTGATGCTTCTTGTCTCCCTCTCTCCCTTTCTGTCTGTCTGTCTGTCTGTCTCTCTCTAATAAAATAAATAAAATAATAATTTCCTGGAGTGTGAGAGTCTGGCCCCTATCTCTCTTTCCTATTATTGTTTTATTCATAGCAGTAGTCACCTTCATCTGACTTACTTATGTATTGTCTGTCTCCACTAGAATGTGAGCTCCATGAGAGCTTGATTTTTATCTGTTTTGTTATATCTACACACCTTAGAATGGTGCCTGGAATGTAGTAGACACTTAAATATTTATTGAATGATGAGTGAGGGAATGTGCCTAAATTTTAATACCCAACCTTTTAGAAATGTATCAGCTCAGAAGTCTAATTGCCTACATTTAGGATTGTTGAGGTCATTTTAAAAGTGACCTTTAGAAAAGTTTATCATATGTATACTGACTATTAAATGGATGGAAGATTAAAGATAAATGGAAGAACCTGTAATCTAGTCATAACAGTTCATATTTACTTGAAACCTTGAAACTAGTTATTTTGATGTTAAGCAAACTTAATAGAATGCCATCGTACCTTTTATATGTATTTATAAAGCACTATTAAAGCTTGTGCACCAAGGTAGATGAGTCCTTATTTAAAATCCAAAATTTACTCATTGGGATGCGTGACATAAATTGAGGAAGACTCAAAGATGCTTAAAATCATGGTTTCTAGATGAGAAAAACTTATGAACCACTATGCTACATGTAATATATGTTTGGCAGCAGACGAATGCTAACACAATAAACAATGCTTTGGGTAGAATGGAGGTAGAATGGGGTACTCAGGCATGCGGACTAGATTTGCAAAGACGGCTTTGACAACATCTTGCAGACTTATTTGTTGGGAAAGCAGTGGAAGGTAAAATTGGAAGTTAAAATCAGAGCAGATTAAATTTAAAATAATAGAACAAAATTATGAATGTGCTATGTTTTAGTAGGAAAGAGAGATACGTAGTCATGTGTGCAAACGTGAAGATTTAGCTCTTGTTGAAGGTAACCGAAACCAATGGAAAGAATGACAGTTTCTCTGAGAAAATTTTTTTTAATGTTTAGTAATGACTAAAATATTATAAATAGGAGACTGACATTCAACTATCTTTTCAAAAACATTTAACAACAAAGAAAGTAAAAAATAAATTACAACTTGAAAATTATGGAGATATATGGGTGCCTTGGAAAGAAAAGAAAATGACCATGTCGGTTGCTTATCTTTTCTAAACTGGTTTTATTTAGTTTGTTTAAAAGTAAGTTTTAAGTATATGGAGATAATATTAGATAACAAGATTACAGTAAGACTGGGGTAGTAAGTTTCCAAGTTTTTAATTAAAAAGTCATTAATGAATTTTCTTAAAAAGTTGGAAACAGGTACTGGTGGGAGAGGCTTAGATTTTCTTTGAATAGTTAGGATGCTAAAATAAAATACTGTTGCAGCATAAAATGTTCTTAAGACTACTTATGGATTTTTAAAGCTACTTTTTTTTTTTTTTTTTTTGTATTTTTCTGAAGTTGGAAATGGGGAGGCAGTCAGACAGACTCCCGCATGCGCCCGACCGGGATCCACCCGGCACACCCACCAGGGGGCAATGCTCTGCCCATCTGGGGTGTCGCTCTTGCAACCAGAACCATTCCAGTGCCTGAGGCAGAGGCCACAGAGCCATCCTCAGAGCCCGGGCCAACTTTGCTCCAATGGAGCCTTGGCTGCGGGAGGGGAAGAGAGACAGAAAAGAAGGAGAGGGGGAGGGGTGGAGAAGCAGATGGGCGCTTCTCCTGTGTGCTCTGGCCGGGAATCGAACCCTGGACTCCTGCACACCAGGCTGTAGCTCTACCACTGAGCCAACCGGCCAGGACCTAAGGCTACTTTTAAAAAACATTTATTACCCAGCTTTTTCTTCCCTCAAAATAATCTTTTATAGTAAAATATAGCCTCATAAAAGATATCTATGCAATAAATAAGTTGCTTATATTAACACAAATTATTAAAGTATTTTAAAAAATATTTTAAGGAGTTTATGTAGATTGATATCGAGAGTATAACTAATTTGAAGGAAATGTGCAGTTTGACATTTGTTTTTATATCTTTCTTTTGTTGTGGCATATTTTCTTTCCTTTATTCAGATAATTCAGGAACTGTTAACCAAATTATGCTGATGGCGAACAACCCAGAGGACTGGTTGAATTTGTTGCTCAAACTAGAGAAAAAGAGCATCCCCCTTAATGACGCCCTTTTAAATAAATTGATTGGTCGTTACAGTCAAGCAATTGAAGCACTTCCTCCAGATAAATATGGCCAAAATGAGAGTTTTGCTCGAATTCAAGTGAGATTTGCTGAATTAAAAGCGTAAGTGTTAGTATTTTAACTACAGATAACTAACTACATTACAGAAAGGTCAAATAAAAACTTATCAGGATTACATGTAAGAAAATTAATATTTTTTGATCAAATGCTTTTGTTTATAATTTACAAGTGAGTAATCCAAACTCTCTTTAATATGTACCTATTTCTACAAGTTTCATATTTTTGACTGCCTTAAAAGATTTTTTAAAATAACCTACTAGTATTTCATTTTACACACAGGAAAAACAATACCTATGTCTTTTGGAAAATAGAATGAACAATTATCAACTGCCCTTTTTCTTAAAATTTGACTCTGAAATTTTTATTACAGTATTCAAGAGCCAGATGATGCACGTGACTACTTTCAGATGGCCAGAGCAAACTGCAAGAAATTTGCTTTTGTGCATATATCTTTTGCACAGTTTGAACTATCACAAGGTAATTTGAAATGTTAAGTCCAAATTTTAAGTAAAAGGTAACTTTCATTGTAACTCGTATCCTAATATTAAATCATATATATGAAGTAGGAATTGGAAGAAAAAGACATGCAAGTTGATCAGATGAGATTATGGGGGAAGAATCCCACCTAAGTGGAAATGCAGAGAATATTTGCTATGTTAACTCTTCTACTTGTATGGAGTAGTCCAGGGAGAGAAGCATGAACTTCATGCTTGTGCTTAGTTGGGTTCAGGAAAAGTTTGAAAGAAAGTGGCTTCTCTGCTGAGTGTTTGTGGGATGAAGGATATAAGATATTTAAGCTAGAGCAGGGGTCCCCAAACTTTTTACACAGGGGGCCA
This sequence comes from Saccopteryx bilineata, assembly GCF_036850765.1. NCBI lineage: Eukaryota > Metazoa > Chordata > Mammalia > Chiroptera > Emballonuridae > Saccopteryx > Saccopteryx bilineata. Next base: position 53,282,468 of record NC_089490.1, read on the forward strand.
GTTCACTGTCCCTCAGACCATTGGAGGGCTGGACTATAAAAAAAACTATGAACAAATCCCTGCGCACAGTGCGCATATCTTAAAGTAAAAAAACAAAACGGGAACAAATACAATATTTAAAATAAAGAACAAGTAAATTTAAATCAACAAACTGACCAGTATTTCAATGGGAACTATGCTCCTCTCACTGACCACCAATGAAAGAGGTGCCCCTTCCAGAAGTGCGGCGGGGGCCGGATAAATGGCCTCAGGGGGCCGCAGTTTGGGGACCCCTGAGCTAGAGCTTCAATAAGCTTTTCTTATGCCATGGTTTCATAGCACTGAAATATAGATTAAATTATAATTATAGCACTCATTGGTAGTTCCCCTTAAAATAAACTGTTGTAGAATCTATTTTTTATGTCTTGCTCATCTGGCTCTTCATATTCAGGACTTTTTGGACAGGACCAGGGCAATCTCTTTCTCAGACATTTTTAGCCTGGCCATTGATAGTCTTTCCTCTTTCTCATTTTCTGGGGCCTCTGAATCTCCTCGCAGTCGATCCTCTTGACCAAGTGTTTCTGTTTTCCCTCAGTCTTGCTTCTGCTCCATCCCTGATGCCATTTACCACCAGATACACACATTGTCCCTGTTGGTTTGGCTCAGCCCGAATCCCCATGATAGTGCCCAAAGCAGGGCTCAGTCACTGAAGAGTATTCTCTAGGATTGAGGCTGGAGAAAAGCATTGTACAAACTCCTTTTTTGTTAAAGTACGTTTGGCCAGCCCTTTAAGACTCTCTGTCTTCTACCTAAGAGTTTTTTGAGGCATAATGGCCTATCAATAACAACTATAAACTTTACATCTTTAGAACACATAAATATTGAAAATCTCAAATTGTGATGTGTGAAAAAAAAGTGTACATTATTTGTACCACTGCAATGTAGTAGTAACCTCAAGGCCAAAATTATAATTACTTTGAAGGGTTGATGACTAGGCTTTCAGGAAATATGTAACATCTGACATGCAGTTCAGTATGTATGTGTATGTTTATAGGACTGGGTGGCATTCCATAGTTTTTATCAAATTGTCATAGGGATCTGTAAGCTTCCTAATTACTGATTACCTAAGCCTTTTTTTTTGATATCCTAAAATGTTTAATGTATGAAATTTTATCACTACTCTTAATAAATATGGACTTAACCACTATCAAATATTTATATTCTTAAAACTTATAAACAGTCTGAAGCTAGAGGACTTTTCTTAATTATCTTTATACTGCAAGTGCAAAGTTCATTGCATAGCTCAGTGTTTCCCATAAATACTGATTAGATTCTATAAGATATGTAATGTATGCATTTTAGTATTTACAAACAAAATAGACTAAACAGATTAGATAAATTTGCAGTTGAAATAAAATTTGGTAATTTATCTGTATTCACAAAGGCAATTGTGGTAGTTATTTTTGCATTTTTGGGGGTGGTGTAGCTAAGAGAAAATTTTATCATCACTTATTTTTTTTTACAAGAATCCTTTTCATGGAGAATACCCTTCAGCAAAAGATGTCAACCTTTTCTTAATACTAAATGTCATTATGAATATTATTACTGCATTGTAACACACTGATGCTTTTGGGACTATTATAGTATCGAGGGCTTAGTTTTCCTTTTTACTAAATTCCTTGAGGGTCCTAAGTATTCTCGTTGGCCTTTGGGGTCCCCACTTGGTAATTGCTTTGTTTTTTCTTCGGTTTTCTTTTTATTTAGTGAGAGGAGGGGAGGCAGAGGCAGAGTCCTGCATAGGCCCAGACTAGGATCCACCCAGCAAGCCCACTGTGGGGGGGGGTGCCCTGTCCATCTGGGGCTTTACCCCGTTGCTCAGCAATCCAGCTTGTCTTAGTGCCTGAGGCAGAAGCCTTGGAGCCATCCTCAGCGTCTGGAGCCAACTCGCTCCAATCTAGCCGTGGTTGCAGGAGGGGGTAAAGAGAGAGAGAGAGAGAGAGAGGAAAAAGTGTGAAAAGCAGATGGATACTTCTCCTATATGCGCTGATTGAGAATTGAACCCAGGACATCCACATGCCAGGCCAACGCCCTACCACTGAGCCAGCTGGCCAAGGCCTATAACTGCTTGTTATACTTTTGCTTCTGAACACTAATACATAGTTACATCAGTTATATGTTACAAAAGTAAACTATTTGAAATGTATTGTTTATCAAGTGAGATTCCTTATTTGTTTATGAAATAAAGCTCAAGAGCCTTGGAATGAGTATTTTTGCCTGAAGCTTTCAATTTTTTTTTTTCAAGATCCCAATGAATAAGAATCTGGAGAGAAGACAGCTGCATTAAAAATAACAATCTTTCTCTTTTTTTCTCCTTATTTTGTTAGGTAATTTCAAAAAAAGTAAACAACTTCTTCATAAAGCTATAGAATGTGGAGCAGTACCAGTACAAATGCTGAAACTTGCCATTCAGAATTTAGACCTCCAAAAAAAGCAGCTGCTTTCAGAAGAAGAAAAGAAGAGTTTATCAGGTAAAATGTATTAATGTGTGCAAATACTTTTCAGAGTTGACTACCTGTGAAAAAGAATTAAGGATAGCCTGACCAGGTGGAGGTGCAGTGGATAAAAAATTGGTCTGGGACGCAGAGAACTCAGGTTTGAAACCCCAAGGTCGCCAGCTAGAGCACGGGGTCACTGGCTTGAGCAAGGAGTCACTGGCTCGGCTGGAAGCCCCCCCCCTCCCCCAAAGAAAACAGTCAATGAACAATTAAAATTCTGCAACAACAAGTTGATGCTTCTCATCTCTCTCTCTTTCTGTCTGTCACTCTCTCTCCCATAAAAAAAAGGTAATATTTTATAGAAAAATATCATTTACATAGAATGGTAACAGTCTAAGTTTAAATTTCAGATTTAAAGGCAATGAGGCATTTAGAAGTAATAGTCTTTACTATTATGTTGGATATTTTATTGCTCACACTTTCACTGGTAACATATTACAAAGTCAGTCTAAACAGGAGAATTATTTTTTGCTTTAGAAATAGAGCCTATTCTTAACTCTGGAGAAATAATTATGTAATTATGAAACAGTTATTAAATATCGTTTGACAGTTATCTTGAGAACATCTTCCTATCTGTATCTTATGTAGGGACAGATCTATGAATTGACTTTAAGTATTCTTATTTGTGAGATTATTTTTTTGTGTATTATGTCTTTACAAATTTAATCACAGTTTGAAAATTTTTACAGCCTCTACAGTATTAAGTGCCCAAGAATCCTTCCCCAATTCAGTTGGGCATTTGCAGAATAGGAGCATCAGCTGTGAATCCAGAGGACAGACTACAAAAGCCAGATTTTTATATGGGTGAGGAAATTGATTCAGCTTCTTAAATATTCATCATACATTTGTATGATTTATATGTTTAAATACAGATTTTCGTAAGAGAGTGATAACAGTGTTTAGAACTTAATGGAAATACATATATTAATATTGTTCTTTTAAAACTTGCGGGTATTTTCTTTTTTTTAGAGAGAACATTCCCCCTCAGGATACAGACATAAGTCATCGAAAACCCTTAAAACAAACGAACAAAGCTAAACGGGTAAGTTAGTTTTAATCTACTTTGATTAGGTGGTAGTGGTGAGATCTTGTTTATTTCCTAGTTGGTTACTTAATTTTCCAAAACATTTTTAGTCATGCCCCTTTGGAAGAGTCCCAGTTAACCTTCTGAATAGCCCGGATTATCATGAGGAGACTGATGGCTCAGTTGTTCCAAGTTTTACAAAAAGGTATGTTTGGCTTTTAAATTTTTCCTTTTTTTCAATGTTTTGGGATTGATGGCAGAATAATCTTAGTCTTTTGCTGCATAATAATTATTATGATTAAATTTTTATTTAATATTAAATGTTGCTGAGTCTCTTAATGTCAGGGACAAAGGAACAAGTAGGAAATGTGACTTTATTTTGCTTTTTCACTCATTAAAAATAATAATTAAAGGAACTATTACAAAATGAGAAATAGGAAAAACCATGAAGATAACCTGAAGCTTAAATGACTGTAAATATCCTCAAATTCTTGTTTTCTGAACATTTCTCACTTAAGAGTTTCTTCCTAAAGTGTATGTAGAAGTCTCCGTAGCACAGGTGAAGGAAGTCTGGGAATAATTTCTTCTCCAGCTAATTCAAGGAGAAGACCAGCTATCAGTGGGAAGGGTGACTAATTTATTCAGTTGCTTCAGAGGTGAGGGCGTCAAGAAGTGGGGCAGAATAGTAGATATAAATGTTGTCTATTACATCCAATGTGTTCTTCTTCCTTTAGCTTGGGTGTTTATTCCCTTTAAAGAAGCGGGTATCTAGTGTTCTAGTGTAGCTAGGGGAGTATTTTCTGGTCTAAAAAATTATTCATTCTAATCACTATATAACATTATTTCTACCAGAAAAGTCTCCTTGGATTCTTGAGAACCATTTGTCAAGTAAACTTTAGAAACACAACTGATTGTTTTTAGTTGGTGTATTCTATACTTAAATTCCTATTATACTTAGGGCTCAACTACATTTAACAATGAAAGACCATTTTAGTTGTCAGGTTAAGATCCAGAATGTTATGACTATTATCTTGTCATCTTCATTTCAGTCACCTAGCTGAAGAGTAAAGGCAAGTTTCTAACACTCCAAGAAAATAAAAATAAAAACCAACAAGTCATTTTCTTGCTTATTGTGATAGATTGTATGCCTGGCACTGTGGAGGCCTACGGAGAAGTTTATGGTCTAGTTCTTATCCTTAAGCTATTTACAGTCTGAAGTGTAGTTTCACCTACATATTGCTGTTCCCTTCTCCTTTCCCACAGTCACACCCTAATTCCAGTTGTTACTTAGTAAGTACATAATGAAGTATGCAATCACCTAAGCTCCATCACTTTTGTCATTACTCAATACCTAACTTAATCACATTTGTGTTAGAATCATGTTATTTTAAAAAATCTTAAGGGAGTTTTTCAATTAAAAAATATATGTAGTTTAAAAAGTCAACTATAATATGGAAAAATTATATATTGAAAAAATTAACTTCATACTAAACATTAAAATTTATTTTGTTTTGTGGGCAATAGACAGATCTCTAGAACAGAATGCCAAGAGGTGATTGTGCCTGGATCTAAAACAAGTGGAAATGATTCCTGCGAATTAAGAAATTTAAAGGTATTTTCATTTTTGACTTTTGATATGGAATAAGGGTATCTAGCCAGGATTCATGGAGCTTTTCCTAAAAAAGGCAACTCGTAGTTTATATGACATCTTTAATAGTGTTTTTGAAGCCCCCAGACATATAGGACCACTAATGGGAAGGGTACAGAAATCCTAAACTCCTTCTCTAAGATTGAGGTGGTAGAGGCCAACTATCTCCTTAATAAATGAAGTAACACTTCTTATGCATGTGTAAGAGGATTCAATGGCCTGGGTTTGGGAATAGCTGGGAGGAGCTATTCTCCCCAGCTTTACTTTCTTGGGGTGTTATATGATCTGGCAGGACATCTTAGACAAAAATGCAAGAATAGATTGTGATGGGCAGAGGTGAGTGCTTAATCTGATGTGCTGATATGGCAGAGAAACTGTGAACTTGAAAGACAGGAAAGTTTTAGTCTTTGGTCCACTGATTTTTAGGGATAATATTAATAACCATTATATTATACTATTATATTAATAACTATTCTTACAGTACTTGAATTAGACATGTGATGTCACAATGTGGGTCTTTTCTATTGTACATTCTTTATAATTCCTCTCTCGTGATCTATACTTGAAAATAATGATTTTATCTAATCACAACTGTCTTAGAGAAAAAGTCAGTTTTGTTAAAATTTTACTTTCTAGATTTACAATAACTACTGTCTTAGACTCACACACATCTTAGTTTTTTCTAACAATGCTGTTTTTGGTAATAACATACGATCATAGTAACAAAATAATGAGGCATGTTTTATGTTGATTCAAACTTTCTAACCTCACCTTTTAAGTGAATATATTTTAGCAAATGATTCATATGCCCATTCAAAGCAAATTGGTCAAATTTATAGGCATAGTTATTCCTATTTCTCTAGTTTATAATTTAAGAAGTTATTCTTTGCTTGGAGTTTGTGAGTCCACAACTGATTACCATAGATAATTTTCCTAGCAATATTTTCATAGATGAGACTTTAGTATATTGAATGATAAGGTAAATCAGTACTACAACTGTTTATGAGATGATTATTATTTGATTTCTTATTTTCACATAGGCTGTTCAAAATACTCAATCCAAGGAAATGCTGGTGTCAGATGAGAAGAGTTCTGAACTTATTACTGATTCAGTAACCATGAAGAATAAAACTGAACCAAATTTTCTAAGAAAATTAGAAGGTAAGACTTCTTTAGTTAAGAAAACCACTGGGCCCTGGCTGGTTGGCTCACTGGTAGGCATCAGCCTGGCATGTGGATGTCCCGGGTTCGATTTCAGTTGGACACACAGGAGAAGTGATCATCTGCTTCTCCACCATTCCCCTTCTTCCTTTTCTCTCTCTCTCTCTTCCCTTCCTGCAGCCATGGCTCCATTGGAGCAAGTTGGCTCAGCTGCTGAGGATGGCACCATGGCCTCTTCTAAGGCACTAGAATGGCTCCAGTTGCAACAGAGCCATGCCCCAAGTGCGCAAAGCATCACCCCCTAGTGGGCTTGCCAAGTGGATCCAGGTTGGGCACATGTGGGAGTCTGTGTCTCTGCATCCCCGCTTCTCACTTAAGGAAAATACAAAAAAAAAAAAAAAAAAAAGAAGAAGAAAGAAAACCACTCTGTTGCTTGTGAATGCTAACCAGCCACTTAAGAATTATAATATAAAACCTTGTCTTGTCTGTCCCTTTATCTTGTATTTCAGTTGAATTCTAAAGAGTGTAAAAAAAGTATTGAATTCTGTAGCAAAGGAAGTTTAGTTAACTAAAAGGTACATAAAAGAAAGAGAGGAGGGAAAGTACCATGGAATTGAGTCATTTTTCTCAATTGGCTTGATAAGTACTCTCTGGAAAGGGTACAGAAACTGTGTATGTCCTTTTTCTCTTTAATCACTTGGTTTTCCAATATTTTAGTACTTTGATAAAGGTTCTAAGGTTATACATATCACTAGACATTATGAATGAGCCAGGGTCCCAGGAGGTTACCATCCAATATGGCAGATAATACTGCTAGATATAATGCTGGGTAGAATGTAGAGAGTGTCATGAGAACTGCGTAACTAAAATGCTGTAAGAAATCAGAGGGAGGAGAAATTTGAGGAACTAATTTAGGGGAAATAAGGTAATGCTTTGTGGAAGAGAAGATATATGAAAAATTGATAGGATTTAATAAATAGGAAGGAATAGTGAGTATTTCAGATGGAGGGAATAGCTTAAGCAAAAGAATAAAACATTCTCGGAACAAAAGACTAGTTATACTGCAAACTTGAACACAGGTGGTTTAGAAATGGGAGATAAGACTTGGTAAAGTTTGAATGGCTGGCTTAAATTTTTATTCTTTTAGATGACAGGGTCATGAATTTGTTGATTTTTGTCCAAGCAAAGGTTGCTAGGTTGGATATGATTTTTTTCTTTTCATTGGATTGAGGAAGGGTACGGGGACAAAACTAGGCTTGCCCCAGACTCATTTGGGTTTATTCTAGACTTCTGTTGTTTAGCCCTGAAAGTTCCAAGTCTCAGGAAAGCCCTCCGTTCCCAGCATACTAGGTGGTTAATCACCCTAGAATAGTCTTTTTGCCATTATTTTGATTGGGAATAAATCCTTAATCTTAGTATTTGGAGGAAATGGCTATATCTTATACTTCCATGGCATCTATTATAAACTGGTATGATGAATAGTACTAATCAGACACCTAATTTAATATTTTTAAATGAAGACTTGTGACAATGATACTTTATTATGTGTAAAACTTCTAATCAGAAAAACTGCCCACATCATAAGTGTATAGCCCAATGCAATATTTAATTCATACATATTTCTTTGGAGTGTTTTCAGAGGTGGAGTTGTTGGCTCCCAGGATGTGCATATGTTCATTTTTAGTAGATAGTGCAAAACCATTTTCCAAAGTGGTTGTACCTTTGACCAGCAGTTATGTTACTCTTGCCACGTATTCTCAGGCATTTTATTGTTGGGTTTTAGTTTTAGACATTCTGATGCTGCTAAGTGATAGCTCATTGTGATTTTAGTTTGCATTTCCTTCATGTCTGCTTATGTTGAACATCTTTTTGTATTTATTGGCTATTTGTATATCCTCCTGTGAAGTACTTGTTGGGATCTCTTGACAGTTCTCGGTTGAATTTTCTTTCTTTTTCTCGTTGATTTTTAGAAGATATATCATCTAGATACAGATCCTTTTGTTGGATATATGTATTACAAGTGACTTCTCCCATTTGTGAAAACTTGATGAGAAGAAGTTCTTGCCTGACCAGGCAGTGGTGCAGTGAATAGAATATTGGCCTGGGATACAGATGACCCAGGTTCAAAACCTGAAGGTCACAGGCTTGAGTTGCAGGCTCACCAACTTGAGCACAGGATCGCTGGCTTGAGTTGAAATCAGACATGACCACACGGTTGCTGGCTTGAGCCCAAGGTCACCAGGTTGAGCAAGGGGTCACTGTCTTGGCTGGAGGCTGTCCCTCTCCCCAGTCAAGACACATGAGAAAGCAACCCATGAACACCTAAAGTGCCACAATGAAGAACTGATGCTTCTCATCTCTGCACCTGTTTCTCTCTTGCACGCGCTAAAAAAAAAGAGAGAAGTTCTTAATTATCATGCATTTTAATTTATTAATCTTTTGTGGTGTTTTCTGTCTTTAAAAAAGTCTTCCTACTCTAAAATTATAAATATATTTCTATATATTTTAGGTGAGATCAGTATCAAGATCCTTTTTTCCCATGTGTATATTATATCCACTTGATCCATTAGTGTTTATTGATGAGACCCTCTTTTCTCTTACTAAGTGGTTGTAAAGTAGGTGATCCTATGGAGTGATGTATGGCTTTAGATTCTTCTCTCTTCCATAGTTCATTTTTTTTTTTAAATCTTTGTGCTAATAAAGTACTGTCTTAATTACTGCAATAAGTCTTCATTACCTGTCAGAAAATCTTCCAATTTGTTTCTTCATATCTATAAATCTTTCAGCTTTGTTCTTCTAGGTTATTTAGCTATTTTAGCCTTTAGGATTTCCACATGAAACCTGGAATCTATATCAGACTACATTTTTTTTTAATGGGATTTTGATTGAGATCTAAGGGAACAAGCTCACATCTTAACAGATAAATTTTCTAATCTACTAACCTGGCATTCATTCGAGTGGTCTTTAAGACATTGAGAGCATCATTTTCTGTGTAGAGGTTTTTCTTATCTTTTGCTAGTTATTCCTAAATACTGTATTCCCCATGTATAAGATGCACCTAAATTTTGGGGCCCGAAATTTAGGAAAAAAAATTACATAAAGTTACTGAACTCAAGTTTTATTCATCATATAATTTATACAACTCCTCATTACTGCCAGAAACTCCCATTCATTAGCTTGTCCTCATCTGTGTCTGATGATGAATCACTGTCTTTATATATATTGCCTCGTCCTCAGTTCCATCTATGGCATTTGAAATGCCACACTTCTTAAATGCAAGTAAAAAGATCTATAACCACTATATAAGATGCACAGTTTTTAGGCCCCAAATTTTTCAAGAAAGGTTGCTTCTTATACATGGGAAAATACATTACTTGATACTTTTTGTTGCTGTAATAAGTGGGTTCTTTAAAAATTCATATTCTTTCATTGTTGCTGACATAAAATACGACTGATTTTTAGTTATTGATCTTAGGGACAGTGACTTTGTAAATTCACTGAATAATTTATATTTTCTTATGAATTCTTTCATGTTGAAAATAATACATTTTTTGCCTTTCAAGTGTTTTAACTTTCATTTCTTTACTGTAGTGTACTTAACACCTTCAGTCTAGTGATGAACAGAAGGGGTGGTAGGTGGCATTCTTGTCTACTCTACATTAGAGGGAAGCTTTCAGTACGTTACTCTTGTATGGTAATTGCTATTGATTTTTGTAGCTAGCTACTGTTTTTCAAGTATCAAAACTGAGTTTTGTTTTATACCTAGATTATCATTATTTTTTTTAAGTGACTGGGTATTGAATTCTATCAAGCTCTTCTGTGTTTATTGAGTTGATCATATTTTTTTCTCTATTCTATTATGATAAATTAAAGTGATTTTCAAATGTTAAGTAAATTTACATTTAGGAGTAAGCACAACTTGGTTATAATTTGTTACCTTTTGTATATCAGTTGTAAATAATTTGATTAGGATTTTTGCAACTACTATGATAGAAATGGAGTACTGATATTCATAGAATAGTAAATATATTGTTTAGGCTCTTGTTTAGAGACAAAGTAAATTGCAGGCCAGTTTAAGGTCAAATTTTTGTTAAAAATGGTGAATTACCTTCTTTTTATTAGAAAGTCTTTATGACATATATATGTTTTTTAATTTTTATTTATTTATTTTCTTGCTTTCTGGTAAAGACCAGACTTTAAATTCAGAATGGTTTCTGATAATAAAACCCTTGGTAACTACTGAAGAAGATGGCTATGTTTCAAGTTTGTAAAATTGACTTACTAAAAGCAAATTGTCAATAACTGGCTTAAAGTTTTTAAATTTCTCTTTGTTTTTAAGTGCAAAATGCTAATACAATTGATAGCATGTTTTAGTGTTTACATTTAATTTTGTTATTATAAAGTATTCTTGCATTAATGACAATAATAACAAAAACAATTTCAGAACCTAAAGAAGATCAAGAACCAAAGGTTCCAGAAAGTAAACAGAAACAATGGCAATCTAAGAAAAAGTCAAAATGTGTGAACCAGAATCCTACTGCATCTTCAAATCAATGGCAGATTCCAGAGATCACCCAAAAAGTTGATACAGAGGTAACTTCCTTTTCCTTAGTTTAACATGCATTGTTCCAAATGTGAAGATCATGTTAAATATTTTCTTATTAACTCCTCATGCACCATATTTAGTAGAATAGTTTACTTAAAGGGTGTTTTTATTTATAAAACAATGATCAGTCACAATCATAGGTTTAGTAAAAGTACATGACCACATGAATTCTTCTCTATTGTCAGTAATGTTTCTAGATTGCTGGTAGACTGGTGGAGGGATGAACAAACTATAGCCTATTGGTCAAATCTGTTTCCTAGCCTGTGTGCATAAATAATATTTTATTGGAACACAGTCAGGCCCTCTCATTTGCTTACTATCAACACTTATACTGCTATCAAAAATTAGGGGAGGCCCTGGCCAGTTGGCTCAGCAGTAGAGCTTCGGCCTGGCATGCGGGGGATCCGGGTTCGATTCCCGTCCAGGGCACATAGGAGAAGCGCCCATTTGCTTCTCCACCCCCCCCCCTTCTTCTCTGTCTCTCTCTTCCCCTCCCGCAGCCGAGGCTCCATTGGAGCAAAGATGGCCCGAGCGCTGGGGATGGCTCCTTGGCCGCTGCCCCAGGCGCTAGAGTGGCTCTGGTGCGGCAGAGCGACGCCCCGGAGGGGCAGAGCATCGCCCCCTGGTGGGCAGAGCGTCACCTCTGGTGGGCGTGCCGGGTGGATCCCGGTCGGGCGCTTGCGGGAGTCTGTCTGACTGTCTCTCCCGGTTTCCAGCTTCAGAAAAATACAAAAAAAAAAAAAAAAAGAAAGAAAAATTAGGGGAGCCTGACCTGTGGTGGCGCAGTGGATAAAGCATCGACCTGGAAATGCTGAGGTCGCTGGTTCGAAACCCTGGGTTTGCCTGGTCAAGGCACATATGGGAGTTGATGCTTCCAGCTCCTCACCCCTTTTCTCTCTCTGTCTCTCTCTTCTCCCTCTCCCTCTCTTTCTCTCTCCTCTGTAAAAATAAATAAAGAAAAAAATTTTAAAAAAAAATTAGGGGTATTTAAAAAATGAATATAAGCAATAAAATATCCCCTGATTTTTGTGAGCAGTGTACTTTCAAACTATAATAGCAGAACTGTGTAGTTGCAACAGAGATCATCTGATCTATAAAGCCTAAAATGTTTACTGTCTTGCTCTTTACAGAAAATAATACAATGATCCTTAAACTAGTCTAAAGTATACCAAAGCATTTGACAGTTTTCAGTTGTCATCATCTGGATGAGATAGAAAATATAGACTGGACAATGTGTGTGATGTATAACAGCAGCCATTGACCAGTTCAGAAGGAATGATCTGGAAAGCCATATCTATTTTAGCCTACGGCCATACTTTTCTCACTATTTCTTTAAGTTATGTTCCAACTACTGGTTCTCAAATATTTTGGGGTTTTGTTTGTTTGTTTGTTTTTATACAGAGACAGAGAGTCAAAGAGAGAGATAGACAAGAATGGAGAGATGAGAAACATCAATCATCAGTTTTTCGTTTTGACACCTTAGTTCATGCGGCCCACGGGCCCCGAGTTTGAGACCCCTGCCTTAGCTGTTCATTGATTGCTTTCTCATATGTGCCTTGACCGTGGGGTTACAGCAGACCGAGTAACCCCTTGCTCAAGCCAGCGACCTTGGGTCCAAGCTGGTGAGCTTTTGCTCAAGCCAGATGAGCCCGCACTCAAACTGGTGACCTCAGGGTCTTGAACCTGGGTCCTCCACATCCCAGTCCGACGCTCTATCCACTGCGCCACCGCCTGATCAGGCAATATTTTGGTGTTTTTTTTTGTTTGTTTTTTTTTTATTTTTCTGAAGCTGGAAACAGGGAGAGACAGTCAGACAGACTCCCGCATGCGCCCGACCGGGATCCACCCGGCACGCCCACCAGGGGCGACGCTCTGCCCACCAGGGGGCGATGCTCTGCCCATCCTGGGCGTCGCCATGTTGCGACCAGAGCCACTCTAGCGCCTGAGGCAGAGGCCACAGAGCCTTCCCCAGCGCTCGGGCCATTTTTGCTCCAATGGAGCCTCGGCTGCGGGAGGGGAAGAGAGAGACAGAGAGGAAAGCGCGGCGGAGGGGTGGAGAAGCAAATGCGCGCTTCTCCTGTGTGCCCTGGTCGGGAATCGAACCCGGGTCCTCCGTATTTTGGTTTTTTACCCTCTTAATTATCGAGACACTCCAAGAGATTCTATTTCCGTAGGTTATATTTATCTGGATTTACTGTATTAGAAAGTAAAACCAAGAAATTTTTTAAATATTTAATAATATATTGTATATTAATGACAACAATATACCCATTACGTTTGAATGTAGATGCACTTTTATGAAAAATAAGTATTTTGTTTTATTGAGGTATAATTGACTAACATTATATTAGTTTCAGGTGTACAACATAATGATTTGATATTTGTATATATCATAATCACTATAATAAATCTTGTTAACATCTGTCACCATACATAGTTTTAAATTGTTTTTGGTCTTGTGATGAGAACTTTAAGATTTACTCACTAAACAACTTTTAAATATGCAAAACAATATTAATAATGCTTTCCATTGCATCCCCATGACTTGTTTATTTTATAACTGAAAGTTTGTCCCTTTTGACAGCCTTCACCCTTTTTGACCATGGTCACCCCACCCCTCTACCCTGCCTCTGGCAAACACCAATCTTTAACTTCTTTTAAGGTGTTACATATCAGTGGTACTATGCAGTCTTTCTCTCTCTGACATATTGTACTTAGAATAACATCCACAGGTCTATCCCTGTTGTCACAGATGGCAAGATTTCATTCTTTAGGTTTAATAATATTCCATTGTCTATATATATCACATTTTTTATTCACTCATTCATCAATGGATACTTACGTTGTTTCCATAACTTGACTATTATAAATAATGCTGCAATGTGCATGGGGGTACATATTACTTCTTTGGGTTAGTGCTGTTATTTTCTTCAGATAAATACTCAGAAGTGGAAATTTTGAGACATACCATAGTTCTGTTTTGTAATTTTTCTATATTCCTTAGTGGCTGCACCAATTTACATTCCCATCAACAGCATACAAGGGTTACCTTTTCTCCACATCCTTGCTAAAACTTGTATTGTCTTTTTTATAATAGCCATTCTAACACATGTGAGGTGATATCTTATTGTGGTTTTATTTGCTTTTTCCTGATGATTAATGATGTTGAGCATCTTTTCATATCTCTTGGCCATCTGTATGTCTTCTCTGTCTTTTCAGATTCTCTGTTCATTTAAAAATCAGATTTTCTTACTATTGAGTTGTATGTGTTCTTTATAAATTTTACAGATTAACCCCTTATTCATATATGATTTGCAAATGTTTTTTCCCATTAGATTGCCTTTTCATTTTGTTGCTGGTTTTCTTTTCTGTGCAAAGGCATTTTAGTTTGATGTGGTCTCATTTGTTTATTTTTATTATTGTTGTCTTTGCTTTTGGTGTCAGATCCAAAAAAATTATAACTAAGACCCATGTCAAAGAGCTTACTGCCTGTGTTTTAGGAGTTATATGGTTTTAGATTCTACATACAAGTCCTTACTCCGTTTTGAGCTAATTTTTGAATATGGTGTATGATAGGGATCCAGTTTCCTTTGTTTCCATGTGGCTATCCAGTTTTCCCAGCACCGCTTATTAAAGACACTGTCCTTTCGCTAGTGTACATTCTTGGTTCCTTTCTCAAAAATTAATTGAGCATATGTTTGTGGGTTACTCTCTGTTGTGTTCCAGTGATCTGTGTATCTGTTTTTATGGCAGTACTATACTGTATTGATTACTATAGCTTTGTAATATAGTTTAAAATTAGGGATGTGATGCCTCCAGATTTATTCTTCTTTCTCAAGATTATTTTGGCTATTTGGGGTCTTTTGTAGCTAACACAAATTCTAGGAGTGTTCTATTTCCATAAAAAATTCCCCTGGAATTTTGATAGGGGTTGCAGTAAATGTGTAGATTGCTTTGGGTATTATGGACATTTTAACGATACTAATTTTTTCAGTCCACGAGCACAGACTATCTTTGAATTTATTGGTCTTCACTGTTTTCATCAGTGTCATAGTTTTTCAGTATACAGGTCTTTTACCTCCTTTGTTAAATTTATTCCTAGATGTTTTATTCCTTTTGATACAATTATAAATAGAATTATTTTAAATATTTTCTGATAGGTCATTAGTAGTGTGTAGAAATGCACCAGATTTTTGTGTATAAATTTCGGATCTTGAAACTTGACTGAATTTGATAGTTCTAACAGTCCTTTGGTAGAGTCTTTAGGATTTTCTATATATATCATGTCATCTCCAAGTAATGACAGTTTTATTTTTTCCTGTTCAATTTGATGCATTTTATTTGTTGCTTAATGCTCTGGCTATGACTTCCAATATTATATTAAATAAAAGTGGCAAGAGTGGGAATGCTTGTCTTACTGATCTTAGAAGAGAAGCTTTCAGCTTTCACATCAAGTGTGATGTCTGTGGGCTTGTCATATATGGCCTTTATAATGTGAACTTACATTTCCTCTGAAAATGTAAGTATTTTTTGAGACAAAATAATTATAGTGCAAAGAGTGACATTTTACAATTTCTGTAATGGTTGGCTTAACTGTAGATTGGATTTCTTGTATTTGCTTTTACAGTCAATCTATTTTATTACAATTGTGTCTTATATAGCCTTGGGAAAACTCCAGTATATACTCATGAAAGAATGAAAGTGAAAAAGGCAAATAATATCTTAGTATGATGAGGAAGATAGTTTTAACCTCAGACTCCCTGAAAGGATCTTAGAACCACCCTCTCACAGCTTTTCCTGGATTACCCTTTGAGAAACCCCGTCTAAGTAATGAAGTGGATAATAAATGATGAAAGGAATCCTGATAGGTCAAGTCATGGATCATATAAAACAATATCTCTTTTTTCTTTCTTTTTGAAACCTGTAAATCAATAGCATGGTAAAGGAACTCAAAACTATCTATTTGTCATTAGGGAAATGCAAATCAAAACCACAATGAGATACCACTCCCTACCTTTGAAGATGGCTATAACTAAAAAGAGACAATAATGTGTGTTGATGAAGATGTGGAACCCTCATACACTGTTGGTGAGAATGTAAAATGGTGCAGGCACTTGGAAAATGTTATAGCAGTTCCTCAAAAGGTTAAACATAGACTTACAATGTGATCCAGCAGTTCCACTCCTAAGTACAGTGTGTCCGTAAAGTCATGGTGCACTCTTGACTGGTCACAGGAAAGCAACAAAAGATGATAGAAATGTGAAATCTGCACCAAATAAAAGGAAAACCCTCCCAGTTTCTGTAGGATGATGTGGCAGCATGTGCGCATGTGCAGATGATGATGTAACACCACGTATACAGCAGAGCAGCCCACGGCCATGCCAGTCGAGATGTGGACGGTACAGAGGAAAGTTCAGTGTGTTCTGTGGCTCACTAAATTCAAATCCGTGACCAAAGTGCAACATGAATATCTGCGCGTTTATAAGGAAGTGCCACCACATAGGAATAACATTACTCAGTGAGATAAGCAGTTGAAGGAAACGGGCAGTTTGGTGGAGAAACCCCGTTCTGGTAGGCCATCAGTCAGTGATGAGCCTGTAGAGGCTATACGGGATAGCTACATAAGGAGCCCTAAAAAATCTGTGCGTGAGCCCACATCAAAATGCACTGAATAGGTATGAAACTGGGAGAGTTTTCCTTTTATTTTATGCAGATTTCACATTTCTATCATCTTTTGTTGTTTTCCTGTGACTGGTCAAAAGTGCACCATGACTTTACGGACACACTGTATATACTCAAGAAAACTAAAAATGTATATCCACAGAAAAACTTGTATATGAATGTTCATAGCAGCTTTATTCATAATTACCAAAAAGTGTAATAACCCAACTATCCATCAAGTAGAGAGTAAATAAACAAAATGTGGCACTCTAATTTTATTATTTTTAAGTGTTCAACAATAAAACATAATGAAGTACTGATAAATGCTATAACATGGATGAACCTTGAAAACATGCTAAGTCTAAGAAATAAGCCTCTTGGAAAACGCCATATATTGTGTGGTTCCATTTATAAGATATGATTAGAATAGACAAATCCAGAGACAGAAAGTAGATTAGTGGTTGCCACTTAGACTGGGAGGAGTGGAGAATAGTGATGACTGCTAATAGATATGGTGATGATTGCACTCTCATGAATATATTGAAAACCACTGAGCCACTTAGAAAAAATTAGGCAGTTTTCTTAGGTCACCATTATAACAGTCCTCTCAAGTGGAGGTGGTTTTGCCTCACATCCCATTTACCTATGGCTACAAAGTCCTTGTTGCTATGTCCAGATCATTTCTTGTCCTACCCTTTTGAGGCTCTGCCTTCTGGACATACCATCCTGTTTCTTGCTCCTTGCTGTCATCTCTGAACATCCTAGGGATTCCCTGTCATTCTTTAAATGTATTAGGCTGTGGATCACTTCTGTCTACTTCAAACCAGCAGCTGTCATCCTTTTTTTATTGGTTTCTATAGCCCTATATATCACTAGTCATACACCTGGCTTCCAGATTCATAACTTCTTCTCCTCGTGACCATTTTCTTAATTATACCTTAGCTACCCATTCCTCTATCCTTAATTCTGATCTCTAAAATATCAAATGCAAACATCCCACTTTATGATTATAATGTATATTTGCAATTTCATTACCTAATAATCTTACTACAACAGTTTCTCAATACCATCCTGACCAGTAATCCAAATGTATATATGAAGAAATTTTTAATGAAATGGAAAATTTATCCAGGAAAAGAGTACAGTGGTCATGCTAGCTATCTTCAAAAAAAAGGACAGAAATGTAGAAAATAGAAGAAATATATGTGTTGAGCCTCTCAAGAGCATAATGTGGACCTGGAGGTTAAAAATTAAAATAGAGAAACTGATATCTAAACATCTGTAAAGCTTTCTAATAATAAAAGCTGTCCCAAATTCAAGTGAACCTCCCTAGACAGTAGTGAGTACACAGTTATTAATAGTGCTCAAACAAAATGTGGTTTCCTGGTTGAGTTACTGTAGAACAGGGGTTGGCAAACGTCTATAAAATGTTAGTAGGCTTTGTAGGCCAGAGTCACTTTTGTAATTACTCAACTCTGCCACTTTAGCATGAAAACAGCCTTAGGCAATATGTAACAAGTGAGTATAGTTGTGTTCCAATAAAACTTATTTACAAAAAGTGGTGGCAGCCCAGATTCAGCCTGCAGACTATAATTTGCTGATCTCTGCTGTAGAGAATGTTCATTCATCATTGCTTTGGGATTTGTATGAAATAAATTCTACATGTCTCTTGCAATTTTCTTAGGAAAATTTGAAATTTGCTATTTCAAAGTTTGTAAAGTAAATAGTATTTGGCCATTCTGCCCCCAGTCAGAAAGTGGGAGTGTGGTTTTATTGAGTAAAGACTAATTTTTAGAAGAACAGCAGAGTACTTATTTAGATTATAAAAATTTATATTGGTTATAGTAGGCCTGCCAGGAGAGGATATTAAATCCTATTTTATTAAACAATACTGTGTGCCTTCCCTCTAATATAATCCCTTTAAGCAAACTATAACTGGCTTCAGAATTTAGCGAAAGAGCTACATTATAAAGTTGTTGCACCTGACCTGTGGTGGTGCAATAGATAGAGCGTTGACCTGGAACACTGAGGTTACTGATTTGAAGCTGTGAGCTTGCCTGGTCAAGGCACATATGACAAGCAATGAACAACTAAAGAGAGGCAACTATGAGTTGATACTTCTAGCTTCCTCTCCCCTCTCTTTCCTTTCTGTAAAATCAATAAATACAATATTTTAAAAATGTTATTGAAAGTCTATAATACATGTCTACCTACTTTAACTTTTTTTTTGTATTTCATGTTTTTATTATTTTAGAAGTGATTCTTTTGTTTTAATTTTGGTTTAGCAGAAACAAACCACTTTTGAGAAACCTTCCTCTTTAGTTTCAAAGCAGTCACCGCCGATACCAGTACCAATATGGACTGACCGAAAATCTGTTTGTGAGACACCCAGTAGCCGGGCCTTGGAAGATTACATGAGCTGGTAATTACTTTTGGCTCTTAGCTTGGTACAGTAGAGATAACATGGGCTTTGCGGCCAAATGGATTAGGAGTTGAATCCTACTTTCCTACTCTAAAGACTTAAAATTCAAATTATTTCTTTCAGCATTAGTTGTTTTATCTATAAAAGTGGGGGGAAGTGGCTACAGGAAATTTTTAAGGGTTGTTATGAAAGTCTCTGTGGTATTATAATCTGTACCTACAACCTATAACTACTCTTAAGTATGCAAAACTTGATAATCATTGCCACATGGATATTGCTCTAATGGAGAGAGATATTTAAAGGTTACATTCTTACAGCAGATAAAGGGAGGATACATTTTATAGCAAAGGAGGTGGTAATTGGAATGTGATAGTTTCTGGAAGAGGTTGGTTGTATAGGTCACATAGTTCTGGGGGTGTTCAAAGGTATAAGACTTGAGTGGATGGGAACAAGGGCTGAGTGAAGAAATTGGATGTCAGTGTGAATTGATAAGAAACATGAGGGGTATTATGAAAGCAAATTAATGATATTCAAAGAAAGGAAATAAAGGGATGTGACACATCATATTCTTAAATTAGTGGCTATATTTTAATGTCTTATAGAATAACTTAAGTCCGCTTTTGTTTTTTATGTGCTTAATAAGTCTTTGATGTTAATTAGAACCGGCCTTAGAGGATTTATAACCTAGTCTTCTACCTATTTAATACAATTATACTATGTATTACCTCATTTTATTATACTCAGTATATTTTTAAGACTGATTGTTAACTATAATAGTGATGCAGTTATTTTTGTGAAATTAGATTGTTTATCATCAAAAAAATATTTGTAGACCATTTTTGTGCCAACCACCATTTTAGGTGCTCGATAAAATAGTGAATAAGATAAGTGAAGCACAAATGCGAACGGAATGGCTTTAAGTTTAAAGGCCAAACTCCTCTGATGTATTGGCTTTCAGATATTTATAGAAAGCTGTTGTAGAACATTACTGTGAAAAAGCACTCATAAAATGTGGTCAGCCATATGCTGGCCTTTGCCTTGGCTAGATTCTTATAAAATAACCTCAACTCTCTATTTTAAATGTCATTTATTTTACAATAAGGATTTTTTGTTGGGGAAAGAATTCCCTTAAAATAAAATTTCTCATGTTCTATCTAAAATAAATAATTTAGCTATGTTATGAAAACCAACTTTGATTCTGTTTGATGTAACACATTTAAATTTATATCCACCTTTTAAAGTCATACAAAAAACTGAATCAGAATCTTGTTTTTAAATTTTTAATGTTTTAAATTTTAAAAATATCTTTTTTAGTTTTAGGACTCCAGTTGTAAAGAATGGCTTTCCACCTGCTGGTCAGTTGTCCACACCTTACAGCCAACAACCTGCCTATTTCCCGCAGAAGCAGCAGCCAGTGCCTGTTACTCCACTTCAGAATCTACAGGTTTGATAAGCTCTGTCAGTTATGGTATATATTAAAGTATCATCAGTTTCAAAGAGTTTATTTTTACAGCATCTAGTTGTAGGGAAAGTCTTAAGGACTTATCAATTCTTTTTTTTTTTTAATTTTATTTTATTCTTTTTTTTTTTTTTTTTTGTATTTTTTTTTTTTTGTATTTTTACGAAGTTGGAAACGAGGAGGCAGTCAGACAGACTCCCGCATGCGCCAGACCAGGATCCACCCAGCATGCCCACCAGGGGGCGATGCTCTGCCCATCTGGGGTGTTGCTCTGCCGCAATCAGAGCCATTCTAGCACCTGAGACAGAGGCCACAGAGCCATCTTCAGTGTCCGGGCCATCTTTGCTCCAATGGAGCCTTGGCTGCGGGAAGGGAAGAGAGAGACAGAGAGGAAGGAGAGGGGGAGGGGTGGCTTCTCCTGTGTGCCCTGGCCGGGAATCGAACCCGGGACTCCTGCACGCCAGGCCGACGCTCTACCACTGAGCCAACCAGCCAGGGCCGGACTTGCCAATTCTTAGTCACATTGAGCAAAATTCATTTGTAATAATCTCCAGACTTCAAAGAAGTTAGTTAATGAAGCTAATGAAGGTTTTGTTTGTTTGTTTTAACAAGGCCCAAGGGTCCAATTTGATAGCTAGATAAAATTTCTCTTGTAATCTAAGTTACCTTTTCTTCCATTTAATTAACTAAGCCAGCGTTAGTGAATAGCCTCATTTTTATTGGCCTGATTACCATATTTTTCACTCCATAAGACGCACCTGACCATAAGACACACCTAGGGTTTTAAGGAGGAAAATAAGAAAAAAAACTGAACCAAATGGTGTGTTAAAATATTGAATAAAATACTGTATTTTTCACTCCATAAGACGCATGGGTATTTTCCCCTCCACTTTTGGGGGGGGAAAAGCGTGTCTTACGGAGCGAAAAATACAGTAATATACAAGTAGATTTTCAAGAGTATCAGAATAGCAATATGTTACTAGACTATATTATAAAGTAATTTTTATAAAATAAAAAAATATTTGCTGGTGAGGAAATAGCATTGCCATGTGGAGAAAAATTTCTTTAGACACTCTCCTGACATCAATACTAAAATTAGTTTCTAATAACTATTTGAGAAGCAGCTTAATACTGGTAAAAAAGTATAGGCTTTGAAAGAAGGCTGCTGGCCATGAATCTTGGCCTCACTACTTACCAGCTGTGTGACCTTTTGCAGGTTACTTAAACTCTCTGTACCCATTTCATCATCTGTAAAATAAGAGTAATAAAGCTACTTATGCCATAGGATGATTGTGAGGATTAAATTAGTTAATATAGCTATAATTCTTACAACAGAGCCTGGTACTTATTAAATAATAAAAGTTAGCAATAATTGTTATTTAAACAATTCAACAGCAAAAAAATGAATAAATAAACAAGCTACAACTAATTAATTATACAAATCAAGAGATAAGAAAATTTGGCCCTGGACAGTAGCTCAGTGGATAGAGTGTTGGCCTGGCATATGGACATCCTAGGTTTGATTCCCAGTCAGGGCACACAAGAGAAGTGACCATCTGGTTCTTTCCCACTTTTCTCCCTCTTTCTTTCCCATAGCTAGTGGCTTGATTGGTTCAAATGTGGCTCTGGGCACTGAAGACAACTTCTTTTGGAGCACATCAGCCTCAGGCACTAAAAGTAGCTTGGCACTCTAGCATCAGACCCTGATGGGGTTGTCGGGTAGATCCTGGTTGAGGCGCATCCAGGAGTCTGCCTCACAGTCTCTCTCGCCAAAAAAAAAACAAAAAACAATTTTTTTTTTAAAGAAAATTAGCTGATGGAAAGTAGAACAATGGTTACCAGAGACTAAAAAGGAAGGAGAAATGGGGGTTATTGTTTAATGAATGTTGAGTTTCAGTATAAGATAAGGAAAAGTTTTCATGATGCATGGTGGTAATGATTGTATAACAATGTGAATGTACTTAATGCCACTGAATTGCATACTTAAAAATGATTAAAATGGTAAATTTTATGTTATGTATATTTTATGACAGTTATAAAAATAATGGAACAAAAATTAGCTGACATACTAACTATGGAAAGGGGTGATAGTGTTTTATGGATTGAAGCAGTATGATAAATTACAAAGGAGAAAGAAAGATGATCAGCTTTGCTTTTATATTGATTCAAGTCACATTCATTGAGCTGTTATTTATGTCAGGCCCTGTTGACTTGAGATCTAACATGACCAATTGAAGGGGCTAGGAGTCTTCTAGAAGAGGTCATTGTCAGGAAGAAACTGAAAAGAGGCCGGAGTATGGCTGGAACTCAGAAAGGGACAGAGGTGGTCATTAGTGTCCTGCTGGGCTCTTTAAGTTTTACCGCAAGAGAGATTGGCAGCTGTCGGAATTAGTTGGAGCAGGAAAGTGAATTTACTTGCATTTTGAAACAATTACTCTGGTGTCAGTGAGGAGGCTAGACTAAAGGTACTGTGGGATGTCCTGTGTAGGAAACGGAACTTCACATAAGTTTTGAATTAAAAATAAGTCAGAATTACTTTATTTAAAAATAAACAAACAAACCTGTCAGCAATTAGGGGAAAATGAAATTGAACTACTTTCTTCCCTCAGAAATTTTCATTTTGAGAAGCTTCAAAAATAGAGCGGTGGGAAAGACAGTGAAGAATCTTGATAAAATCAGAACTTAATAAAAGGTGACAGGAATATATAATATTTCAAATATGCTTTCTTACATATAAATAATCACTCACTAGTGTCTTTCAGCCCTAGAAGTAAAAGAAGTTAGAATCCTTATCTTTTTTTATTAATGTAGAAGGAGACTGTAAGAGAGAGATTCTACTATTTGGGATCTAAAGCAGGACTTAGTTAAATTGAGATTTATTTAGACCTTGTTTCAATTTGGTTAATCAGCTAATTGGTGCTGTTTGTGTCTTCAGCTTCCTTGTCAGCTCAGAATAAGTCCTCTCACACCACTCCATCTGTTCAAAGCATTTATAGGTCCCCAGAGAGCTCTGGCATAAGTGAAGGGAAGAAGGGCCAAGTTGTACAGTAAGTAACTTGAAAATTTGCTGAGGAAGGTGCTGAAGTTAAATTAAGTAACTTGAACATACTTCAGCAAAAAGGGAGTACTGCTCAAATTTGTCAGACTGACTCTGGAGCTCTCTGCACATTAGCACACTGCTTCCTTTACAGTGCAATGCTAAATGAGAATTAAGGCATTTATATGTGTGTATAAAGAGTTTTGTCTAATGAAAAAGAATAAGATGAGAAAGATGAAAAGCGATAGCTTATGAGTTTGTATACTAAACATTAAGTGGTTTCCCACTGCCTTTTTAATTCTTCTATATATGTATTTATGTTCAGATGGGCAGGCAAGTTAGGAGGGAGACTTTGGAAGTTAATATGTTTATTTCTTTGGCTGAAGTTTGTAAATTTCCTCTTTAAAATAATTGTTACTGATTAATTACTTAAGATTTAAGGTAATTTCAAAATTAGAAGCAGTTTACCATATTAAATGCAAGCTTGTTTTGCAGGCATATTCTTTGAACCTTTGAATCTTTATTTTAATTTAGATTTCAGCATCCTCTTCAACAAATGAATGCATTTCAGTTAAAGGAAGGATTTATTCCATTTTGAAGCAGATAGGAAGTGGAGGTTCAAGTAAGGTAAGTATCTATCCAAAACATTTATTTGCAAAGTATATGTAGCTTAAATATTTGAGAAGTGAACAAAAATATTTTAAACTTTCCTTTCTTTGTCTTTTTATGGTTTTGGTCTCTATCTCTTCTAGGGCCCATATTGCCATTGACCAAAAATTCCTTTTTTTTTCTTTTACAGGGACAGAGAGAGGGATAGATAGGGACAGACAGACAGGAACGGAGAGAAAGATGAGAAGCATCAATCATCAGTTTTTCGTTGCGATACCTTAGTTGTTCATTGATTGCTTTCTCATATGTGCCTTGACCGCAGGCCTTCAGCAGACCTAGTAACTCCTTGCTCGAGCCAACGACCTTGGGTCCAAGCTGGTGAGCTTTTTGCTCAAACCAGATGAGCCCGTGCTTAAGCTGGCGACCTAGGGGTCTCGAACCTGGGTCCTCCGCATCCCAGTCCAATGCTCTATTTGCTGCTCCACTGCCAGGTCAGGCCAAAAATTCCTTTTTATGCTAGACTCCCATTTCCTCCTCCCAACAAATGACACATCTCTTTAGTCCCATCTCTTAACTCCAATTCTCTACTCTTCAGATTTCTTCTCTACCCAACATTAACATTTATTTAGTGGTGGCAAATGGCAGCTAAGTATTATTACCAAAGAATGTTTCCAAGTCAGTCAAGACCTTGACATAGATGACTAATATGCTTAGGATGATCCAGCAAGGTTTTTGACTAATGGGGTTTGCTTTGTTTTGAGTTTTTCATTTCAAAAGCAGAGTTATGTAACTAGTGAATTTCTAGAATTGGATAGATCATTTCCTAAACTTATCTGAGTTGTGACTTTTAATGGTTCTCATTCTCTGGATGGAGGGCATCTCAAGAGTTGTCTAAACTTACCATCTTTAGTTTTTTTCATTGTTTTCTTAAATCTACATAAGTCAGATTTTTACCTTTATTCACCAAAATAATTGTTATCCAAATTACTGGTGAGCTCCATATTTTTGCCAAATCTAATTCTGGGCTTTGATTTTGGGTTACTTGACATTTGGAATAGTTGATTTGTTGATTTTTCTTCACTCATTGAAACTTTTTTTTTCACTTGGCTTCTCAGTTTTCTTCCTCTCCAGTGGCTGTTCCTTTTCACTCTTTTCCTGTCCCTGGCCCTCAGTGGAGCAGTGTTGCAGGGCTCAGTCCCGACCTTTTCTCTTCTCTCTCTAAACCCACTCCCATGGGATTCTCATCTCGTCTTGTGGTTTTATTTTTTTATTTTTATTTTTTTTTAAATATATATATTTTTTAATGTGGCGACATCAATAAATCAGGATACATATATTCAAAGATAACAAGTCCAAGGTTATCTTGTCGTTCAATTATGTTCCATACCCATCACCCAAAGTCAGATTGTCCTCTGTCACCTTCTATCTTGTTTTCTTTGTGCCCCTCCCCCTACCCCTTTCCCTCCCCCCCCCCATACTCTTATCAATGTCTCTTAGTTTCACTTTTATGTCCCACCTACCTATGGAATAATGCAGTTCCTGGTTTTTTCTGATTTACATATTTCGCTTCGTATCATGTTATCAAGATCCTACCATTTTGCTGTAAATGATCCGATGTCATCATTTCTTATGGCTGAGTAGTATTCCATAGTGTATATGTGCCACATCTTCTTTATCCAGTCATCTATTGATGGGCTTTTTGGTTGTTTCCATGTCCTGGCCACTGTGAACAATGCTGCAATAAACATGGGGCTGCATGTGTCTTTACGTATCAATGTTTCTGAGTTTTTGGGGTATATACCCAGTAGAGGGATTGCTGGGTCATAAGGTAGTTCTATTTTCAGTTTTTTGAGGAACCACCATACTTTCTTCCATAATGGTTGTACTACTTTACATTCCCACCAACAGTGGATGAGGGTTCCTTTTTCTCCACAGCCTCTCCAACATTTGCTATTACCTGTCTTGCTAATAATAGCTAATCGAACAGGTGTGAGGTGGTATCTCATTGCAGTTTTGATTTGCATTTCTCTAATAACTAAAGAAGATGAGCATCTTTTCATATATCTGTTGGCCATTTGTATTTCTTCCTGGGAGACGTGTCTGTTCATATCCTCTTCCCATTTTTTTATTGGATTGTTTGTTTGTTTGTTGTTGAGTTTTATGAGTTCTTTGTATATTTTGGATATTAGACCCTTATCTGAGCTGTTGTTGGAAAATATCATTTCCCATTTAGTTGGCTTTCTGTTTATTTTGTTATCAGTTTCTCTTGCTGAGCAAAAACTTCTTAGTCTGATGTAGTCCCATTCATTAATTTTTGCCTTCACTTCTCTTGCCATTGGAGTCAAGTTCATAAAATGCTCTTTAAAACCCAGGTCCATGAGTTGAGTACCTATGTCTTCTTCTATGTACTTAATTGTTTCAGGTCTTATGTTTAGATCTTTGATCCATTTTGAGTTAATTTTATTACAGGGGGACAAACTGTAGTCCACTTTCATTCTTTTGCATGTGGCTTTCCAGTTTTCCCAGCACCATTTATTGAAGAGGCTTTCTTTTCTCCATTGTATGTTGTTGCCCCTTTATCAAAAATTATTTGACTATATATATGTGGTTTTATTTCTGGACTTTCTATTCTGTTCCATTGGTCTGAGTGTCTATTTTTCTGCCAATACCATGCTGTTTTGATTGTCGTGACCCTATAATAGAGTTTGAAGTCAGGTAGTGTAATGCCCCCAGCTTCATTCTTTTTCTTTAGGATTGCTTTGGCTATTTGGGGTTTTTTATAGTTCCATATAAATCTGAT
Source organism: Saccopteryx bilineata (assembly GCF_036850765.1). NCBI lineage: Eukaryota > Metazoa > Chordata > Mammalia > Chiroptera > Emballonuridae > Saccopteryx > Saccopteryx bilineata. The sequence continues at coordinate 53,309,429 of NC_089490.1, forward strand.
GATTTTTTGCTCTATTTCTTTAAAAAATGTCATTGGAAGTTGATGGGAATTGCATTAAATTTGTATATTGCTTTGGGTAATATAGCCATCTTGATTATATTCTTCCTAACCAAGAGCAAGGTATATTCTTCCATCTCATTATATCTTTTTCTATTTCCCTTAACAATGGTTTATAGTTTTCATTATATAAGTCCTTTACATTCTTTGTTATGTTTATTCCTAAGTATTTTTTTGTTGTTGTTGTTGCAATCGTGAAGGGGATTATTCTTTTGAGTTCGTTCTCAATTGTTTCATTGTTGGCATATAGAAAGGCTATTGACTTCTGAATGTTAATTTTGTATCCTGCGACCTTACTGTATTGGCTTATTGTTTCTAGTAGTCTTTTTGTGGATTCTTTGGGGTTTTCGATGTATAGGATCATATCATCTGCAAAAAGTGATATCTTTACTTCTTCTTTTCCGATATGGATGCATTTTATTTCTTTGTCTTGTCTAATTGCTCTGGCTAGAACCTCTAGTACCACATTAAATAAGAGTGGAGAGAGTGGACAACCCTGTCTTGTTCCTGATTTAAGGGGGAAAGCCTTCAGTTTAGTGCCATTTAATATGATGTTAGCTGATGGTTTATCGTATATGGCCTTTATCATGTTGAGATATTTTCCTTCTATACCCATTTTGTTGAGAGTCTTAAACATAAAATTGTGTTGTATTTTATCGAAAGCCTTTCCTGCGTCTATTGATAAGATCATGTGGTTTTTGTTCTTTGTTTTGTTGATATGGTGTATTAGGTTAACCGTTTTACGTATGTTGAACCATGCTTGAGATTCTGGGATGAATCCCACTTGATCATGATGTATTATTTTTTTAATATGTTGTTGTATTCGATTTGCTAGTATTTTGTTTAGTATTTTAGCATCTGTATTCATTAGAGATATTGGTCTGTAGTTTTCTTTTTTTGTGCCATCCTTGCCTGGTTTTGGTATGAGGGTTATGTTGGCCTCATAAAATGTGTTTGGAAGTATTTCTTCTTCTTCAATTTTTTGGAAGACTTTGAGTAGAATAGGAACCAAGTCTTCTTTGAATGTTTGATAAAATTCGCTGGTATAGCCATCAGGGCCTGGACTTTTATTTTTGGGGAGGTTTTTAATGGTTTTTTCTATTTCTTCTCTACTAATAGGTCTGTTTAGGCTTTCTGCTTCTTCTTGAATCAGCCTAGGAAGGTTGTATTGTTCTAGGAATTTATCCATTTCTTCTAGGTTGTTGAGTTTACTGGCATAAAGTTTTTCATAGTATTCTACAATAATTCTTTGTATATTATACGGTGTCCGTGGTGATTTCTCTCCTTTAATTTTGGATTTTGTTTATATGAGTTCTTTCTCTTTTTTCCTTGGTAAGTCTTGTCAAGGGTTTGTCAATTTTATTGATCTTTTCAAAGAACCAGCTCCTTGTTCTATTAATTTTTTCTATAGTTTTTCTGTTCTCTAATTCATTTATTTCTGCTCTGATTTTTATTATCTCCTATCTTTGGCTGGTTTTGGTTTGTCTTTGTTCTTCTTTTTCTAGTTCCTTAAGGTGTGAAGTTAAGTGGTTCACTTGGGCTCTCTCTTGTTTGTTCATATAGGCCTGAAGTGATATGAACTTCCCTCTTATCACTGCTTTTGCTGCATCCCATAGATTCTGGTATGTCGTATTGTCATTTTCATTAGTCTGTATATATCTTTTGATCTCTGCACTTATTTCTTCTTTGACCCATTCATTTATTAAAAATATGTTGTTTAGTTTCCACATTTTTGTGGGATTTTTTTCCTCTTTTTTGCAGTTGAATTCTAGTTTCAAGTCTTTATGATCAGAAAATATGCTTGGTACAACTTCGATTTTTCTGAATTTGCTAATGTTGTTTTTGTGGCCCAACATATGGTCAATTCTTGAGAATGATCCATGTACACTGGAGAAAAATGTATACTCAGTCACTTTGGGATGAAATGTCCCGTAGATGTCTATCCCCATCCAGGTGCTCTAGTGTTTTGTTTAAGGCCACTATATCTTTATTGATTCTCTGTTTGGATGACCGATCTAGAGCTGTCAGAGGTGTATTGAGGTCTCCAAGTATGATTGTATTTTTGTCACTTTTTGTTTTAAGGTCAATAAGTAGCTGTCTTATATATTTTGGTGCTCCTTGGTTTGATGCATATATATTAAGAATTGTTATGTCTTCTTGATTCAGTGTCCCCTTAACCATTATGAAATGGCCATTTTTGTCTCTGAGTACTTTTGCTGTCTTGTAGTCAGCATTATCAGATATGAGTATTGCTACGCCTGCTTTTTTTTTGGATGTTATTTGCTTGGAGTATTGTTTTCCAGCCTTTCACTTTGAATTTGTTTTTATCCTTGTTATTAGATGAGTTTCCTGTAGGCAGCATATGGTTGGATTTTCTTTTTTAATCCATTCTGCTACTCTGTGCCTTTTTATTGGTGAGTTTAATCCATTTACATTTAGTGTAATTATTGACACTTGTGAGTTCCCTATTGCCATTTTATATCTTGTTTTCTGTTAGTTTTGTGTCTTGTTTGCTCCTTCTCTTTTGTTTTTCTATCTTTTGTTTTTATTTGGTTGTATTGCATAAATCTTTCCTCTGTTGCTATCTTTTTTATCTCATGTGCTTCTGTGGCGGTTTTTTAATGGTGGTTACCTTTAAGTAATGAAAAGGGTTCCTACCCTGTTCATTGTTGCGAACTATTTTGTGAGTACTTTTGCACTCCATTGTCCTTTGCTATTGTTAATCTCCATCTTCTACCCCTCTTTCTTTTTGTTGTTGTCACAGTTTAAATTTGGTTTTATTGTGTTCTTCTTGGAGCTTTTACTTGTGGCTCTCCTTTTTTTTTGTTCTTTGTATCTGATTGGAGAACCCCCTTTAGTAATTCCTGGAGTGGGGGTTTTCTCATGATAAATTCCCTCATCTTTTTTTGTATCTGTGAATGTTTTTATTTCTCCTTCATATTTGAAGGATGGCTTTGATGCGTATAGTATTCGTGGCTGAAAAGTTCCTCTCTTTCAGGACTTTAAATATTGGGGTCCACTCTCTTCTAGCTTGTAGAGTTTCTGCTGAGAAATCTGATGATAATCTAATGGGCCTTCCTTTATATGTTGTATTCTTCTTTTCCCTGGCTGCCTTGAGAATTTTTTCTTTGCCGTTGGTTTGTGCCAATTTCATTATGATGTGCCTTGGAGTAGGTTTGTTGGGGTTAAGAAAACTCGGAGTTCTGTTTGCTTCTTGAACTTGAGGCTTTAGTTCTTTCCACAGGCTTGGGAAGTTCTCATCTATTATTTGTTTGAGTATGTTCTCCATTCTATTTTCTCTCTCTTCTCCCTCTGATATACCTATTATTCTTATATTATTCTTTTTGATGGAGTCAGATCATTCTTGTAGGGCTATCTCATTTCTTTTAATTTTTGAGTCTCTTCTTCTCTCTGTTGTGCCTCAAGTTGCTTGTCTTCTATTTCACTAATCCTCTCTTCTATCTGACCTGTTCTATTAGCTAAGCTTGTTACTTCGTTTTTCAGTTCGTGAATTGAGTTTTTCATCTCTATTTGATTCGTTTTTATAGTTTCAATTTCTTTGGACATATATTCTTTGTGTTCATTGAGTTGTTTTCTGAGCTTCCTAAATTGCCTTTCTGTGTTTTCTTGTATATCTCGGAGGATTTTTAGGATTTCTATCTTGAATTCTCTCTCATTTAGCTCCAAGGTTTCCAATATATTAAATTTTTTCTCCATAGATTTTTCCTCATCTATCTGTGTTACCTCTCTTTCTTTTGTATCCATGATATTCGATTTTCTCTTCCTTAATGGCATCTGAGGGTGGTTTTGTTGATAGTATTAATGAGATTTAATAAAGAATAAAAAGTTAAAAAAATAAAAAATCAAAGAGTTGGTTTTGTTAAAAAAAATTAATAATGTAATATCAAAAAATAAAATAAAATAAAAATTTTAAAAAAAGGAAATTATTCCCCCCCCCCTCCATTTTTCCTCTGCTCTCCTCTCCCCTCTTTTTTGAGAAAATCTTGTGGTGAACTGTGAATTATAACAAACAATGCCTGTAATGGAGGGCCTGAATTAGGGAAAAGTAATAAAGGGGCAAAAAAAAAAAAAAGAAAGAAAAAAGAAGGGGGTATGGACCCACAAAAAGCAAATAAGGAAAAAATTTGGGTCAAGAATAAAATGATTTGCTTTTAGGTGTTGGTTGACTAAGAGTTATGATGAGAGGAATAAGAGGGAAACAGAAAAATGGAGGGACAAATTAAAAAATTACTATTGTATTTAGTTGAACAAGAACTAGATAAAATGGAGAGCCAGGGATGGGAGCACTGCTAGTGAGTTAAAAAGGTGAAGTAAAAACCCCCCAAAATGCCACAAACATAAGTTTGAGTCCAAGATATGATAATTTGTTTGTTATTGAGGTTTGAATGAGAGGAGATGTAAAGGAGAAAGGAAGAAATTAATATAGAGGGAGAAAAGAAAGAGAGAGAGAAAAAAAAGAGGGAACCACTAAAAAAAGAAAAAAGAGGAGAGAGAGAGAGAGTTAAGGGTTTTGGAGTGCAACCCTCATAGAGAGAAAGGAAGAGGAAAGAAAAGATAATGGGAGATGTAACACTTATGGGTAGTGTAGTTCAAGGAGAGGAGAGAGTAAGACCGGCAGAGAGTTAATCGTCCAAATTGGAGGAGGAAAAAAAATATCAAGAATGAAGATAACAGAAACAAACGAACAAATATAATAAAATGGGATAGGTTATAAAGTCTGCAGATTATTGTTGATTTTGAGAGGTTATCTTCTTGCTTTTTCTTTTCTCTCCCTCTTCCTGGTCGGTGACTCTGTACCCCGGGTTCTGCCCCTTTGGCACGCTCATGTACAGGTTTGCAGTTGATAAGTCTCTATGGCGATGTCATGTATTGCGCTTTAGTCTCGTTGGCAGTTGAGGCTCATTACCATTTATAGGCTCCGACAGTGAGAGAGTCTGTGTTCCTGGAGCCTTTCTCCTAGTCTTTCCTTCCTCAATTAGTAGCCTGATAATCCAGCTATGGGTTGCTGCTGCCTCTGCCTGGATAGTAAGAGGCTCAAAGAGCTGGCAACTCCCCACTCTATTTCCACTCAGCACAGGGTTCTGGGTAAGGCTCAGTCAGTCAGAGCTGCTAGCATAATCAGGCGGGGTTTCCGCCCACTCAAAGACCTCTGGCTCTGCCACTCTGTCCGGTAACACAGGCGGGCGTCCACTTCTGGGGCGCTTGGAGGAAACTCTCGCTCACTATCTGCGCGCGCAGACCAGGATATCCGGCCAGCAGTCTCACGCTCTGAGTGAAACCCCCAACCGCATGGAAAAGTTCTAGCGTTGGAATTGGCTCTCGCTCCGTCCCTGTGCGCGGTTTTTGCAAGGCGCTGGGGCAGCCTGAGATTCCGCTTTGGCCCACACAAAGGCCCCTGACTCTGCCCCTCTGTGCGATAACACGGGCGCGCACCGCCAAGGCACTCGGAGGAATCTCTTGCTATCTGTGTGCACAGACCAGGATATCAGGCTGGCCGCGTTTCCCGGCCGCTGAGTGAAATCCCCAACAGCACGGAAAAGTTCCGCCGTTGGAATTAATTCTCGCTCCCTCCCGTGCGTGGCTTTCCCAGAGCGCTGGGGCTGCCCAGAGATTCCACTTTCGGCCCACACAAAGTCCTCTGACTCTGCCTCTCTGTCGGGTAACACGGGCACCCACTCCCGGGGCTTTGGAAGAAGTCTCTCGCCCACTATCTGCGCGCGCCGACCAGGAGATCAGGTAAAATGGCTGCCCCGCTTGTCTTTCTTTGTCTGGGTTTGGCACGAGTGTTAGCTTGTATTGCCCGGGTTGCCACAGGAACAGTTTTTCCTCGGCTTGGATCTCCATGTCACAGCCTGGTTCGGCCGTTTGTGCCGCGGCCTGGATCTATTCACCCCCTTTGCCCGCCTCAGTTTCTATATTCACAGTTCCCAGAGAAAACCGCCCTGTTTAGGTTAGTGAGGAAGGCGGAGCATTTCTTACTCCCTATTTCCTTCAGGGTTTGGTTATATATTTAGCCAATTTTTCGCTCGACCATACCTTCGGGTGTATTGTGAAACATCTGGAGGCTCCAAGGATAGATTTTTCTGTTTCTGGTTTAAGATCTTGTTGAGTTTTGGGGGAGATTTATCGGTATCACTTCCTATCCCGCCATTACTCTGACGTCATCCTCGTCTTGTGGTTTTAAAGACAAAGCATATACTGACAATTCCCAGATTTCTATTTCTAGCTCAGTCCTCTCCCTTGAATTCCACATTTGTATATCCAATCTGCTCAACATCTCTTCTTGGGCATCTACTTGATATTTAAAACTCAGTATGTTCCGAAGTTAACCCTTGCTCCAGAGTCTTTCCCATTTCAGTAAATGTCAGCTCCATTCTTCCAATTGCTAGGCCACATACCTCTAGCCAATCAACAGATCTTTTTGGCCTGACCAGGCGGTGGCGCAATGGATAGAGCGTCGGACTGGGATGCGGAGGACCCAGTTTGAAACCCCGAGGTCACCAGCTTGAGCGCAGGTTCATCTGGTTTGAGCAAAGCTCACCACTTTGGACCCAAGGTCACTGGCTTGAGCAAGGGGTCACTCACTCTGCTGTAGTCCCACGGTCAAGGCACATATGAGAAAGTAATCAATGAGAAACTAAGGTGCCGCAACGAAAAATTGATGCTTCTTATCTCTCTCCGTTCCTGTTTGTCTGTCCCTCTCTCTGACTCTCTCTATCTGTCTCTGTAAACAAAACACAAATCTTTTTGGCTTTTCCCCATAGTATATCTAGAATCTATTTCTCACTACATCCACTATTATCACCTTGGTCCAAGCAACTTTGATCCTTTTGACTTGGATTAACTGGTCTCATTGATTCAGTCTTGCTCTCCTGGTCTATTTTAAAGATTTTATTTATTGATTTTAGAGAGAGAGAGACATGGAAGGGGAGGGAGCAGGAAGTATCATCTCGTAGTAGTTGCTTCTCATATGTGCCTTGACCCAGCAAGCCCAGGTATTCGAACCGGCAACCTTAGCATTCCAAGTTGACGCTCTATCCACTGCACCACCACAGGTCAGGCTCTCCTGGTCTGTTTTAATGTAAAGTCAGTTTTCCTCCAGATACTTTTAAGTCTTTGCTCATGTGTCTTCTCAGTCAGGACTTCCCTTGGTCATACCCTTGAAAACAGTTACCACTTCTAATCACTGGTGAGCTCTGTTCCTCTTTTGTGCTTTATTTTTTTCTGTAGCTTGTCTAGCATGCTCTGTGATTCACTTGGTTTGCTGTTGGTGTCTCCATCACTTGATTGTGGCTTCCATCAACATAGGGCTGTTTGTTTGTGTATCAGTGATGTTTTCTCTGTTACCCAGAATATAACAGAGACTGAAGTATATATTTGTTGAATGAACTGTCTCTCAGCTGTTTTGCTGTTCTAAGTTGTTAAGGATTATATGTGAAACAAAGCCTGGGTTTTTTAAATTAAGCTTTACTCTAATTTTCTAAACCAGCTAATATTAACTAGTCTTGCTTAAGGCTGTGAGTACATTACCATAAAAAGCAATTGTTCAAGGCCCTGGCCGGTTGGCTCAGTGGTAGAGCGTCGGCCTGCCGTGTAGAAGTTCCAGGTTAGATTCCCGGCCAGGGCACACAGGAGAAGCGCCCATTTGCTTCTCCACCCCTCCCCCTCTCCTTCCTCTCTGTCTCGCTCTTCCCCTCCCGCAGCCGAGGCTCCATTGGAGCAAAGATGGCCCGGGCGCTGGGGATGGCTCCTTGGCCTCTGCCCCAGGTGCTAGAGTAGCTCTGGTCGTGGCAGAGCGACGCCCCGGAGGTGCAGAGCATTGCCCCTGGTGGGCGTGCCGGGTGGATCCCCAGTCGGGCGCATGCGGGAGTCTGTCTGACTGTCTCTCCCGGTTTCTAGCTTCAGAAAAATACAAAAAAAAAAAAAAAAAAATGCAATTGTTCAGCTTGACCTGAAGAGTGGATAAAGCATAGACCTGGAATGCTGAGGTCACCAGTTAGAAGCATTGAGGTCACGGGCTCTGACCACAGGCACATCATATAGGGGTCATTGTTTTGGGGTGGTGGGGTCATCCACGTGATCCCAGAAGCCTCTGGTATGAAAAGCCCAAGGTCACTGGCTTAAGCAAGGTGATACTGACTCCACCTGCTCAAGTCACAAATGAGAAGCAATCAATGCATAACTGCAGTGAAAGCAACTACAGAGTTGGTTCCCCTCACCCTCTCCTTTCTTGTCTGTCAAACAGTTCAGTAGTATTAGTTTCTTTTTCTTTGTACATTTTCTTTGTTCTTTCCCTTGCCTCAAATTTCAGGCATGGTACTAAAGGGATAATGCAGTTGGCTTTTATCAATATATTTAAGTTACCTGATTTACTTGCTTTAATAGACATTCTGTAGTTAATATTTATTACTAAGCTATATTTTAATAGTGCCAAAGTGAAGTATTTATTTAGTGGCATGTTTTCAGAGTATGTAAAATAATCTTCAGTGTTTAAACAGTTTTTCCCTAGAGTATAATGAAGATATAAGCTTACTTAAGTTAAAGGCAAGATAAAGCCATGACTGACCCATATTTTCTTAGTGCAATTAAATATTGTTATTTAATTTTTATGTTGGAGTTTGCTAAATCAACATGCCTCAGGGAAAAAACATACTTTGTGACACTAATAGCATTTATGCTCTTTTTATTCTAGATTTAGACAGTGACTAACCTAAATTGCATTAAAGACATTTAGAAAAGTCATGGGGCTAATAGGAAAGGTCAAGACACTGGCCTTTTTAGTTCTTTATTAGGTTTCCATAAAACTGACAATTATGACACTGTCTCTATGAAATGAGAATAAGGGCTATCTAGCACAGCTCGTCTGTATGGCAAGAATTTTGCCAAAGCAGGGACAACAGGGGGAGTGAAAGAATAGACAAGCACAGATTTGGTTTAAAAGTTTTAATTTGCTCAAGGAAAACACCTTTTTTTATTTTGTGACAGAAAGAGAGAGAGAGAGAGAGAGATGCACAGACAGGAAGGGAGAGAGATAAGAAGCATCAATTCTTTGTTACGGTGCTTATGTTGTTCATTGATTGCTTTCTCATGTGCCTTGATGGGGGGGGGGATGGAAAAGGGGGGCTACAACAGACCGAGTAATCCCTTGCTCAAGCCAGCGACCTTGGGCTCAAGCTGGTGAGCTTTGCTCAAACCAGATGAGCTTGTGCTCAAGCCGGCGACTGCGGGGTTTTGAACCTGGGTCCTCCATGTCCCACTCTGATGCTCTATCCATTGTACTACCTCCTGGTCAGGCCATTTGCTCAAAATTTTTGAGATCTTGTATAGTTTTAATATCCTGCAAATCTTTTTTCTAATATACCTGACAACTTTAATGTTTTAAAATATGCACTTTATTCTGTCCTAATTGTATATATTTAATCATAGTAGCTAACATTTGGTACACCCCAAACACATCATCGCAAACATCCTTCCACCCTGTGTGGTAGGTACTACTAAAAACATAATTATTGTGGACAAACAGAACAGTAGAAAACTCAATTCTCTGAAATTTGTAAGGCTGTTTACCTTATATAAGATAGCTTTATGATATTTTAAATTTTCTTTTATCTTTTTCCTTCCTATTTTTTGCTGCCTCTTGCCCTATCATTGTTTTGCCCCTCTCTATCTAATTTGCTCTGTGTGCAAGTAAACCCAGTAATATATACTTTGTTAGAATTTTGTGTGTAAAATTTTTAAGTTTTGAGCTGTATCTGATAGTCTGATACACTTTGGCTCTTATTTCTTGCCAGTGTGTGCTGGATAGTCAAGGTTAAATGGTTTTTATTTTATTTTTTTCAAGGTTAAGTGGCTTTTAATAAATGTTTACTTCTACATGTCAAAAAGGATAAATGAATATAGTTTTCCTTGCTTACACTGGCACTTTATATTTGAATTATTACATTTTAGAAGCCCCATTCTTATTGCATGTTTGCTGAAGTTTAGACACGTTAGCAATGATTTCTACTTTTCAAAATGTATCATGTGCCCTGTCAGTATTGCTTAGAATTCAGTGTCATTATAGCTGGAGCACCTGGACCTCAGTGATCCTGAAAACATGTTTACAGGGTCTTGTGTCTGTAAACTGGACTTTGAAAATTAGACCTATTGTACTTTTTACAACTGAATACACTGATAGCTTACAATTAGTACCATAAGTATCAATTGTTCAATATTAATTTCTTTTTCTGTATGCATACATATTTTCTTTCTCCTCATACTTTTAAATATTCTCTACCACATGAATGAAATTGTCAACTCCAGGCACAATGGAAAAAATACCATGTGTGAAATGAATTGACTCTTAATATAGCCCTTAGTCTTCCATAAGATTTCTGAATGTTTTATTTTTTTAGGTTATTTTTCTAGTTAAGGCATTCAATAGAGTGTTTTGACATAGTAAACTTAAATTACCTTTCCTATATGTTGATATAAAAACTTCTAAGAGTTCACCTTTGAGTCACGGAATGCCCGTTGTCATATGTCGTTGAGAATGGACTATTATATTCCTCTCCTGACAGGTTTTTTTCTTCTAAACTCAGAATAAGCCTAGACAATTTTAATTGTTCACATTGTTATTCCTTAACCTGTTTAATAAAGTTAGTATTGTGTTAGTGCATTCTAAACTTTTTCCTTTGTTCTACTATATAGGTATTTCAGGTGTTGAGTGAAAAGAAACAGATATATGCGATAAAGTATGTTAACTTAGAAGAAGCAGATAAACAAACAGTTGATAGTTATCGGAATGAAATCGCTTACTTGAATAAACTACAACAACACAGTGATAAGATCATTCGACTTTATGATTAGTAAGAATTTTTTTAATTTAAAAAGAAAAGTTTTTTTGTTATAATTCTTGAGATAAATACCTAATAGATCTTAATAGTATAACCTAACCATTTATTGTTTTGTTATTTTGTTTGTTTTTAATGGCAGTGAAATCACAGACCAGTACATTTACATGGTAATGGAATGTGGAAATATTGATCTTAATAGTTGGCTTAAAAAGAAAAAGTCCATTGATCCGTGGGAACGCAAGAGTTACTGGAAAAATATGTTGGAGGCAGTTCACACAATTCATCAACATGGTATTTTAAAATCTCTTATTATGTAAAGTTAAAATATCCATTAATAGTGTCATCTCAGAGATAAACACCTATAACTAATTAAAGGAATCAACTCCACCAGTAAATTGTGAATTTTTTTGTACGTAGACTGTTTTACTTAGTCTAACATTACAAAGGATTTTTATTTTGAAGGCATTGTTCATAGTGATCTGAAACCCGCTAATTTTCTGATTGTTGACGGAATGCTAAAGCTAATTGATTTTGGGATTGCAAACCAAATGCAGCCAGATACAACAAGTATTGTTAAAGACTCTCAGGTAAGACTTAACGAATGGTTGGTTACCACCCAGTAGAGTTCAATTCCCATGTGAAATATTCTTTTGCTAATGGGGATTTTATTCTTACCCAACTCGTGCTTCAAAAGATTTGAAGCCTTTTTTAAAGAATAGATACTATAATAATAAAAAACAAATCAAAACCATGATTAATATAGTTTTGTATAGAAAGACAAGATCTATTAGAAATATATTCATCAATTTTGAGTGATTTTCCTATAGTTGAGGGAGAGAGGCAATAATGCTTGTCTTGGAAATCATCTTGGTTATGATCTAAAATTCACCTAAACTTGGTCTCAGATTTTCTGGTAGCAACCAAAGAGGGATTGTAATAACACATTTATTATTGTCTGTAAGGTAATTTCATTCTTCCAGAAAAGTAAAGCTTTTCTTACCACTTACATTTGGAAAAAAAATTCTTAGCAGGGCCTTTATATTGGAAACACCATCATAAATATTGTACTTAACTGCATTTTTATAATAGGATATGCAGTAGCAAACAATAAAGTCATCCCATAAAAACTGAGTTGATGACACCAAAGAACTAGAAACAGTCCTGCTAGGAGCCAACATGATGTGTATGTGCACAGATTTCTGATGTGGATCTGCTTTAATTATAGGACTAAAACTAGATTTTTATAGGAAGAGTAGATGAGGAAGGTGCCCTTCAAACAATTTTATGTAACAAATCATGTCTCCTTATATTAAAAATATGACTGAATTTTGTAAATCACCTTGAAGATACTGTCTGTGCCATGGCCCTAAAATACAATAGTTGGTATTTGAAAGCAGAACCATTTACTTTAGAATAAAATGAATGCCATGTAAGGTTGGCACAATCTTACCGTGAAAACTCTTGCATGACCTAGATACCCATTCCATCTCAATTTGGATGTGGGCCCAGGAGTACTTGGAGAAAAGCTAGATTCTTGGTTATTTGGTTGGTTGATTTTAAGGGGAAAAAAAGCGTTTTGAGTTTATTCCAGCACAGAAATGAGTGATTGATCAATTCCTTCAAAATATTATAGCCATTAATATAATTTTAGTGTGGGCAGTTTTATGGTAGTTGCCCACCATAAGCATGGAAAAAGCTCAGCATTCTGAAAATAGTCAATTTGCTGGTTATGAACCCAATTTATTTTGCTGGAGTTGTGAAGAAATTTATGTCTTAATGTTGTCAGTTGTTTGAGTTGTTCAGATATGTTATATATTACTGAAATTTTTAATGACCCAAGTTTCCAAGAATCTGGCATTTGTGTTTATAAAAATCTAAAGCAGAATGTACTATTTTCATTGATTTGTGTTTTCTGGGATTTTGCAAATAGGTTGGTACAGTTAATTATATGCCACCAGAAGCAATCAAAGATATGTCTTCCTCAAGAGAGAATGGGAAGTCCAAATCTAAGGTACTGTTGTAAAGGTTATCTGCCCTTTATCTGACATTAATAAAGAATGATCTATTCTCTAAATTAACAGATGACTGAAAGTTATTTCTTTAAGTTCTAAAACTTTTTAAGCCATTACAGTGACCTTGCCTTCTTAAGTACATTGTCGTGGGATTTAATTTTACCATTCTTTACTGGTTTGAGATTGTTGTTTAATATTGTGCTTTTGATATGGTGATGCCTCACAGTGCTTCTATAAGAAATGCACCTAGGATGTTTTTAAGTTTTAAAATTAAAGAAAATAAAAGTAAATTAACTCTGGTTTGGACAACTTAGAAATACCAGTGAATTGATAACTTTGAAGTCTTTCTTGTTTCCTCTCTGATTCTTAAATTTATTTTTTACCAGTCACTGGGGATCAAAATTTTTGTTGCATCCACAAAAACACATGTTCTTAACTAATTCGAGTGTGCTGATCACAAATCTGACATTAGTTTTTCTCTGTAAGCTACAGGCTTTTTGCAATTCAAGATTTTAGGTTTTCGTCTTATTGTAAAATTTTCAACATTTAGTTTAACATAATGAAGTAGAATGTCTTCTTGGGCATCATCTTTGTGAAAATAGAATAATTTATATAATGCAGTAAATACACTAAAAGATATGACTGCATCACAATTTGTCTACAATTTCTAAATAGAACATATTAAAACACTTATTTTAATCATAAAATTTGCGCAAAAGTTATTTAAATTCTATTCACGCAAAAATTTGCGTTTGTAGCTCTTGTGTTTGTGTATTTGTTGAGGACAATCTCGTTTGATGCTCCAGCAGTAGTCTGCTCATCACTAACGGCTTCAAGATTTTTGGGAAACTTATCAAGGTGACTGTTCAGGAAGTGAATCTTAACGCTCATGTTACATCCAATGTCGCAGAAAGCCAACAGCATCCTTTTAACCAGAAGTTCATAGTTTTCTGCTTTTTTGTTGCCAAGGAAGTTCTTTATAACTGCCACAAAAGACTGGCATGCTGCTTTCTCCTCCTTATTCATCTTCCTGGCAAATTCTTCGTCATGTAAGAGGGTTCAAATTTGAGGTCCATCGAATATACCTGCTTTTATCTTCTCGAAAGACAAGGCAGGAAAAGCAGAAATAATATGTTGAAGGCATTCACTTTCTCTATTCAAAGCCTGAACAAACTGCTTCATTAAGCCAAGTTTGATGTGAAGTGGGGGGAAAATGATCCTGTCTCAATTAACTACAGGTTCATTCACAATATTTTGCATCCCTACTTCCAGAGCTTCACGTTTAGGCCACTCCTTCTGTGTCCAGTGTTTCTCCCAAGCTCGGCTGTCCCACAAACACAGAAAGCAAGGATACTTTGTGAAACCTTTCTGTTGTCGTAGCAGGAAACTTACCATTTTAAGATCCACACAAATGATCCTGTTATGCTCCTCATACTTCAGAAAGTCAAAGACAATTTTTATGTCATTATAATCTTCTCACAGATGAGTTGAATAACCAATTGGAACTGCTGCATAAACATGACCGTTGTGTAGAACACATTTCAGACTCTGTTTAGAGCTCTCAAGAAATAGCCGCCATTCTGTTGGACTGTAAGTGGTAACACCTAGCTGGCTGAGAAGACTACTGATGTCATGACAGTAAACAAAGTGTTTGTCTTTGGGAAAAAAAGTCCACAAAAATTTGTTCATGCTTCCTGAAATGGGATACTTTAGCTGACTAGTGAAGTACATTCTTTTCTTGAAGCCTGGAGGCTAATAATTCAGCTACTTTCTTTGATAGGCCCAAATCTCTTACTAAGTCATTCAATTCGGGTTGGCTAAACTGCTGAGGGGTTAATGACTGCTTGGCATCAGAAGAAGACCCTTCAGATTCTACAACCATTTCCTCATGCATCTTATCAAAATATACTTGATCACCATGTTCACTTTCTTTGTCCTTAGAAGAAATAAAACCATTGAAAACTGGACCCGGGACTGTCTCAGAGTGTGGGATAGGTCGTATTGCTGAAGGAATATTAAGATATGTGATCACAGGCCATTTTTTCTTGCTGATGCCCTTTGTATGGATCAAACAGAAATAACAGTCACTGCTGTGGTCCTTAGGTTCATGCCAAACCATGGGAATACCAAAAGGCATTTCTTTGCGTTTTCCTTTTGTCCAGTCACGAAGCATTTCCTCACAATTATGACACACAATATGAGGAGCCCAATTCTTGTCTTGATCACCAAGGGAAACTTGAAAATAGGCAATATATGCACGTGTCACAAATGATGAAATATTGCACCTTTGACGTTGAAGTGTGTAACAGCCACATATATAACAGAAGGTGTCAGGACTATTCTTACATTTACGCCTACTCCAAGAAGCCATGATTCAATCTTAAAACAAAACAAGAGGGTGTTTTTATCAGATAATATTTTTTTACATTTAAAAACAACTACAATTTTGTAAAAGTGATGTTTGTAAAACATTAATTGCCTTGTAGTTACGTTCAACCCAAGTGTCGTTGCCCTTTAACTCCAATTTAAAAACCAATGCATGTCCTTAACTGTAACAAAAAGAATTAAAATTGCATAAAAACTAGAGCGTGCACCAAAAAAACAGGTTTCAGATTTGGAATCAGCGATGCAGAAATATATAAAAACAGTTCTAAAACCTCATGCAACAGAAAATGAAAAAAAAATTGTTCCCCAGTGTTGTGAATTCTGCAGTTTCAAATACAAGTCTAGTATACATTTTTTTCCTGATTTGCCACTGCCTACTTTCCCACTTAACTTATTCGACCACCTCGGTGAGCTTTGTGTTAGCCTCACTAGTTCCCTTATTGGGCCCATTTTGTGTGCCATGATGCCTCCTGCTCCTAGGCTAATCCTTTCTCCGTAATGGTGTAACCAAATGAATGGAAGTGCACGTTGTCTAGGGACTGCATTGAAGTCTTACCTCTGCCTCCTCATTAACTGTCTTTGAGATTTAAATTGCTGAGTTTCTTCATCTGTAAAGTAGGCTTACACACAGTACTTGTTTTAAAAATAATTGAAGGTTAAATGAAAAAGAATATAAACTACTTAGTACATTATCCAGTTCAAAATAATTAATAAATGTGTTTTTATTTTCCTTCCTAGAAAATTGTAGTTTCTAAATAACTGGCATAAAATTATGCCAAATAGTCTGTCTTATAAAAATCTTTCTTATATTTGTTTAGCTTCTCTTTTTCTTTACTCAGATTTGTGGTCTTTCTCTTCTTTTTCTTTTTTGTGACAAAGTCAGAGAGACAGATAACGGACAGACAGGAAAGGAGAGAGATGAGAAGCATCAATTCTTTGTTGCAGTTCCTTAGTTGTTCATTGATTGCTTTCTCATATGTGCCTTGACCGCGGGGCTACAGCAGACCGAGTGAGCCTTGCTCAAGCCAGCAACCTTGGATTCAAGCTGGTGAGCTGTGCTCAAACCAGATGAGCCCGTGCTCAAGCCTGTGACCTCAGGGTTTTGAACCTGGGCCCTCTGCGTCCCAGTCTGATGCTCTGCCACCACCTGGTCAGGCTCTTTCTTCTTTTTCCTGAGTAAGCTTGCCCTGGTTTTGTTATTTTTAAATAAACAGGTCTTCATTTCATTCTGTTTTCATGTGCTCTCTAATTCATTTCTGTTTTTATCTTTATTTGTATCCCTTTAGGTCTTTTTGTTTGTTTGTTTTTGTTTTTTTTGTATTTTTCTGAAGCTGGAAACGGGGAGAGACAGTCAGACAGACTCCCGCATGCACCCGACCGGGATCCACCCGGCACGCCCACCAGGGGAGACGCTCTGCTCCTCCAGGGCATCGCTCCGTCGCAACCAGAGCCACTCTAGCGCCTGGGGCAGAGGCCAAGGAGCCATCCTCAGTGCCCGAGCCATTTTTGCTCCAACGGAGCCTTGGCTGCGGGAGGGGAAGAGAGAGACAGAGAGGAAGGAGGGGGGAGGGTGGAGAAGCAAATGGGCGCTTCTCCTATGTGCCCTGGCCAGGAATCGAACCCAGGTCCCCCGCATGCCAGGCCGACGCTCTACCGCTGAGCCAACCGGCCAGGGCCTTTTTAGGTTTATTTTTTTTTCTTCTGGATTTAAATAATTGCTCATTTAATTTTACTATTCTTATAATTAAAATATTTAAAACTGAATTTTCCTGAGTTTTACTTAGTGTTTCTTACTTTCATTCTCAAAATTTGTCATTTCCGTTTTCAATTTGTCTTATTTTTACTTCAGAATAAAATTTGTTTTGAGTTACATTTAAAATTTAGAATTTTTCAGTTGTCAGCTCAGTGCTTTAATATATAATATATTGATAAATCTCAATTCAGGTGAATCGCCTGCTGTTATCCAGCGACCTTAGTGATTCTATATAAAAGATAATTTTTTATCCCAATATGTGAGTTTATTCCTGCTATTGAAGAGCTCAAAACTCTTCCCAATCTAGCTCTGTCTCACACTGCTTTCCAGCAAACATCTGTTGGGTGTGTGGGGGCTTTTGTTCCGATGTCTGTCACGTGCATTGATTACTGCCCTCTGCTTCAGATGCCTCTACTGTGCTCTTGGTTTTTGTCTCCTCTCACCTGTACTCTGGCATTCCTGGAGACAGTTTTTCACCTGGTTTTGTTATAAATATCTTACATGTTTGGTTTCGCTAGTAGGCTGCTTTATCTTATCTGGGGATTTGGCGAGATTGAAAAACTCTGCTGCCACAGGCACCGTCATTTCCCCATGATCTGATATCCTTTTTAATCCATGACTTAATTAGAAATTGACTTAATTTTCAAGTGGTTAAATGTAAATTAATTTTTAGTTTTCAGAATGTTTGTTCAGATAATAGGATCTGATTTATCTGTCATCTTTTGAAAGGCATCTTAAAATCTACCCCGCCTCAAAATATAATTTAATAGTTTCTGCTTAATTTGGTTCTAAATGTAGTATCAGTGCATAGAAGTTCATAACTATCTTCTCTTCTTAGTTGATTGTACCTTTTGGGACTATTAAATGTGTTTCTTATGTTAAAGGCATTTTGTCTTTTTTCTTTTTCTAATATTAACATTACTGTCTGCTTTCTTTATTTTCTCCTTTTTTTATGTTTGGTTATGTATGTCGATTTCATTTTCTTCTTTTACCTTTCTGGGGCATTTGGTCTGGATTAATCCTTTGTGGAGGGCATGTGATTACATTTTATTTTAATGTATCATATATTTGAATATATCATATATATATTATATATCAATATATATTTTAAAACAGGAATTTAGCCATTTTCATTTATTATGTCCACTGCTATGTTTGGTCTTATTTGTATTTTTTATTAAAGTAAAAAGAATAATTATATTATTATATCACATTATTTCTAATGAGATTTAATACAAAGCACATTTAATAAGTAATAGTTACTGAATACTGATAAGCAGACAATCTTCTCTGTTCTTACTCATACCTCATAGTTTTATCATTTAATGTCCAACAAGGTACTTTTAATCTTAAAAATCTATACATACTTATATATTGAAAAATTATATAAAAATTTATAATCTAATAACTGGGAAAAACAGTAATTTAAATTTTGTGATAATATTTATCAGTTTTCTATTTTCTTAAGCTGACCAGAATGTAATAATTTTGTTTTAGGTTGAAATACTTTGAGTTTGTTGAAAGATTTAAAGTGAAGCTCAATTCAGTAAGATAACCAATTATAGTAAAAACTAGAAAAAGACATTTTGTCATGTAAACATTAGTATGTACACATTAATTGCGGTTTAATTACGATTTTAAATAGGGTATGTGTGTGTGTATGTTTTTTTGTATAATATTCTTACATTTAATTTTACATTAAAATAATGATAATTTATTCCTAATTTTTTTGTTTATTTTCCTTAGATAAGCCCCAAAAGTGATGTTTGGTCCTTAGGATGCATTTTGTACTACATGACTTATGGGAAAACACCATTTCAGCATATAATTAATCAGATTTCTAAGTTACATGCAATAATTGACCTTGATCATGAAATTGAATTTCCTGATATTCCAGAGAAAGATCTTCAAGATGTATTAAAGGTAATATTAATAATATATGGATCTAGAATAACAATATATTATATATAGTTGACCCTTAAACAAGCTGGAAATTAGGAGTGCCTATCCCCCTCCTAGTTGAAAATCTGCATATAAGTTTTGAAAATCCTCCAAAATTAACAATAATAGCCACTTAATGATAACATAAACAGTCAGTTAACACCTTTTGTATATTATATTCACTATATAATAAATTCTTATAATAAAGTAAATTAGAGAAAATAGAATGTTATTAAATCATAAAGAATAGAAAATACATTTATAGTTTTTATTGAAAAAGTAGACCACACAGTTTAAATCTGTGTTCAGGAGTCAACTATATTTAATTGTTTGCTGAAATGATTGGCATTATCTAAATGGCTAAGCTATAACTGGTCTATTGAAAGAAATTGCTGACCGAATTAGCTTTATAAAACATGTTAAGTTCACTGTGCAGATACCACTTTTACAGTAAACACTTGGGAATTTTGCAGAATATAACATGAAATCTCATTTCTGAGTAGACTATCTAGAACACAACTGCTATAATAAGATGCAATCTGAAGAAATATTTTATCAATATTATGTAAGAAAATTTGTTTTGTTTTTAAAAAAGTAATAACCTTTGTTTTTGTAGTGTTGTTTAATAAGGGATCCTAAAGAGAGGATATCCATTGCTGAGCTTCTGGAGCATCCGTATGTTCATATCCAAACTCATCCAGGTACTTTTTTCTTTAAGAAAGAGGAGGGGAGATAGTGATACAGTTTTCCACATGCACCTGGACTGGGATCCACCCAGCAACCGCCGTCTTGGGCCAATGCTCAAATCAACCAAGCTATCCTCAGCAGCGGGGCAAGGCTCCCAATCGAGCCACTGGCTGTGGGAGGGGAAGAGGGGAAGGTGGGGAGAGAAACAGATGGTTGCTTCTTCTGTGTGCCCCAACTGGGAATCAAACCTGGGATGTCCCTACGCCTGGCCAATGCTCTTTCCACTTTGCCAACCGGCCAGGGCTTAGGTACTTCTTTACAAATCAGTTTATTACCAGATTACTAATATAAGTAGACTTTTAACTATTACAAAAAACTATCTGAATTGGTTTCTCTTTTCTAGACTGCCTCCTCCTTTAACCAAGTTCCTTTTTTATGCTAAATACTAAAATAAATGAAACCACCTTTATTTACTTGCTAGCATATATTTCTACATGTCCTAAGTAAGGGGCTGTGATCAGTGATAAATTAAAAGAATGAAGTTCTAATTTTCTTATTTGTACCAGTGTGTTTTTTATATTTTTTTACAGGTAGCCGTAAGGGAACATCTGAAGAAATGAAACATGTTCTGGGCCAACTTGTTGGTCTGAATTCTCCTAACTCTATTTTGAAAGCTGCTAAAGTAAATATTTCTATTGTCTATCTACATTATTTTAATTGTTTTATATAGATTAGTGGGTTACACACTTAACTGGGTATTTCAAAGAAAAGTTAGTCCAATCATCAGATTACCTATGCAGTATTTATATACATTTAGATACTTAACATATGCTTTTTGCACATAAATTTATTTGATTTACATTCTTTTTGTTTTTTGGGGGGGGTTGTTTTTTTTTTAATAATTTTATTTTTAATGGGGCAACATCAATAAATCAGGATACATATATTCAAAGATAACAACTCCAGGTTATCTTGTTGTTCACTTATGTTACATACCCATCACCCTGGTTTACATTCTTATTGTGCAGATAGCATAATTGAAAGTGGATTGTCATATAAAGGGCATTCAAATGATTGCTATTAAGTCTCAACTGGGATAAATTTAAAGAGGAATCTGTCTTTTAAATCAGCACCATTTTTTTTTTTAATTTTTTTTTTTAAATACTTTATCGATTTTACAGACAGGAGAGAAATGGGAGCATGGAATGGGAAGTAACAACTCATAGTTGCTTCATGTTAGTTGTTCACTGCTTGCTTGCTGTATGTGCCCTGACCGGGGAAGCCCAGGGTCTCAAACCGGCAACCTTGGCATTCCAGGCCAAAGGTTTATCCACTGCACCACCACAGGCCAGGCAAATCAACACCATTCTTAACAAAGCTTTTGAATTCTAACCAACTTTTTTCTTAAACCATCTTAGAGAAATCACAGTATTAGACATGTACTGCGACTTCTGTGAAGCTGAATGTAGCAATCAGTACATTTCTCAAAGTAAATGTCTCAAACTTTTCAGCTTCCCGGTGCCTATTTATATCTATCTTGTAATTTTTGCATCTCACTGCCATCAAACACCTAACCTTATGTATGCTTACTGACCAACTTAGTTATTGACCAGTTCAGTTACCAAGCAGTTACTAATTATATATTTCAGTCATAACATTATTATAAAATTATGGAAGCTTTTACCTCTCTGAGTATGAGTAAAGCCAATCTAAGATGGCAATAAGTCGGACACATTACTGGAGGAATGAACTATTCACTATTTTTCATTTATATGATAAAAGGTAAATTTTTGCTTACATTTTCTCAAATGTTGATGACTAAATCAATCAATGGCTTTAGAAATTAAAATTGGACAAAAATTTTTAAATAATTTTGCTCTATATTTCATGTCCCTATTTTAAATTTCTACCATTTTGTTTAAAGTTTTTTATAAATGAAATTGAGGTGGATTGTACCAAGGTTATGTGTTCCTTGATGGCAAACATGTCATCTTCATAAAGTAGATGTTGGCTTAGTCTTAAACCTTTTTTAAAATATAAATTTTAATATGGCCAATTACATTTACTAAGATAATTTGATGTCTTCTGTTCATTAGTTTATATATCAATGGGAAGTGTATTTCCTGATGAGTATATTCTTAGGAATTTATCTAAGACTGGCTTTATTTGAGAAAAAGTAAAGAAGATCAAGAAGGCCTTGAAGACACATATATAATAAGTATATACACTGCTCACAAAAATTAGGGGATATTCCAAAATGAATACAAAGCTATAAAATATCCCCTAATTTTTGTGAGCAGTGTATTAATAGCATGTTACATTTCTCTTATAAAAAAATTGAGCTACAAGATGATAGCTGATTCTTAGGTCAAGCTAGGTGTTAAAAGTTCTTAAGTATTTTCAACTGTTAAATAACTTCCTAACTATAAGAACAAGAGAGAAATTTATTATATATTAAAATATGTAGTTATCACTATCACAATGAATTTAAATTATAAAGCATGTGTGTTTTTAATTTCAGACTTTATATGAGCACTATAATAGTGGTGAAAGTCATGATTCCTCTTCATCATCCAAGACTTTTGGGAAGAAATGGGAAAAGAAATGATTTGCAGATACTCAGACACTGTCAAATATCACCTGTAAAATATATTGGACTGTCCACTTTTGATTCTGTGAAAATCTACTCTTGATGACAACTTCACTCTGAAATGTCATTGGTAGAAAAATTCAGTGGATTATCTTCAAAAGAAAAGTAAAAGTAATAACCACTAATGGCACCATATATATTAAATTATAGAATTGTTTTCTCTTTGTAATAAATCTAGCCTATTGGATATCATTTCACGTTTGGAACAGTGGTGGACAAGTGAAATACATTCTGAACTATAAATAAAGCTCTGTAGCATAAAGTGGCACTAAAATAGTTGAAGTTGTAAAGTTATTTTCTTTAAATGTATTTATTGGTGTGGTAGCAAAATTGGCTGAGGGAAGACACATCCCCCCTTCCCTCTGGGAATTGCTGTCCTGTTATCTGTATCTATGTGTTACGTATATATAATTTCAATAATCCCTTCACCTTCTCTGATCCCATCCCTCCATCCCCCTTCCCTCTGACAGCTGTCCCTTGACTCCACGTGACCCCGCTTCTGCCTCTTCCATTCCTCAGTTCACCGTGTTTATTAGATTGCAGATATAAGTGAGATCAAATGATATTTTTCTTTCTCTGCCTGGCTTATTTAACTTAACATAATAATCTTTAGGTCCATCCATGCCGTGACGAAAGGTAAGGTTTCTTTCTTCTTCACAGCCACATAGTATTCCATTGTGTTTATGTACCACTGCTTTTTTATCCATTCATCTACTGATGGACACTTGGGCTGTTTCCAGATCTTGGCTATTGTAAACAATGCTGCAATAAACATGGGAGTGCATATCTTCTTTTGAATTAGTGTTTTGGAATTCTTAGGATATATTCCTAAAAGTAGTATAGCTGGTCAAAAGGCAGTTCCATTTTTAATTGTTTGAGGAAACGCCATACTGTTTTTCCACAGTGGCTGCACCAGCAGTGCAGGAGGGTTCCCTTTTCTCCACATCCTCCCCAGCACTTGTGTGTTTATTTGTTAAAGAGAGCCATTCTGACAGGTGTGAGGTAGTATCTCATTGTGGTTTTAATTTGCATTTCTCTGCTGATTAGTGACAAACATTTTTTTCATATATCTATTGATCATCTGTATGTCCTCTTTGGAGAAGTGTCTCTTCAGATCCTTTGCCCATTTTTTAATTGGACTATTTACCTTCCCGGTGTTGACATTTGAAGTTCTTTATAAGTTTTGGTTATTAACTCCTTATCAGACATATCAGCAAATATGTTCTCCCATTGTGTGGACTATCTTTTTATTTTGTTAATGATGTCTTTTGCTGTGCAAAAGCTTTTTAGTTTGATATAGTCCCATTTGTTTATTTTGTCCTTTATTTCACTTGTCCACAGAGATATATCGGCAAAAATATTGCTACGAGAGACATCGGAGAGTTTACTGCCCATGTTTTCTTCCAAGGATTTTATAGTTTCACAACTTACATTTAAGTCTTTTATTCATTTTGAATTTGTTCTTGTGAGTGGTATAAATTTGTAATCTAGTTTCATTTTTCTGCATGTACCTGTCCAATATTCCCAACACTATTTATTAAAGAGACTGTCTTTACTCCATTGTATACTCTTGCCTCTTCTGTCAAATATCAATTGACAGTAGGGTGTAGGTATAATTCTGGGTTCTCTGTTCTGTTCCATTGATCTGTATACCTGCTCTTCTGCCAATACCAAGCTGTTTTTTTTGTTTGTTTGTTTTTAAAATAATTTTATTTTTTTAATGGGGCGACATCAATAAATCAGGATACATATATTCAAAGATAACAAGTCCAGGTTATCTTGTCGTTCAATTGTGTTCCATACCCATCACCCAAAGTCAGATTGTCCTCTGTCACCTTCTATCTAGTTTTCTTTGTGCCCCTCCCCCTCCCCCTTTCCCTCTTCCTTTCCCCCCTCCCCCCATAACCACCACACTCTTATCAATGTCTCTTAGTTTCACTTTTATGTCCCACCTACATATGGAATAATGCAGTTCCTGGTTTTTTCTGATTTACTTATTTCACTTCGTATCATGTTATCAAGATCCCACCATTTTGCTGTAAATGATCCGATGTCATCATTTCTTATGGCTGAGTAATATTTCATAGTGTATATGTGCCACATCGTCTTTATCCAGTCATCTATTGATGGGCTTTTTGGTTGTTTCCATGTCCTGGCCACTGTGAACAATGCTGCAATGAACATGGGGCTGCATGTGTCTTTACATATCAATGTTTCTGAGTTTTGGGGGTATATACCCAGTAGAGGGATTGCTGGGTCATAAGGTAGTTCTATTTTCAGTTTTTTGAGGAACCACCATACTTTCTTCCATAATGGTTGTACTACTTTACATTCCCACCAACAGTGTATGAGGGTTCCTTTTTCTCCACAGCCTCTCCAACATTTGCTATTACCTGTCTTGTTAATAATAGCTAATCTAACAGGTGTGAGGTGGTATCTCATTGCAGTTTTGATTTGCATTTCTCTAATAACTAAAGAAGATGAGCATCTTTTCATATATCTGTTGGCCATTTGTACTTCCTCCTGGGAGAAGTGTCTGTTCATGTCCTCTTCCCATTTTTTTATTGGATTGTTTGTTTGTTTGTTGTTGAGTTTTATGAGTTCTTTGTATATTTTGGATATTAGGCCCTTATCTGAGCTGTTGTTTGAAAATATCATTTCCCATTTAGTTGGCTTTCTGTTTATTTTGTTATCAGTTTCTCTTGCTCAGCAAAAACATCTTAGTCTGATGTAGTCCCATTCATTAATTTTTGCCTTCACTTCTCTTGCGTTTGGAGTCAAATTCATAAAATGCTCTTTAAAACCCAGGTACATGAGCTGAGTATCTATGTCTTCTTCTATGTACTTAATTGTTTCAGGTCTTATGTTTAGATCTTTGATCCATTTTGAGTTAATTTTAGTACAGGGGGACAAACTGTAGTCCACTTTCATTCTTTTGCCTGTGGCTTTCCAGTTTTCCCAGCACCATTTATTGAAGAGGCTTTCTTTTCTCCATTGTGTGTTGTTGGGCCCTTTATCAAAAATTATTTGACCATATATATGTGGTTTTATTTCTGGACTTTCTATTCTGTTCCATTGGTCTGAGTGTCTATTATTTCGGCCAATACCATGCTGTTTTGATTGTCATGGCCCTATAATATAGTTTGAAGTCAGGTATTGTAGTGCCCCCAGCTTCATTCTTTTTCTTTAGGATTACTTTGGCTATTCGGGGTTTTTTATAGTTCCATATAAATCTGATGATTTTTTGCTCTATTTCTTTAAAAAATGTCATTGGAATTTTGATGGGAATTGCATTAAATTTGTATATTGCTTTGGGTAATATGGCCATCTTGATTATATCTATTCTTCCTAACCAAGAACAAGGTACATTCTTCCATCTCATTATATCTTTTCCGAATTCCCTTAACAATGGTTTATAGTTTTCATTATATAAGTCCTTTACATTCTTTATTATGTTTATTCCTAAGTATTTTTTTGTTGTTGTTGTTGCAATCGTGAAGGGGATTATTCTTTTGAGTTCGTTCTCAGTTGTTTCATTGTTGGCATATAGAAAGGCTATTGACTTCTGTATGTTAATTTTGTATCCTGCGACCTTACTGTATTGGCTTATTGTTTCTAGTAGTCTTTTTGTGGATTCTTTGGGGTTTTCGATGTATAGGATCATATCATCTGCAAAAAGTGATACCTTTACTTCTTCTTTTCTGATATGGATGCCTTTTATTTCTTTGTTTTGTCTGATTTCTCTGGCTAGAACCTCTAGTATCACATTAAATAAGAGTGGAGAGAGTGGACAACCCTGTCTTGTTCCTGATTTAAGGGGGAAAGCCTTCAGTTTAGTGCCATTTAATATGATGTTAGCTGATGGTTTATCATATATGGCCTTTATCTTGTTGAGATATTTTCCTTCTATACCCATTTTGTTGAGAGTCTTAAACAAAAAATTGTGTTGTATTTTATCGAAAGCCTTTCCTGCGTCTATTGATAAGATCATGTGGTTTTTGTTCTTTGTTTTGTTGATATGGTGTATTACGTTAACCGTTTTACATATGTTGAACCATGCTTGAGATTCTGGGATGAATCCCACTTGATCATGATGTATTATTTTTTTAATATGTTGTTGTATTCGATTTGCTAGTATTTTGTTTAGTATTTTAGCATCTGTATTCATTAGAGATATTGGTCTGTAGTTTTCTTTTTTTGTGCCATCCTTGCCTGGTTTTGGTATGAGGGTTATGTTGGCCTCATAAAATGTGTTTGGAAGTATTGCTGCTTCTTCAATTTTTTGGAAGACTTTCAGTAGAATAGGAACCAAGTCTTCTTTGAATGTTTGATAAAATTCGCTGGTATAGCCATCAAGGGCTTGAACTTTTATTTTTGGGGAGGTTTTTAATGTTTTTTTTTATTTCTTCTCTACTAATAGGTCTGTTTAGGCTTTCTGCTTCTTCTTGACTCAGTCTAGGAAGGTTGTGTTGTTCTTAGGAATTTATCTATTTCTTCTAGTTTGTTGAATTTAGTGGCATAAATTTTTTCATAGTATTCTACAATAATTTTTTGTATATCTACGGTGTCCATGGTGATTTTTCCTCTTTCATTTTGGATTTTGTTTATATGAGTTCTTTCTCTTTTTTCCTTGGTAAGTGTTGCCAAGGGTTTGTCAATCTGGTTGATCTTTTCAAAGAACCAGCTCCTTGTTCTATTAGTGTTTTCTATAGTTTTTCTCTTCTCTATTTCATTTATTTTTGCTCTGATTTTTATTATCTCCTTTCTTCATCTGGTTTTGGGTTGTCTTTGTTCTTCTTTTTCTAGTTCCTTAAGGTGTGAAGTTAAGTGCTTCACTTGTGCTCTCTCTTGTTTGTTCATATATGCCTGAAGTCAGGGGTCCCCAAACTTTTTACACAGGGGGCCAGTTCACTGTCCCTCAGACTGTTGGAGGGCTGTACTATAAAAAAAAACTATGAACAAATCCCTATGCACACTGCACATATCTTATTTTAAAGTAAAAAAACAAAAAGGGAACAAATACAATATTTAAAATAAAGAACAAGTAAATTTAAATCAACAAACTGACCAGTATTTCAATGGAAACTATGCTCTCGCTGACCACCAATGAAAGAGGTGCTCCTTCCAGAAGTGCAGCGGGGGCCGGATAAATGGCCTCAGGGGGCCACATGCGGCCCACGGGCAGTAGTTTGGGGACCCCTACCTGAAGTGATATGAACTTTCCTCTTATCACTGCTTTTGCTGCATCCCATAGATTCTGATGTCATATTGTCATTTTCATTAGTCTGTATATATCTTTTGATCTCTGCACTTATTTCTTCTTTGACCCATTCATTTTTTAAAAGTATGTTATTTAGTTTCCACATTTTTGTGGGATGTTTTTCCTCTTTTTTGCAGTTGAATTCTAGTTTCACGGCTTTATGATAAGAAAATATGCTTGGTACAACTTCGATTGTTCTGAATTTGCTGATGTTGTGTTTGTGACCCAACATATGGTCAATTCTTGAGAATGATCCATGTACACTGGAGAAAAATGTATACTCAGTCACTTTGGGATGAAATGTCCTGTACATGTCTATCATATCCAGGTGCTCTAGTGTTTTGCGTAAAGCCACTATATCTTTGTTGATTCTCTGTTTGGATGACTGATCTAGAGCCGTCAGCGGTGTATTGAGGTCTCCAAGTATGATTGTATTTTTGTCAGTTTTTGTTTTAAGGTCAATAAGTAGCTGTCTTATATATTTTGTTGCTCCTTGGTTTGGTGTATATATATTAAGGATTGCTATGTGTTCTTGATTCATTGTCCCCTTAGCCATTATGAAATGGCCATTTTTGTCTCTGAGTATTTTTGCTGTCTTGTAGTCAGCATTATCAGATATGAGTATTGCTAAGCCTGCTTTTTTTTGGATGTTATTTGCTTGGAGTATTGTTTTCCAGCCTTTCACTTTGAATTTGTTTTTATCCCTGTTACTTAGATGAGTTTCCTGTAGACAGCATACAGTTGGATTTTCTTTTTTAATCCATTCTGCTACTCTGTGCCTTTTTATTGGTGAGTTGAATCCGTTTACATTTAGTATAATTATTGACACTTGTGAGTTCCCTATTGCCATTTTATGTATTGCTTTCTGTTAGTTTTGTGTCTTGTTTGATCCTTCTCTTTTGTTTTTCTATCTTTTGTTTTTATTTGGTTGTATTCCATACATCTTTCCTCTGTTGCTATCTTTTTTATCTCATGTGCTTCTGTGGTGGTTTTTTCAATGGTGGTTACCTTTAAGTAATGAAAATGGTTCCTACCCTGTTCATTGTAGCGCACTATTTTGTGAGTACTTTTGCACTCCATCGTCCTTTGCTACTGTTAATCTCCATCCTCTCCCCCCCCCCCTTCTTTTTGTTGTTATCACAGTTTAAATTTGGTTTTATTGTGTTCTTCTTGGAGCTTTTACTTGTGGCTTTGTTTTTTTGTTGTTCTTGTTCTTTGTATCTGATTGGTGAACCCCCTTAAGTAATTCCTGGAGTGGAGGTTTTCTGATGATAAATTCCCTCATCTTTTCTGTATCTGTGAATGTTTTTATTTCTCCTTCGTATTTGAAGGATGGCTTTGATGCGTATAGTATTCGTGGCTGAAATTTTCTCTCTTTCAGGACTTTAAATATTGGGGTCCACTCCTTTCTAGCTTGTAAAGTTTTTGCTGAGAAATCTGATGATAATCTAATTGGCCTTCCTTTATATGTTGTATTCTTTTCCCTGGCTACCTTGAGAATTTTTTCTTTGCCACTGGTTTGTGCCAATTTCATTATGATGTGCCTTGGAGTAGGTTTGTTGGGGTTAAGAAAACTTGGAGTTCTGTTTGCTTCTTGAATTTGAGGCTTTAGTTCTTTCCACAGGCTTGGGAAGTTCTCATCTATTATTTGTTTGAGTATGTTCTCCATTCCATTTTCTCTCTCTTCTCCCTCTGATATACCTATTATTCTTATGTTATTCTTTTTGATGGAGTCAGATCATTCTTGTAGGGCTATCTCATTTTTTTTTATTTTTGAGTCTCTTTCTTCTTCTCTATGTTGTGCCTGAAGTTGCTTGTCTTCTAGTTCACTAATCCTCTCTTCTATCTGGCCTGTTATATTAGCTAAGCTTGTTACCTCAATTTTCAGCTCGTGAATTGAGTTTTTCATCTCTGTTTGATTTGTTTTTATAGTTTCAAATTTCCTTTGAAATACATTCTTTGTGTTTGTCGAGTTTTCTGAGCTCCCTAAATTGCCTTTCTGTGTTTTCTTGTATATATCGGAGGATTTTTAGGATTTCTATCTTGAATTCTCTGTCTTTCAGCTCCAAGGTTTCCAATATATTAAATTTTTTCTCAATAGATTTTTCCTCATCTAGCTATGTTACCTGTCTTTTGTATCCATGATATTCAATTTTCTCTTCCTTAATGGCATCAGAGGGTGGTTTTGTTGATAGTATTAATGAGATTTAATAAAGAATAAAAAGTTAAAATAAAAAATCAAAAAGTTTTTTTTAAAAAAAATGTGTAATGAAATAAAGAAAAATAAAATAAAAATTAAAAAAAAAGAAATTATTCTCTCCCTCCTTTTTTCCTCCTCTCCTCTCCCCTCTTTCTTGAGAAAATCCTGTGGTGTACTGTGAATTATATTGTATTAAATAGAACAAACAATGCCTGTAATGGAGGGCCTGAATTGGGGAAAAGTAATAAAGGGACAAAAAAAAAAGAAAAAAGAAGGGGGTATGGACCCTCAAAAAGCAAATAAGGAAAAAATTTGGGTCAAGAATAAAATGATTTGATTTTAGGTGTTGGTTGACTAAGAGTTATGGGAGAGGAGTAAGAGGGAGACAGGAAAATGGGGGACAAATTAAAAAATTACTATTGTATTTAGTGGAACAAAAACTAGATAAAATGGAGAGCCAGGGATGGGGGCACTGCTAGTGAGTTATAAAAGTGAAGTAAATCCCCCAAAATGCCACAAACATAAGTTTGAGTCCCAGATAAGAAAATTTGTTCGTTATTGAGGTTTGAATGAGAGGAGACATAAAGGAGAAAGGAAGAAACTAATATAGAGGGAGAAGAGAGAGAGAGAGAAAAGAAACCAATAAAAGAAGAAAAAAGTTAAGGGTTTTGGGGTGCAACCCTCATAGAGAGAAAGGAAGAGGAAAGAAAAGATAATGGGAGATGTAACACTTATGGGTAGTGTAATTCAAAGAGAGGAGAGAGTAAGACCAGCAGAGAGTTAATCGACCAAATTGGAGGAGGAAAAAAATATATATCAAGAATGAAGATAAGAGAAAGACACGAACAAATATAATAAAATGGGATAGGATGTAAAGTCTGCGGATTATTCTTGATTTTGAGAGGTTATCTTCTTGCTTTTTCTTTTCTCTCCCTCTTCCTGGTCGGTGATTCTGTACCCTGGGTTCTGCCCCTTTGGCATGCTCAGGTACAGGTTTGCAGTTGATAAGTCTCTATGGCGATGTCATGTATTGTGCTTTAGTCTTGTTGGCAGTCGAGGCTCATTAGCATTTATAGGCTCCGCCAGTGAGAGAGTCCGTGTTCCTGGAGCCTTTCTCCTAGTCTTTCCTTCCTCAATTAGTAGCCTGATAATCCAGCTATGGGGTTGCTGCTGCCTCTGCCTGGATAGTAAGAGGCTCAAAGAGCTGGCAACTCCCCACTCTATTCCCACTCAGCACAGGGCTGTGGGTAAGGCTCAGTCAGTCAGAGCTGCTAGCATAATCAGGCAGGGCTTCTGCCCACTCAAAGACCTCTGGCTCTGCCTCTCTGTGGGATAACACGGGCACCCACTCCTGGGGCTTTGGAAGGAATCTCCCACTATCTGCGTGCGCCGACCAGGGGATCAGGGAAAATGTCTGCCCCACTTGTCTTTCTTTGTCTTGGTTTGGCGCGAGTGTTAGCTTTATTGCCCAGGTTGCCACAGGAACAATTTTTTCTCGGCTTGGATCTCCGTGCCACAGCCTGATTCGGCCGTTTGTGCCGCGGCCTGGATCTATTCACCCCCTTTGCCCGCCTTAGTTTCTATAGTCTCAGTTCCCAGTGAAAGCCGCCCTGTTTAGGTTAGTGAGGAAGGCGGAGCATTTCTTATTCCCTATTTCCTTTGGGGTTTGATTATATATTTAGCCGATTTTTCGCTCGACCATACCTTCGGTGTATTGCAAAACATCTGGAGGCTCCAAGGATAGGTTTTTCTGTTTCTGGTTGAAGATCTTGTTGAGTTTTGAAGGAGATTTATCGGTATCACTTCCAACCCCGCCATTACTCTGATGTCATCCCACCAAGCTGTTTTGATTACAGTATCCTTGAAGTATAACTGATATCAGGAAGTGTGATACCCCCCACCGTGTTCTTTATTTTCAAGATTTCTGAGCCCATTCAGGTTCTTTTTTGGTTCCATATTCATTTTGTATTATTTGTTCTAAATCTGTGAAGTATGCCATTAGTATTTTTTTATATTATTATTATTTTTTATTTTAATCGGGTGGCATCAATAAATCAGGGTACATATATTCAAAGAAAACATTTCCAGGTTATCTTGTCATTTAGTTCTGTTGCATGCCCATCACCCAAAGAGAGATCGTCCTCCATTACCCTCTAACCATTTTTTTATACCCCTCCCCCTGCCCTTCCCCCTCTCTCCCCTTCCCTCCCCCCATCCCCCGTAACCACCACACTCCTGACCATGTCTCTTAGTCTCACTTTTATTTCCCACCAATGTATGGACTCCTGCAGTTCTTGTTTTTTTCTGATTTGCTTATTTCACTCCGCATAATGTTATCAAGGTTCCACCATTCTGCTGTAAGTGATCCGATGTCATCATTTCTTCTAGTTGAATAGCATACCATGGTGTATTTGTGCCCCATATTCTTTATCCAGTCTTCTATTTTTTTTTACACTGATTAAAAGCCTTTAAGCAAACTCTTGGCCAATACAGCAAGAATCCATAAAAGAGTACTGTCCTTAACATGTTCACCAAGTTCAAATTGGCCCCATCACCATGCCAAATCCCTGAAAAATGCCACCCAACCACAGTTCAGTCTGTTAGGAGCTGTCACAGGGAGCAGGATTCCAGGAAAAGTCCACACAGGAAAAGTCCGCATGGCACTGGAATTGTTGTCACCATTCTATACTTTGCAGCTCATGTCCAAGTCCCAATGACCGCTGCTTCTAGCTGGTAATGATTCAGGTAGACTGGAAAAGCCATTTGCAGCATGCGTGGATATGGAGCTTCTGTTCTTTGCCTGGAGAGTTGAGACCAGGTTGCTTTTCCCTGGAGCTCTGCGACTGTGGCATGGTAAAGAGAACCTTAGGATACACTAAGCTGGATGGCAAAGGTAAATTCATAATACAAGTTGGCAAAAGGGGGAAAGAGAGCTCTAAATTAGGAGTAGGTCCCAGCCTGAAATATGAGTGGGACATTGAGGTAGGAGGGATAAAGGAAACACTA
Source organism: Saccopteryx bilineata (assembly GCF_036850765.1). Taxonomy (NCBI): domain Eukaryota; kingdom Metazoa; phylum Chordata; class Mammalia; order Chiroptera; family Emballonuridae; genus Saccopteryx; species Saccopteryx bilineata. The sequence goes on from NC_089490.1 coordinate 53,342,236, forward strand.
TATATTAAGCAAAGCAGCAGAAAATAGGACTATCAACACCCACAACAGAGATCTTTGAGGAAAGAATAAAAAACCTGACTATTCAGGCAAAACATAGTTAAGTGGCCCTTGTGCAAATGAGATCAGTTTACCTGCTTCTTGGAAGAAATTCCCTAGGCTTGTCCACTGTGTCATAGATGGGGCCGACGGCCCTGGGCACCTTCAGCCTTCAGTGGCAAACCCCAGCTTTCTGGGCAAGGTTAGGTCATAGGTGGCTGGATCAGGGCTGGAAGAGACTGAATCCTCCCTTAGAGGAGCGAGGGGGAAGCCTACCTTCCAGTCTGCCTGTTTCCTCACAGCAGAGGCATGTAAGCCTGGCAGGCTTTAGCTCAATGACCTTCCTTTCCACTATTGAAGCAGGACCCAGATGGCATTTTATGAGACCCCTTTGGGGCGTTGGAGCCTTTAAGGGTGTATCCTAAAAGCTAGTAATTCCCCTGATCTCTATTGGGCTTTTTCTGCCTCTAGGTATCTTAAAAGCCATGCTCAGCAGATCTCGTTGAGGGGTTTGAGGATCCCCATCCGCCTATATAAATCTTTTCCATATATCTGGAGCTATTTGGAAAAAGACAAAACAGTGTTATTAGCTGGATCTAATAAAGAAGGTAGTAGTTTGCAGGTGAAAAAGATTTGGTGTCTCCTGTTCATCAGCCTTCAAAAGAAATGTAATTTTTTTTTTTAAGTAAAAAGCATGAAATGGTAGAACCGTAGGAGTCATTGGCCTGGTGTGCAGGATTCCCGGGTTCGATTCCTGGCCAGAGCACACAGGAGAAGCGCCCATCTACCTCTCCACCCCTCCCCCTCTCCCTCCTCTCCGTCTCTCACTTCCCCTCCTGCAGCCAAGGCTCCACCGGAGCAAAGCCACCCCAGGCACTAAGGATGGCCTCATGGCCTCCGCCCCAGTCACTAGAATGGCTCTGGTTGCAACAGAGCAACACCCCAGATGGGCAGAGCATTCCCCCCCGGTAGGCATGCCAGGTGGATCCCGGTCAGGTACATGCGGGAGTCTGTCTGACTGCCTCCCCATTTCCATCCTCAGAAAAATACAAAAAAATAAATAAATAAAAGAAAAAATACAACCAAAAAAAGGGCATTCCCTTGTGTTAAAGCTCCAGGGAGCATGGAGTGAGCTTGAGTATGTCCTATGAAACATGGAGCTCCATGTTGACATATAAGTCTTTGAAGAAGGAGGAACTGCTGAAATAGTTCATCAGCATTTGTCCCTAAGACAGCAGTCTTTATAGTGGAAACACCTTAAGTAAATATTTGCTGTCTGTCTATAGATTAAAGGGGGAATATGGCAAATGCTGAAAAGCCATGCTCTTTGTGCCCCTCCCCTCCCCCAACCCCTCCCTGTCCTCCCCACACCCTGTACCCCCAACACTGTTGTCCATGTCTCTGAGTCTCATCTTTATGTCCCATCTATGTATGGAATCATATAGTTCTTAGTTTTTTCTGATTTACTTCTTTCGCTCAGTATAATGTTATCAAGTCCCATCCATGTTGTAAAAGATCCGATGTCATCATTTCTTATGGCTGAGTAGTATTCCATAGTATATATATACCAAAGCTTTTTAATCCACTCGTCCTCTGATGGACACTTGGGCTGTTTCCAGATCTTTGTTATTGTGAACAATGCTGCCATAAACATGGGGGTGCATTTCTTCTTTTCAAACAGTGCTATGATGTTCTTGGGGTATATTCCTAACAGTGGTATAGCTGGGTCAAAAGGCAGTTCAATTTTTAATTTCTTGAGGAATCTCCATACTGTTTTCCACAGTGGCTGCACCAGTCTGCATTCCCACCAGCAGTGCAGGAGGGTTCCCTTTTCTCCACATCCTCGCCAGCACTTATTCTGTGTTGTTTTATTGATGAGCGCCATTCTGACTGGTGTGAGGTGATATCTCATTGTGGTTTTAATTTCCATTTCTCTAATCATTAGTGATGTTGAACATTTTTTCATATGCCTATTGGCCATCTGTGTGTCCTCTTTGGAGAAGTGTCTATTCATTTCTTTTGCCCATTTTTTGATTGGATTGTTTGTCTTCCTAGTATTAAGTTTTACAAGTACTTTATAAATTTTGGTTATTAACCCCTTATCAGACGCAATGTCAAATATATTCTCCCATTGTGTAGTTTCTCTTTTTATTCTGTTCTTATTGTCTTTGGCTGTGCAGAAGTTTTTTAGTTTGATAAAGTCCCATTTGTTTATCCTGTCTTTTATTTCACTTGCCTGTGGAGACAAATCAGCAAATATATTGCTGCGACAGATGTCAGAGAGCTTACTGCCTATGTTTTCTTCTAAGATGCTTATGGTTTCACACCTTACATTTAAGTATTTTATCCTTTTGAGTTTATTTTTTTGAGTGGTGTAAGTTGGTGGTCTAGTTTTATTTTTTTGCAGGTAGCTGTCCAATTTTCCCAACACCATTTGTTGAAGAGGCTGTCTTTACTCCATTGTATTTCCTTACCTCCTTTGTCAAATATCAGTTGTCCATAGAACTGTGGGTTTATTTCTGGGTTCTCTGTTCTGTTCCATTGATCTATGTGCCTGTTCTTATGCCAGTACCATGCTGTTTTGAGTACAGTGGCCTTATAATATAACTTGGTATCTAGAAGTGTGATACCTGCCGCTTTATTCTTTTTTTTCAAGATTGCTGAGGCTATTCGTGTTCTCTTTTGGTTCATTATAAATTTTTGGAATATGTGTTCTATATCTTTGAAGTAAGTCATTGGTATTTTAATTGGTATTGCATTGACTTTATAAATTGCTTTGGGTAATATAGACATTTTAATGATGTTTATTCTTCCTAACCATAAGCACGGTATATGCCTCCACTTATTTGTATCTTCCCTGATTTCTTTTATCAATATTTTATAATTTTCCGAGTACAAGTCTTTAATCTCCTTGGTTAGATTTATTCCTAGGTACTTTATTTTTTTGGTTGCAATGGGAAAGGGGATTGATTCCTTGATTTCTCTTTCTGACAGTTCATTATTAGTATATAAAAATGCTTCTGATTTCTGAGTATTGATTTTATATCCTGCCACCTTGCCGAATTCATTTATCAGGTCTAGTAGTTTTTTGACTGAGACTTTAGGGTTTTCTATATACAATATCATATCATCTGCAAATAATGATAGTTTTACTTCTTCTTTTCCAATTCAGATGCCTTTTATTTCTTTTTCTTATCTGATTGCTGTGGCTAGGACTTCCAGAACTATGTTGAATAAGAGTGGTGAAAGAGGGCACCCCTGCCTTGTTCCTGATCTTAAGGGGATTTCTTTTAATTTTTGCCCATTGAGTATGATGTTGGCTGTGGGTTTGTCAGAGATGGCCTTTATCATGTTGAGGTATGTTCCCTGTATTCCCACTTTGCTGAGAGTTTTGATCATAAATGGGTGCTGGACTTTATCAAATGCTTTTTCTGCATCTATTGAAATTATCATGTGGTTTTTCTCCTTTCTTTTGTTTATGTGATGAATCACATTGATTGATTTGCGAATATTGTACCAGCCTTGCCTCCCAAGAATAAATCCCACTTGATCATGGTGTATGATTTTTTTCATATATTGCTGGATCCGGTTTGCTAATATTTTGTTGAGGATTTTTGCATCTAAGTTCATCAGGGATATTGGCCTATAATTTTCTTTTTTTGTGTGTGTTGTCTTTGCCTGGTTTTGGATTCAGAATTATGCTCGCCTCATAAAAGGAGTTTGGAAGTCTTCCTTCCTCTTGAATTTTTTGAAATAGCTTAAGAAGGATAGGAGTTAGTTCTTCTTTGAATATTTGGTAGAATTCACTTGTGAAGCCATCAGGCCTAGGACTTTTCTTTTTGGGGAGTTTTTTGATAGCTGTTTGAATCTCATTTGTTGTAATTGGTCTGTTTAGGTTTTGATTCTTCCAGATTGATTTTTGGAAGATTATATGATTCAAGGAATTTGTCCATTTCATCTAGGTTGTCTAGTTTTTTGGCATACAGTTCTTCATAGTATTTTCTTACAATATTTTGTATTTCTTTTGTGTCAGTTGTTATTTCTCCACTCTCATTTCTAATTTTTGAGTCCTCTCTCTTTTTTTCTTGGTGAGTCTCGTTAAAGGTTCATCGATCTTGTTTACCTTTTCAAAGAACCAGCTCCTGGTTTCATTGATCCTCTGTATTGTTTCTTTAGCCTCTGTGTCATTTATTTCTGCTCTGATCTTTATTATTTCCTTCCTTCTACTAGCTCTGGGCTTTACTTGCTGTTCTTTTTCTAGTTCTTTTAGATGCAGGGTTAAGTTGTTTATTTGAGCTTTTTCTAGCTTCTTGAGGTATGCCTGTAATGCTATAAACTTTCCTCTCAGGACTGCTTTTGCTGTGTCCCATAAATTTTGAGTTGATGTATGCTCATTATCGTTTGTTTCTAGGAATTTTTTAATTTCTTCTTTGATCTCAATGTTAACCCATTCATTGTTTAATAACGTGCTATTTAGTTTCCAGGTGTTTGAATATTTTTCAATTTTTCTATTGTGGTTGATTTCTAGTTTAATGCCATTGTGATCAGAGAAAGTGCTTGATATGATTTCAATCTTCTTAAATTTGTTGAGACCGCTTTTGTGCCCCAACATGTGGTCTATTCTAGAGAATGTACCATGAGCGCTTGAAAAGAATGTATATTCTGCTGTTTTAGGGTGAAAAGTTCTGAAGATATCTATTAAATCGAGTTGATCTAATATGTCCTTTAAGTCTGCTGTTTCTTTGTTGATTTTCTTTCTTGAGGATCTATCTAATGATGTTAATGGGGTATTGAAATCCCCTACTATTATAGTATTGCTGTTGATCTCACCCTTTAAGTCCATCAAAGTCTGCTTTATATATTTAGGTGCTCCTATATTAGCTGCATAGATAGTTATAATGGTTATATCTTCCTTTTGGATTTCTCCCTTTATCATTATGTAGTGACCTTCTTTATCTCTAACTATGGTGTTGGTTTTAAAGTCCATTTTGTCTGATATAAGTATTGTTACTCCAGCTTTTTTTTCCTTTCCATTTGCGTGAAATATTTTTTTCCATCCTTTTATCTTCAGTCTGTGTGCATCTTTTGATTTAAGTTGTGTCTCTTGTAGACAGCATATGTATGGGTCCTCTTTTCTTATTTACACTGCTACCCTATGTCTCCTGATCGGATCATTTAACCCATTAACATTTAAGGTTATTACTGATATGTAATTGTTTATTGCCATTTTTTTTCTTTGAAACTGTATTCCTCTTTTGCTATATTCTTTTTTTCCTTTGATCTGTTTACAACAGGTCCCTTAGCATTTCTTGCAGCCTTGGTTTGGTTGCAGTGAATTCCTTGAGGTTTTTTTTGTCTGTAAAGCTTTTTATTTCTCCTTCAATTTTAAATGATAACCTTGCTGGATAAAGTAGTCTTGGTTGTAGGTTCTTGTTCTGCATTACTTTGAATATTTCTTGCCATTCCCTTCTGGCCTCAAGTGTTTCTGTTGAGAAGTCAGAAGTCATCCTTATGGGGGCTCCTTTGTAGGTGATAGTCTTTTTTTCTCTAGCAGCTTTTAATATTTTCTCTTTATCATTTAGCTTTGGTATTTTAATTATGATGTATCTTGGTGTTGGTTTCTTTGGGTTTCTCCTTAATGGAGTTCTCTATGCTTCCTGAACATGTGTAATGTTTTCCTGCCTTAATTGGGGGAAGTTTTCCGCTATAATATGTTTGAACAAAGTCTGTATCCCTTGTTCTTTCTCTTCTTCTTCAGGAACCCCTATGATGCGGATGTTATTTCTCTTCATGTTGTCACAGAGCTCTCTTAAAGTTTCCTCAGACTTTTTGAGTCTCTTTTCTTTTTTCTGCTCTGCTTCCATGCCTTTATTTATTGTGTCCTCTAACTCACTGATTCGATTCTCTGCTTCATCCATCCTGCTTTTAATTCCTTCCATTGTATTCTTTATTTCAGATATTGTATTTGTCATTTCTGACTGATTCTTTTTTATTATTTCCATGTCCTTTTTTATATTTGTTATCTCTTTATTTAGGTTTTCGTAATGGCCATCTATGGTTGTTCTGATATCTTTGAGCATCCTAACAATCATTATTTTAAACTCTGCATCTGGTAATTTGGTTATATCTGATTCACTTAGGTCCTTTTCTGGGGATTTCTCTTGGTTTATTTGTGTTGTATTTCTCTGCCTTTGCATTTTCTCTTCACAGGAGTGGCTTTGATCATGTGCTTGGGTACACAAGCGTTGGTGGGCTTGGCCTTTGCCCCGCCCCCATGTGTGACGTTATGCTCGGTCCTGAGGGCACTGGCGAGCACCTTTGCTCAGCTGCGGGTCTCCGCCTGTTTCCGGGCTTTCGCCCTGCTCTTGCAGGAGGAGCCCACTCAAGGAATGGTTGCTAGCCTAGGCTCTACCGCCGGGCAGGACTGCGTTCCCAAGCTCAGCTCAGTAGTGGAACTCTGCCTCTTCTGGGCTTTTGGCTCCACCCTTGCGGGAGGAGCCGGCTACCAAGTCAGACCGCAAGCCTGGGTTGCAGGGGCGGGGCAAGGTTGTGCTCCTCTGCCCTTGCTCAGGGGCTGGTCTCCACCCTTTCCAGGGTTCCCACCCTTTTCCCCGCAGGCTGGATTACAGGCTGCTGACAGCTGAGCTTGACTGCTTTTGCATGCCCCCTTCTCCCCAGCTTTTGCATGCCCCCTTCTCACACCTGAGCCGAGTGGTGGCCACCCAGCTTCCGCCCCTGCCAGCAGAACCGTGCTTTTGTCTCCCGCTGCCGCCAGCCTTCCGGCGCGCCCTCAGCCACGTGAGTGGGGGCGTTGCAGCTCGGACCCTAAGACTCACTACTGTAGACCAAAAGCTCCCTCCTTCTATGCGACTCTGCTCTGAATGCCACGGGGGAGCTTGTTCGGCTGCTCTCCTGCTTTCCTTTGCTGGTATTGCTGTTTCCGGGGAAAATATTCACTTCAGCTTTGGGGAATGACTGGTCCCAGGGGTTAGGGTGGCTATCTCCCAAAATGCTTCTCCCTGTGCCTCCTAGATTACACTCTCTTCCTGTTACTCTGTTCCTCTCCTCTCTCTCCCCATCCCCAGGAGCCCCGGGTGGGTGGTTATGAGAGAGATGTTCTGTGCGGTCCCTTTAAGAAGGATCCTGGGTCTGAAAAATCAGACTCTTTCTCAAAAACAGTATCCCAACTTGTTTCCAGCTAAATACTGTCCTTACGCCTCTTCTGGGCTCTGGGGCTGCAGGCTGGGGCTTTGTTCCTGGGGCTCAGGACCCTTCCCCCTCTGCTAAACTCACTTTCCGCCACGCGAGTCTCTCCCTGCTGCCGTTCGCTCCGGGGAGCTGGGCAGCCCTCTCCGCGTTTCCCCGTTTCTGCTTTTTCTACCAGTCTCTGTGTGGCTTCTTCAGCATTCCTTGGTTGAAGAGTCCTCTTAGTTTAGTCCAAAGTTGGTTTTTCCAGATGATAGTTCATAAAATTAGTTTGTAATCCACTTTCGTTCTGGGAGGTAGATGTTGGTACGTCCGCCTAATCCAGCGCCATCTTGTCTCTCCTCCTTACATTACTTTTGAGTTAAGTTTTGCTAGCTATTGTCTCCCTAGGCTATGAGCTCCTTGAGGACAGAAACGAATGGAACGTTATTAATCTTCATCTTGTATTCCTGACCACCATTGGTATTTTAATAGGAATTGCATTGACTATATAGATTGCTTTGGGTAATATAAGCATTGTAATGATGTTTATTCTTCTTATCCATGAACACAGTATATGCTTCCACTTGTTTGTATCTTCCTTGACTTCTTTTTTCAATGTCTTATAATTTTCTAAGTAAGTCTTTTACCTCCTTGGTTAAATTTATTCCTAGATACTTTATTTTTTTTTCTTGTTGCAGTAGTGAAGAGGATTGTTTCCTTAATTTCTTTCTTTCTGCTCTACTTCTCCATACTTACCTCCAGAGGGAATGTATATTATATTGTAAAGCAAAGTGTATTATTAATTACATTAATTGGTTGCTTAATAAAGTAGTAAATAATGTTTATTGTGTTACAAGGTTTATAGAGGCATACATATACATGTATATGGAACTTTCATTCTATGTTATTAAAAATACTTAAATTAGCATATTGAGAGGATAAGGTCAGAGAGGTTCATATAGACACAGGTGAAGTAAGGAGGAGCAGATTGTGGATGGTTGTTGACATTCTTGCTACAAGAATGAAGTGAAGCAAGAACACAGTTGGCATTCAATTATGTGGAACAGAGGATGCAGTTCAAACTGTTACAGAGTCTTCACTTAGTCTAAGGATATTATAATACTTTTTTTTTTAAGTATATGCATGCTAGTTATTCATGGAGCAATGGTGGACTAGTTAAGACTACCCTGAAGTAAAATCTCAGTAATTAAGGGAATGGAGGTCATGGGTGGTAGGTGGGGAGGAAACATTGAAAAGAGACAAGGAGGGAAATTCTTTGCAGAAGGGTTAGGAGCCACACTGGACTTCATATTTGCGGATACTTGAGCATATTTTCTTCACTTTGTTGAGACTCGTCAGCCTAAATAAACTTGGTATATTGCCTCCAATTCGTCTCCTTAAATTGAAAACAAGCATAAATGGAAGTTTTTGCTTGTAAATTTCACAGTGGGTTTCTTTTTTCTGTTACACTATAAAAAAAAATAGTCTCATCTTTATCTACTTGAAAAATACAGTAAAAGCATAAATGACTCCTAATCTCATCATTTTGACTTAATTACTTTTAACATTTTGCATATTTGCTCGATCATGGTAATATATTTATAATTTTATACTTATTCTTCCACTTACCTTTCTCATAGGCATTTTCCTAACTCATTTAAATTCTTCATAAATATAACATTGATTCCTATGAAATATTCTACCTTATGGTTGCATAAAGATATTTTATTATTCTTTATTTTGTGTAAAGTAATCCAGAATAAGCCTCTAATGTTTTGTTTTTAGGGATAAGTTAATATTTGCCCTAAAACATAACTAATAATATAAATTCCCAAACAAAGATTATGATGCCGTCACGGGTTTTTTGGTTTGTTTGGAGTGGTTTTGCTTTTAAGCCATCTTTGATGTGTGGTGGCCAACCCAATATCTTGTAAGATTTGATTAAACTTTTGTAGGGAGAAGAGGACACAAGGCTATCTAACCAGAGAATCCTGTTGGTTCCACTCTCAAGCTAGATCTAGAATTTGAACAATCCTTACCAACTCCGCCTATATCACCTTGGATCATTGAAGTAACTTCCTAATTGTTCTCTTTGCTTTTTCTCTTGTCCCTCTCTACTCTGCTTATTACACAACATGATGTGTTCAAATGTGAGTCAGAGCACTTTGTTCCTCTGCTCAACACCCTCCAACCGAGTCCCACGTTAGGAGAGTAAATACCCAAGTCCTTGCAGGATGGGCCTTTCCTGCTGGGTGCAGCCATCTCCTGAACATGTTAGGCTCACTCCTCCTGCTTTATGGCCCTCAGGCTTGCTGCTTTCTCTTCTAGAATGCTTTTTCCCAATAGTCATTAGACTTGCTTCCTCATCTCTTTGTGTTTGTTCAAATGTCATTTTCCTAATGAGGCCTTCCTTAAATGGCACATTCAAAATCATAATCTCCCTGCTCCCTGTGCTCCATATTCTCCTTCCTTGCTTTATTGCTTTTTATAGGATTTATCTAACATTCTCTATAATTGATTTAGTTGTTCTTGTTTGTTTTTAATTTTTTATTTATTCACTTTATAGGGGAGAGAGAGAGACAGAAAGGGAGAGAGAGAGGAGAGAGAGACAGAGAGAGAAGGGGGGGAAGAGCTGGAAGCATCAACTCCCATATGTGCCTTGACCAGGCAAGCCCAGGGTTTCGAACCAGCGACCTCAGCATTTCCAGGTCGACGCTTTATCCACTGTGCCACCACAGGTCAGGCTTCATGGGTTTTGTTCATTATTCCCACTGCCTAATAACTTTCTTACAGAGCAACTATATTAGCCATGTTAGCAAACTAGCTAGCCCAAAAGACTGATGTAACCATAGGGTGCTAGACAGGATGAGACGTCTTTTATGGGTATCATCCAGCTCCCAGCACTGAGATTTTAGGAATGAAGGATGTTCACAGAGACAGGCTCCTTCTTCCAGACATGCCTTTGACTGACAGGGAGGATTACGTATAGAATTAGAGGTTTGCTTTTCTATAGGCATAACATGATACATTGGCCTTGATGAAGTATTTCTACATTCAAATAAGTAAAGTAAAGTCCCTGCCCTCCAGGTGCTCATTTCTATTTCTCCTCTTTCTAGGTTTTGAGGGAAAATTTTTCTTTTTTTGCTGTAGCTCAGAAGCCCTGGCAGACTTTCTAGTTCTCGCTGATACCATGCGTGGTAGAACAAATGCATAGCAGTGTTGACAAGACACAAGGGGCAAGCAGTGTATGCCCACAGCTTTGGGAGACTGGTGAGGACGGGTGCAAGGAGTCCCGTCCTTCCCCACTCTGTTGCTGTCTCTGGCTTTCCTCTCCAGCAGGGATTCCCCCAAGGCCTGACTGTCATAGCCAGAGTCTCCCCTGCCCGGGCTGGAGACTCCTTCCCCTCCACACAGGCTGGCTCTAATTTTCCATAGGGCGAGAAGTACTGAGGGTGCTGCCTTTCCCAGAAGTTTGGCAGCTGGTAGTCTTGTGAGTCAAGGTTCACGGCCCCCGGGGGTGTGTGGAGTGGCAGTGACAACAGCTGTGTTCCCAGTTTTAAGCAGGAATTTCTGGTTTGGGTGTCAGTCTGTGTAAATGACTGATTTAAAACAAAGCTACAGGGCTCAGCCAAGGACAAGCTTGCTAAGTGGGTCAGGTCAGGTTAGAAGACATTGTCAATCACCGCTTACCCAATCTATCTGTGAGTGCTTAGAGCACTTCCCTCACACTGTTGCAAATCTCTGCATTCATTTTGTCCTCACTAGCTTGTCCTTGCTGCTTAACTTTCTCCGACTGAAGGCAATGTGGAACAGCAAGAAGGATTCAACTCAAGCAGCAACTCATGCAGACTGAGATTTTTGTCTTTCTATAATTAAGGTGGCTCTACATACAACATTCTCTTTTTTTTTTCTTGCTATTTTTGGTCCATAGCTTTGAACTCTAATTTTGTCCCCCATTTTTTCTTCTTGTCCCACGCTTATTCTAACTACATACCAATTACTTTCATGATTCCTTCCTATTCTTTCACTTCCATTTTTAAACCATCACCGTGCCACTCAGCCATCCCCACATCGCTCTTTATTGTGTTTAATTCATCATGAACAGCAGTGGCTCTCACATGTGGTTCCTGCACTAGCAGTGCTAGTTTCACTTGGGAACTTAGTTAGACATGCAAATTCTCCAGCTTCTTCCAGATCTTATTCTAGACCAGAAACTTCCAGTGGGGCCCAACTACTGTTGTTCAACAAGCCCTTGAGATAAGAACCTCTGAACCTTTGATGAATGTCATAACCAGATTCACCACCTAAAAATTTTCATCAGTTGCCTCTTCGGCTCATACATCTTGAATGGCTCCCTGTTCCCTACAAGATTGAGTTTGATCTTGTAACTTCTGTTCTGCATTTCCTTTGCTCCGGTTGGACTCCCTGTTCTCTGGCATTTTTGCCATTCCATGCCACTGCCCTCCCCACGCTCTTCACACTTGCTCATATTCTTTATGTCTTCAGCCATATAACCCAAGTCCTACTCCTGAGCCAGCCTAGAGCTTCCTCCTCCTGAACCTATTCTGCTCTCATGCGCTTACATGGTTTAATGCACTCATTTCACATTTATTTATCCTGCCTTGTATTGACGACCATCATTTTATGTACCTGGATCTAGTTTCCCTAATTAGATTATAAGCTTCTTAAGGTTTTATATTAAACCTCCTATGTCATATTCACAATCCTTGATTTCTTTCTTATGCAGTACATCAGCCTTTCTAAAACTGGCCTGATAATAAGAACCCCTATTGCATCTGTGGGGAAAGGATTCTCGGAGCCCCACCATAGACCTTCTGGACTGGGAACTTTAGGGGAGATACCAGGCATCTGGGGCTTTCTGCCCTGGTAGCTGCCTGTGGCTGGCCTCTAGTCTTTGCTCTGCTCATGTCTGTCTAACTGCCTACCACAGTATAATTGACTATTCCCTGTGCTATTCTTTATATCCCTGTGACTTTTAACTACCCATCTGTTCAGCCAGTCCCCCAACCTCCCTCCCCTCTGGTAATCACTAGTTCTTTCTCCTGAATTGAAATAGTGTCTACAAGTCCATTTCAATTTTATGTGTTTGTTTATTTTGCTTGATTAAAAGAAACAAACAGGAAAGGAAAGGCCTTTGTTAGATCTGTGAGCTCCTGATACTTGCTGAATGCCTGAGTCTATGAGGGAGTTGGGGAAGAACAATGAGGGAAGGGAAATGGGGGTCAGATGCCAGGAGATACCAGCAAGGGGAGTCAGGAAAACGGCAAGTGGACAGTCTGATGTAATGACACCCGGCCTCTCTTAGGAGGGCCGGGCCAGCTGGTCAGTAGACTCCCAAGTAAGGTGGGCATGTGAGTAGAAATAAAAGGGAGGTAATGAGGAAATAAAAGTTCCTTTTCTTGTGTCTCACTCTGTGAACTGAGTGATTTTGACATTTGTAAACCACTGAAAGCCAGGAATTACTCCCTGAACCACACATTCCTGGAACCCCTAAGAAGGCTTCCCCCCCAAAAAAAATATCATTCAGGCCAATGTGTCACTTTCTAGATTAAAAAACTGAGCCCAGAAAGTGAACAACTTGCCCAACAATGTATTGCTTATTTTTAGACCCAAAACTAGGCTCTAGGTCTTCTGACTCAACCATCCTAGGCCTCTTTTTTAAAAATAATTATATTAATTTTTAAGAGTTTCTAGCTTATGGATCTTCATTTTACCTAGACATCAATAATAAATACCCAACTTGATCCTAAATTTTCAGAAGTGAGGCCTAATCCTTAAAAATGCTAGTAACTGAGATAAACTGAAATAATGATGTGAAAGCAACTTTCACAGTAACTGGCATATACCTCGCCTTTAGTGCCTATCTGTTCTAGTCTTGAATTATAATTCAGATCCTCACAAGAAAGTTTATCCATTTCCATTGTTTGTATAATTAAGGGTATTGGCTTTTGAGTTATTCAGATCTGAATTTGAATTTTGGTGCTGTGTACACGGTGTGATTTCGTCCATAATTGTTTAATCTCTCCAATCTTTCTCTACCTGTAAAATGGGAATAATAATACCTCCCCTGCTTGCTCTGAAAAGTTGATGTGCTCAAAAGTGTGTAACACAATGCCAGACAGACATTTAGTAAGTACTTAATGAATAGCAGTTGTTTTTATTACTGATTTACAAGAATCTTTCGTCTGATCTGTTCTCCTAAAGAGGCAGTAATGAAAAGAGAGTGTATCTGAGCCATCTGCGGGAATGTGAAGCTTGGACCCACCACTCAACTACTTGTGTGATCTTGGAAATGTTTTTTAACTGTTGCATGCCTCAGTACTTATCTCCAAATCACAGTTGCAGACCCTCCACCTCATTTGCAGGGTCGTTGTGGAGAACGAGTGGAGTAGTACCTGAAAAGTGTACTTAGTACAGTGCTTGACACAGCATACATGCACAATAAATGTTAGCTTAATATATTCATCTATTTCTTCCTGTACTTATTGGCCTTAAATTTTTTCCGACTTTGAAGAGAAAATCTTTACCTGTTGGCAAGACTGAACTTCCCTTTTTATCTATTTCTGTGTTGGAGTGCCCCTGATGGCTCTACCTCCAAGTCTTCATGTCATCCCTTCCTTTCTTGCTGTTAAGGTTGGAAGAGCCTTTTGCCCAGTAGTCAGAAATTAACCAATTACGCATGAAAGAAATAACCAATGGTAAAGGAACAAAAAGAGTGCTGGCAATCTATCTGATGTTTAGAGCAATTCTGAAAATGAAAAAAAAAACCAAAAAACTAGAAATTATAGGGGATATTTAAAAATGAGTTAATGATCTAGAAAGAATAGAAACTATGCTAAAATCTCTTGAAGTTAGCCCAATTTTCTTAATATAAGAAAGAAATACTAATATAGCATCTTTCGTATTATATATAATAATATAGCTCACCCAAGGATAAGTTCTTTTATTTGTTCCTTTCTACCTTCTGTATTTTTAACAGGTAGTTCTGAAAATTCTCAGTTTGGTGTATTTACCTATCGCTTCAATCCTGTTTGCGTTAGTTCTCTGTGTCAAGTTTCCAGAACATTGCCACCTCCCTATCTTTGTGTGTACCAAAGCCACGCTAACTGCCTGCTCCGCTACAGAGGTGTCCCCCCTTTTCCAAGGGGCCCAGAGGAGAGTGGCTCTATTCACAGCTCTGGGAGCCAATCCTGACTGGCCTAAACCTAGCTTGGTCTTATCATTGTCTACCAGTGATTGGTTTAGGCCTGGGCACATATCTTAATTCTGGCAGATGAAACATGAAGGGAAGCCTGCTTGTGGCCTCTAGGAAATGTATCTTAAAAATAAATTCATGGAAAGAAGCAGTACTTATTCTTCTACATCTGGTTATGTCTGCATTTAATATCATGAACTGCAGTAGCTTTCCTGCAACCATGAGGTAAATGAAAATTAGGACGGCAGACAACAGAGATGAAATATCCATGTGTCCTTCGTTTTGCTCCAGAGCATGAGGTTAATCCTGACGCCATTTTACCTTGGGAATTCTTATTATATGAGATAATAAAATTCCCTTAATATTTAAGCCAAGCTGAGTTATGTGTCATCTGTTATATGTAGTTGGAAGCATCTTAAATAACATACAAGCCCTCATTCTGCTTAGACAAAGACATCTCTCTAGGCCTCATACCTTCAATTTCTACTACGTTTGTGAAGCTGCCCAGAAAATCCCAGCTCAGAATAAGAATCCTCTCCTCTGAACTACTTTATTCATTCTGTTTTGGCATCCCTCTCTCTCTCTCTACTTGTTTCTGTAAATGCAAGACCCTATGATAACTTTTTGGCATTCTCAATATCTCCCACATCACCTGAAAAACACAAGCACTTTACCCTATGGTCAGTAGTACTGGTGGGGAGGGAAAGAGAACAATTCTGGCCTTGACAATCTACACATTGGTTTATACTCATATGTGTAAATGGTGGCATGTTTTAATGTAAAGTGTAGATTTCAGGGATGACCAACTTGACCCCAAACTCCATTACTTACTAACTACTGGTTTTAGACAATTTGCTTAACCTCTCTAAATTTCTGTTCTCTCTTATATAAAATACAGTTAGAGACACCTTGCAACATTATTTTGAGGATTAAATGAGCAATGAGTATAAAATGCCCAGAACATAGTGGACATTCAGTGATATCATGTATAATAGCTATCTATATGTATCTAGATACACAGCTTTTCCTTAATTTGGAGGGATTGCTAAAGAAGAAAATCCATGCAAAGAGGACAGTCAGCAGTGGGCAGTGAAAGAAGTGGAAGATACTTCGACATCATCTCACTAATATGTTAATTGTACAAATGAGGAAACAGAAGCCCAGAAATGTTCTAAGACTCACCCAAACTTTTACTGCTCTTTTTTTTAAGTGAGAGAAGGGGAGACAAAGAGATAAGCTCCTGCATGCACCCCACCTATATCTACCAGGCAAGCCCACTCCCAGCAATGCTTTGCCCATCTGGGGCCCTTGCAGGTTGCTTGGCAACCTAGCTATTTTTAGCACCTGAGGTGAGACTCCATGGAGCCATCCTTAGCACAGGGGGCCAACTCCAACTTGCTGGAACCAACAGAGCCATGGCTGTGGGAGGAGAAGAGAGAGAAAGAGAGTAAAATGGGAGAGGGGAAAGGGTGGAGAAGCAGATGGTCACTTCTCCTGTATGCCCTGACCAGGAATCAAACCAGGACTTCCACACATGGGGCTGACACTCTACCACTGATCCAATCTGCCAGGGCATGTTTTACTGCTCTTTGATGCATTTTAATGTACATAAGTGAGCTTCTCACCCCAGAACATGTGGTTTTGATGATTATAGTACATCTATTCCCCCCATTTTTTCTCTTCTGCTTGCCCTGAGGTTTGGATCAGGTGACAGAGGAGATCTCAATGTAAACTACTTTCAAGACCAGTCCAAGTGAAATTGAGTAAGAAAGTACCTGCCAGGGGGATCTACCAAAAAGATAAACATTATCCTACTCAAGAGACAGAACATAAACATTGGGAGTGTGAACTATTAACAAAGCAAAGACTAAGGGAAATGAGTATCATCTCTATTCTAATTTTGACACTAGGGTTGATGTTATAACCTCAGCAATTTAATTGATTTTATCCTCCTCATCTATAAACAGCTTGGCTATCTAAATCACATTTTCTCCTCGTTATTTAAAACATCACAATAAGTGGGAGAGGAAGTGTAGAAGCAAAGAAAATAAGAATTTCAAATGCCTTGGCCACCATTAAATTAACCTAAAATCAAACACCAGCATCCCACAGGACTCTTTTTATTTATTTATTTATTTTTATTCATTTTAGAGAGGAGAGGGAGAGACAGAGAGAGAGAGAGGAGAGGCAGAGAGAGAGAAGGGGGGAGGAGCTGGAAGCATCAACTCCCATATGTGCCTTGACCAGGCAAGCCCAGGGTTTCGAACCGGCGACCTCAGCATTTCCAGGTTGACGCTTTATCCACTGCGCCACCACAGATCAGGCCCACAGGGCTCTTGACTTGTTCAAACTCATCAAACTATTGACATTTGCTCAGAGGAACAATCACTCCTCTTTTGCAACCCAAGTGTAGAAGGATATGCAGAGGAAACAATGATTAGATTTTAGTTGTGTTTATTGGCCTCATATTTAGCCCAGTAAGTGTCCCTGGATGAGGAGACTGAATATGTTCCCAAACGTATAAATCATGACATGAACATTATGTCCTGAGGCCAATCATTGCTAGAATGGGGAGGGAAATGAAAGCCCAATTAGGTCTTGAGTTCACAGAGTAGGAGTCTTGGCAGTTGATGTACCTAGTTGCAAGAGAAAGGGAAGGCTGTTACTATTGTATGAGTGACTTGTGATTCACAATTATGTAGGTGAGCCAAGTACATGGTAAAATGAATCGGTATTTATACCTGAGTTAAGATATTAATTTCAGAAGTCAATCATTGATCTTGCCAATCTTTCATATTTCTTACTTCTCACTACCCACACCCTAGAAATACCAAAAGAAGAATGGGTATTCCTATAATTCTGCCAGTTTCCCCCATGGACTTTCCTGTCTTGTACTCTCCAGATTTACATCTATATTAATGATTCTGCTATTATCCACCTTTTTTAAAACAATTTTTTTTTCATTTTAAACTCAACCATTTAAATTCTTCTATATATCTAGCATTTTCTTTTTAAAACATTTTATTGAATTTGTTGAGGTGTCACTGGTTAACAAAATTATATTGGTTTTAGGTGTACAATTCTAACTTTTTCTTTATTCCTTCCTGTGTTAGGACAGATCATAGTTCATCTATTTTGTTACAAGGAGAATTTCTCCTTTAAACTGTTCCTTGAGAATTATAATTACTATTGTTTGGCTTATTTGAATAAAACCTATTCATAGAGTAACATTGAAGAATGTTTAGGACAACACATTGATGGGCAAAGAATTGGAGGCAGTCTGGGTGTCCAGCAAGGGGGAAATGGGGGAGTAAATATGGGGAAAGCTATCAATGATAGACTGGATGTCCATGGACCATCATGCATAGATCTTCGAAAGAGTGAAGAAACCTAATGAACTTTAGAGTACAGTAACATCTGTCTTAATGAGTTCACACAGAAAACACATTTTATATATATATAAAGAAATGTAAAATAAAATGATGCATGTCAAATATTAAAAATGGATGCATATTTGGAGGGAGGCAATGGCAATGGAGAAAAGGAGATAAGTAATAAGTTTATATAAAAATCAAGAGAAGATATATGCATGTATCAGTGATGGTAATGTGCCATAAATGGGACGATAATGCGATAAGCATAAGTTAACTCAAGGCTCTGTCTGCACTTGAGGTTCCAAATAAATACATAAATAAATAGCAAAAGAGGAAACTATCTATAGTGGGAGAGTTGAGAGCTGTTCTTGACTGGGCTGGTATAAATCAGAGGTGCTGTTTCTATCAAGGGACAGACGACACTTCCTAGAAATTATACTATCTAAAGCCAGGCAAATGACATTCTTGTGGGCTGCTGGTGTTTTATTTACTTGGTAAATTGATGTGAATGCCAAACTGATTACCGTGCTGGCAGAGATAATGACTGAGTTCATACAACTGTAGATGGATGGCAAATATATTGAAGGCAATTTTTCAGCATTCTGTTAGAAATAATAATGCCTTAAATTTGCATGATATTTTATATTATTCAAAACACTTTGAGTTTATGATCCCATTTGATTCTTTTGAAGACAAGTAAGTGAGATATACATTTCACAGATGATGACTGTGAAACACAGAGTGGCTCAGTTCCTGTCCCAAGGTCACACAGTTAGTAGAAGGCCCTATCTAGAACCCATGTTTCCTGAGCAACTGGTATACTTCTGTTCTTCTGGTGAGGATACAGAGCTGACTGGGGCATACCCCTTTTTGCTTTGATTTCCAGGAAGCTCAGAGACAGATTTGAAGGTCTTCTGAAAGAATGATATCTGCTTTTATGATCTGCATATTTGTATTCTTTTCCCCTTGGTCTTGAACTCCCCCCCCCCATTTTTCCTTATCACAATATAAGATTCCCACTTATATTTTATCTTCATATTATTCTATGGCCACTACAGACTATATTAAATCACTTGTAGAAGGAGTATAAATAAATACATAAATGTAAAAAGGAAGGGAACCCCACAACACTAAAATAAAGCATATTTTCCTGGAAAGGAGATAAAATAGCTATCTCTGATGAGGCTGGCTACATTTAGCAAACCCTTGTGTTTAGTTAGATAATATATTACTTGGTTAGTATTTTAATAACTGTGGTTAATAAGAGGACAGTATCTACAACATTGAATAAAAAGCATGATTATAGGTTTTGAAATTTAACAAATTAAAATTACCTTAGCTCAATATTCCCTATTGCTTTATGGATGAAGAATGGCCCACAGTGAAATCACCCACTCTGTAGTGGTCTTGTTTATGAGTGTCAGATTAGGATAATGAGTTTGTGACTTTTGTCCTCCATTCATTATTTAGGTTGCCCTTTACACTGGATTATCTGTCCTCAACTTACTTCATTTCCTTCATCACTCCCACTTCCCACCTGGCCTCTTACATGCCAGGAGTCACAAACTTCCTGCCGAAACTCACACTGGGTCCTCTGATGGATCCTCCTCACTATTTCTCTTTACATCATTTCTCTTAAAAAACATTCCTTGATTTGGGCACCTTGGTGGTCCTATCACTCAAGCAGAAGCTCCTTCACTGAGTTTTATAGCATTTTGAATATGCCCCCATATTATAAAATTAATGGCTTTTTTATTTGTCTCGCCTGCTAGATTGTTAACTCCTGATGTCAAGATATATTTTCTAGGCCATCCTGTGGCCTAGTACAGTGGTTGGCACATAGGAAGAATTTAGTTTAGCTATGAAAATCAGTGCAGCTGGTTGAAATGATGTCCAGTACATTGCCACATGCATCGGTCAACAAGACAGTCTGCCAGGGCACGGCCACAACTTATTCAGGTGTGCCTCCGTTGGCCTGATCGCTTCTCGTTGGGCTGCTAGTAACAGTAGCTCCTTGCTTTTCCTTTTGGTTGTACTTTGGTCTCTTTACTCTCAAGTTTTATAATGATGCAGCTTAGCTTATCTCAAAGCCTAGATGCTTGCTTTAAAAGTTAGTTTAATTGTCACTATTTAATTTAAAAACATACCTTTTTTCCTGGCAAAAAGATGTGAACATCAACATCTTCATGTACTAAAAATATTGAGGCTTTTAAAAATAAAAATATTTAGATAAAAATTAGAGGACTCAAGTAAATAAAATCATAAATGAAACAGAAGGAGTACCAACTGACACCAAAGAAATACAAAGGATTATAAAAAAATGTTATGAACAACTAACTATATGCTATCAAATTTGACAATCTGGATAAAGTGAATAAATTCCAAGAAACATACAATCTTCCAAAACTGAGAACCTGAATAGACAGATTACAACTAATGAAATTGAAGTAGGTATTAAAAACCTCTTAGCTAACAGAAGTTCTGGACTGGATGGCTACACAGGTAAATTCTACTAAACATTCAAACAAGAACAAACATCTCTCCTCAATTTTTTCCAAAAAATTCAAGAGGAAAGCAGACTCCAAGCTTATTTTATGGGAACAGCATTATTCCAATTCTAAAACCAGATAAAGACACTACAAGGAAAGAAAATTTTAAGCCAATGTTCATGATGAACATAAATGCTAAAATTCTCAACAAAACATTAACAAACCAGATACAGCAATACATTAAAAAGATCATACGCCATGATCAAGTAGTATTTATTCTAGGGAAGTAAGATTAGTACAATATCTGCAAATCAAAATTGACATGATATATATACCACTTAAACAAAATAAAAAAATAAAAATTATGTGATCATATCAATAGATGCCGAGAAAGCATTTGATAAAATCCAGCACCCATTTATGATAAAAACTCAGAAAACTAGGAGTAGAGGGAACATATCTCAACATAATAAAGGTCATATATGACAAACCCACAATCAACATTATATTTAATGGGAAAAACTACAAATGTTTTCCTTAAGATCAGGAACAAGACAGGGATGTCTTTTACCACTCCTATTAAACATAGCACTAGAAGTCCTAGCCACAGCAATCAGACAAGAAGAAATAAAAGGCATCCAAATTGGAAAGGAAGAAGTAAGGCTGTCATTATTTGCACATGACATGATACTGTATATACAGAATCCTATGAACTTCACCAAAAGAACTACTAGAACTGATCATTAAATTCAGTAAGGTAGCAGGATACAAAATAAATATCCAGAAAACAGTTGCATTTTTATACACCAAAAATGAATTATTAGAAAGGGAAAAAGAAAACAATCTCATTCACAATTGCTTCAAAAAGAGTAAAATACCTAGATATAAATTTAACCAAGGATGTAAAAGATCTGTACTTAAAAAATTATAAGACACTGAAAAAGGAAATTAAAGAAGATACAAATAAGTGGAAGCATATACCGTGTCCATGGATAGAACAGTTAGTATAATTAAAATGCCCATATTATCCAAAGCAATCTATAAATTCAATGTAATACCTATCAAGAAGCCAGTGGTGTATTTCACAGAACTAGAACAAACACTCCAAAAATTTATATGGAACCACAAAAGACCTGGAATAGCAACAGCAATTTTGAGAAAAAAAGAACAATGTTGGAGGAATCATACCACCTGATATTAAACTATACTACAAGGACATCAATACAGCTTAGTACTGACATAAAAGCAGATATATAGATTAGTGGAACAGAATAGAGAGCCCAGAAATAAACCTACACCTTTATAGTTATTTAATATTTGACAAAAAGATTAAAATATACAATGGGATAAATGTGGTATATTTAATAAATGGTGCTGGGAATATTGGATGGATACATGCAAAAAAATCAAATCAAACTGAACCACTTTCTTACTCCATACACAATAATAAACTCAAAATGGATTAAAGACTTACATGTTGACTCAAACCATAAAAATTTTAGAAGGAAACACAGGCAGTAAAATCTCAGACATATTTCATAGCAATATTTTTTCAGATATACACCTCAGAAAAGAGAAATAAAAGAAAAAGTAAACAAATGAGACAACATCAAACTAAGAAGTTTTTGCACAGCAAAGGAAACAATCAATAAAATGAAAGACAACCCACTGAATGGGAGACCATATTCACTGATATGTCTGATAGGGCTTAATATACAAAATTTCCAAGGAACTTATAAAACTCAACACCGAAAAAAAAACAATTCAATTAAGAAATGGGCAAAGGATCTGAATTTCTTCTCCAAAGAAAACATACAGATGGCCAATAGACATATGAAAAGACGCTCAATGTCACTAATCATCAGAGAAATGCAAATTAAAACCACAATGAGATAGCTATCACTCACACCTGTCAGAACGGCTATCATCAATGAATCGACAAACAAGTGTAGTCAAGAGTGTGGAGAAAAGGGAACCTTGTGCACTGTTGGTAGGAATGCAGACTGGTGCAGCTACTGTGGAAAGCATGTTACCTCAAGAAAATAAAAATAAAACTTTTGACCTAGTAATTCCACTTCTGGGAATATATCTAAGGAAACCTGGACACTAATTCAAAAGAATATATTCATTCTTATGTTCATTGCAGCATTATTTACAATAGCTAAGACTTGGAAGCAACCCAAGAGCCCATCAGTAGATGAATAAATTAAAAAGCTGTGGTACATTTACACACTGGAATACTACTCAGCTGTGAAAAAAGAAGGAAATCTTACTTTTTGTGATAGCATGGATGGACCTGGAAAGTATTATGCTAAGTGAAATAAGCTAGTCAGAGAAAGACAAGTACCATATGATTTCACTTATATGTGAAGCTAATAAAAAAACAACAACTAAAAAACAAAGTAGAAACAGACTCATAGATATGAAGAACAGACTGATCACTGTCAGAAGGAGGGGGATTGGGGCTGGGTGAAAAAGGTGAAGGGATTGAGCAAAGAAAAACTTAAAAACACAGACAACAGTGTGGGGATTACAGGAGGGAGAGGAAGGTGCGGGGATGTGGAGCAGGTAGGAGGATAGATGGTGATGGAAGGAGACTTGACTTGGAGTAGCGAACACACAATGCAATATTTAGATGATATATGTTGTAATTGTTCACCTGAAACCTATATAATTGTATTAACCAATATCATCCCAATAAATTCAATAAAAAAATTTTAAAAATAAAAAATTAAAGTATTTTTATCTAAAAGAAGTTTATGTTTTATAAAATATGTCTGTGTGTATACATGTATACATATAAATATATGCATATATACTTATAAAATATGGTTTCCATATTCTTAAGTGTACAAATTGAGTCTGGCTGAACTTTGAAGTTTTACTTTCACAAGTTGAAATTAATTTGAACTCTTTGTACAATAGAAAACCAAGAGGTAAAAACTGGGTTTTTTTTTTTTTGTTTTTTTTTTTCATTTTTTCTGAAGCTGGAAACGGGGAGAGACAGTCAGACAGACTCCCGCATGCGCCCGACCGGGATCCACCCGGCACGCCCACCAGGGCGACGCTCTGCCCACCAGGGGGCGATAATCTGCCCATCCTGGGCGTCGCCATGTTGCGACCAGAGAGCCACTCCAGCGCCTGGGGCAGAGGCCACAGAGCCATCCCCAGCGCCCGGGCCATCTTTGCTCCAATGGAGCCTTGGCTGCGGGAGGGGAAGAGAGAGACAGAGAGGAAAGCGCGCGGATGGGTGGAGAAGCAAATGGGCGCTTCTCCTGTGTGCCCTGGCCGGGAATCGAACCCGGGTCCTCCGCACGCTAGGCCGACGCTCTACCGCTGAGCCAACCGGTCAGGGCCGGTAAAAACTGGTTTTAAAAATAAAGTTCATGCTTGTTATTATGCATGTAGGCATTCCTTCATTGTGCAAACATGATCAAATCCAGGAGTGGAGTAAGTGCTGGAATGCAAAAATAAATAAGACAGTGCCTATTCCCCCAAGCTGGTGGGGGCCCCACAGAGCTGGAGTGGGAGTGGGGTGTAAGGGCCAGGCAGGAAGGACTGTGTACTCCATGCTGTAGAGTCGGTTCTCTTCCTGCCATCAGCCTGGGATCATCATAGGCTTTAAAGCATGGTAGAGACACGATCTATTTGCACTTTAAAATGTCCCTTTCATTCTTTGAGAAAAACAGACTAGTGGAGATGTAAGCACATATATTATTGTTAAAGACTAGGACTGAGATAGGGAGGGCTTAAACTATGACAGTGGACTAGGGATGCAGAGAAGATAATGGGTTCAATGGTTAAGAGGTAAGCCAATAAAATGGCCTCTTTAATTGGGGAAGGTAGAAAAGGAAATGGACAATTGTTAGGTTTCTGGCTTGGGCAGTATATATGGGAATAAGGAACACAGAAGATCAAAATAAAATAAGAATCCAGGTGTAAAATTAACTACCACTCAGAAACAGCTACATGTGAAAGTTAAAGTCACGTTAAGGATTATTTAAAGTCAAGATCCTGAAAACAGCACTTTAAACTGTACCTCTAATTGGACAGCAGGAAAGTGTATCATACTTCTTTGGTCAGGCTATGATCTTCACGCTTAGATCATTGAACACAATTACGTCGTTTGAGTGGGAAGCTGAAGCTGACCAAGCCTGGGTCCAGCCGTTCTGAACTGCAGTGTGCTGCGCTACTTGGGTGTCTGTGCTGGTTACCATCAACATAGGGATCACCTGAGATTGGTAATGCACCAGACTACTGCAAACATTACCACCTAGTTGGAAGCAATAACATTTATTTCTTCAAGTTCAATGTTTTAAGTTCCCAGCTCCTATTCCTGGTGAATCATTTTGCAAATGTATGTCACACAAACTTCCAAGTTGAATAAGAGAGTATGAATAACTAATACAGCAAATAATGTTAAACAAATTAAAACATAACTTCCATAGCTGAAAACCTTTTTTTAAAAACAATTTTTATTTAATTGAGGGAGAAAGAGAGGAAGAATAGAGAGAGAGAGAGAGAGAGAGAAGAAGGCAGAGAAAGGCAGAGAGAGAAGCATCAAGGCAGAGAAAGGCAGAGAGAGAGAAGCATCAATTTGTTGTTCCACTTAGTTGTTCCATTTAGTTGTGCACTCATTCATTGCTTCTCATATATGCTCTGCTCAGGAATTGAACCTATAACCTTGGCACACTGGGACAATGCTTTATCCACTTAGCCACCCAGTCAGGGCCTAAAACCTTTTTAAAGAAAGGTTTTATTGGACCATATGCTAGCCAGAAAAGGACTAGATCCTTGGGCATAAAATCTAAACCACCAGCAGCAGGGCTACATGGAGCAGGCAGCATAGCCACCATCCTGAAGTTGACAAGCACTTTTATACACTATGTTCTGAGGAAGAAAGATTTAGGTTGTTTTGAAAGAATTTACATTGGCTACAGATAAGGGGGGAGGGAGTGGCGCATGGGCAATTCTATGGTAGGTGCACAGTCTGTAAGGAAAAAACATTTACTACTTTTGATTGGTGAGGGGCAAGAGTCCTGAAGTTTTCGCATATGCACGATGTGGTAGGTCTGGTGGTTGGCTTATAGAAGCTTGGAAATTGATTTAAATCTCCAACATACATTCAAGAATGTCGGCCGTCTTTTGTTCATTGGCACACATCTATTAACTAGTTAATAATTCTTGTCTTCCTCATTCTCTGGCTGCTGTAATTTAATTTAGAACATCTCAAAATTTTTCTTCTGTCGATAGTAATAGCTAAAATGTGTTGAGCACATTAATCATCACAGCATCTCATAGAGGTAAAAACTACTGTATTACTATGACCATTTTGCAGAAAAGGAAGTTGAGTCACAAATTTACCCAAAGCCATCTGCTAGTAAGTGGTTCAAGTCAGTACAGACCAATACCATATTTTTAATCATTATCCTCAATGTTATAATTGCGATGCCCAAATAAAAAGTAAAAAGCCGGCCCTGGCCGGTTGGCTCAGCAGTAGAGTATCGGCCTGGCGTGCGGGGGACCCGGGGTTCGATTCCCGGCCAGGGCACATAGGAGAAGCACCCATTTGCTTCTCCATCCCCCCTCCTTCCTCTCTGTCTCTCTCTCTCTCTTTCCTTCCCGCAGCCAAGGCTCCATTGGAGCAAAGATGGCCCGGGCACTGGGGATGGCTCCTTGGCCTCTGACCCAGGCGCTAGAGTGGCTCTGGTCTCGGCAGAGCGACGCCCCAGAGGGGCAGAGCATCGCCCCCTGGTGGGCAGAGCTTCGCCCCTGGTGGGCGTGCCGGGTGGATCCCGGTAGGGCGCATGCGGGAGTCTGTCTGTCTCTCCTCGTTTCCAGCTTCAAAAATAAAAAAATTAAAAAATTAAAAAAATTAAAAAAAAGTAAAAAGCCAAAATGTAATCTGATGGACAGTGGCTCATTATTTTACTGTTACAATTCAAGGAAAGAAAAACTCAACATATGTTGGACAAGGGGCAACAAGTAAATGGTAGCTACAGTTAGTGACAGAAGTCTGTTATTTATAAGAATTCCAACATCTGTATTATAATCCCAGGATCATTAATCAAGTCACAGCATTTTCAAGCTCGAAGGAACCGATTGCTTTCATTACAACCAGTTTATTTATTATTTATTATTGTCCATTTGGGGAATAGTTTGTCTTTCACTGAAGGTTAAAATCTTACTTATAAAGGCTGTGGATCTGTTGCCTGCTATTATTCATGGTGAAGGCCAGGAAGAAGTTCAGGCAGCAGCTCCAATAAACTAAAATAAATACCACATAATTTATATCTTTGGATGATGAAGTGTGTCCTCAGGTCCTTATCCAAGTAATTTCTGTCTAATATTACTTCCCCTGAAGCCACACTGGGCATGAGATATAGTTAGTTAGAGTGATGGTCCTGGTTTGCCAAAGAACCTGGTTTTAGCACAGAAATTGTCAAATCATAGGAAACCTCTCAGTACGGGCCAGTGCCTTGGGCCTGAGCAAACCTAGCTAGCTGGTGTCCTTTGCACATACATTTGATCGACTGTACTGATAAAGGTGATCCCGATGCTGGTGAAATGCCAGGAAGTGTTTCTCTGGAGCCTCTGGTTTGTATTTACCTGCCGTCAGTGTTTAATTCTCGTTTCCCCCTTAGCTTCCCTAGTCTTTCTAGTTTCTGAGTCTCTCTCCCTCAACTCAAACAAATATCTGGATCCTCGTTTGCATTTTAAAACTCATTCATACTAACATATTATTTCTCCCAGTTTTGATTATAAGCCCTTTATTCTCAGTTCTTAAAGATATTTCAGGGACTCAGTACAGGTGTGGTAGGTTACTGTTTTAAGGTTAGGCATGCCCTTATGCAGGCAATCACATTGGAGTAGCACTTGATATTTTTAAGACTCTTCAGGGAAGTGGTTCAGAAAGACAGGTCACACTCAACTGCCTCTCTGCAACTTTTCCACTACTTTACCCAAGATTCCACTCCATTCCATGCCCTTGATCCTCCTTTACGCATTGTGACTACAGGCCAAAATAGGCTGTGCTCAGCCTTCAGAGATAGAAAGAGCCAAGGAGAGTTTTACAGGACTGAAACCACAAGATATCAAGACCCCTTGTTCCTCCTTACTGCAATTTGAAGCAACAAAGGAAGATTAAATAGGCACAGGTAGATTTGTTCTTGAATGACCAGAATCAAGGAGTCTCTTTCATGACCAAGGGCTTTTCTTGTTTCTAGGGCTGTCTTGATGCCCTTAGGACTTTAGTGATCTTCATGCACTCCTATTCTCGAAACTGATATTGTCAGGAAGAGGCAGAAAAGAAGACAAATGTTCCAGAATCCTGAAGAATGTGCATCCAAAGAGATTCACTAGATAGGAAGGTGGAAGAAGGTTCAGGGGAATTTAAATTAAGAGGCAGGTGAGGAAAGTGTCGAAAGCTTGGGAATTCTAGCTATTAGGGTATGAGCTACTAGAAAGTCCGGTGGTCATACGAAATGACCGCTGTTCTAGATATTATAAATTGTAATTAAAATGATTTGTACAAAGGTGTCTGCTAATTCAAACTGAATTACCCAGGGCAGGCGGGGAGGACACCCCTTTGCTTACTGCTCCACGGGGTTTCCCCCTTCTACTTGCTTAATTGCTTAAAGTAGAGTACAATGAAGGAAACCACTGGCGGTACATTTCTTAAGAGCCACCGCTAGCTCCATAAATAAAGGTGATTTAAATAATAAAATGTTAATTCACATGTCAAAGATCTCTTTGTACACAACATTTCTTGTGTAGATCTTTCCATCATTTTTAAGCTCGCCTTGCAGAGGACCATCAATTATTTTTAATTTATGTCCGTTCTTTCACGAACTCTTGAACAGGCAACATAAAGTTGACCATGTCCAAATGCAGGCTCAGGTAAAAAAATGCCAACACGCTTAAGCGTTTGGCCCTGAGACTTATTGATGGTCATAGCAAAGGCAAGTTTTACAGGAAATTGTCTACGTCTCAATTGAAACGGCAACCCTGTTTGAGATGGAGCCAAATCAATTCTTGGAATGACATGTATTTCACCTTTAGAGGATCCAGTCAAACACTTAGCTATTATGACATTATTTTTCAATTGGAGAACCTCTAGTCTTGTACCAGTGCAAAGACCCCTTCTGGTGTTAAGATTTCTTAACAGCATAATAATTGCTCCAATCTTTAACCTCAATTTGTGAGGTGGTATGCCAGAAGGCGGGACTATTTGAATGCCCTGGCAACTTCACCCCATTGGCTAGTACAGTTACGCAAGCAACAAATAAGCTATCGGTGACAAACAGACACTTAAGCTGCATATAATAAAGATATTGTGTTTAAAACGTGTGTTTGTAACAAAGATGATGATAAACATGGGTATGGAATATAATTGAAATTGGATGAGCAGAATTGGAAAGTAGGCTCAGTATGTGAAGGAATTCTAAATGTCATCACTTAATGTGAGGTGATTATAGTTTTCAGGAAAAATAGTATATGATTTTGCAGCATAATAATCTTTATATCCATCAAGTTAACCTGGTTGCTTTTTGTGATTAGAACAGAAAATCCTATTTGTGTGTTCACTCTGTAAATTTTTACTCCCGTACAATCCTTTATTCATCACTGGAAGCTGCCTAGCAGGAATTCCTTAGAATGCATTTTAAATACAATATATCTGTGATGCTGGGCCTTGAGCTGAACATTTTACAAGTATTGGCTTATTTAATCCTGACAACCCTTCTCTGATGTACTATTATGAAACCCATTTTACATGTAAGAAAATGAGGCAGAAGGAGGTTAAAGAATACAGACAAAGTGAAACAATGAATAAATGGCACTGGAAATGGGATCTGAACCCAGGCAGTTTATCTCTGGGGTCTATGCTCTGCTCTTAATTTTGCCTATTCTAGAACTTCATATAAATAGAACCACGTTGTATGTTGTTAATACTTGATTTTAAAATGTAATTTTATTTTTAATAGTTTGAACTTTTTCTTGAAAAATTTCTAAAGAAATTATTTGTTTACTGAATTATCGAAATAGTAACATCTATTCGATAATTAAGAGGAGAAGCACCTCTTAATTGCCTCCTCAATTTCTTATTTATGTATGTCTATGTGTGTGCATGTTCATGTGTTCCAATTACACTTTTTTTCTATAAAGAATCTCTAAACCTCATGAAGAAACCTTTTGAACTGTTTCATGCACCTGGTGTCACACTAGGACCTGGGTCTGGCCTTGAACCCAGTAGGTGCTCAATAAATACATGGTAAATAAGTACATAGCTAAGTCAACAGCAGTAATTGCCAAAATTCCAATTGCTTGAGTGATAAAAGATTAAATCGTGTTGTCCTTCCTACCTGTGCTGCATTTTGTCATTCACGCTTTCTAACCTGTAACCCATAACACAATCATGCGGCAGTAGGTGTCTGACAGCTTCAGCGTGAGCTTTCTGTAGCAATCGGAGCAGCTGGTGCAGCATCTTGCATCACCATGGACCTGAAGCACATACCCCACTTAGTCCCTAGACTTTGGCTGGTAACTCTACCTTCAAGAATGTCAGTATTAAGTCCCAAAGATGGACAAAACACAATTTCTTTTCCCTGAATCCAAATTTTACTAACCTCTCTGAATAATGATGACTTATATTGAAGAACATATACACTGTGTAATTCCAAAATCTAGAACATATACACTGTGTAATTCCAAAATAGAAAAATCTAAGTTTGTGTCTATAACCAGTACTGGGTATAAAAACACTAGTCCACAATGGAAGTTTTGAAAGAGGACTCTAGATGGTTATGAGGGAGGAAGAGTTATAATTGTCGGGTTCTGGCATTAGTGACGATGGCCTCTTGGCAGCTCCTAGGTCATCTTCTTGGGAGGCTAGTTCAAATATGAATATTTGCACCAGTTACAAATGAACTATGAATTTAAAACATTGAGAAAACAAACTTTCATAACATATTTAAAAAGCTAAGTTTACCTTGTGTTGATTTCATCTTTTCCTAAGTATGTTTCTCATTTATTTAATTTCTTTATTTATGCACAGCTAGAAGTGGCCCATAATCCTTGAACCCTAGTCCTTAAAGAAGTAGAATGTAGAAAGCAGGTAACCAGTATGTAAGTTCTCAAGCCTCCAAATATGATGGGAACGTGCCAAAAAAAAAAAACAAAAGGCAACTTGAAGTGGCTCCGACTGGCTAACTCTGATACACTCGAAACAACACAATTAATAATGTGTTCATTACTATCACAATTAATGATAGTAATGAATTATAACCCATGAATGAAACAAGAATCCGTGGGTCTCTGCTGATGTAAGTAAATCACTGAATAAATAATTAAATGAAGGGTAAGAAAAAGATATTTTTTAAAGTAGGATTCTAAGTAATAAGTATAGAAAGAATGATGGAAATAGAAAAATCTTGTTTGGCAAAAACCACAATAATAATTGTTTTAGGCAAGAATCATCAATGGATGCCAAAATTAGCACATGGTAGTATTTACATAGGCTCAACGTATCTTCTCACAAGATAATTACTCATTACAAAGAGAAAAATTGTAACATTTCAGTCCAGTAATCTGGCAGAAACCACTTTAACCAAGAGACCGAAGTTAGCCTCAACATTAAAGGGATAAATTGATACATGTGCCTATGTGGCTTCTGATAACCCCCATGAGGAGAACATAACATCATTTCTATGGCATTCTCACCAAAAAAAAAGTACATAATCTAAATTTAATCATGAGCAAACATCAATCAAATCCAAACTGAGAGATATCCTTCTAACCATAGACTTATACTCTTCAAAAGTGTCAAGGTCTTAAAAGATAATGGAGGGTGTATGGAAATTCTTTCTACAGGTTTTGCAACTTTGTGTATGTCTGAAATGATTTTGAAATAAAATATTTAAAAAGAAAACCTAAAACAAAACAAATTCCTTTTCCTTTTGTCCATCATAACCTAATATTGCTCAAGTAACCAGGTTGAAAATGTGCTAACAAAGAGTGTGCAGGCTACGAATGATTAGAGAAGCTACCTCAATCAGCATTGCTCCCTGAATCATGAGGAAAATTCCATTAATCCCCCACATTACAGAACAAGCTTCAAGCTGTGGGTGAGAAACTGATTTCCACTTCTACCTAGTTGGAGTAAATCACTGGAGGCAGTCTCCCTGAATTTAGAGGGAGAAAAAGGCATTGACAACCAATCTGGCCTCTCAACCACAACTTGTCAAAAGGTACTGCCTGCCAGGAGCTTTCATGGGTAAAACAGTATTTGACTGGCTTTTGACTAAGTCTTCTCTATTATTATTTATTCTTATTGTTACTGTTATTGTGCTTGATTGTAATGAAATCCCCAGACCGCCATCTAGTGTGTTTGTAAGGCCCACAGAAGGGCTTTGGGGCCACATATGGGGCTGTACCTAGTTGGATTCAAGAGTGGGAAAAGTTTTCAACCTCGAATATGGCCCATTCCTTGTGAAGCTCTCTATAATTGATTACTGTGCTTCTCTCTCACCTCTCCCTAAAGATGGCAAACACAGATTCACACAAATTTCCTTTCTCTACTTACCCCAAACCTTATTAAGCCATCACAGATCTTTTTTTTCTAGGGAAAAAACATCATTCAGTGACTTACCCATTTTAAGCAAATAGGTTCAGCAAAATCTAATTCCACACAAGTTTAAAAGTAATATATAATATATATTATATATATATATATGCAATATATATAAACAAGACAGTGTGCGTTTATTTTTCCCCTGTGCTTCTTTTCATTTCTAGTTTGCACTTGAAATTTCACCGTGATGTCTCAGGCAAGTACTTAAGCCTGTCTTAGGAACCAAATTCAAGGGAAAGCTCTCCTAAGTAAAGATTAAACCCTCACCCCACTGCCACCTGCGTCCTTCTCATGATTATGCTGTATGGGTGACCTGGGCATAAGTGTCAACCTTCCTGAAGTTTCATGATCAGGGATGGAAAAGAAGATAAATGGGCAGAAGTCACACCTACTCTAAGGTTGGAGTACAGGGATTAGCTGGAGAACCCTGGAGAAGTTCTTTGAAGCATATTCTACCCACTATAACCTGGTCCCCACAGGATGACTTCTACTGTGCAAAGTTGCTCTAGTCCTCACTGTACTAACACTAATGAGAGGTAAACTTCAGCATCCCCACCGCCTACATGAGGAAACCAATGCTTTAGGACAAATGACTTACCCAGGCTACACAGCTAATAAGTCATAGCTTGTTCATATTTAGCTCCTTTTAAAAAAATCAAAGATTACAGGTAGTATGATAGGAGAACTGTCATAAATACCAAACCAGGTCCCAGATTTTCACATTTTCAATGGGATGACTGTAGTAAAACACACACACACACACACACACACACACACTTCAAAGATTTGGGAAACGTCTAGTTTCCTTAAGTCTCTTACACATTTCACACCTTCTCCCATCCTACTCTTACTCGTCTGAGGGTATTGTTAGATTCGAGAGGTGTGCTGTGGCTGCCAGAGTGTAACTATTGAAGGAGCAGGAACAGGGAGGTGCTGATAGGGCCCCTGTGAGGCTGAGAATTAAGAAGATCAGCACAAAGGAGGACAAACATCCTGCATTCTATTGGTCAGAAACCCTTATCAGAAGTTTATGTTTGAAATTCGCCACTATGCTAAACCCTGCCCCTGTTGCTATGCTACGTGTGACCTCCCTAGCGAATAGTTAACTGCCACATCTGCTTCTGTATAGTGCTTGCTCACTTAGGATATATAAGGACCTAGTTGTAAGCGCCAGGCGCAACTCTCGTTTGCAGCTCCTTGTGAGTACGGTGTCTCAGGACATCTTGGGAGTTCGCCCCTGCGCAGGTTAAACTTGGCATTGGCCAAAGTATGATCTAAGCTCCTGAAAGTCTCCGACGTTTGTTCTCATACCCGGTGGATGCAACAGGTATCCGGAACAAAATCACCCTGCCATCTGACTTAGGGAAGAGGCTTTGTTGGAGAGGAGCAGAGATAACCTATCCTTCCAGGAGGAGGCGTTTTTGTTTGAGAACTGGCTGGCTGACTGCCTGGCATCCTGTGTCAGCTAAGGACACCACTTACAAGACCTGGAAACTGCTGAGGACCCGAAACAGTCAGAACCTCTGCTTCGGTGAACTCGAGTAGCACCTTCAGGTTTCACCTGGGGTTACTATATGGCATTTCAAAAAATTCCTTCAGCAAGATTAATTTTTTTCTGTTAATTTAAATTAAAAAAAAAATCAGTGTAAAAACGGAAAATGTTGCATGATAATGGTAATGTGGTTATGTAAGAAACTATGAATATTTGTAAAATTTTAAAAATGGGTGAAGCATGTAGGTAAAATCTTGATAATTGTTGAATCTGGATCATGGATAAATGGGTGTTCATTGGCCCATTAGCCCTAATACTTTTCAGAGTATTCTTAATCATTGTTTATAACAACAATTTAAAAGATAATAAAAAGGGTGACTTTTTTTCTTTCATTTTCTTTCTCTGTCTCCCTTTCTGTCTCTCTTTCTTTCTCTTTCTCTCTCTCTTCCTCTCTCTCTCTCTTTCTTTCTTTCTTTCTTTCTTTCTTTTTTCTTTATTTTGAATCAAGAGACACTTTTATTGAACAGGGGAAAAGAGAGCTCTTTAGTGGAGGGACTGGTCACAGCATCATATTCTGCTAGCGAGACCTTATAAAGGCCCAAAGGCATTCATTGGCTTTAACATGGGAGAGGTTGCTAGGACTCTGGGGGAGCAGTGGCAGGCAGCTGGTGTTGTTGGCTGGGATGCAGGGGTTGGAGAGGGCATATTTGTGTGAGCAGGTGGGTCAGGGCATCTGGGCAAAGGGGGACTCTCTCTGAAGGCTGGCTTCTGGGCTGAGCAGAGGGAATTAAGGAAGATAAGTATCTAAGATTACTCAGCCAGGAACTAGAACTGGAATCCTCTGAGATTTACAGAAATTTATGGGTGCCACAGACAGGGTCATTATTTGTCCCTCATTCAAACTGATATCTGTTCCACATGCACTTTAAGGTGACATCCAGGGCTGCATAGGGAAGAGCTAAGAAGGGGCCTTTAGGAGGCATGGCCTGGCCTTTCCTATAGATACTACGCAGTGTAGTTCTGGCCCCAGATGTGCACTCCATACACACATAGCAAAGGCAGAGGCCAGAAGCAAATGGATTGAGGTATTAATCAGCTGTTGTTACTCAAACCTGCCTCTTGAAGTCTCACTCTAGACCCTGAGCAGATTATCAGTGTATTCCTCCCAGCCACACACTTCTACCCTCTAAGACGGTGTTTCCCAATGTGGGGCCCACGCCCCACAGGGGGGCAATTCGATAGTTAAGGGGAGCAATTTGAAAATGGACTCGACACAACTTTAACTCTTTTGCCCCAGGCCATTTAAATGCAATGCTAGATATCGGTGCCAAATTTAACAAAAAATGCAATTCTTAAATAATTGCGGTAAATAATTATTAAGTATAATTTCGTTTGACGAGACCAAAATATCAACTGGGTGATTGGCATTGTCAAGTAAACTTCGTCCTGGGTTCACTGCGGAGCGTGCCGTCTGCTGCGGGGAACCCCAGACATTTTAAAAACTCGCTAAACAACGCAGTTATTCTCACCTAATTGGCCCATCGCAACTTCTGTAGTGTTTCACATCATTCAGTTGGTGTTAATTTGAAATAAGTGTCAGTCAAAACTGTTGTAAAAGCTCATTGATTTAATAAATATACATAGATATATTGTATAGATATAATTGGTAAGTATTTGATTTTATTTTTATCAATATTAAACTCTTTATTAAGTACTTCTTGCATCGGGGCTAGAAAGCACTAATATTTTATAAATATTATTGGGGCTATAATAGTGCATGTACAACAATTTTAATTTTAGAAGCATAACTTTCCAAAAAATTTTGTCAAGTGGAAAAAATATAGATACCTTTTGATTTGCGGTGGTAGTGTAGTAAATGTGTTATATACATTTAAATAAATATGAATTTTTAGTATAAGTTTACTCTATGTCACATTGAATATATTTTAATATTAGTTTTTAATTGATCTTATTTTTATTATAGCCCATAGTAAAATGAGTGGTGCAAGCAAGAAAAAAACTCGTCAATATTCAGAGGAATATTTAAAACTAGCGTTCATACCCGCTATTCACGATGAGCGGATTCCTTTTTGTCTTTTATGCCAGCAATGCTTAACCAACAAATCAATGAAATGAGGTCGTCTTGAGGCGCATTTGAAGGTGAAACATAGTGCTCATATTAATTCAGATTTGAGTTACTTTAAAACTTTAAAGAAAAATTTTGAAAAAAGAACAACATTAAAATCTCTATTTACTGCTCATACTTCAACTAATAATCGTGTTCTTGAGGCTAGTTATCAAATTTCTTTATTCATCACTAAACCTGGAGAAAATCACACTATAGGAGAGAATTTAATAAAACCATCAATATTAGCATTTCTTAAAACGGTTCTTGAAAAAGATGACAAAGATGTAAAAGCTATGCCACTCAGTAACAATTCTGTTAGCAGAAGAATAGATGAAATGAGTGAGGATATTGAAAAACAACTTATTGAAAAGCTGAAAACAAGAAAATTCTCCTTGCAAATGGATGAGTCAACTTTGAGAGACAGTGAGGCAGTATTGATAACTTACGTAAGATATATTGATAAAGGACATTTTGCTGAAGAAATGTTGTTCTGTAAAAGATTAGAAAGCACCACTACCTCCAAAGATATTTTTAATAAGCTAAAAAACTACTTAGATGTCAATGATATACCAATGAAAAATATAACATCTTGTGCTGCAGATGGTGCTCCCAATATGAT
This sequence comes from Saccopteryx bilineata, assembly GCF_036850765.1. Classification (NCBI taxonomy): domain Eukaryota; kingdom Metazoa; phylum Chordata; class Mammalia; order Chiroptera; family Emballonuridae; genus Saccopteryx; species Saccopteryx bilineata. Next base: position 53,378,407 of record NC_089490.1, read on the forward strand.
GGGCAAGAAAAATGGCTGCTTAAAATTGATGAAAGATGCGAATCCAGAAATGATTCTTGTGCATTGTGTTATTCATAGGCAAAACTTGGTAGCTAAAAACATCTCGCCTGTTCTGAATGAAGTATTACATACAGTAATAAAGTGTGTTAATGCTATTAAAGCTAGTGCCAAATGTGAGCATCTTTTCAAGCTATTTTGTGAAGAACAAAATGAAGACCATGTGAGACTTTTACTTCATACTGAAGTAAGATGGCTATCTAAAGGAAACTGTTTGAAAAGATTTATGGAACTGTTTGATACTCTTAGTGATTTTTTAAGCGACAAACCTGAAATGAAGTATCTGTTAACAATAGATGGTAAAGCATTTGTGAGTTATTTAGCCGATATCTTTGAAAAACTAAATATATTAAATAAGCAACTTCAAGGAACAAATAAAACTCTTGTCGATGCAAAAGCAAAGATATTTGGTTTCATTACCAATATTGAGTTATGTCAGAAACATATTAACAACAAAAACTTTAAACAGTTTTATTGGCTCCAAAAATGTGAAGTAACTGATACTGCTTTACTTGTTATTGTCAATCATTTGAATATTCTATCGGCTGATTTAAAAGAAAGATTTTCTGATTTAAAACAAATTGATTTACCAACATGGATGATGCAGCCAATGTTAGTGGATTTGTCTGATATATCAAATATGCAGTGTCAAGAAGAACTCGCAGAATTGCAAAACGATGAGTCAGTTAAAGCTTTATTTAATATCAAAGGAGCGATGGCATGGCTTTGTGAGGAAACAGAAATCAAATACCCAAATTCAACCAAATGTGCAAGAAAACTATTGCTACTGTTTCCATCTTCATTTTTAGCTGAATATGGATTTAGTGCTATAAATGATTTACTGGTAAAAAAAAGAAATTGGCTGGATATAACACAACGTGGAGACTTGAGACTAAAGCTAACCAAATTGGAACCTAATATAAAATCTCTGTGCAGCGAGCATCAAGCGCAAGGATCACACTAAATTAAAATAATAAATTAATATAGAAAAATCTGTATTAAAATTATTTGGAATTTAAATTTCTGTTTTTCATTATATGTTTTGAAATTTTACTTACTGTGTTTTGTTAACAATTTCATAGTGATTTCTTCCTAGAACCTATCATTTATGTTTATTAAGTGAAAAAATCAATTTTTTAATGTTAAAAATTATGTATGTTACATGGGGGGGACATAAAAATTTTAGAAAGGTTAAGGTGAGGCATGGCACAAAAAAGGTTGGGAAACACTGCTCTAAGATGAGCACAGAGAAAAGGGATGACTCTTGAAGAAAATGTATAGAGAAGGCAAAAGCATGATCCCCCAGTACCCCCAGGTTACTTTCCCAAGCCAGGCTGTTTCTTTTTTTTTCTTTTCTTCTTTTCCAAGTGAGAAAATGGAAAATAGAAAGACAACCTCCAGCATACACTCTGACAGGGATCCACCCTGCAACCCCCATTTGAGGCTGACGATCTGCCCATCTGGGGCCATGCTCACAAGCAAGCTATTAATATTTTTAGCACCTGAGGTGGAGGCTCCATGAAGCCATCGTCAGCATCTGGGAATGAGCTCAAATCAATTGAGCCAAGGCTGTGGGAGAAGAAGAGAGAGAGAGAAACAGAGAGAGAGACAAAGAAGTGGGAGGAGGAAGAGAAGGAGAAGCAGATGCTTATTTCTTTTGAGTGCCCTGACTGGGAATCGAATCCAGGACATCTACTGGGCCAATGCCCTACCACTGAGCCAACCAGCCAGGGCCTGAGCCAGGCTGTTTTATACTGAAGGCATTGGAGCCCCTTGTTCTGTCCATGTGAACTGAGGTAGGCTACCTAACACTCTGAGCCTCAGATTTAATTCATTATTTGTTATTAAGTCATTTGTATTTTTAAGAAGTGGCCAAAATCTCATGAAATGCAAAAAAAAACCCAAGAAGGAATACGAGTCCTAAAAGCCTAGAACTCTCATTTAGGTCTTTGCTCTATTACTTAGAGCAGAAATTTAATTATGTCTTAAGTATTAGATAAAAAGCTGAATTTTAGGTAAAAAAATATATATATAAGAAATGTTTTGTATTTATTATAAATAGTAAAATAGTGATATAATATGTAATATTGTATATAAGATAACAAACAATAAACCATAACATTATTACTATAAATAATTAGTATTTATCTCATAGATTGTTAGATTATTAATTATAAATAAACAGGTATAATAAATATTGGTACCCTACTACCATCATACTGTTGAAATCTCTGTATACAATTAAAGAAACAGCTGTTGGCCATGTGCCACTGAGCCTTCTAGTTGTTGTATTAGAATAGGCTGGGCTATGCTGTGGTAACAAACCTTACTTGCTTAATCAAGCTGTCCTTCATGTCTTTCATGTCACAAGGTCTTGTGCAATGGAAACCTAAACACATAGTTGTCAGCTTGTCGCCCAAAGAGAAGAGAAAACTGAAGGGTCATTCGGCCCAGAAACAGAATGTATCCCTTCTACACATGAGATCAATGTCTAGAACTAGTCACAAGGCTCCACCTAGCTGCAAGGAGAGTGGGAGTGAGGCAGGCCCATTCAGTGAGCAGTACATTTCTCTGACACAGGTGGGTATGTGACAAATATAGCTCCAACCTAGATCGGAATGTGAGGTCACTTCTGGCTGGGAACATCCAAAAAGGCTTGGGAAAGAAGCATTGTTTTTGCTGGATCTTCTAGAATAAATAGGCTCTGGAGAAGCAGTGTTGGGGGTGGGGAGGTACCCTGCAGATGAAAGAACAGCACAGAAAGAATGAAGTACTGAATGTTGTAGAGATTTATTTTGCTAGAAAGGACAGGCCCTCTAGAAACTTCTGGGAATAAAATCTGGAACTCATTAGTCAATTGAATAAAGCCATAGGTACACACCATGTTAAGGGGTTTATAGTATTGACACGTTTACTGAAAGTGTTTGAAACTTAAATTGATATTATGGAAATAGGAAGAGATGGTCAAACGATGCCATGCTTTGGATAAGGATTCTCTAAACCAAGGAAAGTAAATTCGCTTGCTCAGGGTCATACAGCTAATTAGTAAATGAACTGGAATTAAAATTCACGTTTCCCGATTTCAAGCTCAGATTTTGTGTAGCTATCCAATGCCTATAACATGATTTTAAAAGATTAACCCAGAAGAAATGCACAGAATGGAGAAAATGGTGGGAAAGCAAGAGATGGGAAGATCAATTTAGAGAGTACTATAATTTTTTTTCTAAATGCGAGCGAAAGGACTCTGAACTAAGCCAGTTTTCAAGAGGTATGGGGGAGTATGTGATTGAAGTTAGAGTGAGAGGAGTAACTTCCCATGGAAGTTGGAGAGCTCTTTCTCATTCCTTTATGACTTCACACCTGGGACTTCAGCTCTGTTCCTACCTCTGGTAAGGTTGCGAGGAGGCCATGAGAACGCATGGCTCAACCTCACATTCTTTCCCCTGATCTTCTCTCTCTGCTGTGCGGGGCAGGGCAGCAGGGGACTGTGGTGCCGAGCTCAGCCTCTGCCATGTGGGTGAGTTTAGTTCTGTGTTTAATTCCGTGTTAGCATGTTCCCATGGCCACGGATTCAAGCTACATTTTCAAACAACATTATCAGCAAGAAAGCGATTCCTTTGGTTACCATTGTCTGTTTAGTGTGTTGTATTTCTTAATTGGCTCTAAATTCAGGAAAAGAAAGAGTAGTTATTTATTTTCCCTCTTAAATTGCAACAGAAGGACTAGAGAATCATAATTTTAGAGTGGAAAAGCCTTCAGGAATTTTCCAGGTCACACTTTCTACTTATAAGAAAAGGAACTAAATTCTAGAAAGTTTGCCATTCTCCAGGTCACAGTTGCAGTTAAGTGGTCAGAGAACATTCTCCTACTTGAGTATGAACATCTCCTACTTGGTGATGGTAAGACAGTGAACTATAATCGGACATAAGATGTCTGCAGCACAGCAGAGGGAAGATGAAAATAGAGGCTGGAGTTATAGATTTGTTTAAGTTTATTTTTCCTGTGGAAATTTTGTTTTTGGTAAAAAAGTCATTTAGCAATTTATTTATGTTTTCCACTGCCAGTAGCATGTATTACAAGTCCTTCTCCTTGTCCCTTGTCCACATTATATAAACATGTACCTAGAAAATGCAAGTAAATACAGAAAACATAAGAACATATGATATACATATAAAATAATTAAATATTTAGTTTGTCTTTTTAAATTAAAAAGCTAAATCCAATTGGAATTTTGATATATTTAAACTTTCACCTTAAGTGTGATTAAATTAAAATTAAGATTTTCTGGAAAATCCATCATTTTCCTACTGATTTGAAATACCATGTGTATCACATAGCACCTTTTATATAAGCCTGGGACTATTTCTGAATTTTTCTTTCTGTCCATTGATCTGCCAGGCTGCATCTTTGCTAATCCCACCTTGTTGTAGGTAGTACTGGGCTTCACATTACAGCCATCATAGACAGCATGGGTAAAGGTCAGGCACTAGATCTGAGCTTAGGGTTTGAATCCAGGCTATGTCCCTTGCAGATGTATGTCCATAAGGAAGTGAATGAATCCTATGAGCCTCAGTTTGTTCATTAAAGATTGATAATAATTGTCCTTAACTAATAGAATTGCTCTAAAGATGAGAGAAAATACTTGTAAAACATCTTTGGTACATGGTAACCCTCAAGGAGGAGAGTTACAGTGATCATTGAGTGAGAGTAGAAAGAGTGAAATTTGTGAGAGACAGAAGTAGCAGCTTTGAAGGATACTTCCATTTAGAAGGGTGGGAGGAGGAAAAGCAATCTCTGAAGGTAATAACAGAGTGGTAGGGGAGAGCAAAGTGGCAGACTAACAGAGGAAACACTGGTTAGTCAATAACGTCAAATGTTTTGTATCAGCCCAGAAAGATGAGTGCTGAGAAGAAGCTAGGGATTAGCATGTCACTTTCTATTTCATTTAAAATGACCGTTTTACAGATAGTTTGAGCTGAAGCCAATTATAAATGTAGAAGAGTGTGGTCATGGTTGGCCCCATTTTCTTGTTATGGACCTATTTCTTTTAACTGAAACTGTGTGACATCATTTGCTGTGACTGCTTGTGAGGAGCCAAGGTCAATTCAAGGTCTGCAGTTGTCAGTTTGAGAATCTTCCTGCCTTGTTTAACTGAAGTAGCTTGGTATCCTTTGTTTTGAATAAATTGCTTCATAACATCTATTTAAAAGCTATATCATTGCAAATATAACTATGTAATATTTTCCATATAAATGCATAAAATTATTTTAAGCATTCATGCTACTGATCTAACTCAACCACTTCTTAAAGAGCTAGATTTTCTGCCACCTCACCACTTTTGCCAGAATGAGTTTCTTTGCTGACTTATCCGTTGAGCACTATGCTTATCACTCTGAAGAAAAAGAGATCCTCTCTAGAACAATTTCACCAACCTTGTAAAGGCAGGTTGACACTGCAGAGTCATTGACTGGGTGGTAACTGACCAGCCCTCATGCACACTGTCATCATTGCATGTGCAGTTTTACTTGTGAGTTAACTGCACTGAGGGGGACAACGAGCCTGGAGAATCCTTTGTCATGGATAAGAATTTCCTTTATGCAATGAGATTTTAGCTAAAATCTAAGGAGATGGGTAGTGTGAGACAGACTTCATGAGTGTCACTGGGATGATAGTAGAAGAATTTTTCCATGTCAAAGAAACTTATAGGTCACCTGCTAAAGAAACAATTAAAGATCCCATCTCTTCCAAGTAGGACCCGTGCACCACTTCCTTCTTTGGATTCCGGCATATTTAAAGCAGTTTTTTCAAACTAGAGGTTAAACTGGTTAAACAGGGTGAGGAGACCCAGATCCCCCATTGACTGGCCTCCTGCATGCCACCAGACCTTGCAGAACTTAGTTTGAAGATAACCATATTTGATAATATCTTTTTTTCTATAATATCTTATGATTATTTTAAACAAAAGAATTATCTGGTTTGAGTTTATTAAAGTTTGAAGAATTGTGAAGATGATAAATAAAACAATGAAAAGTTCTCTACTACCTTCATATAGCTTTCCTTGATCCTTGGATAAAATAAATCTCCGATATTTAATTTCTCTTCTAAAAATTTTTTTTTCTTAACTTCTTTTTAAAAATGTTTTAATTCACTCTTAGAGAAGAGAGAGAGACAAAGAGAAGGAGGCTAGCAGCAGGAAGCATCAACTCCCATATGTGCCTTGACCAGGGAAGCCCAGCATTTTGAACCAGCGACCTCAGCATTCCAGGTCAACACTTTATCCACTGCGCCACCACAGATCAAGCTCCAATATTTAATTTTCAACTTTCATACCACAGTCACCTAATGAAACTGTTAGAAATTCAATGTGAATTCCCACCCTATCCCAGGAGGAGCTACTAAGTTGTTAGGTCTGGGATAGAGTCTGGGATTCCAGATTTTGACTCATTCTAGCTGATAATGATGCAGTAGTCAGGGACCACACTGAGAAACATTACCATATTTGTTAAGGGTGCTATTTCACTCTAGTTTGTATTACATACTACGTGAGTTGCATAATGGTCTCTGGAATGGCTTGTCTATATTTGTCCTATAAATGTCATTGGAATGTTTCCAATGAATGGATATTTCTGTGCACCAAGGATTTTTTCTTTTAATTGTAAAGGAAGTTTATGTTGGTTGTTGAACCATGCTCAGAAAAGAAATTAGTAGTAACTGTTTGTCTTATACTCTCATCCCATAGACCTTGAATAAGACCTTATCAAGGTCCAGAAATACTTCTCTCTCAGGGCAGCAGACATTGGTTACAACTCTGGAGCCACACATTTGGGTCATTTAAGCTTCTGAACAAGAACCAGCCATAGTGTCAGTGGAATGGTGGATGGTCTTGAGGTTGAGTGAGCCAGCCCAGAAATTATTCTACAACATGATTTTTTTAACTTCAGAGATTAAGACTTTTGATGGGATGATTTCTGTCTGGACTAAATATTAGTCTCTATACAGTGTTCAATAAATATTTGTTAAATGAAAAAGAGAACAAGTAAATGTTACTTTGGACTGGGAAACCAAGCATATGAAAACTCTAAAACCAATTTGAAAACAAATTTAGAAGGAATGACTGATTAAATTACTTCTCCCCATATGCACTGTATTCTTTTATTTATAAATAGAATATTGTGATGCTTGTATAATATGTCTTATTTTTTTTAAATCACAAAGTATATTAAGACCCTTGGATATAAGCATTATGTAAACATTTTACATTAATACACTTTTACTTAAAAATTCTTGCCTGACCAGGCAGTGGCGCAGTGGATAGAGCATTGATCTGGGATGCTGAGGGCCCAGGTTCAAGATCCTGACGTTGCCAGTTTAAGCACGGGCTCATTTGGCTTGAGCATGGGCTCACCAGCTTGAGCGTGGGTCACTGGCTTGAGTGTGAAATCATAGACATGACCCCATGGTCACTGGCTTGAGCCCAAGGTTGCTGGCTTGAGCAAGGGATCACTGGCTCAGCTAGAGCCCCCCAGTCAAGGCACATATGTTAAGCAATCAATGAACAACTAATATGACTCAACTATGAATTAATGTTCATCTCTCTCCCTTCCTGTTTGTCTCTGTCTCTCTCTTCTCTCTTTCTTTCTTCTCTCTTTGCAAAAAAACCCAAAAAACTTTACAATATATCTGTTAAATTAAACACCGTACAGCCATATGAAAGCTTATAAAGCATAATAAGCTTGGAGATTGCTTCCTATATATTTTTGAAAGAATTACTCTAGCAATTATTTAATTCATACTTCTTTAGAGGAGTTAAGGACCATGGGAGACCATGTTACATTGTGTGTGTGTGTGTGTGTGTGTGTGTGTGTGTGTGTGTGTGTGTGTGACAGAGACAGTCAGAGAGAGGGACAGATAGGGACAGACAGGAAGGGAGAGAGATGAGAAGCATCAATTCTTCGTTGCGGCACCTTAGTTGTTCATTGATTGCTTTCTCATACGTGCCTTGACCGGGAAGCTCCAACAGACCAAGTGACCCCTTGCTCAAGCCAGTGACCCTGGGCTCAAGCTGGTGAGCTTTGCTCAAACCAGATCAGCCCACGCAGGGTTTTGAACCTGGATCCTCCGCGTCCCATTCTGACAGTCTATCCACTGCGCCACCACCTGGTCAGGCTAATTTTTAAAGCTATTTGTGTCAAGCCTTGGTTTAAACCTCACTTTTATCCTAAGTTTCTGTTTTCTCATCTAGAAACTAGAGTTAAAAACTACTTCCTAAGAAAGTTGAGGGGAAATAAAAATAATGTTGGCAACGTTTGGGGTTTGACCTGTTATAACTTTAGGAAGCAAAGGCAAGAACATGAAATATTGAAATGAAATTACTATGAACAGATGAGCTAATAAAGTCATCTTAAAATTTGTTGGTTGCTTTCAAAATTTGAATATCAACCTTCATGAACATATGCATTATGCAAATCGTTGTGCAATTGTATTCTAAAGAGTACTATAAAGTGGCAATAATTTTTGTTGTCTCATGCCACCTGGTGTCTTGACCAAGTTACTACAACCCATAACTAAATGTTAAAAAAAATCAGAGCTTATGTTTTTCTGGGACAGGTACTGTATTAAATCTTTTATATGTGCTGATTAGCTAATTAATTAATTAAAATATTTATTGAGAAACTTCTGTGATCCATAACTTTTATGTATTACATAATTTTATCATCATGACATCTCTTTAGGTAAATTTTAATGTTCTCCCATGAAACTCAGTCTTTAAGTGATACACCCAGGGTCATACATACAGCCAGAGATGGAAGAACTGGTATTTAAATCAATTTCTCTCACTGCCTTTATAGTATATAAGAGTAAATCTAGTCTACTATATTTATGTAACCATTTTTCTTTTACAGGATGATGATAAAGATGCTTCCGACATTCCCAACCTTTATCACTATCCTCTTAGACTTACTGTTACATCACTTCAAGCAAATGGTAAGATCTTTGAGCAATATAATACCATTGACACTCCCATCCTTTGTACTATTATTGTCATACATTTTTCTAGATATATCAATACATCCCAGTGTTGGGATTCAGCTGGCTTGTACCAGTTTGGCAGAACCGATACCTAATTTCTTGTAGAGTTCAGTGAACCAGTTGTTAAAATGGCACTTGTAATCAGGGTTCTCTCTCAGGTGGGCACCTGGGAAGCGACCCAATGTGGAAATCACAAATGTACATTCCTTATTTTTTTTTTCTTTTTTGTGACAGAGACAGAGAGAGAGACAGAGAGAGGGACAGATAGGGACAGACAGACAGAAAGGGAAACAGATGAGACGCATCAATTCTTTGTTGTGGCACCTTAGTTGTTCAACGATTGCTTTCTCACATGTGCCTTGACTGGGGGGGGGGGGCTACAGCAGACTGAATGACCCTTTGCTCAAGTCAGATATCCGTCGCTCAAGCTGGTGAGCCTTGCTCAAACCAGATGAACCCATGCTCAGGTTGACAACCTCGGGGTCGCTAACCTGGGTCCTCTGTGTCCCAATCCAATGCTCTGTCCACTGTGCCACCACCTGGTCAGGCTCCTTGCTCTTTTTTATCATCCTCTGTGCAACAGTGTATTCTAAGCACCTATAGTAATGTTCACTCCATCCATAGTGAAAAAAATTGCAAGTGAGGATGCCAATCAAGAAGTAATATGGAGCCTGACCAGATGGTGGCACAGTGGATGGAACATTGGATTGGGATGCAGAGGACAAAGGTTCAAAACCCCGAGGTTGCCAGCTTGAGCATGGGCTGGTCTGGCTTGAGCATGAGCTCACCAGCTTGAGTGTGGAGTTGCTGGCTTGAGCTCAAAGGTCGCTAGCTTGAAGCCCAAGATGGCTGGCTTGAGCCTGATGTTGCTGGTTTGAGCAAAGAGTCACTGGCTCAGCTCTAGCCCCCTGGCTAATGCACATATGAGAAAGCAATCAATGAACAATTAAGGTGCTGCAATGAAGAATTGATGCTTCTTATCTCTCTCCCTTTCTGTCTGTCTGTCGCAGTCTCTCTCTTTGTCTCTGTCACACACAAAAAAGAAGCAATGTGGAAATACCTTAAATAACAGTTTTATTGTTTTTGTCTGGCATTATTTAATATTTTTTATTAATATTTTAAAACTTTCTTATAACATAATCTAGTTTTGTGTATCTCTTTTATGATTTTTATTTAAGTATTAAATGCATGAAATAATAAACTACCTTTTGATATTGATATATCATGTTTTTATACTTAAAGCGGTCATTAGGGCAGAGAACCGGTTGTTAAATTATTTGAATCCCACCGCTGATACACCACACAATACAATGTTGTAATTTTTACTTTAAACAATCATTGATCTTTTGATAGAATTAAGAAAAGGAAAAGGAAAATAGCTTTTGTATTTACTCACCTACTTCCCTTTTTTATTTTTGACCCCTTCATTTCTTCTACCTGCATTTCCAATTCTAGTCATTTGAATCTCTCTTTTTTTCCTTAGTCAACGTAGCTAAAAGTCTGTCAACTTCCTTGATCTTTAAAAAAAAAAGCAGCTTTAGGTTTTAATGATTTTCTCCCCTATTATTTATATTCTCTTTAAAAAAATTTTAAATTTTTTTTTTCTTTTTTTTTTTTTTTTTATATTTCTGAAGCTGGAAACAGGGAGAGACAGTCAGACAGACTCCCGCATGCGCCCGACCGGGATCCACCCGGCACGCCCACCATGGGGCAACGCTCTGCCCACCAGGGGGCGATGCTCTGCCCATCCTGGGTGTTGCCATGTTGCGACCAGAGCCACTCTAGCGCCTGGGGCGGAGGCCACAGAGCCATCCCCAGCGCCCGGGCCATCTTTGCTCCAATGGAGCCTTGGCTGCGGGAGGGGAAGAGAGAGACAGAGAGGAAGGCGCAGCGGAGGGGTGGAGAAGCAAATGGGCGCTTCTCCTGTGTGCCCTGGCCGGGAATCGAACCCGGGTCCTCCACACGCTAGGCCGACGCTCTACCGCTGAGCCAACCGGCCAGGGCCAAATTTTTTTTTAATGAGAGACAGAGAGAGAGAAAGAGAGAGAGAGAGAGAAGGACAGATAGGGACAGACAGACAGGAAGGGAGAGATGAGAAGCATCAGTTCTTCATTGCGGCACCTTAGTTGTTCATTGATTGCGTTCCCATATGTGCCTTGACCGGGTGGGGGGAGGGGCACAGCAAAGCTAATGACCGCTTGCTCAATCCAGTGACCTTGGGCTAAAGCCAAAGACCTTAGGCTTCAATCCAGAGACCTTGGGCTTCAAGCCAGTGACCTTTGGGCTCAAGCCAGTGACCCAGTGCTCAAGCTGGTGAGCCTGCGCTCAAGTGGTGACCTCAGGGTTTTTATTCTGGGTCCTCTGGGTCCCAGGCTGTTGCTCTCTCACTGTGCCACTGCTTGGTCTCTTTTTAAAATTTAATTTTCATTCTATCTTTATTTCTTTCTTTCTGCTTACTTTAAGTTTGATTTACTCTCTTTCCCAATGTTTTATAGTTGGAGATTAAGTGGTTGATTAAACCTTTTTTGTTTTTTTATTTTTAGTTTTTTGTTCAGTGAGAGGAAGGGAGACAGAGAGATAGACTCCTGCATGTGCCCTGAGTGGGATCCACCCAGCCATCCCATTAAGGCATGATGTTCTGCCCATCTGGGGCATTGCTCATTGCTCAGCAACTGAGCTCTTCTCTTCTCAACACCTAAGGCAGAGGCCAAGGAGCCATCCTCAGCGCCCAGGGCCAACTTGCTCTAATAGAGCCATGGCTGCAGGAGGGGAAGAGAGAGAGAAGCAAGAGGGGGAGGAGTGGAGAAGCAGATGGGTGCTTCTTCTGTGTGCCCTGACTGGGATTGAACCCAGGACGTCCACACACTGGGCCTATCCTCTCTACCACTGAGCTCTTTTTTTTTTAACATAGGCATTTGTAAGTTTTGATATAAGTTTTGCTTATAAGCATTTCTCTAGCTATATCCCATGAATTTTGATATATTGTATCTTCATTTTCAATCATCTCAAAATATTTTTTCCAATTTTCCTTTTGATTTTTTTTGAACCATTGGTTATTTGGAAGTATGTTATTTAATTTTACATACTTGTGACTGTCCCAAATTTTTTTGTTACAATTTCTATTTTCATTCCATTTTGATCAGAAGACATACTTTGTATTATTTCTATTCTTTTGAATATAGTAAGGTATATTTTATGGCTTAACACATGGTATATCCTGGAGAATGTTCCATGTGCCCTTGAGAAGAAGGTACATAATGCTCTGCTGTTGGGTGGAAACTCATAGACATGTGTTACGTTAATTTACAGTACATTCAAGTTGTATATTTCCTTGCTAATATTCTGCTAGTTGTTACATCCGTTATTGAAAGTAGGATATCTAAGTCAATTTCTCCCCTCTTTTCTGTCATGTTTTGCTTTGTGTGTTTCAGTGCTCTGTTGTCAATCCATTTCCCTGATGCGTTGAGCTTTTAATCATTGTAAAATGTCCTTATGGCCTGACCTGTGGTGGCGCAGTGGATGAAGCGTCGACCTGGAATGCTGACATCTCCGGTTCAAAACCCTGGGCTTCCCTGGTCAAGGCACATATGGGAGTTGATGCTTCCTGCTCCTCCCCCTTTCTCTCTCTCTGTCTCCTCTCTAAAATGAATAAAATAAATTTTTTTTAAAAAAATGTCCTTATGTATCTCTAGCAACTATTTTTGTGTTATAATCTATTTTATCTGATATTAGAATAACCACTTCACCTTTTCACGGTGGTTGTAAGCATGTTATTTATGTCTTTTTCTATCCTTTTACTTTTATATCTTTAAATCTAATGTGTTTCTCCTTTAGCTAACATTTAGATGGATTTTTTTACAATCCAGTCTGACAATCTCTGCCTTTTAATTGTTTATGTTTTTTCTGCCTCTATTGAAATGATCACAGTTTTGGTCTTTTAGTTTGTTGATATGGTGAATTGCACTGACTCATTTTCAAATGTTAAACTAAACTCGCATTTCCATGTTTAACACCATTTGGCCATGATATACTTTTTCAATATATCGGTTAATTATATTTTTTAGAACTTTGTTGAGTATTTTTGCATTTGTGTTCATGAAGAATGTTTGCTTATAGTTTTCCTTTGTATAATGTCCTTATCTGATTTTAATATAAAGGCAATGCTGTCATAGAGTGAGTTGGAAAGTATTACCTTATCTGTTGTATCTTGGTATTTTTTTTATAGAATTGGCAATATTTATTCTTTAAATATTTGATAGCATTCAACAATAAAGCCATCTGAGCTTGGAGTTTTCTCTACAGAAACATTTTATAGTATCAGTTTAATTTCTTTAGTAGGTATGAGACTATTCAGATTATCTTCTTTCTCTAAACAAAACATTTTCTAAACTCCCTTCACCTCTGTGATCTTAATGCCAAGTTTGTTTATTATTTACTTAAACATAAATTTGGAGTTTTTAGACTTCTGTGTCATCACTATTCTGTAGATATAAATTATTGTATTAAATTTGTTTTCTTTTTTACTCTGTTTATTTTAACTGAAGTAGAGAATTCAGATATATGCTGAAAGGCATATTTAGCTGTACAAATGTAACTTCCTTCTAAAACCAAATAGCAAATTTAATTATTTTTCTATAAGAGAGGTCATCAAACATTTAAGGAGAATTAACATATTATTTTACTTGTATTGTTAGTTATTTATCTGTATTATTTGCCTTGTTATTATCTTTATTTTTTTAGTGGGTTTTAAATTTTTTTATTTAATTTATTGTGGTGACATTGATTAATAGGATCATAAAGGTTTCATGTGTATATTTCTATGATACATGATCTGTATAATATATTACTTTAAAAATCTTGTGTAGCCCTGGCCAGATAGCTTGGTTGGTTAGAGCATCGTCCCAAAGCACAGAGGTTGCAGGTTCGATCCTGGTCAGGGCACAGACAGGAACAGATTGATGTTCTTGTCTCTCCCACTCTCTCACTCCCCCACTTTGAAATCAATAAAATAGACATTTTAAAAATTGCTTATAAAAATCTTATATAGGCCAAATATTTATTTAACTCTTCCTCAAATGATAGAATATTGAGTTAAAATGAATCTATTAAACCATATATAAAAACTCATGACTATGCAAGTATCTCCAGAAAGTTCTTCAAAAGCCCCAGCTTCTGTTTTTTTTTTTATAAATTTTTATTTTAATGGGGTGACATCAATAAATCAGGGTACATATATTCAAAGAAAATATTTCCAGGTTATCTTGTCATTCAGTTCTGCTGCATACCCATCACCAAAAGAGAGATCATCCTCCATCACCCTCTATCCAGTTTTTTTTTGTACCCCTCCCCCTCCCCTTCCCCTTCTCCCTCCTTCCCTCCCCCCACCCCCTGTAACCACCACACTCCTGTCCATGTCTCTTAGTCTCGCTTTTATGTCCCACCAATGTATGGAATCCTGCCGTTTTTGTTTTTTTCTGATTTGCTTATTTCACTCCGCATAATGTTATCAAGATTCCACCATTCTGCTGTAAGTGATCCGATGTCATCATTTCTTCTAGCTGAATAGTATACCATGGTGTATATGTGCCCCATCTTCTTTATCCAGTCTTCTATTTTTTTTTTTTTTTGTGTATTTCTCTGAAGCTGGAAATGGGGAGAGACAGTCAGACAGACTCCCGCATGCGCCCGACCGGGATCCACCCAGCACGCCCACCAGGGGGCGATGCTCTGCCCCTCCGGGGCGTCGCTCTGCTGCGACCAGAGCCACTCTAGCACCTGGGGCAGAGGCCAAGGAGCCATCCCCAGCGCCCGGGCCATCTTTGCTCCAATGAAGCCTTGGCTGGGGGAGGGGAAGAGAGAGACAGAGAGGAAGGAGGGGGGGGGGGTGGGGGGGTGGAGAAGCAAATGGGCGCTTCTCCTATGTGCCCTGGCTGGGAATCGAACCCGGAGTCTTCTATTTTTTTTTACAGTGATTAAAAGCCTTTAAGCAAACTCTTGGCCAATACAGCAAGAATCCATAAAAGAGTACTGTCCTTAACATGTTCACCAAGTCCAAGTTGGCCCCATCACCATGCCAAATCCCTGAGAAAAGCAACCCAACCACAGTTCAGTCTGTTAGGAGCTGTCACAGGGAGCAGGAGTCCAGGAAAAGTCCACCCAGGAAAAGTCCGCATGGCACTGGAATTGTTGTCACCATTCTATACTTTGCAGCTCATGTCCAAGTCCCAATGACTGCTGCTTCTAGCTGGTAATGATTCAGGTAGACTGGAAAAGTCATTTGCAGCATGCGTGGATATGGAGCTTCTGTTCTCCTCTGCCTGGAGAGTTGAGACCAGGTTGCTTTTCCCTGGAGCTCTGCGACTGTGGCATGGTAAAGAGAACCTTGGGATACACTAAGCTGGGGGGCAAAGGTAAATTCATAATACAAGTTGGCAAAAAGGGGAAGGAGAGCTCTACATTAGGAGTAGGTCCCAGCCTGACATATGAGTGGGGCTTTGAGGTAGGAGGGATAAAGGAAACAATATATACTAAGCATAGCACCCAGCTTCTGTTTTACCACCAAGACTCCGGTTGAATTATATCCATTCCTTAAAAAGATATGTTAAGTCTAATATCCAGGAGCTAACACTTAGTACTTCAGAATGTGACTTTATTTGGAAATGGAGTTGTATGTGTAATTAGGTAGGTTAGGATGAGATCATACAGGAGCAGGGTGGGCTCCTAAGTCAGCAAAACTGGTGTCCTTGTAAGAAGATATTCATGTGAAGATACCAGAGAAGAGAAAGGAAGAAGAGTAAGAACATCATGTGATCAAAAAGGGAGAGATTGAACTGAGGCAGCTGCAAGCCAAGGAATACTAAGGATTGCCAACAAACCACCAGAAGGTATGAAGAGGCAGGGAAGGATTGCCCTACAAGTTTCAAAGGGAGCCAACACTTTCATCTTGGACTTATAACCTCCTGAACCGTGGGACAATGCACTTCTGTACCCAGTGGTGCTTTGTTACTGCAGCCCTGGGAAAGTAATACACTGGCTTTGACTATATTTCGGACTTTCTTTTTGGAATGATCCCAACAGGATCGTTCCATGTAGTAATCAGCAAAATAACGAAAATCTAAGTATCCCCAGGCCTGAACTGGAACCAATTTCAAACAGAGTCTGTGAACTAACACAAATGTTGTCAAAAACATGCTGTAGGGCATATTTAGGTGTACAACTGTAATTTCCTTATTTTTCTATAACTTGGTTTTTAAACAGAAGTTTTTGCAAAGATACAATTTTTATGGCATTAAATGCATTCTTTTTTGGAATAGTTTGAGAAGGATACATGTTAAACCCACTTTAATGAATTAATTTTTATTGATTTATTTTAGAGAGAAAGAAAGGGAAAGAGGAAGGTGTGTGGAGAAAGCGAGAGAGAGGAGAGAAACATCAATCTGTTGTTCCACTTATTTATGTAATCATACATTTTTGTGTGTGTCCTGACTGGGGATTGAACCTGCAACCTTGGCATGTTGGGACGACTTTCTAACCAACTAAGCTATCTGGTCAGGGTTTAGTTGTACTCTTTTAGTGCTTTGTTGTTGGTATTTGTTTGTTTTTTAGTATTTTCACAAAGTTGTGCAACCACTACTATTATTTAATTTTAGAATATTTTCCTCACTGCCCCAAAAGCTCCATACCCATTAACAGTCACTTCCCACTATCTCTGCACCTCAGCCCCTGGAAAACACTAATCAACTTTCTGTTCGCATTAATTTGTCTATTCAGGACATTTTGTATAAATGGAATTGTACAGTAAGTGGTCTTTTGTGGTTGGTTTCTTTCACCTAGCATAATGTTTTTGAAGCTCATTCATATAACATTGCCCCATTTATTCTTATTGCTAAATAATATTCTATTGTATAGCTACCCTCCTATGTTTTGTTCATCCACATCACTTGATGGACATTTGCATTGTTTCCACTTTTTGGCTACAATAAAGAATGCTTCTATGGGCATTTGTGTACAGCTTTTGTGTGTACGTAGCTTTCATTTATCTTGGTGTGTACTTAGCAGTGGAATTTTTGGGTCATATGATAAATCTGTTTAACATGTTGAGGAGTGATAAGCTATTTTTCACGTTTAGCTGCAGGATTTTCCATTCCCACCAGCAACGTACAAGGGTTCCAGTTGCTCCTTATCCTAACCAACACGTGTTATAGATGTCATATTTTAGTCATCCTAGTGATATGAAATGGCATCGCATTGTGGTTTTGATTTGCATTTCT
Source organism: Saccopteryx bilineata (assembly GCF_036850765.1). Lineage (NCBI taxonomy): Eukaryota > Metazoa > Chordata > Mammalia > Chiroptera > Emballonuridae > Saccopteryx > Saccopteryx bilineata. The sequence continues at coordinate 53,395,764 of NC_089490.1, forward strand.
CTGATGAATAATAATGTCGAACATCTTTTCATGTGTTTATTAGACATTTGTATATTTTATTTGGAGAAACATCTATTCAAAACCTTTGTCTATTTAAACAAATAGACTTTATTTCTAGAGCAGTTTTATGTTTACAGAAAAATTCTGCAAAAAGTACTGAGTTCTTGTATACCCCCTCTCTTCACACAAGCATGGACTTCCCCACTGACATCATCTATACCAAAGTGATACTTTTGTTACAGTCAATGAACCCACACACATCATTACCACACAAAGTCCATAGTTTACTCTAAGGTTTGTTCTTGGTGTTTTACAGACTATGGGTTTTGATAAATGTAAACTGATATGTATATCCCATTACATTATCATATAGAACAGTTTCACTGCCCTTAAAATCCTTTGTGCTTTATCTATTTATCCCTTCCTTCTTATCAAACCCCTGGAAGACAGTGATATTTTTATTGTCTTTCTGGTTTTTGCTTTTCCAGAATGCCATATAGTTGGAATCATACAGTATGTAACCTTTTTAGGTTGGCTTCTTTCACTTAATAATATGAATTTAGGTTTCTTCATGACTTGATAGCAGCTCACTTCCTTTTATCTTTCTTTTTTTTTTTTTAAGTGAGAGGAGGGGAGATAAGTACAGACTTCCACATGTGCCCTGATTGGAATCCACCTGGCAACCCCTATCTGGGGCTGATGCTCTAATCACCTGAGCTATCCTCAGTGCCTGAGGCTGACACTTGGACCAACCAAGCTATCCTCAGTACCTGGGGCTGACAGTCAAGCCAATCAAGCCACTGATTGTGAGAGGAGAAGAGAGAGAGGAGAGTGGGAAGGAGAAGATAAGCAAATGGTTGCCTCTTATGTTTGCCCTGACCAGGGATTGAACCTGGGATGCCTGCACGCCAGACCAACACTCCAACCACTGAGCTAACTGGCCAGGGTGATAGGTCACTTCTTTTTAGCACAGAATAGTATTCCATTGTCTGGATGTACCACAGTTCATTTGTCTAATCACTTTCTGAAGGAGGACATTTTGGTTGCTTCCAAATTTTAGCAATTATGAATACAGCCGCAATAAACATTCCTAGGCAGGTTTTTGTGTGGGCATAGGTTTCCAACTCCTTGGGTAAATATTAAGGGGCCTGATTCCTGAATCAGATAGTAAGTGTATGTTTAGTTTCATAAGAAATTACTGGTCATCCAGAGCGGCAGTATTTTTTTATTGTTAAATTTAAGAAGTATATTGTGGATGCAAATTCCTTATCATTCTGACTGGTGGGCATCCTCAAATTTCCTGGACCTAGATGCCACATCTGCACCTCTCTTGGCATATGAGAGAAGTATTCTTCTGTTCCAAATGCCATGCCCTCGTAGTGAATTTGAGAATTCTGTGATTCTCTTCCAGTCCTATCTACAAATAAATGCACCTACAGTTCTTTGTGTTTTTTGGCTTTATTTTTACGGAAGATGGTAAAAACTGGCTCTTAATGAACATGCTCTTTATAATTTTCTGTTTAAGCCATGTATTTTGTACCCTAAATCATTTAGGTTTTAAAGGTTTAGTACTCAGAAACCAGTCTTTAAAAGTTAAAGTCTCTTCTCTAATTATTGTCTCTACCATTGGCTTTAAAATCTATTTTAAAATTCAAAATCAAGATTTTGACTCCTTTGCTATTTGCCTCCTCAGTGCCTCTGGTTAAGATTAAATGGAAGCAGGTAACAGGATATAAAGATAAAATATTACAAGGTATGTTTCTATAGAAGAGAGCTGTCCAAAAGCTGAGTCTAAATAGGTACAGGCTGTCCAGGTAGTGAAGCACAGTAACAATAAGTGAGTCAGGAGTCACTCTAAAGAATGAACAGCAACTTTGCCTATCTTTTTTTTTTTTTTTTTTTTTTTTTTTTTTTTTTTCATTTTTCTGAAGCTGGAAACAGGGAGAGACAGTCAGACAGACTCCCGCATGCGCCCGACCGGGATCCACCCGGCACGCCCACCAGGGGCGGTGCTCTGCCCCCCAGGGGGCGATGCTCTGCCCATCCTGGGCGTCGCCATGTTGCGACCAGAGCCACTCTAGCGCCTGAGGCAGAGGCCACAGAGCCATGCCCAGCGCCCGGGCCATCTCTGCTCCAATGGAGCCTTGGCTGCGGGAGGGGAAGAGAGAGACAGAGAGGAAAGCGCGGCGGAGGGGTGGAGAAGCAAATGGGCGCTTCTCCTGTGTGCCCTGGCCAGGAATCGAACCCGGGTCCTCCGCACGCTAGGCCGACGCTCTACCGCTGAGCCAACCGGCCAGGGCCCTGTCCTCCTTTTTGATACTGGAAGACTAATCTGTAAATGTCTGTATTCAATCTATGCAGAGTTGATCCATTGCGTGTGATGTGACGTATTTGTATTTGACATGTCGATTCATCAAGGACCAGTACAGTGTGGTGAGACGTGATTATGAGACACATGCGCTCTGCACAGGAGACCTTGAGAGAGCATGCAATATACGGAGCATGCAAATGGCTTTGTGTACTTCTTACTGAAACACGACATGGCACATACGACATTGTAGACTCACGATTTCTTTTTCAGTGAATATTCCATCATAGACAGGTAAGCACAATTCACATTTTATTAATTCATTATATATTTAATAATTTCCAAATATATATAACTTTATTTACAAGTATTTTTCTGAAAATCAAGTTTTAAAGTGGAAATCTAACCTCAAACCATGTCTATTAATAACACATTTTGATTAAATAGTTGCATAAAACACGTTTTTAAATTAGAAAATGATAAATACACCCAAATATAACTCCAAATTAGTGGTTTTGCTTGATATTTAGTTTTGTTAATTTAGCTTGCAGAAAATTCATCTATCATGAAGTAACGTTTTTAGTTCCTAATGTGACTGCATCATTCTTGTAGCTCTATATTTTATTTTTAATTTTAAAGTTCATTAGGGATGGAAAAATAAAAAAAAAAGAAAATGCCATTTCAAAGATAAATTGAAAAAGGAATTTCCATTCCTCATATCAAGAAAGATACCATTGTTTTGTGCAATATTTGCAGTGGAGAATTTTGTATTGCAATTGGGGACAGAGCAGCAATAACAAAACACTTGACCACCAATAAACATAAGCAATCATTAGATGCATCGGCTTCCAGTTATAAAGTAACAAGTTTTTTAAAACTTCAAATTATTCTGAAGATGAAAAACAGTTGGCTGCAATGGAGGGAATATTTGCATTTCACACCATAATTCACAAAGTTTTCATAGGATGGATTGTACAACTAAATTATTGAAAAAGTTTCACAATGCAAAATTTTCACGTGCCAGGACAAAATGCAAGGCTATTTTGAAATCAGTATTTAAAAATTATTGTGACAAAATACAGAGGATTTGGAAACTGCAGCATTTGTAATGATTTTATCTGATGCATCAAAACTTAATGAAATTAAATTGTATGCAATAATAGTAAGATATTTTAATGTTACCAAGGGCATTCAAGTAAAAAAATTTTTTTTTTTGTATTTTTCTGAAGTTGGAAATGGGGAGGCAGTCAGACAGACTCTTGCATGCGCCCAACCAGGATCTACCCGGCATGCCCACCAGGGGGCAATGTTCTGCCCATCTGGGCTGCTGCTCTGTTGCAACCAGAGCCATTCTAGTGCCTGAGGCAGAGGCCACAGAGCCATCCTCAGTGCCTGGGCCAACTTTGCTCCAATGGAGCCTTGGCTGCGGGAGGGGAAGAGAGAGACAGAGAGGAAGGAGAGGGGGAGGGGTGGAGAAGCAGATGGGCGCTTCTCCTGTGCGCCCTGGCTGGGAATTGAACCCGGGACTCCTGCACGCCAGGCCGACGCTCTACCACTGAGCCAACCGGCCAGGGCTCAAGTAAAAAATATAAATTTAGAATCCATTGAGGGTGAAACTTCTGAAATTTTGTCAAACCATCTATACAGAGTAATGAATAAAAACAATTTGAAATCCAAAGTTGTTGCAGTAACAGCTGATAATACAAATACAAATTTTGGTGGGCTAAGACGCAAAAGGGTGAATAACATGTACGTAAAATTACAAGAGTTACTCCAAAAGAAAATACTAGGAATAGGTTGAAATGCACATATTTTGTCAAATCCAATCAACACAGTGTCATGTGCCATGCCAATTGATGTAGAAGTAATAATAACTACAATTTATTTGCTTTTCAGTCGTTTTTACCATTTGTGTTGCTACTTTAAAACAATGTTGTGAAGAAGCAAATGTTGAACCCAAAAACCTTTTAGGATATTCAAAGGTCAGATGGCTTGCTCTAAACCTGCTACAGAGCGTGTTCTACAATTATTTGAGCCTCTCTGTTCATATTTTTTAAAGTTTAGACAAATGTTCTAAAATCCTGGAGTCATTTTTTAATAATAAATATCTGAGATATAAATGTATTTTGTAGATAATCAAGCATCTATTTTTCACGAAACGATTCAAAAGATTGAAGGTGAACACATTTCAGCTACAGAAGTTAGTCTTATTTTGAATGACTTTATCCTTCAATATAAATCTTGTTTTGAAGAAAAATTTCTTTCTTTTATTATAAAAAGAAAATTGTCAGAGGAATCAAATCTGGGCATAATGAAAAAGTTTATCGAAGAAGTGCAGAATTTTTACCAGACATGTTTTCAATATATCGAAGAATGGTCTGAAACAAACATCGCGGGAAATAACAGTTTTAATGGTGTTTTTTGGCATCATTGCAAGTATATTGGACAGATATTGAATCTTGTCTTGAGTTTTTATCTAAAGAACTGCCAGACATCAAAATAGATGACAATCATCTTTTTGAAGAAATTAGAAGACTGAATTTATATTTAAATGCTGAAAAATTAATACAATGTAAAAATGAACACATAAAAATTGATAAAAGATGGGTGGAAATATTCAGCCATTTCAAAAATGAACATATTCCATGTGAAATTTTATTTATTCTTGTTCAATTTACATTGTGCTGCCCTGGAACTAATGCAGGAGTTGAAAGAGTGTTTTCAATTGCTAATGATTTTTGGACAAGTGAGAAATTGAGATTGAATGTTGATACTCTAGCTGCGGCACTAGCCATAAAATTCAGTATGAGGGATATTTCTTGTTCAGATATTTCCTATATATTGTTACAAGATGATACATTGACAAATATTCATTCAATTTCCTTACAATTATTATTAAAAATTAATAGGCATGGAAACATAATTACAATATAAAATATTACAAGTGTTTTTATTATGCATTTATCATATTATCGTGTATTATTGTTGCAATGAATAAAATGTTTCTTTTACTTATGATATTGTTTTCTTCAATTTATTTTTATCCTCCTTTTCATTGTAAAAGAAGTTGGTCACCTTATAGGAAAAAAAAGTGATTTGATGGGATGACAAATCTGTTGGTACTCTCTTTGTTGTTCTTGAATGCATATAGTTGGAAGTTCAAACTTCTTAACCAGCATATGTAGACACAAAATTTTGGCTTCCTTTCACACCCTCCTCTCTTAATCGGATGGAAACACTTTCACTTTTGTTTCTGTCATATTTTACTATGATTTGTAAATTCATGTACATAGAAAGTATCCTTTTAAACATTTCTAGTTTTAAAAAGAAAATTTACAAAACTGATTATTTTAACTGTAAATCAATGACTTAACTTCTCCAGATTTCCAGGCTCATCAGAATAAACCTGTAGGATCATTTTCCCTGACCTGGGCAAAAATGCATTGCAAATCTATCCATTGGATTCGCAGGATGAAATCTAAGTTTCTTTCTTTCATTGTCAAATAAATTTTAAAAAGCTAATACAAGTCTATACAAACTTATTAAGCATTTGAGGGAGGTTTCGAGCAGGGATTCCCAAAGTTTTCTTAAACTAAACACCAATAACCAATGTCAACCTGTAGTAATCTTTCCACTCATTACAGGATATAGAAGTAAAAAATAGAGGATTAAAAAAGGCTTACGTTTAAAAAGAAAGTATAAATGTTAAAATGAGAAAGCCATCAAAACTGACAGTGTAAACAACATCAGGAAAGAAAAAAAATGCAAGGATAGCGTGGAACACTGCAGACCAGCATCCGGTCCAGGGCCAGCTCACCTGACTTTGGGAAGGTTCCACCTCCAGGAACAATTTCATTGGAGCTCACCTGTGCACTCCCACGCGTTCAGACCCTCTTCCGCATGCGCACTTCGGCAAACGCTGTTTGGCTTTTCTCCTTGCCTTTCCCACCCCCGAATTCAGTACTGCTATTGGTCCTCTGTATGGGACCGACCCTTTGGCCTAACCTATGCAGAAGCTGCCTTGGAGCTCCGCCCTCCCTGCCGGCAGTGTGCGGCGGCGGCGCAGCTCGCAAACCCCAGCGGCGAATGGGGATGGCTGCTGTAGCGGCGACTGCGGGCAGGCTGCTGAGGCTAGGTGTGGACGGAGCCGAGGGACCCTGGCGTCGGCTGCGGTGTGCTGGGCTGCTGCAGGGCTTCCTCCAGCCCTCCTCCACTGTCCGGGATGCAGCCCAGAGGCGGCAGGTGGCTCACTTCACTTTCCAGCCCGACCCGGAGTCCCAGGAGTACGGTGAGCGAGGGTTGCCTTTTCGCGCCCGCCGAGGGCATCCCGCACAGCCCGTGCCCTGCTCTCGGGAGCCTTGGTCCACCCTGGTTCTGACTGTGGATTCCTCCTGGCTCTGTTACTGTTCATTCTTGAGAGGCAGCGCTTCTGTACCCTCGACTTGGTTGAGAGAGTACACGATACATTGAAGTCTGGAAGGGCCTGGTGGCAGGGTGGTGCCGAGAGGGCGCCTCCCTTTCTCCGTTCTTCAGCCTTGCTTTCCCAACCCTGGCCATGGTGTTGTCCCCGCTTGCCCGGGGCTAGACCACTAACAATAGGTATAGCAGTATTTAAAAGAAAGAAATGCTCTTTTTTTTTGTTTGTGTTTCTCTTTGGCAGATTAGGGAAAATGGAGGAAGTAGTTGAATTGGTTTTCCCAAGGTCACAGAATAGTTTTTTTCCTAGAGATGGGAAGGAATCTCGGCTTCCTATTTAACCCTCGTACTGAATTTGTGCCGGGCTAGGCTGCCACTGAGCCAAGGAGGCGTAATCGATATAGGTGAAGGGAGGAGGAAGCCATTCGAGTGCTTCCAAGGGTAGGAAGGACAGGGAGCACACCTCACAGTAGGACAGTTGCATGACTTTTACGATTTCTTCTGCAAGTTTTATGTAATCTTCAAAAGTCCAGCGTCTGTCATCAGAACATCGGAAACAGTAAGAAAATGGTTACCTTGGCCTTGTTTAAAATCTTCTTTGGTGCTAGAGCTGGAATGTGTCTTTACTTGTGAGTAATTGAGAATGAACGTTCACTGAGAGCTTACCATAGAAGTTTACGTTCATGATTTCATTTAATGCCCATGACAACCTTAAAGAGGCTGGTAATGTTTTTACTACTATTTTTCAGTTGGGTTAATTAAAAAATATATTTTTTAACTTTTTAAAAATTTATTTTCTTTTTATAATGTATTTGATGACATACCTTTATTATTTTTTAAATTCTATATATTTATTTTAGAGAGAGGAAGGAAGGGAGAAAGAGAGAGAGAGAAAGAGAGAGAGAGAGAGAGATACATCAGTCTGTTCCTGTATGTGCCCTGATTGGGGATTGAACCCACAACCTTTGCATCTCAAGACAATGCTCTAACTAACCCAGTTATCAGGACAGGGCTATGGGTAACTGAAATCTTGAGATAGTTTGTCCAAGGTTACATAGATAAGTTAGTGGTAGCTTCAGCTTTCACATTCCAAAGCTTTACTCTGAACAATGTGCTAAAATGCATGTAGAAGTAATTTACTAAGAGGTGTCGCAGTTTTGTGAAACAGTTAGTAGATGCCATAAAGGTAAATAGCAATGTTTTATCACCAATAAAATGGACCTCAAATTCTGTCTTTAAAACATTTGACTTATAGTTTTTTTTTTGGTATTTTTCTGAAGCTGGAAACAGGGAGAGACAGTCAGACAGACTCCTGCATGCGCCCGACCGGGATCCACCCGGCACGCCCACCATGGGCACCGCTCTGCCCACCAGGGGGTGATGCTCTGCCCCTCCGGGGCATTGCTCTGCCGTGACCAGAGCCACTCTAGCGCCTGGGGCAGAGGCCAAGGAACCATCCCCAGCGCCCGGGCCATCTTTGCTCCAATGGAGCCTTGGCTGCAGGAGGGGAAGAGAGAGACAGAGAGGAAGGAGGGGGGGGGGGTGTGGAGAAGCAAATGGGCGCTTCTCCTATGTGCCCTGGCCGGGAATCGAACCCGGGTCCCCCCGCACGCCAGGCCGACGCTCTACCGCTGAGCCAACCGGCCAGGGCCTGACTTACAGTTTTTATAAACTTTAGAAGACATGTTTTGTTAAATAGAAACACAATAATTGAATGGTTAAAATCTTGATCCTAGACTCAGGTTGTCTGAGCCTCTTTCTGTTTTGGCCCTGCTATGTGTAAATTTGGACTCATCGTGTACCTTCTGGAAGCCTCAATTTCTTTATAAGTAAGGAGTTAATAATACCTACTTCAGAAGTTTGTTATTAGGACTAAATAAAATAATATGTATGGTAATCTTAACAGTCTGTGACTACACTCAGCAGTACACTGGTCCCTCGCCTGTCACAGGGGTTAGGTTCCAGAACCCCCACGATAGGTGGAAATCCAAGAAGTAGCGACCTTATTTATTTTATTATTTATATGTATTTTAAGGCTTTATAAACCCTCCCCACACTCTTATAAACCTTTCCCACACTGTTATTAACCTTTCCCACACTCTTATAAACACTTCCTATGCTCTTAAACACTTTCTACACTCTTAAACCTACGTAATTTTAACAACATATAAAATTCTATATGGGTACTCACCAGTGAATATACAGTAATATTCTTTTAATATGTTTTAATTAATATTTAAAAAAAATTTTTAGGCTAGAAAATGCTTATTTTACCGCAAAAATAATTAAAATATTTAAAAATACCTATATACCGCAAAATTCTGCAATATAGCAAAAATCTGTGATACAAAATCAGATATATACAATTTTAAAATCCGTGATACAGTGAGGCCACGAAAAGTGAACTGCAATATGATGAGGGACGACTGTAAAAGGAATGTTAAATAATTACTGTTATGCTTTAGTTGTTACAGCATTGCTGTGTTATAAATAATGCAGGTAGAAAAATTTCATTTGTCTTTTATGTATCTGAGATTATTTCTTTGTGATAAAGTCTCAGGGATGATATATATCTGACTTGAAGAAATTAGTACTTTAAGGGATATTAATGCATAGCTCAGATTTCCATTTTATTCTCCCATCTGTATGTATAAGGTCTACTGGAAAGTTCTGTCCAGTAGACAGAACTTTCCAACTTTTTTGGAATAAAACAAAATACAAATTTTTCTTACCGTCAATAAACTTTATTAAATAATATAATTGCCATTATTAATGATTTCTTGCCAGCGTGAGGGCAATTTGAATATCCCATTTTTGAAAAATGTTTTATCTTTTGATGTGAAAAATTGAACCAGTGCTTGTTTGATATCTTCTTCATTTTTGAATTTTTTGCCCTTCAAAAAATTTTGTAAGGACAAAAACAAGTGATAGTCGGAGGGTGCTAAGTCCGGGGAATGTGGTGGATGCAACAGACATGCTTCTGTAGCATTTCTTCCTTGTTGAAATTTGTAAAAATTACAGTGGCGTAAATGAACTTTATCAGTAGCCATGGGTACACTATGGCTTCACACATAAGACTAACGTGAATCAACTTTGTTTTAGTTAATTTGCTACGTCAGTATGTATACATTAAGTGATAAAAATAGAGAGGCACACATGCACCAAATAAACATGTGCTTATGTGTCGAAACTTGTGATAGAAATGGACAGAACTTTCCGGTAGACCTTATATAAGAGTATGAGTATTGTATGCCAGGCTAATGCCACAGATGTACTGTGATATTGTGATGTATCATAAAAAATACATATTTAAGCTTTGTTCCATTCCTGACACAGAGCTCCTAAAGCCCTTAAAATTTCCTGTGATGAGAGTAATAAAGGTGTCTTGTTATGTTAATGTTGACTTTTGGAAAGCCCCTAAGTCGCTGAAGGATGGGGCCTGGTCACCAGAGGAACCAACCTTTGTGATTAGGGACTTGGAGCTTTCACTCCCACCTGTGGGGGGGGGGGGGGAGGGACTGGAGATAGATTGGATTGCCAGATTGCATAATAACCCATTGTGCCTATGTAATAAAATTCAAGAGCTTCTGGGTTGGTGAACAGGTGGGGCTTTGGGAGAGTGCTACACGCTTGAGAATGGAAGCTCCTTGCCCTCCCGTGTACCTTTCCCTGTGTATCGCTTCCATCTGGCTCTTCCTCAGTTATAGCCTTTTTTTCCCCCATTTCCATTTTATTGAACTTATTGGGGTGACACTCTTTAAAAAAATTACAGTTTTCAGGTGCACGATTATATAACACATTATTTGTGCACTGTATGGTGTGTTCACCCTCCAAGTCAAGTGTCCATCACCATTTATCTCCCCTATACCCCCCAACCACCCCTAGCCAGTCACTACACTGTTATCTATGTCCATGAGTTTCTTTTCTTTTTTTGATCTATCTCTCCACCCCTGCCTTTCCAGCCCCCAGCCCCTGAGAGCTGTCAGTTTGCTCTCTATCTATGAGTCTGTGTTATATCCTTTTATAATAAACCAGTAATCTAGTAAGTAAACCGTTTCTCTTGAGTTCTGTGAGCTGTTTTAGCAAATTAATTGAACCCAAGAAGGGGGTTGTGGGAACCTCTGATCTGTAGCTGGTCAGTCAGAAGCACACTCGATGACAACCTGGACTTGCGATTGGCCTTTGAATTGGGGGGTGAGGGCATTCTTTTAGGGCTGAGCCTTTAAGCTGTGGAATCTGATGTTACCTCCAGGTAGACAGTGTCAGAATTAGGTTGAGTTGTAGGACATCCAACTGGTGTCGCAGAATTGCTTGGTGGTGTGTTAAAACACACATACTTTGAAGTTAGTATCAGCAGTGTTTGTGCATATGGACATGTTATCTAACAGCATTTTCAATCCACAGTTTAGAATCTGTGTTGAGGAAACTGAGGTTTGGAAACTGTGGTTGGGAATGTAAAATGAGATTGGTTGAATTTGAAAATGTGAAATCGGAGAATACATAGGCCCAGTTACATGGATCCCTGCATTCAAATTTATGTTGTTTAAGGGTCAACTGTACTTTTATACCAATGTTTTGTATGCTACAGGTATTAATGAAGATATTAACTTTCTGTCTTTCATAGGTGCTGCAAAGTATTTTCTCTGATTTTGGTTATTTGGTACATGAAAGGAACTACTTAAATAGATTGGGGGTCAGGATTGACTCTGAGGAGGTGACCTTTAAGCCATCTGTGAGGAATGACAAAGGAGTCACCTCTGCAAAGACCAGGGTGGGACAGTGTTTACCAGGAAGAACAAGAGGCAAGGGCAGAGCCCTGAGGTGGGGTGAGCTTGTGTCTGGTGACTGAGAAGGCCATTGAGGTTGGCATATGCTGAGGAGGGGGAGGTAGGCTGTTGTCAAAGATCTAGGGTAGACTGCGGAGTCCTTTTTTTGTGGGAGAGAGGGTCTTCTTTCCAGTAAAGCAGGGGTCCCCAAACTACGGCCTGTGGGCTGCATGCGGCCCCCTGAGGCCATTTATCCGGCCCCCGCCACACTTCCAGAAGGGGCACCTCTTTCATTGGTGGTCAGTGAGAGGAGCACAGGATGTGGATGCAAAGCACGGCATCGCTCACGTACAGTACTATTTCCAGTGATGGGGGACACACACGTCATGGCCCCGGAAGTGCGTCATATCACTTGTTAGGGCTAGCAGTGACAAATATGGAACCGGACTTTGACCATCTCATTAGCCAAAAGCAGGCCCATAGTTCCCATTGAAATACTGGTCAGTTTGTTGATTTAAATTTACTTGTTATTTATTTTAAATATTGTATTTGTTCCCGTTTTGTTTTTTTACTTTAAAATAAGATATGTGCAGTGTGCATAGGGATTTGTTCATAGTTTGTTTTTTTTTTATATTTTTCTGAAGCTAGAAACTGGGAGAGACAGTCAGACAGACTCCCACATGCGCCTGACCGGGATCGACCCGGCACGCCCACCAAGGGGCGACGCTCTGCCCACCAGGGGGCGTTGCTCTGCAGCATCCAGAGCCACTCTAGCGCCTGGGGCAGAGGCCAAGGAGCCATCCCCAGCGCGGGGGGCCATCTTTGCTCCAATGGAGCTTCGGCTGTGGGAGGGGAAGAGAGAGACAGAGAGGAAGGAGGGCGGAGGGGTGGAGAAGCAAATGGGCGCTTCTCCTGTGTGCCCTGGCCGGGAATCAAACCCGGGACTTCTGCACGCCAGGCCGACGCTCTACCATTGAGCCAACCGGCCAGGGCTCATAGTTTTTTTTATAGTCCGGCACTCCAACGGTCTGAGGGACAGTGAACTGGCCCCCTGTGTAAAAAGTTTGGGGACCCCTGCAGTAAAGAGTCTGTAGGGAAGGGAACATGAGTAGAGAGGTTAGAAAGTATGGGGTTTGTATGAGAAATGGGAGCTAGTGAGTTTGTTTGGAGCAAATGGAGAAGAGGTAGAAGATAAGTTTGGTAAGGTAAATAAATGGAGGTGACAAAAGCCAGAGTAAAGGTTACGGGAGAGAAGAGATTGAGTATTTCCAGTGTACTCTATATACCTATATATTCTAGGTGAATTACACTTAGGTTTAGATTTTGTTCTGTGGGCTGTGAGGGACCACTGAATATTTTTAGGAAAGAAAGTGTCTTGAGATGTGCTTGTGTTATTAGGAAAGTTTATGGAATGGATTAGTGAAAGCAAAGGCAGAGAAGTCAGTCAGAGGAATATTGTAATTATCCATGTTAGAGGATATAGTTGTTTGAACTTGGAGATGGGCACTGATAAGATCAAGGAGAGTCTTATGCACGTGGTGAGAAATGGGCTTTTTTCAGGTACAGAGGCTTTGAAGGATTTTGAATACAGGAGTAATATGACATGCATTATTTCTTAGGACTCATTGCAGCTCTGATGAATGATATGGAGGGATGAAAAAATACAAGTGAGGAGGCAGTACTATCAACTGAATATTCCCCCCCCCCATTCATTTGTTGAAGCCCTCAGTTCCTGGTACAGTAAAGCCATGAGGGTGGAGCCCTCATGAATGGGATTAGAGGCTATATAAAAAAGAGAAATTATCTCTTTTTCCACCAAGTGAGGATAACAGCGAGAAGGTAACCTTCTGCAAACCATGAAGAAGGTCCTCACCAGAAACTCACCTGGTTTTCCCAACATCCGTAACTGTGAGAACTAAACTTTGTTTAACGCACCCAATCTATGGTAGTATTTTGTTATAGCAGCCAGAGCTAACCAAGTCAGGCAGTTAGGAGGTGGTTTCCTGAAAGAGATGATGGATGGGTTCAGGAAATAGAATAGTAGTGCCACATTGTAAGCTGTGTTTTGGAAGTAATATATTTAGAAGTAGGATTTGTTGGATTGGATGCCAGTAATAAATAAAAGGAAGATATTCAAAGATGCCCCCTTGGTTTCTGGCTCGGGCATCTGGGTGGAGGGCACTGCTGTTTGCCAAAATGCAAAAGTAGCATTCTGGGCATAGATATTGATACAAAGAGTTCAGTTTTGTCACTAAATTCAAAAGAAGAAGATACTGCCTGACCTGTGGTGGCGCAGTGGATAAAGCATCGACCTGGAAATGCTGAGGTCGCCGGTTCGAAACCCTGGGCTTGCCTGGTCAAGGCACATATGGGAGTTGATGCTTTCCAGCCCCTCCCCACCTTCTCTCTCTCTCTGTCTCTCCCTCTCCTCTCTTAAAAAAAAAAAAAAAAAAAAAAAAAAAAGAAGAAGAAGATATGCACCCCCATGTTCATTGCAGCATTGTTTACAATAGTCAAGATCTGAAAACAGCCTAAGTGTCCATCAGTGGACAAAAAAGCTGTAGTACATTTATATTGTACAATGGAATACTACATAGCTGTTAAAAAGAAGGAAATCTTACCTTTAGTGAGGATATGGACTTGGAGATTATTCTGCTAAGTAAAATAAGCCAAGCAGAGAAAGACAAATACCATATGATCTCACTTACATGTGGAATCTAATGAACACAGTAAACTGAGAAACAAAATAGAAACAGAGGCAGGGTCACAGGGAACAGATGGACAGCTGTCAGAGGGAAGGGGGAAGATGGGATGCAATCAAAGAAGATGAAGGGATTAGTCAAATTATATACATATAACATGTAGACACAGAAAATAGTGTAGCAGTAGCCAGAGGGAAAGGGGGTGGGAGCAGGGGGAGGGGGGAGAAAGGGGGTGAAATGAGGGTGGGAAGAGACTAAAATAAAATAAAAAGAAAGAGTTCAGTTTTGTGCTTGTTGATTTAAAAAAAGCCCAAGACACCCAAGTGGAGAACTGCTGACTGTTGCATATGTCAATGTAAGAACATCCAAACCTGTAGATAATTTTTATAAAAATATATTTGATCTGACCAGGATACTCTTGGAAGCAGGACCTCAGCATGATACGGGGAACTGAAGAGTTAAAATTTTAGCTTGAGTAATAATGTAGCTTTGATTACCATCTGTGGGTTAATGCAGGTAGAGGCTTTGTTCCAGGTGTGGAATGCCTGAGTGACCTACATGATTTATTTATTTTTAAACATTTAAAAAAATTTATTTACTCATTTTTAAAGAGAAAGGATAGAGAGAGAAGGGGAGAAGAGAAGAAAGCATCAACTTGCATATAAGCCTTGACCAGGCAAGCCCAGGATTTAAAACCAGCGACCTCAGCGTTCCAGGTCAGTGCTTTATCCACTGTGCCACCATAGGTCAGGTAGCCTGCATAATTTATTAAGGTCTGCAAGTACCAGTATTCCACTTTTGTGCCCCAGGGGACTGAAAGTAGTCCATTTTTGTGCCTCAGTGGTCTGCAGGCAAAGCTTTGTGCCTCAAGGACTGCTGACTATGATCCAATTAACTTTGACTATGATCTGATTCGCTCTCCCCTGAGATTCCAAAATTTTTACATACCCTTTTCTTCCCCTTAAAAAAAGGTTGGCTAAGGATAGGGGGTTGAGATGGCATTGGGAACATAACTACACACCTCCCTGCTTCTCCTCAGATCATCGGGCATCTGAATAAAGTGCCCGTAAAAGATTCAATCCCTGTTTCTGCTTATTGGGCTGAATTGGTGACAGGCAACACGAATGCCGATATTTCTGAATACCGTTATTTCCGGTTTCAAACAGACTAAGATAGATGCTTTGGAGAATAACAGTTTTTAGTTTTTTTTTTTGTTTTTTTTTTGTATTTTTCTGAAGCTGGAAACGGGGAGAGACAGTCAGACAGACTCTCGCATGCGCCCAACCGGGATCCACCCGGCACGCCCACCAGGGGTGATGCTCTGCCCACCAGGGGGCGATGCTCTGCCCCTCCGGGGCGTCGCTTTGCCGTGACCAGAGCCACTCTAGCGCCTGGGGCAGAGGCCAAGGAGCCATCCCCAGCGCCCGGGCCATCTTTGCTCCAGTGGAGCCTTGGCTGCGGGAGGGGAAGAGAGACAGAGAGGAAGGAGGGGGGGGGGTGTGGAGAAGCAAATGGGCGCTTCTCCTATGTGCCCTGGCTGGGAATCGAACCTGGGTCCCCCGCACGCCAGGCCGACGCTCTACCGCTGAGCCAACCGGCCAGGGCCAGTTTTTAGTTCTTTTAAGCATTTGAGATTAAAGAGGGAGCTAAGGGAGATTAAATAAAGGTGGGCATAAGTGTTACTGGAACAAGCTGGAGTTCAAGTTGTGTGTCGCCACTGAGTCATGGAACTATAAGAGGTTAATAGTATATTAAGGGTTAACTACTGTGTACTCATAGTTTACAAATATGGTATAAATAAGGAATTTAATCTTTGCTTCATGTCCTTCCAAGTATAAAGAGTTAAAGGGTCCAGTAATAATAATTCTTAGCAGGAATGAATAGCCTCTCTCATTAACAATATAATGTTATCTTTATGTCCTTCCAAGGGACAGAGGGAGTTGTTTTGCAGGTGGTTTCCCAAGGACTCAAGATGCCAGTGCCCTGGAGACAAAGTTAAAGAACATCTATAAGGACGTCACTCTTGTTGAGCAAGCATCTTGGGAGACATTCCTGCATGCCAGATCCTGACCACCGCGTTCTGTTACGTGATTAACTGCATGCTCAATAGTTAACTACTGACCTCTCCAAAAACATACAAACTGGCCAGTCATCTGAGACCAAGAAGAAACGCGTCACTTGTCATATCATGACTGAAGTTACACGTGTTTTGAGAGGGGGAGTGTAGGGATAGGCCCAATCTTTTCAACTTTAAGGGTTTTTAGGGCCTCCCTATTTGGTTACCCCCTCGCCCTCCCGCCCTCTGCCCAATTACTGTTTACTTTCTTCCTTTTCCTGGATATGCAGTATACACAGGCATGTTAAAAGGCATTTGTGTTTATAGATCCTTCATTTGCATTTTAATAAATGTTCTGTCAGACATTATTGTAAACACTGAGCGTGTAGCTCTGATCAAAGGCAGGTAAAAATACATGCTGTCTTAGAGCTTATGATCTATTGTGTCTTTTCCATTCCTCCCACACGCCACTGTATCTTTGCAGCAGTGATGATCTGGTTGTTTATAATACTGTGAATAACTTTTTAGCAGTGTTTGTAGACCACCTTTCTTCTTTTTTCTTTTTAAAGGTCTTACCGGTGACACAAAATTAGTTAGGTGTGCTTATCATAAGGGAACACAGACATTTTACCAATGGTCTTTGGTATAAGCTACAGGATTATAAGCACTTATAAGGAAATTAGATATTTAAAATGATTTTACCTGTGAATAACTTGTGATTTCTTCCCGATCCATCCACAAAGCATCCTACAGCTTTAAAAAGAATCAAAGTGAGATGTTGCTGTATTAAAATTTTTCATTTAAGAATATGTTGAAGGTTGTCTGATGGGAGTGGGGTCAAGAGGATAGTTGGAAAAGGTGAGGGGATTAAGTAGTACAAGTTGGTGGTTACAGAATAGTCGTGAGGATGTAAAGCACAGCACAGGAATAGAGTCAGGAATACTGTAATAACTATGGTGCCAGGTTGGTACTAGAAATGTTGCGGTGATCACTTCTTAATTTATGTAAATGTCTAATCACTGAGTTGTACACCTGAAACTAATGTAGTGTTGTACATCAACTGTAATTGAAAAATAAAAAAATTATTTAAAAATTTAAAAAGTTGTTATTTACAAATCGTAAAAGCATCTGGTAGAATAGCAGTTAATCCAAAACCCTAAAATTTTTACTTTATTTGAAAAAAAGTATTCAGGAGTGAAAGTTTATGTGCTCCCATGGAAATATAACCTTTGAATAACCTTGTAAATTATTTTCATACAAGATAAGTAATTTCTTTGTGGTTATAAAGCAGTACTTTTCAGATTTACTTTGCATGATTTTTTTTTTTTTCAGTGAGAGGAGGGGAGACAGAGACAGACTCCCACATGCGCCCTGACCAGGATCCACCCATCAAGCCCACTAGGTGGCGATGCTCTGCCCATCAGGGACCCTTGCTCCAATTGCAACTGGAGCCATTCTAGTGCCTGAGGTGAAGGCCATGGAGCCATCCCCAGCACCCGGGGCCAACTTGCTCTAATCGAGCCATGGCTGCAAGAGGAGAAGAGAGAGAGAGAGAGAGAGAGAGAGAGAGAAGTGAGATGGGGAGGGGTGGAGAAGCAGATGGATGCTTCTCCTGTGTGCCCTGACTGGGAATGGAACCTGGGACTTCCACATGCCAGGCCAACACTCTACCACTGAGCCAACTGGCCTGCCCTGTGTGATTTTTATTATTATAGTCTTCTGACTGGAAATTTGCTGAGCAGAAACATAATAAGATATCTTGGCAAAATTTTGTAATAATTCTAATGGTCAGGATACTTGAAATAAATACCACCTTAGATGTTTAAGCATTTTTTTAAATCTTCCTACGTTCTTAGCTAATCGACAAATAAAAATCTTACTCTAGGAAATGTATGAAATAGGAGAAAGAGTGGAAATGTCATGGTGGTTGGGAAGAAGATTTACCTTAAACCAGTGGTTTTGTCTTTTTTACACTTGGGGACTGATGTAAATAGAATTATTTCAGGGACCACTAAGGCAGAAATCACCCTGAGCATAAAGTGAACTTGACTAAGATCATTGGGTCTGTTATCTTTATACAATGTCAGGGTGATTAACTCTTTTGTGGACTGGTATGAAATTTCTGGCAGACTGGTCCTTGGACTGGTGGTTGAAAGACACTATCTTAAATCATTACCTTCTGATGCTGGGCACTAATAAATACTTTAAAGAGTTTTTATAGCCTGGAGAAGGACTTAAGGAAAGTATCTATTAAATGATAATAGCCTTAGCTTGAGGAAAAGTAACTTATAAATTGATCATGGACATGTGGTGTGATTTTGTTTCTTTAGACATACAATGTATTTTGAATGAATTCCTGTTATCTCTACCAGAAATAGGAGTATAAGTAGGCCTTTATTCTGGGCACAGAGGGCAGCAGGGCAGATCTGATTGGGCATGGCCAGGAACTGAAGTCTGGGCATTTAGCAGTGTTGAAGGCTACAGCAGATGGAGAAACAGTAGGCAGTGTGTCAGTAGATGATGGAAGATTTGAGATGTCATATGCCATAGCCTGCCAAGGAGTCTTGGGAAGAAGATAGGTTTCCAGGAAAATAAAATGAGTGACCAGTGTCTCATGGCCAGAGGGTTGAAAGCAATAGCTGTTGTATCCCACCCTGGGAATTAGACCTTGGAGTTTGGAACAGCCCACGCTACGGAGGAGCACAGAGCTTAGACTGGGCAGTGGCCAGGGCAGGAAGCAGATGTAAATGAATCTGATATCAGCATGGCTGTGGGTTAAAGTGAGTACTGGTACATTGATTAGGCACTAAGACAAAGACTAGGCTGGTGGAACAGAGAAGGTTCAGGCAGAAGCCTTTCTCTGCTCTGGAGTGGTTTTAGAGAGGAGTTGACCCAAAGTTCTAAGGTGATTGTGGGCAATGGGCAGCATCAAAGCTTAAATTGTACCTCCAAAGTCATAACATTTCTGAATTTCAATATTTGGAACTTTATCAAATACAGCTTTGTACCCTTCAGAATTAATGCCCAGGTCAAGATGAAGGACATGGACAAAGTCCAGAATCTAATAACAAATAGCTAATATTTTTTCAGCATTCACTGTGTCAGGCATAGTTCTAAGTGCTTTACATGTCTTGGTCCATTTAACCTATTTAGAGAGATGGAGGTTGACTTGCAGAGATTCTGACTTGAGCAAATAAAATAATAATAAGAACCAAGTCTGATGAGTTTAGGCACTGGATTCTAGTATTCTCCAAACACCAGCAGTTCTGGGTACTAAAGTTTCTTGTTAGCCTTTCTCATTGTTCTGTGGCCCATGACCATTTGCTATCACTGGCACATTCAACACATGCCACTGGTCATGAACATTTCTTACGGCTTATGTTATGTTCTTTTTTTTTCTTTTTTTTTTCATTTTTCTGAAGCTGGAAACAGGGAGAGACAGTCAGACTCCCGCATGCGCCCGACTGGGATCCACCCGGCATGCCCACCAGGGGCGACGCTCTGCCCACCAGGGGGCGACGCTCTGCCCATCCTGGGCGTCGCCATGTTGCGACCAGAGCCACTATAGCGCCTGAGGCAGAGGCCACAGAGCCATCCCCAGCGCCCGGGCCATCTTTGCTCCAATGGAGCCTTGGCTGCGGGAGGGGAAGAGAGAGACAGAGAGGAAAGCGCGGCGGCGGAGGGGTGGAGAAGCAAATGGGTGCTTCTCCTGTGTGCCCTGGCCGGGAATTGAACCCGGGTCCTCCGCACGCTACGCCGACGCTCTACCGCTGAGCCAACCGGCCAGGGCTTATGTTATGTTCTTAACACCACTGTGGGGCATCTTTCCGGACCACTCACTCTGACTGGTAACCTTTCCTGACTTGGCATAGCTTTTATTTATTTTCTACACAGAGTTGGTCATTTGATTATGTTCCTTCTTCCTTTTTTATACTTATTTTTTAATTGTTTAATTTTGTGTAATTTTGCCTTATCAACAATCCTCTTGAAGTCTATTGCTTTTATCTTCCATAGAGTCATCATTGTAAATGATCCAGTAAATTTATGTAATGTGTTCTGTACTTTCCTTTCTTCCTTGATTTTAATCAAATTATAATCAACTGTATGAAATATGACTTAAAATTTTTTTGTTTTTACAGGGCAGACTCAGAAAATGAATCTTTTCCAGGCAGTAACAAGTGCCTTAGATAACTCACTGGCCAAAGATCCTACTGCAGGTAAACTTCCTTTGAGATTGATTGTGGTAGCTGTGTTACTTCATGATTGAAGATTTGCTGGAAATACTTGTTGGAAGCTTACTGGTTAACATTATATCTACCTGAAATTTATAAAAGACCTGACTATGATTAAGGTTCAATAATCCAGTTGTGATATTAACACATTTTAATTCATTCATTATGAATTAGTTGTCGTGTATTTAACATCATCCAATTTACTTTCTTGCGTAGTATGTGTGGTCCTGATATTATATTAATACCTTCTGGATTAATACCTACTCTGTACTCCTGTTTCTCTAGCATATAGAAAAAATGAAAAATACCACTTCATTCAGCTATCTATTTATAAAATCAAGATTCCATTCTGTGCTTTCCTTTAGGGTACATTATCATACAACTTGTAAGATTTTTGGGGGGACTGACTTTATAAGTAACTTATCAAGTTAAATTATTAATGTAAAAAGAATTGTCCTGTTGTATGTTCTATAAATATGATGGACTGTACTTCATACCTTGGACTTCCACTTGAGAATTTCTGTTTTTAAAATCAAGTGAAAAACAGGTTATTTTTAAGCACAAAGTGAGAGCTAGACTGTTGGGCCTGCTTTGTTGCAAATGCTTTCTGAGGATGATTAATCTAGGTTAGTAGAGAAGGGTGAGTTATTTTTCTGAAGTCTACAAAGCTCATTAGGTCACATTAATGTGACTAGAATTTAGCACTGTGAATTCCTCTTATTTTCATTTCTTTGCCTTACTACAGGCTCCTCTCAATTTGTACTTATATTATTCTTTTTCTTGCTCACTATGTCCTGCCATACTTTCTTCCTTTCTGTTTTTACACAATCTAACCCACTTTCCTATTTGTGACTGTTCTCTCAGCTTGGAATGTTTTGCCTTTGGCTTTTCCAGTCACTGACTCTCATTGTATATTATCATGTATAAAAAAACCACTGACCAGGGACTTGGGAGCCTGGAGTGTGAGTCATAGTTCTGCCTCTTGCTTTCTGACTTAGCATGTTACTTTACTACTTCTGTGGCCTCAATTTCTTAACGGT
The DNA here is from genome assembly GCF_036850765.1 of Saccopteryx bilineata. NCBI lineage: Eukaryota > Metazoa > Chordata > Mammalia > Chiroptera > Emballonuridae > Saccopteryx > Saccopteryx bilineata. The sequence continues at coordinate 53,417,284 of NC_089490.1, forward strand.
AAAACAAGATGAGCTTGTACATCAGCGGTGCTTTCCTAACGTGAGCAATTTTAATCCCCCTTCCTTCTCTAACATATAACAATGGCTAGAGACACTTTTGGCTGTTGCAACTGTGTGTCAGGGGGCAACTGTCATCCACTGGGTGGAGATCAGAAATACGGTATGCCGGCATGCTGCGACAAAAGAATTATCCAGTCCCAGTCCACAATGTCAATGTTGTGTCTGAGTTTGGAGGCAAGGGAGGCAATGGTGCGAGGGGCCAGGAGCTGAAGGAAGGTGTGTGGAACAGTAGGCAGATGATTCATGCTTTATTGGGTGATGGCAGCAGCCTGATGCAATTCACAAGAGTTTTATAGTAAATCACACAAAAGTGGCACCAAACCATGATTACAGGGAGGTTACGTAAGTGAAGCTTACATAAGGTGGGCATGCAGGTATACTGCTTCTGCTTGTTTCCCTTAGTCACGCATGGCTGGATCTGATGTAGCTGACCTATCCACACTGACTCCATCTTGTGCAGGCTGTTTACCAATTCTGGGGAGACCAGTTTCCCCACAGTGAATAATATAGAAATTGAGGAACTTTGATTTGGATCTATAGTTCATTTCTGTTTTCTGATTTAAAATGTAAACTTCTAAATTACTTATTCCTCATTATTACTGTCTTTTAGGGATTATGAAATAAAAGGTGTTCTTTATACATTGTTTTTCAGTAATATTTGGTGAAGATGTTGCCTTTGGTGGAGTCTTCAGATGTACTGTTGGCTTGCGAGACAAATATGGTAAGTTAATATCTTTATATTTGTACAATATTCCCGTAGAACTTTTAAAGGTCTTAGAATACAAAAATATGCCTGTTAAATTATTGTCATATCCTTATTGTATGAATGGGTTCCTTTTCATTTCTATAGCCACTCATAGAATCCTTTGGCCTAGATTCCTCTAAATGTGCTCTAACTATAGTGTCCCTTTGACCTAGTTCATATTATACATATTATAGATTCCAAAATAATCTTCATTAGATGTATTATTTCTCATGTCAGTCATATGTCCAGGAATCTTTGTGGCTGCCTGCCTTAGCCAGTTTCAATTCTATTACCTCTAGTTTAAGATTCTGTCCTGTTGGTCTTTGTTAATAGATTTCATCTTTTATTATCTGTATAGTCAGGGTTCTTCAGGAATAGAAGTATTAGGAAATGTTCTGTGTACATATGTATATATATTTGTGTGTGTGTTTATCTAGAGAGAGAGAGAGAGAAAGAGTGAGTAATAGATTTATATTTTAAGGAATTGACTCACACAATTTTGGGGCTGGCAAGTCGGAAATCTGTGGGGCAAGCCAGCAGGCTGGAAACCCAGGCATGGTTTATGTATTGTACTCTTGAGGTTAAATTTCTTCTCCTCTGAGAAACCTCAATCTTTTCTCCTAAGGCTTTTAAGCAATTGGATGAGATCCAGCCACATTATGAAGGGTAATCCTCTTTACTTACGGTATACTGATTTAAATGTTAATCACATCTGAAAAATACCTTCACAGCAATATCCAGCCTGGCATTTGATTAAACAACTGGGGCACCATTACCTAACCAAGTTGACATATAAAATGAATTGTTGTATTACCTTTCTACACATTTTATCCTAGCTCATGTGTGTCTTTTGCTATACATGTGATCAGTTTCTGCCTCTTGCTTTCACTTAACTTGATTTAGACTATTAGAATGCATTGTGGCCCATCCCATTCTTCTTACTCCTGACTTTGTAAGGAATGTTTCACCCCTGAATTGTGAGGGATGCCTTCAGGTACTTTTGACCACTTATTTATTTTTCTCAGTTTTATCTGATCTGGCAAAGCAGTTAAATTTAGGGGGAGGAGTTGAAATCCATTTTTCTTCTAATCTTTGACACTGTAAGGCTCCTGTGTGCTAGCAGAATAAGGGATGAGGGTCATAAAGGTATTTTTTCTAATTCTTCCTTCTTGTTCCACTCTTCTCTGAATCCAAGAAACCATAGTGTGCTCCTTCTCGCGTACCGGGAACTCCCAGGTTGCTCTTCTGCTTCTGTCTTCCCTTTCACGCAGGTTGATTTCCTGGGTCCTGTCCCTCTGCTGTTGGGGCAGGCAGGAGCACATTGCCCTGCCGTCCAAAGCCCAGCTTGAGTAAAGCGTCCTTGGTGCATATCTGCACCTGGATGGGAGCAGCTGCCCCGTGCAGACGGGCCTCCACTGGAGCTGCCCCCCCCCCCCAACCCCATCAAAGTCTCTCATTCAAAAACTGGAGCACTGTCCACAAGCAGTGTGTCCATCCAGTAAGGGAGCTGGTGCCCTCCTGCTGTCTCAGTCCCTGCTTTAGGAGTCCATTATACTGCTCAGTGATACCAGCAGCCTGGGGGTGGTAGGGAAAATGGTACTTCTAATCTACTCCAGCTCTTGAGCCCATTGCCTTACCATAGAACCAGTGAAATGGGTACCGTTGTCACTTTCAGTGACCAGTGGCCATCCGTACACAGCACTCAGGCAGTCCAGAGCCCGTATGACTGCCCTCTGGTCAAGGTTACAGGCAGGGTAAGCAGTAAGCAGACCAGTGGCAGTATCTACACAGGTGACTGCATACTGGTACCCGTCCTACTTTGGTAAGGGTCCAGTGATGTCTGTCTGCCACCATGTCAGTGGAATACAACCTCTCTGGGTCTGTGCAGGTGACACTAGTTGTTCCAGGGGTGCTCCTTGGAACACACTGCACATTGCTTGTAAGCTGCAAGTACCTCCATGCCTTAACTGTAGCCTGCATAGTTTTCTGTCCCCATATGAAGCAGACACTGATGGCACAGTCTCCAACCATATCACCTGCAGGCACAGTCTCCAACCATCGCACCCTTGCCAAGGTGTCTGCCTCATTATTCCCAGGATGGGCTAGAGGGGCACGCTCATGACGTGATATACTTTCACCTGCTTCTGGTGTCCTAGTTCCCATAAGTCCTGCCACATGGCCTGACCCCATAGTGAATGGTGCATTACTAACAGCCCAGCTGTTAGTGCAAATCACCAGAGGTAAAGGTTCATTATGGGCAAGTAGCCATATGGTTCTTAATTTCACCCATTGGCTGCTTTGAGCAATACCTGTGTCATACAAATAGTCTCAGTGGCCAGAAGGAGGGCTATGGCCATCTATTTGTCAGGTTGGCACTTGCTGGAACCATCAGTATACCAGGCATCCTCGGGGATGGGCACCCGCCCCTCCTGGGAGGGACTGACTTTAGGTTCTGCCTCCTGAGCCCCAGCTACACCTGACTCTAAGGTTGCATAGGTGACTGGACCCAAGACTTCCTGCAGTTCTGCTCTCAATGGCTAGGGCTGAGAGCACAGTGTTGTTACACGTATGCACCCCACTTGGCCAGGGTGGAGGTTTGGGCCATATCACTACAAAGTTTGGTTGCCCAATCTCACCCATTCTGCAATAGGGTATATGGTCTTTTTTTAAAAAAAAATTTTTATTTTTACAGTCAGAGAGAGAGTCAGAGAGAGTAATAGATAGGGACAGACAGACATGAACGGAGAGAGATGAGAAGCATAAATCATTAGTTTTTTGTTGCAAAATCTTAGTTGTTCATTGATTGCTTTCTCATATGTGCCTTGACCGTGGGCGTTCAGCAGACAGAGTAACCCCTTGCTGGAGCCAGCGACCTTGGCTCCAAGCTGGTGAGCTTTGCTCAAATCAGATGAGCCCGCGCTCAAGCTGGCGACCGTGTGGTCTTGAACCTGGGTCCTCCACATCCTAGTTCGACACTCTATCCACTGCGCCACCGCCTGGTCAGGCTAGGGTATATGGTCTTGGCCATAACTGGAGCTGTGGTTGTAATACTCTCAGAGGCCAGGAGGGCAGCATATACAGTTGCCAACTATTTCTCCACTGATGAGTAATTGACTTCAGTGCCTTTCCACAATTGGGACCAAAACCCAATAGGTTACCTTAAGTGCTCTGTCCATTGCCACAAGCCCCATCCAGACCCCTCAGGGGTTACATGGACATCAAGCTCACAGGGCCTGGTGGAATCAAACAGATTTCAAGGCCTGTGCTGCCTTTACAGCTCTCTTAGCTGCTGCCAATGCACCTTGTGCCTGCTCAGTCCAATCCCTGAGGCACCCCCTTCCGATTAAGGTTATATAAGGGATAAGGGGTGCAGTAACTGAGCCAAGTGGGGTATTAATACTTTCCAAATACCCTGACAGACCTAGAAATTCCTGTAACTGTTTTACAGTAGTGGGCATGCGAAGTGCTTGTATCTTATCTATAATTGCATTAGGGATAACCCTTGTCTTACCTGACCAGACAACTCCCAAGAACTTAATAGATAATTCAGGTCCTTGTGATTTGCCCTCATTGACCACCCAGCCACATGGTTTCATGTGGGATAGCAGGGTAGGGACTGCTTGCTCCAATTCTGGAAGAGAGTCACTAGTTAGCATAATGTCATTGATATAATAGTACATAAGAACTGCCTCTGGCTGTTTCCATTTAGCCAGGTCAGTAGCCACCAGCCCATGGTACAAGGTGGGGCTATGCAAATAGCCCTGGGGTAATACTCTAAAGGTCCATTGTCTCCCTTCCCAACTGCAGGCACACGTCACAGGGGAACAGGTAATTGTAAGGGGGAATGTGCTACATGTCCCCACAATACTGCTTTCCTGACTCAGGCCTATAGCCGGAACTCCCAGGTTGTCGTTTCCAACCACAGTCCTTGTAAGACATCTATGCCCAAAATATATTCAGGAATAGGAGATACATATACTTTATATAGCTTAGGAGGCAGTCTTCTATCCCCAATGGAATAGTTATTGGCTTCACTTGAACAGTTTGGCCTTCATAACTGTCAATGGCCACTGGGGTCCCAGCGAACTGCTATGGGTTCCCATAGAGGAGGGAACATTCTGTACCTGTATCCACTGAGGCCAACACCCGTTGTACACTGGAAGGGGACCAGTGGATAGCCAGTTCCATGTGGGGCCTCCAGTCCCTGCCCATCCCTGTTAGATGGGTCCCTCGGCCTTCCCCCAGTTGAACTGGAACACTGGGTCTTGGATCCTCCTCTCCCTTGGCTGTCTCCATCATATAATCTTGTAACCATGCCACTCATGTACCAACCGTTTTATTGGTAGCTGTTGGGGCCTTTCTTCTCAGACGCTGGAACCTCTGTTCTGGTTTAAGCTGCTGCCAAAGCTCCAAAAGAACTTTATTAGACTTGCCATCCAATTTCTCCCTATCTGCCCCAGCTGCAGTCAAATCTACCCACATCTGTGTTCAGGTAACCTTTATAGGCCTGTTTCCCTTATCAGTTGGGGAGGCAGCACAGGCAGTAGCCCTCACTCCTTTATGATCCAAGCAGCCTCCAGCTCTCCCAAATTTGCTACCATCTGCATAACTGTATTGATGGGCTGCCCCACCTGGGGGCCCAAGATAGCCACTAGGGACCCAAAAAGGGCAGATGGGGTATTGCAGAGAATGCGGTCCCTCATCCCTGCTGTAAACACTTCCTTATCTGGCTGACGGGACCTTGGATTGAAACGGCATTCTTCACACCTAGTTCCCGAAGGACCTTTACCTGCTCACTATAGCACTGCCACCTATTCACTGCTCCTGGCATGTCTCTAGCATTCTGTCAGACTGTACGAATGGCAGCCATCACCCATTTTAACAGGGTATGGTTTCCTGGGTTGTCATGGCAGTTCTGAAGACACTGACTGAAGCTGTGTGTAGTAATGGCAGCCAGTTTCTCCATCTCTGTTCCAGAGACCATGATGCCATCCACTCTATGTCTCACAACTGTAGCAACCAGGCTATGAGGGTTTTGGTACGTTTCTGGCTAAATTGTGCCCACAACTCCATCAGCTCTGCCTGAGTGTAGGGCTGGACCACAGAGTGCTTCATTACCTGTGGAGGGGGGTGTGGCTGCCCCGAAGGACTCTTGGATGCTGGGTTTTTACCTTCTGGGTGACTACTGGCCGGGCTCTGAGTCTGCAGACAGCAGCTTCAGCCCAAACCTCCTCCTTAGTAGAGTTGGAAACGCCTGCTTCCACCAGTTCAAAGCCACTCCATTTGCTTGTATTCAGCTCTATCTTCTGCACCTGCTTCAGCTCCTATGGCTGCTGGCTCTAGCCCAGGGGTCTCAAACTCGTGGCCCACGGGCTGCATGCGGCCCGCCCACCAATTTTGTGCGGCCCGAAGACTAATCAAACTTCGTGGATTAGTCTGCGGGCTGCACAAAATTGGTGGGCGGACCGCGAGTTTGAGACCCCTGCCTGAGATTCAAGCTCCTGAACCTGCAGTTGTGTCTCCACCAACTGTTGGTGCCAGCATTCTACTTCCAGGGCAAACTTGAGCTCATGAACCTGTAAATCCTCCAGAGGCGTTCCAGTTCCAGGTGCCGTTTGGTGTTCAGCCTGCATCTCACACTGCAACTTTTGAGATCGGTTGGACTCCTTCTCCAGAGCTCGCTCCAGTTCACACTGTCACTGGTTCTCAGCTTGTAGCCTGACCTGCAGTTCTCAGACCTGCAGCTCTTTCTCTAGTGACCGTTCCAGCTCATGCGATTGTTGCCGCTCAGTCAGCACCTCACCTTGGGGCTTTTGACTTCAGGCAGTTTCTTGCACAGAACTGGTTTCCTCTTGCAGGGTCACAGAAAACACCCAGCCCACGGCCCCTGAAAGGAGAGCCATGGGGAACCATACACTAGAGAGCAATGACCACTCCTTTATCCCACCCTTTTTTTTTTTTTTTTTCTGAAGCTGGAAACGGGGAGAGACAGTCAGACAGACTCCCGCATGTGCCCGACTGGGATCCACCCGGCACGCCCACCAGGGGCGACGCTCTGCCCACCAGGGGGCGATGCTCTGCCCCTCCGGGGCGTTGCTCTGCCGCGACCAGAGCCACTCTAGCGCCTGGGGCAGAGGCCAAGGAGCCATCCCCAGTGCCCGGGCCATCTTTGCTCCAATGGAGCCTTGGCTGTGGGAGGGGAAGAGAGAGACAGAGAGGAAGGAGGGGGTGGGGGTGGAGAAGCAAATGGGCGCTTCTCCTATGTGCCCTGGCCGGGAATCAAACCCGGGTCCCCCGCACGCCAGGCCGACGCTCTACCGCTGAGCCAACTGGCCAGGGCTATCCCACCCTTCTTGAGTGTCAGCTGCTCCATACCAGTCTGATCCAAATCCTGCTAACTACGCCAGATGTAAGGCTGGTGGCCATGGCCATACAGATTCGAATTGAATTTGGGAAGATGGTGAAGGAACCGTGGAGCCAGAAAATGGTGTGCTATCCCAATTTATCGGAGGCTCGTAAAGACAGGCAATCCAAAAGAAGAAAGAAAAGAAAAAAAAAAAAGAAAGGAGAAGGAAAACCTGCTTTTCGCAGTTGAGGGCAAAGGATCAGGAAACAAACCGCACCTCTCAGTGGCGGGGCCGGATCTGACCTCATCGCCCTCAGGGGAAGCACTGACACCCTTACAGTGGTGCTGTCACGTGCTCATGCACTAACTGCACAAAGTGCTTGCAGCTGGTAAACCTGTGAGCAAACCTAGCACAGCTGTTTCCCCCACATCCAGTCACTTCAAACTCAGTATTTCTAAACTCTTATTTTCAAGTTCAGCAGAATTCATTTCATCCCCCCAGCAAATACATGCCTCCCAGTACCTTTTCTAGGTTGGTGAATCTACCAACACCCTAACCCAGAAACCAGGTTACTATATCCTAGTCTCTCCCTTTTTTCTGTTCCCCCACAATCAAGTTCTACCTACAATTTTATCTTCGTAGTTTGTCCTTATACGGACTCTTTTTCCCATTCTCACTGCCCTGGAATCTCAATCACTTCTGCTTGAACAGTTTCATCTTTTTTCTTAGTAATTATCTTCCCTCCAATCCAATCCCTACCCTCTTGCCAGTGTGATCATTCTGAAACACAAATTTCTTGGGGGGATATACAAAAGACTTTGCAGTCTGCCTGCCCCTTACCTATCTACCTGACCTCATTCACTTTATTCTTGACTAACACTGACTTCCTGGATGGTCTCCCTAAGTCCTGGTTTTTTTCGTCTCTCTTCCTTTGTACATGCCATTTGTATCTCTCTCCCATCTGATTACTTTGTGGACTCCTGTTTCACCTTCAGACTGTTCCTCTATAAAGCATCCGGACCCTCAAGAAGACCGAGGTACTACTTAATCACTATTCAGATTTTACATCTATACATCTTGCAGGTTATATTGTAATTGTAAGGCTGGTCGTTGTGGCCATGCAGATTCACACTGAATTCTGGCAGATGGTAGAGAAACTGTGGAGCCAGAAAATGGTGAGCCATTTCATTTATTGGAGGTTTGCAAAGACAGGCAGGCCAAAAGAAGAAAGAAAAGATAAAAACCAAAGGAGAACCTGCTTTCACAATGGAGGGCAAGGGACCAGGGAACAAACCGCATGTCTCAGTGGTGGGTTGCTGCCCTGAGGGCAAGCATCTGCAGCCTTACATAGACCATGTACACGAGGTGCTGCCCTGTGTTCATGCACCAATCAGGCAAAGAACAAGAATGCAAGCCTAACACACTTGTTTGCCCAACATTGTCTTTCCACCAAATCTGTGCACCCAGACAACTTCTTAAAGGAAACAAGTTAACAAGTTAACTTCTTATAGTTAACTTGTCTGTGTATTCCTAGCTCTTAACATAGTGTCAGTGAATGCTGAGTGAATTTATCCTGCACTGTCTCGCCAAGACAGTGGCCTATGACCTCAGAAAGGGGATTTGCTTTTCTTCCTTTGCTGATTTTTGACTAGTTTGATTTTCTTTCTTAAAATATAGGTTAGGCCCTGGCTGGTTGGCTCAGTGGTAGAGCGTCGGCCTGGCGTGCAGAAGTCCCGGGTTCGATTCCCAGCCAGGGCACACAGGAGAAGCACCCATCTGCTTCTCCACCCCTCCCCCTCTCCTTCCTCTCTGTCTCTCTCTTCCCCTCCCGCAGCGAGGCTCCATTGGAGCAAAGATGGCCCGGGCGCTGGGAATGGCTCCTTGGCCTCTGCCCCAGGCGCTGGAGTGGCTCTGGTTGCAACAAAGCGACGCCCAGGAGGGGCAGAGCATCGCCCCCTGGTGGGCAAAGCGTCGCCCCCTTGTGGGCTGCTGGGTGGATCCCGGTCGGGCGCATGTGGGAGTCTGTCTCTCTCCGTTTCCAGCTTCAGAAAAATACAAAACAAAAAAACAAAAAAACAAAAAACAAAAAAAAAATAGGTTAAAAAATGGAGAAACTAAGTCTCACTTAAAAATTCTACTGTGCTTGGAGGGCTACTCTAGGTTTATGTTTATATGAAATGGGGCTGAGCTAATGAACAGCTCTTTTAGCTTTTTTGTCAGGAACTGCTGTGAATTTTTCAACAGCTTTAGGAATATGAGTTCAAATTTTGAATAATTCCAGGTTGATCATTAGGAACAATTAAATCACCACTACTGTCTCTAATGAAGAGGGGGTGAGCTTCAATTTTCAGAAGTAAAGTGTAAAGAAAACAGTGAAGAGAAATATATTATTAAAATAGAACTTTTTGCATATTTAAAAAATAGCACTTGCCTTTTAAAAATGATTTTCTACCCATAGGCTGAGAATTTTTAGCTATATGGAAATATGTCTGCTTAGTGGGTTTTTTTTTGAAGTTAAAGTGATTAAAAGATTATATTGCTGTTTGGTTGAATACATTGCTGAAATGACCGCAAAAACAACCTATCGTGAGGGATTGATTGGCTCTGGGGAAGGCTGAGTGTTGAGTAGGAAGGAGTCACAGTTCAGTCAGTAGGTGGCAGCCTTTGCTTTGAAATGAGACAGTCCCTGTTAACCATGTTCTGGAATTGCGGAGAAGAGTTTCAGATTCCATCAGAGGGAGAATTTGGAGGATTGTGGGTTCCTGATATAATATTATAAAGCTTAATGCTACTTAATGTAAAAAAGAAGGAATCGTATAATTAGGGACAATGCTATAAAAAAAGGGAGGTAGGATTATATTGTATTTCAGATGTTCCAGGGAAGTGTGGGTTTAGCATCACACTTTCTCCTTCCTTTCCTCCTTCCTTGTCCTTTTTATAAAATTATTTTTATTTTCTGCTTCCTTGTCCTTTGATAGAACAAAATAATGGGAGTGCTTTGAAAATTGAAAGTTGATGAGTATTAACCTCATCAACACATTAAAGACCAACCAAATGGTAGTTTTAAACTTTTTAGGTGAGGAGATTCCTTGATCAGGAGCAACGGTAGGAGCTTGGGGAATCCAGGGAAGAAGGGGGTAGAAGAGGGCAATTAAGTTAGATGTTTAAGGTATGTTTGGTTTAGATGTAGAATACCATACATTCTTTCACTTATGTTATGTGACAGATTCCACATGTCGTATTCAAAAATTTGTCCTCATTATTATAATTCTTAGTGTGATGGAACATGCTTGTATTTTAGTCATAGAAGACACTGGCACGTCAGGCACAGGGTGTGCTTTTATTTAACACTGTTCTGTACCGATACGAATGTTGTTGAGGTGTGTTCTTAAGGTTATATTTTGGTTTACTCATGGGAAGAGACTTAGGTGAGAAAGGAACAGCAAAGAACTTACTGAATTAATCTACAGGCCTAAATATTCACCTTTTCATGGGATTTGATGTTTTCCCATTTCTGTGTTTATTTCTCTGTACCACAGCTGTGGCTTGTCTTATCAACTTGGGAGAATGACTATAACTACTTCTTATGTAAATATCCTAGAAATAGTATAACCAGATACTTTAATACACTGAATTTAGGAAGGGAAACTAGGGCCCTGGCTGGTTGGCTCTATGGTATAGCTTTGGCCTGGCATGCGGTTGTGCCGGGTTTGACATGTCAGGGCACACAGGAGAAGCGGCCATCTGCTTCTCCACCCTTTCCCCTCTCCCTTCTCTCTCTCTTTCTCTCTCTCTCTCTCTCTCTTACTCTCCTGCAGCCATGGCTTGATTGGTTCGAGTGTATTGGCCTTGGGCACTGAGGATGGTTCTGGAGTCTCACCTCAGGTGCTAAAAAGAGCTTGGTTGGGAGCGTGGCCTCAGATGGGCAGAGCGTCAGCCCTAGATGGGGATTGCCAGGTGGATCCTGTTTGGGGCAGATCCTGAAGGAGTCTGCCTCTCTATCTCCCCTCTTCTCACATGGGAAAAGGAAAAAAAAAAGGTAGAGAAACTAGGACAGGCATGTGGAGAATGTGAGTCTTTATCTATAATATGCCGATATTTGGGAGTTGACTCTGGGCCTCAGTGTCCTGAACGGTAAAGTGAAGGGAAAGTACCAGGTGGTCCTCATGTACACACATCTAGGTAACCTTTATGTTTTTATGTCTTTCTGAAAGTGAAACTCATTTACTTTATACTTTGATTTTCTTTACAGTTAGAGGTTTTTACATTAATAACAGTTGTTAAATCATCTTAGAATCCTGGGCTGATGGGCGCATAACCCTATCAACAGTTCAAATGATATAGAGATGTTCACCTGAAACCTATGTACTCTATTGGTCAGTCATCTCATTAAATTTAATTTCTAAGTTAAAAAAAAAATGAACCCTGGGCAACCTTAGGCACAGAGGCGGATTTAATGGTGGGCGCACTGAGCACGTGCCCTGGGCCCCGACTTCGGAAGGGCCTGCAAAACTCCAACTTTACACTTTTTTCTAATGACACCAAGTTTAGTTTCATATGTGCAACTTTAACATTAATAGTACATAATATTTTAAATTTATTTAAAAATATGGTTAAAATGTATTTTTACTTTCCCTGTCTTTTTCTCTTTTTTTTTAAGGGGCCCAATATTTTCTTCTGCATCTGGGGCCTCAACCGACCTTAATCCGCCTCTGCTTAGGCACTTAATTTTTCTCTTAAAATATCCCTTTTCCAGTGTAGTTTGTAAATGTGCAAAATTCTTTAACAGGTTTCATGTATACTGCTCACAAAAATTAGGGGATATTTTAAAATGAATACAGAGTGATAAAATATCCCCTAATTTTTGTGAGCTATATACTTTAAATGAATTATGAAACAATAGCAACAGAAAGTGGCCTTTTTTTAAAAAAAATTATTCTTATTTATTCATTTTAAAGGGGAGAGAGAGAGAGAGACAAGAGGGGGAGGAGCAGGAAGTTTCAGTTCCCATATGTACCTTGACCAGGCAAGCCCAGGGTTTTGAACTGGCGACCTCAGTGTTCCAGGTCAACGCTTTATCCACTGCGCCACCATAGGCAGGCGTGACCTTTTATTATATATTTCTGCTGCAGAGAAAGAGTTACGTGGGTGATAATCACACTTTTGGGTTTAGTGTCGGGCTTCCATTGAAGAGTGGCAGTTTGTGAGATGGGATTTGTCCTCTGAGCAGTTGAAACTAATTTTCCTGAGGAAAAAAACAACTCAGTTAATGACAATTCTTCAGGGCAATAGAATACATGATTTATTCTGCCTATTGAAGTGTATGCATTTATGACTTCAGAGAAGAGTCGGTTCCAATTACAGGTTCTAAGATTTCTAACTGTCCTAAAAATTGGGAGTGAAAACAGGTGTCAGTAAGATGATATTAACATCTTTCTCTATATGTCTATTAAAAAGTATTTTTAAAGGATTGTTAGCGCTTTAGGTGTTTTTCTACTTCCCCAAAGTCAGGCACTTTAAATTACTGCTGATCATACAAGGCCCCTTTGTTTTCTAAAAGTGCATTTGTGATGGAATTAATTAAAGGACATGTTTAATTTGCTCTTTATCTCTTCTTTTTTATCCAGTTAAAAGGGGTTATCCTAGAAAATGGGATAAAAACATCGATAGGTACTTCATTTATGTTAGTTTCCCTTTTATAAGTTGCTTTGATATCCTTTTGTAAACTTTCATTCCAAAAACAAGACTAGAATCCACTGAAATTAGAATTGGCACAAGTGATCATTGTATTTCAATTTTTGTAAACATTAAAATGAGCATCACCACAGTTGACGGTTGACATGTCTAGAGACATAGCTGGGGGTTGTCACTGCGTGTATAATGGGTACAGTCAGAGATGCAGACTCACAGTGCACAGGGCAGCCCTCTTTCATCAAACAGAGAGTTATTTGGCCCAGAATGTCGATAGTGCCAGGTTGAGGAACCCTGATCTAGGCCCTCTCCTGCTGTGGAAACGGAAGTTCTGAGAGGTGAAATGTACCCGTTTGTCCAGGGGCAAGTGGGTGAGCCAGATCCAGAACTCAAGGTTCCTAAAACACAGTTTTGAACTTTTTGCACTATATTGTTTTTCCTTCATATAAGTGAACAACTCATTTATATAAAAACATAAGATATAAAAAGAATATGTAAGGAATTTTAATAAACAAAGTTCAAGGGCTTTGATTATTCATGGAATAAGAAGCTGGTCATTACTAATCCATATTAAAGTTGTAAAAAATTCTCTTTTTGTGATTCTTTTGTGAACAAGTTTTTTGATGAATGCATTATGTTGTTTTGCAGTAGCAGCTGTTCTTTGGCAATATTTTTTTCCTTAGTTGATTAAACAATAAATGTTAGAGCTCTCAACAGGTGTTCTTTCTGACATTTTAAGCATCACTGTAATGCCCTTAAGCCCATTTTTATCAAACGTATTTGACAATGGCAGGCTTTCAGAATTATTAAATGTATATAATGGGCTTAGGCGATAGATTAGGACTAAAGTAGACCAAGAAAAATGATATTATAGGTTATTACTGTCAGAAAAGCTAATTCATTTATTTTTTAAACATCACAATTAAGAATTAGAAAAGTGAAATTATATTTTATTAAGAAAAGTATATATTAAGAGAGTAAAAGATCTTTTGTTTTACATTTTCAATGGCAAATATGACGTTTGTTTATTTTTGAGAGGAAGAGGAGATAGAGAGAAGCATCATCTTGCTGCTCTACTTAGTTGTGTATACATTGATTGCTTCTTATATTTGCCCTGACTGGGGCTTGAACCAGTAACCTTGGGGTCTGGTTGGGTGACTTGGCTTCGGGAGGATGCTCTATCTGTGCTACTGGCCAGGGCCATATGTCCCCATATGTCCATATAATATTGAGTATGACTTTTTTGAGTTAGCTTTCTCATATCTGGTACCAAGTCTTAAGAAAATTTTCTCCCACACTGGTACTTTTAACGGAGTGAAGAACACTTTTTCTTCAGTATTTTAAAAAAATTATTTGTATTGATTTGAGAGAGAAAGAGAGAAACAACTCTTTGTTCCACTTATGCATTCAGTGGTAATTTTTTTTAAGTGAGAGAATGGGGAGATAGAGTCAGACTCTTGAGTGCTCCCCAACTGGGATCCACCTGGCAACCCCCGTCTGGAGCCCATACTCATATCACTCAGACCAACCGAGCTATCCTCAGCTCCTGAGGCCGAGGCTGGGACCAACCAAGCCACTGGCTGTGAGAGAGGAAGAGAGAGTGAAGGGGGAGAGGGAGAGGAAGAGAAGCAAAAGGTCACTTCTCTTGTGTGTCCTGGCCAGGAATCAAACCCAGAACTTCTGCACACTGTGCTGATGCTCTGTCTACTGAGCCAATTGGCCAGGGCCTGTTGGTTTATTCTTGAATATACCCTGACCAGGAATGGAACCCACAACCTTGGTGTGTGGGGATGACGCTCTAACCAACTGGGCTAACTGGCCAGGGCATAGTATTTTTTAAATTAGATACATGTAATTATTTTACTTTGGACAGGTCATTTAAAAATTTTTGCACATTGAAGCCAGTGTTATCTTTTTTTTTCCCTCCCTCACTCCCTCCTTTCCTTCCTTTTTTCCTTCCTTCTTTCTCTCCTTTCCTCTTCCTTCCCTCCTTTTCTTCTTCTGTAATCAGAGTTGCTTATTTGATTTAAATAATTTTGAATTAGAAGGTTTTTCTTTCTAGATCCCAGAAATTATCAGGGCTGAAAGGAGATCAGTATAACAATTTTTTTTTAAATTTTATTTATTTATTTATTTTTTACAGAGACAGAGTGGATCAGAGAGAGGGATAGACAGGGACAGACAGACAGGAATGGAGAGAGATGAGAAGCATCAATCATTAGTTTTTCATTGCGCGTTGCAACACCTAGTTGTTCATTGATTGCTTTCTCGTACGTGCCTTGACCGTGGGCCTTCAGCAGACCGAGTAACCCCTTGCTGGAGCCAGCGACCTTGGGTTCAAGCTGGTGGGCTTTTGCTCAAACCAGATGAGCCTGCACTCAAGCTGGCGACCTCGGGGTCTCGAACCTGGGTCTTCTGCATCCCAGTCCGATGCTCTATCCACTGCGCCACCGCCTGGTCAGGCAGTATAACAATTTTTATATGGATAGTTTAGACTGCTCAGTATCTGAATCCCTGGATTCCCCCATCCTATTTTGTTCATCTGAAGAAGACGTTACAAAGTCCACTGAATTACAATTAAGAATGCTCTTTCTTCTAGAAGTTTCATGTCTGATGGCCATGGCAGCTTTCTAGTAGCTTTATATTGACATTGTGTTCAGGTATTGAGCTGATGTTGTCACTTACCTTAAATCACTTACCTGTCTCAGGAGGTTTGAATCTAAATGTGTAGGTTCTTACAAGCTAGATATTCTCTGCTCTAATTCTAACTTGTAATTCCACTGTCAAGCACCTTTACTGCAGTTATAAAGTCACATAATAATTAAATCACCAGGCAAAACGACTTGTCCAGTCAAATTGGATTAGCCAGTAAAAACAGCCTGCATGGAAGACAGCATTAATGTCAGTTGCCAGAGATTTGTTGAGCGAGACTATGTTAAAGTCTTAGAGGCCTGGAGCATAGTGCTTTTGTTTTCTGTTCCCATTTGGCATAGATGGGATTTCTCAGTTGCTTTGATTGGCAGAGGGGATGAGGGATGAGTTAGGTAAAGGCTGGCAAATGTCATGTGCTAAGGAATCACTTGGGAATCTTGTTGGACAAAAAGTTTTCAGTTTCCTAGTGAGCAGCTACACCCAAAGGCAGCTTCAGCAACGAAGTTCTTGACCTTCTCTGGTGGCATCCTGCCATCTCTCTCCCCGAGGTCCTCTGGCCATCAGTCAGAGGTGGTGGCAGCTGGCCAATCTTAAATTAGCCGAAAGATTCTGTTTCTGTAGTTTTGACTCCTGTACATTGAAGCGTCGTTGGTAATAAAGGATCTGCCCTCATCTCAGTTTCTGGGCAGGCTGTCATTGAGCCCTCATCTTTTCCTCTTCTAGTGTCTGCCAGCTCGGAGTCCAGCACAAACAAAGGCACTTACTTCTGAGCCAAAAGGGAACACACAGACACAGTATTGCATTCTTAATTAATCATGTAGATGCTCAATTTGAGCATTTCATTTTTGAAAAAGTGGAGGTTCCTCAAAACTCAACAGAAAACTTTTACACCACTTTTGTAACAATTTTTTTTTAATGATTTTACTTGTTAATTTTACAGAGAGAGGAGGCCAGTGATGAGTAAGAAGTATCAATTCATAGTTGCTTCACTTCAGTTGTTCACTGCTTGCTTCTTGCTTGTTGTATGTACCTAACCAGGCAAGCCCAGGGTTTCGAACCAGCGACCTTGGCATTCAAGGTCAATGCTTTATCCGCTGTGCCACCGCAGGCCAGGTGGAACGTGTTAATTCTTAAACCAAAGAAAGAGAAATCCTAAGTGGCATAAACGCAACATATCTGTTCAAATCTAAATTAAACAGTGCTAGGATGGACATTGGAAAGTTTCACAGCGTTTTCAACCAATTCCTCAGTTCAGTAGGGCACCTACCTACTGAACTGCGTCATGTGCCTGAGGAAGGCCCTTTTCTTTAGTCAGGGAAAGATGCTGAGGAGTTTATGCCCAAGGACAGTTTAGCCATTTAGCTTTTTTTTTTTTTAAAGATTTTATTTATTAATTTTACAGAAAGAGGAGAGAGAGGGACAGTGAGCGAGAAGTATCAACTCGTCGTTGCTTCACTTTAGCTGTTCATTGCTTTCTTGTCGTATGTGCCTTGACTAGGCAAGCCCAGGGTTTCAAACCAGCAGCCTCAGCGCTCCAGGTTGGTGCTCTGTTCACTGTGCTGCTACAGGCCAGGCAGCCATTTAGCTTCTAATTATTCTGTATGTGTGTATATATTGATACTTATATGGATATGACTCTGTTCATAATGTTTAATTCCTTTATATAAAAAGAGAAAAGTTAGGTGTCTAGGCGTACAATTATTGCACAGATTGTGTTCTCTTGAGTGGCTGCATTCACCCCACAGTTTGCTGAAAGTGACTCAGGAGGAAAGCTGGATTTACTGTGTGTCTCTAGCCTACCCAGCCTTTTCTACTATCTCTCAGGTACTTCTCAGCAGAATTTGAGCAAAACATCTCAGCGAAGTATCCCCCTCATTCACCTCTGGCCAGATTCTCTTTATTTGCCCTTACATCTAGTTCACACTATTTTTCTTTTCTTTCTTTTTATTTTTTTTTATTTAAGTGAGAGGAGGGGAGATAGACACCTGTGTGCGCCTGACCAGGATTCATCTGCCAACCCCCATCTAGGCTGATGCTTCGCCCATCTGGGGCCTCACGACATTTCTTTCTTCAGGCCTTGGGCAGAGGGCAGCTCACCACTCAGCTTTACTGTGACTGTATTTCACCTAAAAATCTCAGTGAAGTAAGGTTTGTTTTCTAGGCTAGGTGATTCTTGGCTGTCAATATTTATTTTCCTGAGGGAGCCACAGCCGTCTTACTGCACTTTATAGTGCCACTGCTGTTACTTATTTCCGCCCTGTGTCCCATCTGTCTCAGAATCTCTGTTCCAAGGAATTACAGGATCAGAGGATAGACATTGTTCTTTTTAAGAGTTGTGGCTAGATCCATGACTTTCAGGAAGAGAAGAACCTAACATATCAGGATTTCCTTACTTAGTTTTATTTTTGCAGGTACCCTTCTGGTATTATTTACTATTTTTGGTCTCTAGTGGGGTCTTTGTTCAATGGATTGAGCCTTTCCTCCCTAATTTCTGTTGGACTGCTAAGAGATCAAGCCCAGTTGTTAGCATTTAATACATTTTCTCCCTTCCAGACCACATGATATCTATTTTTCCCTGTGGGTCCCTTTTGTGGAGGCTTTAGCAACTTGTCACTGTTTTTCCCTGCCTGTCCTCCTCTTGCTGTCACTGCATGTGCAACCACAAGTGGTCTGGTGTCCATCCTCTGTGGCAGTATTTTTTGTTGTTACTTTGTTTTCCTTCTTTTTCAAGTGAAAGAAGGACAGATAGACAGATTTCTGCATAAACTCCCAACCATGATCCACCTGGCAACCCCCATTCTGGGGCCATGCTCACAACTGAGTTATTTTTAGCGCCTGATGCAGAGGCTCCATGGAGCCATTCTAAGCACCTGGGGCTGATGTACTCTAACCATTCGAGTCATAGCTGTGGGAGGAGAAGAGAGAGAGAGAGAATGAGAAAGAAGGGAGAGGGAGGGAGAAGCAAATTGTTGCTTCTCCTGTGTGCCCTGACTAGAAATTAAAACCGGGGACATCCACACACTGGGCTGATGCTCTACCACTGAGCCAACTGGCCAGGGCATTGTTTTTTAACTGTTGGTCTGCGAATCAGTCTGCCATAAATTTTGTGCTGGTCTGCAAAAGAGTTAACCGCCTTGATGTTGTATGGAGATTATAGACCCAATGATTTTAGTTGAATTTCCTTATGCTCAGGGTGATTTATGCCTTAGCAGTTCCTGAAATAATTCTTTAATTTTCATTGGTCCTCAAGTGTAAAAAGTTTGAAAACCACTTCTCTAGAGAACATCTGGGGAAAAAAATAAAAGGTTGATCAATAGGACTATGTTGATGGTGCACAACATAAGAATCTATGGACCCTACCTTTGCTATCATCGTGGTATTGGATGCTCAAGGTGACTTTAATTTTTATCAAGTCCCCCAAATCATCTCATGCATACATAACATCTAAATAAAAACAACTGGCTAGCTATGAAAATGTTAGGTTAAGACAAGCTATCTGACTTTAGTCTCCAATGAGAGTGCTTCTCCTAAACTCCCTTACATAGATATTCTGGAGTTTCTGCTGCCTGGCAACTCCATCAGTTTCTGTTTGGGTCATTTTTATAGTTTCTGAAGAACGGAAGGTTGCCAATCAAAATAGTCCCGCGTCCATTCAAGCATGTGATATGACTGCTGGGCCAACTGTTGCAAGTAATGAAGGGATATGAAGGCAGCACTGGGCTGAAGTGCATTCAATAGAGAAAGGCTGGCACTGACTGTAACCATTGCCACATTGACCAGTGGACACAGGAGGTAGGTGATTAACATTAAAGTGTCATGTGACAAGCAGAAAAAAACATCCCTGAACTTTGACTTGGGCTAAGGCACTTTAGTATGTCCTATATTTACTCAGGTTATTTTCCAGGTTGCAGAGACCAACTTGTTAGGCCTGGGTGCTTGCTGCAGATGCTGTCTAAGGAAGATGGTTGCCTTTCGCTTGTGTGTGTGCTTATGTGGGATACGTGTTTGAACCAGGTCTCCAGGCAGTGACACCAGGATTCGCTTCATAGCACCACTTCTCACCCCGGCCTGTATGTTGCAATTCTCATGCTTTAGGTCTCCCTTCAGGGTTCTGAGTTACTGGGCTGGGTGTGGCCAGGGTGTTGGAGTTTTAAAAGGTTACCAGGTGATTCAGTTATACAGCCAAGTTTGAGAACAGCTCTAGAAGTTACTAAAAATTTTAAGATGTGGTCCTTGCCCTTAAGGAAATCCTAATACACTTCATAGGCCAAAGAATAACTACATGGTAAGTAAAATAGCAGTTTAAGAATGAAATAACAATATAAAGCTATATAAGAAGTGCCTGTATTTAGGTTTCTTTTATTTAGGTCAGAATTTAAATGACAGAGGAAATAAATTATGCACTGAGAGTTTTGATAGAAAACAACATCTGTGACTGGTAGACAAGAGACAGTTGAACATAGGCATCAACTATTCTCCAAAAAATCCACTAAAATGTCAAAGGATCTTCTTTCGTAAAGGCCTGTACCCACGAGGATGGGGAGAATGGCGCTGGAGACGACATGAACAAAATGTTGGAAGCCGGAAGGCAAAGGGTTTATTTAATAGGTTTGGAAAAACAGAATCTGGAATGGGCAGGGGGCAGCCAAGAACCAGCCTTCTTTACGTCACAGGATTACCCAAAGGCTCAGGAGTTGGCAACACCAAGTACCGCTGGGAATAGGGATGAAGAGGATTGGGCCTCTAGAATAAGGAGAATTGGTTGAAATTCTTTTAAAGAAGCCCTCAGATCTCCAACGTTTTTCTATCACCTGGCAGAATCCTGGAGGTTCATTCTTCATGGAGAGAGTAGATGTTAACCCATCTAGCTGTGAGGGAGGTGGGCTGGGAATGTAGTCTTTATTCTGTGTGGATATATGCTCAGTTATATTCTGGGGTTCTGTTAGTGTATAAGAGGAGTGAATAATCAGAGATAATTAGCAGTCAGTACTATGTTTACATATACAGGAATTTGCTACCTTAGCATAATATTAGTAACAATAATGATGGTGATGATAATAGTAGCAGTGAACTGTTACAGTGCTTCCTACATGCCCAGCACTCTTCTAGGAAGTTCATATTCATTAACTCACCTAGTTCTCACAATGCTATGACATTGGTTCTGTTTACCCATTTTACAGATGTAGAATGTGAGGCACAGAGAAGATTAGTAACTTTCTCAAGTTTTCACACCAGAACCAGGCCTGCCTGACCAGGAGGTGGTGCAGTGGATAGAGCTTTGGCCTGGGACACTGAGGACCCAGGTTTGAAACCCTGAGGTTGCTGGCTTGAGCGCAGGCTCACCAGCTCTTGAGTATGGGCTCAACCAGCTTGACCACGGGGTCACTGGCTTGAGTGTAGGATCATAGTCATGACCCCATAGTCTCTGACTTGAGCCCAAAGGTTGCTGGCTTGAGCAAGGAGTCACTGGCTTGGCTGGATCTCCCCCCTCCCCCCCCCCCAGTCAAGGCACATATGAGAAAGCAATCAATGAACAACTACAGTGACACGACTATGAGTTGATGTGTCTCATCTCTTCCTGTCAGCCTGTCCCCCCGCCCCCTTCTCTCTTTAAAAAAATAAAGAACCAGACTTAAGACCTCATCTTTCTGTGATTAAACCAGACATTGTGATTTAGATTCAGAAAAACCTGATTTCTAATTAAAATTGTTTAATGTGTTGATTTTGCATTCTCTTTGGAAAAAAAATGTACTGATATATGTGCTTGATAAATGTAATGAATTATTGCTAGTTTTATAAAACTATTTCATTTGTACAAATAACTACAAATAATTTAAGATTTGAAGTGTATTAATTTTTTTCTGTTTAAAGTGGGTTCATGTATATTCTGAAAACTGTTGTAGAAGGTGGCAACTTAAATTGGTAATTTAGAACATAACTCTGGCCACAACATGTAAGACTTAAGGCAAGGAGACCAGGATCGAGGTGGTTGTTGAATCCAGAGGTTCTTAAACTTGAGCACCCATCAGAACCACTTGGAAGGCTTGCTCAATCAGAGATTACTGGGTTCTGCTCCATGAGTTTCTAATTCAATAGGTCTGAGGTGGGGCCCAAGAATTTTTATTATTATATTTGTTTCTTCTTTTTCAAGTGAGAGTTGGGGAAATAGGCTCCTGCATGCATCCCAACCAGGATCCACTCGGCAACCTCCATCTGGGGCCAAGCTTGCAACCAAGCTATTTTTAGCACCTGAGGCAGAGGCTCCATGGAGCTATCCTTAGCAGCTGGGGCCGATGTACTTGAACCAGTTGAGCCATGGCTGCAGGAGAGGAAGAGAGAGGGGAGGGGGCGGGATGGAGAAGCAGATGGTCACTTCTCCTGTGTGCCCTGACTAGGAATCAAACCTGGGACATCACATGCTGGGCTGATGCTCTACCGTTGAGCCAACTGGCCAGTGCTGAACTTTTACCTTTTTTTTTTTTTTTTTTTTAACAGAGAGAATGAGTCAGAGAGAGGGATAGACAGGGACAGACAGCTAGGAACAGAGAGAGATGAGAAGCATCAATCATTAGGTTTTCATTGCGTGTTGCAACACCTTAGTTGTTCATTGATTGCTTTTTCATATGTGCCTTGACCGTGGGCCTTCAGTAGACCGAGTAACCCCTTGCTGGAGCCAGCGACATTGGGTTCAAGCTGGTGGGATTTTGCTCAAACCAGATGAGTCCGTGCTCAAGCTGGCGACCTTGGGGTCTCGAACCTGGGTCCTCTGCATCCCAGTCCGACGCTCTATTCACTGCGCCACCGCCTGGTCAGGCGAACTTTTACTTTTAATAAGGTTTCAGGTGTTGTTGTTGCTGGTGGTCTAAGGACTACAGTTTCAGAACCACAGTGTCTATCTGAAAGGTAATGAGAATCTAAACTATGATAGTAGAGGGAAGATGGAGTCAGGAAGGGGTCGGTAGAGAGTCAGCCAGGGAGAATTGATCTGGCTTGTGATGGTTTGGAAGTTGAGGCAAATGGAGAGAAAAGGATCTAGGGTAATTGTCAGGAGTTAAATATTTAGTGGAAGGTAGATTAGACAAGTTTCTGTTAGGTATGCAAGTGGGAGGCCATGGAGACTTGCTGTCCTTAATGCAATTTTCATAGAAAAGTGGGGTCAGAAATAGATTAGATGACTAAAGCTTCGCGGGAATGATTATCCTGTAATAGCATATAGAGGATAGATTTCTTTAATTTTGAAACACTAGATTATGCTTTGTACCATTGCTTATTTTAGCTGGCTGCCTGGGTTGGACCAGACTAAAGGGTTCCATCATGTTATACATCATGATACTTTCTTGCTTTCCCCTGACCATTTGTTTAAGAAATGGGTCTGACATTAAAAAAAATTTCTCTGTCCAGTATTTCAAGTGAAATTCATCCTTATGCATATACATATTAGTTTTACATTTCTAGAACCCATTTTCCTTGCATTTTTTTATGCATGGTGACGTTTGAGCACTGTCTGACTTTTAGATTCTGCTAATAGATGCTCAGAGCAACTCACTTTTAAAACTTCAGAGCTCCTGGCCTATTGGCTCAGCAGTAGAGTGATGGCCCGGCCTGTGGATGTCCTGGGTTCGATTCCCAATCA
The DNA here is from genome assembly GCF_036850765.1 of Saccopteryx bilineata. Lineage (NCBI taxonomy): Eukaryota > Metazoa > Chordata > Mammalia > Chiroptera > Emballonuridae > Saccopteryx > Saccopteryx bilineata. The sequence goes on from NC_089490.1 coordinate 53,440,412, forward strand.
GGGTACACAGTAGTGACCATCTGCTTCTCCACTTCTCCCCCTCCTTTCTCTCTATCTATCTCTCCCTTCCCCCCCTGCAGCCATGGCTAGGTTGGAGCAAGTTAGCCCTGGGCACTGAGGATGGCTCCATTACCTTGCTTCAGGTGCTTAAAATAGTTCAGTTGCTGAGCAATGGAGCAATGGCCCCAGATGGGCTTGCTGGATGGATCCTGGTGTGAGCCTGTCTTTCTGCCTCTCCGCTTCTCACTTAAGAAAAAAAAAGGGGTACGCAACATAATTTAATGACAAAATAACCTAGACATGTTTTCTTTGAATATATGTACCCTGATTTATTAATGTCATCCCATTACCACTAATAAAAATTTATAAAAAAAAAATTAATAAAAAGAGAAAAACTTCAGAGTTGTCAGGTTCTTGAATTTACCTTGCGGTTTCTCTTTCTGCTGTCCCTACTGTCACTATCATAGTTCATGCCCTCAATACTTTTGAGTAGTATATGGGATAAGAGTCTTTGTTTTTACTCCTTCCTGCTCTAGTTTACATTATATACATCTGTGAGATTAATTTTCCCTAAGTACAGCTCCTATCACAATACTTCCTTGCTTAAAACCTTCCCAATGTTTAGTAGTAGAGTCCAGTTTTCTTAGCTTAGCACTGAAGATCTTAAGTGAACTAACTGCCTTTCACTGTTCTTTCTGACTTTAGTTTTTAAACCCTATATTCCTTGCTATCTTCATACTACTCACCAGATCACCAAAGCTTCCCTGCCCCGCTGACTTTCTCACAGCTTCTGCCCCTCAGAAAGTCCTCCCTCTTCTTCAAATCTGACTTGTATTTCCAAACCCAGCACCTCTTTCTCACAGCCTTTGCTACGTGGAAGTAATTTCTCTGAATTGTTCTTGTCTGTTTCCATCTAGTGCTACCTCTATAACTCATTATACTTATTTTGTCCCATATTTTACTTCTGTATAAAGTTCATCTTCATATCTCCTGTGATGCCAAACACAGAAATTGGTTGAACGAATGGAAGAATGGGAAGCTAGTTGTCATGATTTAGTGCACGCAAAGTGAAGTTTCATTTAACTGACACAGTAAGAGTATTGTGTATCAGTGAATGATTTCTAGTGGAATTCTCTAATGCTGCTGTGAGTGAGGATTTAAGTATATAGTCTATCAACTTTTTCATATTTCTTTTGATTGTTCAGAAATCTTATTTTAAGTTCTTTGTACTTGACTCTATCCTAGATATTTTAGTGAGTTGAACACTATCCTTATTGTGAATAGCATTTTTACGTTATGCTATTTAAGCATTGCTTGGATGACACGTGTATAAGTATACATATATACACAGACATGAATTCACACATACTTTACCTAATATTAATATGGTGGACAACTGTGTTTTCCCACACAGTGACTATTAGATGGATGAATGGATTCACTAGCCAGATTATGCTCTTTACTAGTTGTTTTCTGCCTTTTGATAAATTCCATTGATGTATTTTCTGGTTATACTTTTAGTAACTCATTGTAGTATGAACTGTAAAAGTGCTAGTAACTAGATTGCAGAAGTATGTGTAGGATTTGTTGGTTATAATTGATTTTAGTGGAAGAAACATATAACTCTAGCACAGGAGTAGTCAACCTTTTTATACCTACCGCCCACTTTTGTATCTCTGTTAGTAGTAAAATTTTCTAACCGCCCACCAGTTCTACAGTAATGGTGATTTATAAAGTAGGGAAGTAACTTTACTTTATAAAATTTATAAAGCAGAGTTACAGCAAGTTAAAGCATATAATAATAATTACTTACCAAGTACTTTATGTCAGATTTTCACTAAGTTTGGCAGAATAAATCTTTATAAAACAACTTACTTTAGTTAAATCTATCTTTTTATTTATTTATACTTTGGTTGCTCTGCTACCGCCCACCATGACAACTGGAACGCCCACTAGTGGGTGGTAGGGACCAGGTTGACTACCACTGCTCTAGCATAAGGAGTTATAATGCTGTGGGGTATAAAAATTATAACACACTTAAGATTTAGAATAGAGTGATATATTTGAATTTTCAAACTGAACTTTTCTTTTTGGCCAAACATCAATCCTTTGGGGCTTTTAGACTATTACTTTTGGGACCATATTAAGGATCATAGTTAGGATATTTGTGCTTAGCTCTGCCTATATGTGGGCCTTGAATTTGTATATCAGTGAGACTCACAGCTATTTTAAAAAGAGCAGATACAGTTAGTGAATGTTGTTTATTTTCTGGTTGAAACTAGTTTTTCATCCTTTTGAGCTTTATTTTATTAACAGCTCTTCAATTTGGACTTAGAATTGGTTTAATGTCAACTTCCTCCTGTTTGCAAAGGGGAAAGCTCATTTATTTTTCATGCTTCTTTGTCATGTTGTTCCCTTTGCTTCTGAGAAAAGGGCACCAACCTATTTAAATAGGAAGTTTAGGCTATTTTTAGAGCTAGGCAGGTTAATTTAAATGGCCAGCCTGGTAATGTCCTCCTTGGTGAATGACGCACGTAGGTTTTAGATGATGTCGGCATGCTGTTTTCACTTATAGTCAGGAATCAGCTGGAGCAATTTGTGTGCTTTGGGCTTTGGTGTTGACGTAGGTACTGGGTACAAATATGTTTGAGGAAACATCTCATTTCCATATAAATGAAGGAAGATTAAAAAAAAATTAGATAGCTTGCCCTTAAATCCAGCTGGTATCACAAGGATGATGACAGTATTTATTTTGACTTTCTGGAAAAAACAGCTTAGGTTGTGTTTAAGCAAAGTGAAGTCATTACAGGTTTATTTAGAAATACTTTTTGTATTCATGTTTTTGGAATTGTTTTTTAGTATCAGCTCTGTGTACATTTATTTGAAAAATTATGTTTTTAGTGTATATTTCTCTAAACTCCAATTTTAATTTCTTGATAAGTTTTATAAATAGCTTCACTTAAGAAATTTATACAGTCACATCAAGAACCTTGTCAACTTGATTTTAATGAAAGAGGAGCCAAAGAGTTCCTCTTCCATGACAAAACTGGAGTTCTCTTTTTAAAAGACATAGTAAATAACAGTTTGACTGAAATGAGTTTTTGTGTTATTTCCATGTGTCTTCTAGCTGGGGTAAGCAGGCTGCAGTGCTGAGTGGACTCTTCCTGCTGGGAGAGTCTTGAAGACCACATGTGGGTCTCAGTACTTCTCAGTGACAACCTTCTGGGACTTCTCTTTCTAGTGCCTCTCAACTAACAACTGTTCAATCTCTTCAATTCTATAGTGGTTCTCAAACCCTTTCTTTTTTCAATTTTTCTTTTTTTTTCTTTCTCTTTTCTTTTTCTTTAGGTGAGAGGAGGCTAGATAGTGAGGCAGACTCCCACGTGCACCCCAACAGGGATCCACCTGGCAACCCCATCTTGGGCCAATGCTTGAGTACCAACCTATTTTTAGTGCCTGAGGCTGATACGCTCCAATGGAGCTATGCTCAGTGCCTGGGGCTATGTTCAAACCAATTGAGCCACTGGCTGCAGGAGGGGATGAGTGAGAGAAGGGAGTAAGAGGGAGAAGAAGCAGATGGTCACTTCTCCTGTGTGCCCCGACTGAGAATCAAACCCAGGACGTTCATACACCAGGCCAGTGCTCTATCCACTGAGACATTGGCCAGGGCCTAATTTTTCTTATCACTTATTACTGTCTTTATTTTTCTTATCACATATTATGTAGTGCTTTATGGTTAACAAAGAGGTTATACTTGCCTTTTCTTATTTGACCCCCTCAGATCAACCCTAGTTGATAGGCAAATTAATTATGTTTATTCTAATTTTATTAGTGCAAAAACTGAAGCACGATCCGAGCCACACACCTGAAGCAGAGGAACTACATTGAAACCCAGGTGTGGTGTTCGGACTCCAGAACCCATACCTTTAACTACTATGCTACCTTACACATGTTGCAAACTTCTTGCCTTTTTATCCCAGTACTGTTTCTCATATCTCTATGCTTCAGCTTCCTTGGTTTATTTTCCAACTTTGATTTTGCACTTTGTTTCCTGCCTCTGTGCCTCTGTCACACTCCTACACATGTGCCTTTCAAAATTCTGCCCATTCTTTTTCTTTAAATTGATTAGGGTGACATTAGTTAATAACAGTATATAGGTATACTTTCTTTTTTTATTGAATTTTTAAATTTATTGTGTTAACTTGGATTCAAGTGTCCCACTCAATATAACACCCTCACCTCCAACAATGTGCCCTTCAGTACACCCCCCGCCCCCCACTCCAATCTTCTTCCCCCACTTCCCTCTGGGATTTGCTGTCCTGTTATCTATATCTCTGTGTTATGTATACATAATTTCACTAATCCCTTCACCTTCTCTGATCCCATCCCCTTCAAGTGTACATCTCTTTATACATGATCTGTATGTTGCATTGTGTGCCCACCACCCAAAGTCAAATGATCTTCTGTTGCCATATATTTGACCCCCTTTACCTTTAACAACTCCTTTGCCCTCTTTCCCTCTGGTAACCACCATACTGTTGTCTGTGGCTGTGAGCTTTGTTTTGTTTTTCTTGTTTGTTCATTTGTTGCTGTCAGTTTTATATCCCACACATGAGTGAATTCATATGGTTAACTTTTTCTGCCTGACTTATTTTGCTTAGCGTACTATTCTCAGGATCCATCCATGTTCATGCATACCTCTTCTGGGTATCTACCTGAAAAATTTGAAAACATTTATTTGCAAAGATATATATATATCCCTATGTTCATTGCTGCGTTATTCACAGAGGCCAAGACCTGAAAACAACCAAAGTGTCAAAATCCTGCCCATCTTTTTTTTTAGTGTTCAATTCCAGTGCCTTCTCTTTCATGAAACTTTGCAGGATTCCTCAGAGCATGGAAGAACCTACTCTTTTCTAATGGCCTTTATTTTTACATTACTTTCTTGTATTGTAGTTTTTTCTATTTGATTTCTCTCGTTATTACATAAGTTGTTTGAATGTTTAAATGGTATCACACCTTTATGCTGTTTCTAGCATCTAACTACAGTGCCTTGTCATGGTCAAGTATATATTGTTTAACTATATTGCATTGGGTGAAAACGTATCAAGTTATATTTTCACTAGGTCAGAATTAAAGCCTCTGATGGTGTCAAAAGGATATGGGAAGGTTCAGTATTATCCTTTGTTACATCTGTCTAATAAACTTAGGAACCTATACATACTTGAGACATCTTTCTTATTATAGCCTCAGTTTGCTCGACCTCTTAGGGTACAACTTATTCACTAAAGATCTTATTTAAGTTGTGACTAATTGAGTACTTTGTTGATATTAAAATAATTTCATTATAATGTTTTATATTTTTAGCAGTTTCTAATATGATAATTGCTAGTAGTAACTGAATTTCTTGGCAAACAAAAGAAGACCCAACTTTTAGTATCAACATCATTTTTTTGGTAATTCATTAAAAAGGGAAAGTCTCTTTAAAGTTTATGCCTAACTTAAAGAGCATAGCAAGCAAGGAATGTTGAATGTAATTAAAATTTTTTTTTAATAACTCAGTAATAATTAAGATAATTTGAACTGTGAAATTCATATAGTCAGTTGGAGATACTCAGTTGAATCTGAACTGATGAGGACTTTCCCTGAAATTTTCTTTATATTTTTATTTTTTATTTTGCGAGAGAGAGAGGCAGAGGGACAGACAGGGACAGACAGGAAGGGAGAGAGATGAGAAGCATCAACTCATATTTGTGGCACTTTAGTTGTTCATTGATTACTTTTTCATATGTGCCTTGACCTGGGGACGTGAGCCAAGTCAGTGACCCCTTGCTCAAGCCAGTGATCTTGGGCTGAAGCCAGCGACCATAGCGACCTTGGTTTCAAACCAGTGACCATGGGGTCATGTCTATGATTCCATGATCAAGCAGGCGACCCCGCACTCAAGCTGGTGAGCCTGCACTCAGGCCAGTGGCCTCGGGGTTTCTAACATAGGTTTTCAGCGTCCCAGTCTGATACTCTATCCCCTGCTCTACCACTTGGTCAGGCCCCTTTTATGTCTTTAATTGCTCCCCTTTTTTTCCACCCTTTTTTCCATAAGAATGGATGGTGTAAAAACTACATCAGTTCACTATCTGTGACATCTTAGTTTTACGCACAAGCTTGGCAATTTTATACTTCCTTATTGAGACAGAAAGATGTGTACATTTATACACAATAATAGTGCTATCTTGCTATGCAATTATTCAACCAAAGTTTGAAGCAACCCTTTTAAATGTTCTTTAAAAAAATTCTCAAGTATTTAAAAAGAAAATTCTCAAGTACTTACTTGATCATTTTTTAAAAAAATCGTGCTTTAAAGATGCTTTTATTTTACTTCATTGCTGGTAACTAGGTCATGTTCTATGAAGATTTAACCCAACTTTCTTATTTTTGAGAAATATTTCAGGGAATTTTAGGAACTGTCCATAAAGACTTGCTACATTCAGATTAAATGTTTAGAACTATTCTTTTGCATGTGCTGTGGTGCCAGATAATTAAGGTCTAATTTGATAAATTTTAGCATTTATGAATTGAGTAGTTTGTAACAACCGATTTCAGAAAGAAATATCCCTAGTACAATGGAGCAAGTCTTAATTAGAGTACCAGAGCTGTCAGTTACTGCCTGTTGACTTTGGGTAAGTCACTTAAGTCAAGACTCAGTTTCCCTATTTGACAAATGTGCACCTGTTTGTCAGCTCTTCAATAGTGCTTGGGTTTGTAATTCTGCAGTTCATTTTTCTGCTTGCTGTTTTTTCATACGCAACCATTAGTTTTACATGTTCATTAAGTTATCTCATGGATTCTCTACCTGATTTTTCCTTTTGCTTTATAGAAGAACATGTTTTTACCCCTTCTGAATTCCTTGTAGGCATAACTTTGAATTCATTTATTTTTTTTCTAGTTGACAATATTTGGAGTATTCCTATACTTTATTTAATTTAGAAATCTTTGTTTAAATGAAAGATTAATTTATCCGGGATATCTTTTTTTAATTAATCATGTAAAATTTTTTTTAAAAACTTTTTTGTTACTAATAGTATTGCTTTTAAACAATTGACCCACTATCCTTCCTTGTCATATGTTGACCCCAGGCCAAACTTCTCTGTTCCTAGCTGGTTCACTGTCAGTCTCTCTGGTACTTCTGTCAGTACCCAAGTAGATGGTCTTCTGAATATTCTGGCTTCTCAGTTTTTTTACCCTTCTCTCTCCCAGTGATCTTATCCTTCATCCTACCTCATCTTCTCACTCTGATAGTCGTACCTCTGACTTCGTAAGTCAGTAACTGCAGGTCCTTCATAATCTCAACCTTCATAATCTCAACTTGAAGCATCCTCAACTCTGACCTCCATCTTGAACATCTCCATCTCTGCTTCTAGTACCTCCATCCCAACAATCTTTCGACCTTATCAATTCTTAAAATCTGTGTGAATTTCACTGACCTTTCATTGTCTCTTACTCTCCTGATGACTTTTCTTCCCTTTATACCCAGTTTCTATTTATTTCATGTTATTGTTTGCCTGCTAAAGTCCAATTCTAGTTAAATCTCTCTGTCTAAATCTTAAATCCTCGAGCAGAATGTTGTTGGAGCAACATGTATCGTCTTGCCAACTGACTTCACTTTCATTTCACGACTAGCCCTTTGCAGAGCTCGCTCACACTGTCTGCCGTCATGCTGTGTGTTCGTCCCGGGCCGTTCACTCTTCCGTACTTCCTTTTCTCTCAACACTGCTTTCTCTGCTTATACTTTTGCTAATAATCTAATTTCTTATTTTCTTACAAAGATAGGTACAATTAACAGAGAACTTTGACAAGCTCTTACCATCACATACATCCATGTTCCAGCATCAGTGCTCATACTCTTTTCTTCTGTTTTGAATGAATGTAAAGGTTCCTGTCAACCCTTCCACACTAGACTCCTTTCCTATTTGTCACCTTTTTAAAGATGTAGTTGTAGCCATTCTTCCTTCTCCCTTTCTCTGTTTCATTAATTTTTTCAAAATCATCAGTTTCCCCTTCTCTACGATCATTTCTATCACCCTGCATATGTACCGTTAATTCTTCCATTGTTTTTTTTTTTAATTCCTTTCTTAGTCCCATGTTCTTCTTCAACTAGTTGTTGCTACTTTTCCCCCCTCTCCTTTACAGCAAAATTTCTACAGGTAATTGTCATTACTCATGGTCTTCAATTTCTCTTCCTCATTCCCTCTTGTATTGGACTTCTGTTTTCTCCCTCCCTCCTGCTTTGCAGACACTTACGTTCAGGTCACCAGTTATAACCTCAGCCCTCATCTTAATTTCTATTTGTAGCATACTACACAAGTTGATTACACTCTCCCTTAGAAACACTTTCTTCATTGGCTTCTAGATCAGCACAGTCTTTAGTTATCCTGCAAATGCTTTTGCTTATTTTTTTCTTCTCATTTTTTTCGTTGCAGATTTACTTCTCACCTCTTGTCTTTGTAATACTGGATTTTTTTTTCTCTATGTACTCATTTAAATTTACTTAGTAACCTCATCTAGTCTCATGTTTTTTACTGCTATTTTATGCTTAAGACTTCTATGTCAAACAGTCGAATTAATAGCTTTAACTTAATGTCTGAAGGCATCTCAAACTTAGTATTTCCAAAACTGAGCTCTTGATATCTCAGCATGTTTCTTTGTGGTTTTCTCTTTTTTAGTTAATGGTAACTTTCTGCTTCAAGGTGCTCAGGGCAAAAGCCTTTGAATCATCTTTAGCATCTGTGACTAATACTCCACATTCATTTATCAACAAATCCTTTTGACTCTATCTTTAGATTACATTGTGTCCATAAAGTCATGGTGTACTTTTGACTGGTCACAGGAAAGCAACAAAAGATGATAGAAATGTGAAATCTGCACCAAATGAAAGGAAAACCCTCCCAGTTTCTGTAGGATGATGATGTAACACCGTGTATACAGCAGAGCAGCCCACGGCCATGCCAGTCGAGATGTGGATGGTACAGAGGAAAGTTCAGTGTGTTCTGTGGCTCGCTAAATTCGAATCCGTGACCAAAGTGCAACGTGAATATCGGCGTGTTTATAACGAAGCACCACCACATAGGAATAACATTACTCGGTGGGATAAGCAGTTGAAGGAAACCGGCAGCTTGGTGGAGAAACCTCGTTCTGGTAGGCCATCAGTCAGTGACAAGTCTGTAGAGGCTATATGGGATAGCTACCTAAGGAGCCCTAAAAAATCTATGCGTGAGCCCACATTGAACTGCACTGAATAGGTATGAAACTGAGAGAGTTTTCCTTTTATTTGGTGATTTCACATTTCTATCATCTTTTGTTGCTTACCTGCCAGGGGGATCCTATTGAAATGCAATAGGATGATTGAGAATGGTATGATTTTGATCATTGAATTCCTGTCAGTTCAACTATTTGACTCTTTCTCATAGTAGAAGTCGGAGTGTTTACAGTGACCCACAAGGCCCTGTCTGATCTGAGCCATCTTCCCATCTCATCCTCTTAACTCTTCAACTTTATTTCCTATCACTATTTCTCTTACTTCAGACAAGACATTCTGAACTTTTTGCCTTTTCCCTGATGTGCTAAACATGCTCATACCCCAGGACCTTTGCACTAGCTGGTCCTCCTGCCGGGAACATATATTTTCTTGGATGTATGCATGGTACATATCCTCACTTCCTTCAACTCTTCCTTTAACTGTCATCTCTCTTCCTATTTAAAATGGCAGTAGTCCCGCCTGCTCCCCTAATCACCTACTCCTGCTGTACTCTTCTTCATAGCATTTGTCATCATTTCACATATGTATTTTACTCATTTATTTTGTTTTTGTCTTTTTCCTGACTGGAATGTAAGTTCCATAAGAATATACTTTTTTTCTTCTGTATCCTTTGACTCTAGAATAGTGTCTACACAATACTAGGTACTTTGTAAATGTTTGAATAAGTATGAAGTTTTAGTTTTTTTAGTATCACAATTCTTGTGTTACAGATAGAAATTGAGCCTTAGGACTTCAGTAAATTGTGGAGATGACACATAAATCCACATTTGTCTTGGCTGAAATCACTGAACATATTATTAATTTACCCATTATGATACTGTGTGTTTGTTTTTTTTTTTTTGTTTTTTTTTTTTTTTTTTTTACAGAGACAGAGAGATTCAGAGAGAGGGATAGATAGGGACAGACAGACAGTAACAGAGAGATCTGAGAAGCATCAATCATCAGTTTTTCGTTGTGAGACTTTAGTTGTTCATTGATTGCTTGTGCCTTGACTGCGGGCCTTCAGCAGACCGAGTAACCCCTTGCTCAAGCCAGTGACCTTGGGTCCAAGCTGGTGAGCTTTTGCTCAAACCAGATGAGCCTGGGCTCAAGCTGGCGACCTCAGGGTCTCGAACCTGGGTCCTCTGAGTCCCACCCCGATGCTCTATCTACTGCGCCACCGCCCGGTCAGGCCGATACTGTGTTTATAAACTTGATATTAGGTTAATTGCTTTGTAACAGAGGAAAATCATCAGTATTATACATTTTATGTGTGCTTTTACTCTCAATAACTACCAGTTTGGGAGAAGATAGAAACAAATCTTTAACATTTAATTTATGTTAAAGCAATATTTTTGATAGATCATAGAAACAGGAAGAGAGAATTAAGCTATTTCTTCAAATTAAGCATCTTTTGGAGTAAGAATTCTGAGAAACTCAACTTTTCTGCTTTGTAGCAACAAAAAATTGCTATATTTACTGAGATGAAAAATATCTGAATCGCCTGACCTGTGGTGGTGCAGTGGATAAAGCGTCGACCTGGAAATGCTGAGGTTGCCGGTTCAAAACCCTGGGCTTGCCTGGTCAAGGCACATATGGGAGTTGATGCTTCCAGCTCCTCCCCCCTTCTCTCTCTCTCTCCTCTCTCTCCCTCTCTGTCTCTCTCTCCTCTCCAAAAAAAAAAAAAAAAAAAAAAAGAATAAAAAAAAAATCTGAATCCAGTGAGCTCGAAGCAGCAAGGAATAAGTAAGAACACAGTTTCTCTGGTTCAGATGGTTGAGGTATTCCATGGGTGTGGACTCCACAGGTGGCAGCTGGAATCTCTGTTCATTTTCTACCAGTGAATTGTTCTTAATTCAATGGAATCATAGATTTTCAGAAATTATCAAAGCAACTCACAGTCAAATAGGGAACTGATGAGGGATAGAGATCACAATCGGAAGGTAGTCACAGATCGTGATGAGTATGAATCATGCTCTTAAGTTTTTGCAGCTGCTTTTAAAGTGCAAACTGTAGAATATATCTAGTTGGCATTTCCTAGCACCTGCCCTATTTGTGGTTCACATTCAAAAGGACTGATTGAGCGGAAAGTAAATTCTATGTACCAGGAAGAACTGGTACCCTTGGATTATGGAACTGAAATATGAATCCCAGATCTGGCCCTAAACTTTGGCCAATTGATCAGACTGGCTATTGCTTGTGTCCATTCATCCAGGTCCTTGAAAGTAGACTCTTTCATGAAATGCTGATATTAGTTGAGAGGTGGTAAAATTTTAGATGAGAATTGACTTGTATGCTAATAGCATTGTCCCTTGTGGTTTTAATGGAAAGCCTAAAGTGTTTGTTTATCAAGTTTCTTTAATTTGAAGAATGTCTAACTCCAAATTCTGTCTTCTTTTTAGTGGGCAGAGCTGAAATCTATGCTCAGCTCTTTGAGCTTTTGGGTGAAAACTCCTGGGCTTTTGGAGTGTCCTGCAGCCATGGGAGTCAGCCAAGGATTGGGGAAGAGTTAATGCACAGATTTTGGGGTAGCCCCATGTAGTTCCCTTCTTTTAGGCATTTAATTTTTAAATATCCAGCGACTGGCAGCTCCATACTCCATTCTTTAATACCTTAGGTCGATAAGACCATGTCTGTCTGTCTGAATTCTAGCTGTCTCATATCACTGAGACTGGGAAGTCCCTTCAGGGGATATGCCTATAAATGTCATGCTCATCCACTGTGATTCATTTCTTCTCAGAGTCCAATCTCTTTCAGTTTAGGCCTATTTTTGCCTTTCTGATGCATATAAATAGTTGTTTGTTATATTTTGTTTGAAGTTTATAATCATTAGATGTGGAAGGGTTACTCTGCCTTTATTGAAAATGGAACCTCAGTAAGTTGGGATAGATAGTTTTCATTATCATTTAGATCAAAATATTTTCTAATTTTCATTATAATTTCTTCTTTGAGTCATGAGTTACTTAGACATATAAACTTTTATTTTCTAACATAAAGATTTTCTAATTATCTTTGTTATTAATTTCTATCTTAATTTCACTATGGTGAGAGAGTATAGTCTATACAATTTTTTTTTTTAACTTTTTTTTTTTTTTTTGCTTTCTTCCGAAGCTGGAAACGGGGAGAGACAGTCGGACAGACTCCCGCATGCGCCCCACTGGGATCTACCCGGCACGCCCACCAGGGGCGACGCTCTGCCCCTCCGGGGTGTCGCTCCGTCGGGACCAGAGCCACTCCAGCGCCTGGGGCAGAGGCCAAGGAGCCATCCCCAGCGCCCGGGCCATCCCCGCTCCAATGGAGCCTCGGCTGCGGGAGGGGAAGAGAGAGACAGAGAGGAAGGGGGGGGTGGAGAAGCAAACGGGCGCCTCTCCTATGTGCCCCGGCCGGGAATTGAACCCGGGTCCCCCACACTCCAGGCCGACGCTCCACCACTGAGCCAACCGGCCAGGGCCCAATTTTGTTTTTGAGAGAGAGACAGGAAGGGGGAGAAGGATCGGGGAGGAGAGAGATGAGAAGCATCAACTCATAGTTTCTTCAATTTAGTTGTTCATTGATTGTTTCTAATATGTGCCTTGACCAGGGGGCTCAAGCGGAACCAGTGACCCCTTGCTCAAGCCAGCGACCTTGGGCTTCAAGTTAGCTGCCTTTCTTGGTGATAAACCCACACTCAAGCCAGCAAGCCTGCACTCAAGCCAACCTTGGGGTTTTAAACCAGGTCCCTCCGTGTCCAGGGCCAAGGCTCAATCTACTCTGCCATCACTGGTCAGGGAATATATGATTTTAATTATTTGAAATTTGTTAGATTAGATATATAACTCCATCTGTGGTCAGTTAATACCAGTATTCTCTGTTCACCAATGAAAGATTTGCATTCTTAGCTGTTAGGTGTAGTGTCCTGCATATATCAGTTAAGTCATGTTTGTTAATGGTGTTCAAATATCACATAGTTTAAATTCAGAATTATGTCCTCCTTGTAAATCAACTTTTAAAGAATGAATTTTCCCTTTCTATCTCTGGTAATGACTTTTCCTTTAAATCTACTTTGTCTGCTTTTAATATAGCAAAAACTTTCTTCGGATCGGTTTTTCACTGTGCATTTTTTTTCTTCTTTTTACTTATAACTTTCTGATATCTTTATTATTTTTTTTTCAGTAGTTAGGTTTTGCTTTTTTTTAATCCCATTGTGACAGTCTGTCTTTTAATGGTAACATTTAGATTACGTAGAGTTAGTCTAATTGCTGTGTTTGCGTTTAAATCAGCCACATACTAGTTATTTTTAGTTTCCTTCACTTGTTCTGTGTTGTTTTTTCATCTCACCATACCCATTCATTGACTTCTCAGTTGTATTATGCATTGCATTACTTTCATTTGTCATAGTAACATGACTTTATTTTTTTTTTTTTAAGGAAAAGATAGAGTTTTTAATACTCCGTTATGTGAACAAGGAATTATTGGATTTGGGATTGGACTTGCAGTCACTGGTGCTACCGCCATTGCAGAAATTCAGTTTGCAGATTATATTTTTCCTGCTTTTGATCAGGTAGGAAGATTGCATTTTACTGTAGTTGATCATTTGTAGGTTAAGTCCATGAAATATTGAAGTTTTGCCTCCACTCTCCCACCCCCTATATTAGGGACTTTTTGTTACCTTTGAGTTAGTGCATTGCAAGTTATGTTGTTACGGGCATAAGTTTAAAGATCTCATAAAGTGGTCCAAGGAAATGGGTGGGAATAAAGAACTTGTGACATGTCCCTTCTCTTTTCCCTCCTCAGATTGTTAATGAAGCTGCCAAGTATCGATATCGCTCTGGGGATCTTTTTAATTGTGGAAGCCTCACCATACGTTCTCCATGGGGCTGTGTCGGCCATGGGGGTCTTTATCATTCTCAGAGTCCTGAAGCTTTTTTTGCCCACTGCCCAGGAATCAAGGTATCTTCCTTTGTGTACTCTTTTAAATCTCCATTTGATGTTTCCATTTTGGTTCATTCTATTAATCTTAACTAATATGCTTATCCAGAGGAAAGCAAACAGGAGTTTTAGAATTTATGTAAACAATTCTTTTTAAAAGAGAGCTTTGCATTTTTTTTTTTAGATTCACTAATCCATTGCTCAGGTTTATAGGGTGTTTTTTTTAAGCAGCACCTTGCTTGACCCTGATATTGATTTCAGGCTTTAATGAATAAGACTGAGAACATAGTTGGTTTATTTTTCTTGTTTGCTCTATGTTTCTTTCTTTTTTTTTTTTTTTAATTATTTATTTTTTTTCAGAGACAGAGCAAGAGTCAGAGAGAGGGATAGATAGGGACAGACAGACAGGAACTGAGAGAGATGAGAAGCATCAATCATCAGTTTTTCGTTGGGACTCCTTAGTTGTTCCTTGATTGCTTTCTCATATGTGCCTTGACTGCGAGCCTTCTGCAGACCGAATAACCCCTTGATCGAGCCAGCGACCTTGGGTCCAAGCTGGTGAGCTTTTGCTCACACCAGATGAGCCTGCGCTCAAGCTGGGACCTCGGGGTCTCGAACCTGAGTCTTCCACATCCCAGTTCGACGCTCTATCCACTGTGCCACCGCCTGGTCAGGCATCTATGTTTCTTTCTTAATAGGTCTTTTCACTTAATGGATTGTGGGGTAAACTAAGAATCTTCTGTTTATTTCATAGAGGAATAAGACTATTGCTGTTAGTCTATTTCTTTTTAAATAAACTAAGAAAAGCCTTTGTTACCTAGGTGTGCTTTTCAGTCCAGGTAAGATACTATTTGCTCAAATGATTAATTTTGAAGCATCTCTCTTTTATAGCCTTCCAAAACAATCTTAGGTTTCTATAATAGCTTAGGTCATCTAATGAAAACATTTTGCATATTTTCAGTCTTAATATTTTAATTTTCTTCTTTTCTAGTTCTGTTTACTGAAGAGCTCTTTAGGGAATCATCATAAAAACTCATAGATGTGTTCACCCAGGACTGTGTCTATTTTTTGAAAATATAAGGTCTACCGCCAAGTTCTGTCTGTTTCTATCACAAGTTTCCACACGTAAGCACATGTTTATTTGGCGCATGTGTGCCTCTCTATTTTTATCACTTAATGTATACATACTGACGTAGCAAATTAACTAAAACAAAGTTGATTCATGTTAGTCTTATGTGTGAAGCGATAGTGTACCCATGGCTCCTGATAAAGTTTATTTACGCCACTGTATTGTATATGAATTTCAACAAGGAGGAAATGCTACAGAAGCATGTAGAAATTTATTGAAAGTATTTGGTGAAGGTACAGTTTCTGATAGGACATGCAGAAGATGGTTCGAAAAATTTGAAACAGGTGATTTCGACCTTTCTGATAAGCCACGTTCTGGACAACCATCTTTGATTGATGATGATGTTGTTAAGACCATGTTGAGGCAAGATCCTTTCTGACAACATCGGAGATCGCAGAAAGGCTTAATTCAGCTCAGCAAACCATTTCGGACCATGTTCGGAAGATAGGATTGGTGTGGAAATATATTATTTAATAAAGTTTATTGACGGTAAGAAAAATTTGTATTTTGTTTTATTCCAAAAATGGACAGAACTTTCCGGTAGACCTTATATGAACTGGTTTTAAACATATCCTTATGTTTTATTTATTTATTTTTTTCTACTAGAGCTAAGTCAAAGTTTTTTCAGTTGAGTACAGGTTGCATGATTTTTCAATGTAATATGGAAGTGGTAAGTTGGGACAAAAACCACATTTAAGACAATAGTTATTTTTGTGTTTGTGCTGAACATTGATTCACCTTTAATGATTATGATGTTACCCAGTATTTTTAAGAACAGATCTCTTCTCTCAATCCCCTACTTTCTCTACTCTTCTCCTCTTTCTCTCTTTTTTTAAACCCAAAATGAAAATATACATATAGCACAAAATGCTAAAAATAAATACAATCTGATAAAGAAAAATTAAGTAGGAACATTAGAAAGACATTGTGATGTGGTAAGCAATGTGTTTAGCAATTAATTTATAGAAAATGAAATAGTGAGACTTGAGCTGCTGTTTTACTTTTTAAATGAAAACCCTTCAATAAAAATGGTATTAAAATGATTTTGAAAGCCAAATATAGTTTGCTTCAAGGAACCTTATTTGAGCCTTTGTGATAAATTTAGATTTTTTTAAAATTTAGTGAGAGTAGGGGAGAGAGACAGACAGACAGACTCCCACATGCACCCAGATGGGAATCGACTGGGCAAGTCACCTAGGGGCAGTGCTATGCCCATCTGGGGCATTGCTCTGTTGCTCAGCAACTGAGCAATTTTTAGCACCTGAGGTGGAGAGCACCATGGAGCCATCCTCAGCACCCGGGCCAACTTGCTGGAGGTGGGGGAGAGAGAGAGTGAGAGGGAGAGGGGAAGGGTGGAGAAGCAGGTGGTCATTTCTCCTGTGTGTGTGCCCTGAGCAGAATCAAAGCCAGGACAACCGTACGCCTGGTGAGAGCTCCACTACAGAGCACCTAATTCAGATTTATTTTATTGGTAACTCTTCCAATGTAACTCTTGTCTTTATGAAGTTATTTAACATTCATTAAAAATTAGACACAGTTTGTAATTTGAGGCAAAATGGTGTAGAAGTTAAGAGCTGGAGCTGTTGATGTTATTCAGAACTGGGTGGGTATCCCTGGTCTAGCAAGCAACCTAACCTTGGGCAAGCTATTTGATCTTTCTCTAAGCTTTATTCTGAATTTCTATATTGGAGGAAATAATAGCTACCTGTGGGGTTTCTGTGGATAGTAGCTGAGTTAGTCCACGTAGAGTTCTTGGCCTACTTAACACACGTGCTACCTGCTGCATTGTCATCTTCCTCATTATCAATCCCATCCTCAAGAAGGTTCTGGAGCCCTTTTCTGTTAACTGGAAGTATGTAGTATCTACTACACTTTTCTTTTAACTTTTTAATAACTGGATGTTACAGTGCTCTCTAGATCGTAAAGTTAGTGGATTACTTTTCTGTATAGACAATGCAGACCATGTTTTAAATGGAAAAGGAGATTTTAATATTTAAAATGGTAGAAGAGAGTTGCACAGTCTTTGAAATCAGCAATAAAGTATTAGTAAAAAATATTTATTTATAATACAGAAAGATGTTGACAATTTTACTATTTTGTTTTGATGAATGCTTTTTGCAGAAGAAAAAAGTATATATATATATATACAAGTTTAGCTACTTAAAAGAAGAGTAGTTTTAGTCACCAGAATATGATAGGCATCTGATAAATGTTGAACAAGTGGAATTTTTAAGGACAGTATGTAAATTTTTAAAAAAATGGTAACTAGGCTAAAAATGCCATATTTCTGTTTTTAATTAGTAACAGTTGGTTATTTAAATATCAACCCTTCTTATAAGTGAGTATACTAGGATACATTTTTACTAAAATTGTCTTTAAATAAAATCTGTTTTTGCAGGTGGTTGTACCCAGAAGCCCTTTCCAGGCCAAGGGACTTCTTTTGTCATGCATAGAGGATAAAAATCCTTGTATATTTTTTGAACCTAAAATACTTTACAGGGCAGCAGGTAAAGGTTTTCTTTATTTTATATTTGTGAATATCTTTATATATTTTTTTACAGTTCAAAAATTATTCTTTTTCTTGTAAGTGTGGTTTATATTTACCTTGTAAAAAATTCTGATTTATTTAATAGTTTGTTCTTAGGCATATTTTATGTTAAGTTTAGGGAAAATCCATCTAGGCATTTTATATTTTCATTGTGGAAAAAAGAAACAGTGTGAATTTTTTAAGAACCTAGGGACTATGGTCATCTACATAGTAGAGGCTTTGTAAGTGTGGGTTGAATGAAAAAGTGAATGAGCTCATTATACTAAATGATATTAAGTGCTCTTAAAGCTAAAGTGTCTATGTAAATCATAATGTAAAGTAGAACACTTTTGATAGTGAAGGAGGCACTGTTAATACTGTGACATCAAATCTACATTGGGATGACCGTCTAAGGAAAACTATGGTGTTCAGTCATGCTCCTTGTAGCTTAAAATCATGATTCTGTAAATACTCACTGTGACTGCTTATTTATCAACTGTAATAAAAATTTTAAGATAAAACTATTTCTTTTGTCTATAGTATATTTTGAATTCAGGAATATTGCTTTGGCAAATCATTCTTTGAATATTCAATAGTTAAGCTGAAAAACACATTGTTTTATTGTGATGTGATTTACATACAATAAAATGCATAGATATTATTTCAGTTCATAGATTTTGACAGTCCTATATACATCCCTGTAACCACTGTGCAAAACAAGACGTAGAACATTTATCACTCTAGGAATGATGAGTCCATTTATCTTCCCTGGCAACCCATTTTCCCTATCCTAAACTTAGCCACTTTCTGATTGCTGTTACTGCAGATTAGTTGCACATTTTGGAACTTCCTATTAATGGAATCGCACAGTGCTATATATGTTCTTTTGTGTTTGGCTTCTTTTGTGCAACCTAATGTTTTTGAGACTCATTCATATTAGTGCTTATATCAAGTAGTTTATTGTTTTTTCATTGCTGAGTAACATTCCGTTGTATGAATAGATCACAGTTTGTCAGTTTTGCCTATTTTGTACAAGGTTGCTAGGGACATTCTTTTACATGTGCTTTTGTGAACATGTTTTTTCTTCATTTGGGTAATAAACATCCAGGAATGGAATTGGTGTGTCACAAGACAGATGTGGATTTAGCTTTACAGAACTTGCTAAAGAAAGTTTTTCAATGTGATTGTGCCATTTTACACTTCCGTTAGAAATTTGTCAGAGTTCTAGTTGCTCTTAGGTTAAACATATTTTAAATTGAGTCTCTATATTTTTTAGGAACTCTATTGTGATCTATATCCTATTATGGGATAAAAAATAATTAATGTAAGAATTTAAAATCTTGAGGTGAAGAGGAAAACACGGATTGTGTATACAGAGTAGCTATTTGATTTCTATCCATATGGGTATTATTATATTTGGAAGGTCAACCAACTGTTATAGCTAATCAATTAATGCAGATTTTCCCCCAGTATTTAATGAATGGAGGCTGCATAAGAAACATTTAGAAAAGTTATATTCACTTAACTGAAAATTTGAAATCAGGATTGTTAAGGAAAATGTTTAATGTTATTGGATTCCATATAAGCAAATGAACTTGAGACATTTGTTGTAGGTTTGGCCCTGGGAGAGTTTGTGTAAGTTTCTGATGACGATCATTATTCAGAAGTTTTTCAGAAGTTTCCCAATGATTGGTTATGTGCCATTTTAAGGACTCTAACTCTGATTTCTTGATTCCTAGTGGCTCAGTAAAGATCCTGGAGGCTCTAGTTTTTTCCACAGCTAAGAGAGTTTCTCTGATGCAGAAAGGAGAAAATGTAGCCACCAAAGTCTTCATCTGAATGTTCACTAGGTGATTATCAAAGTTGATCCTAGGGCCAGCAGCATAAGATTCCTGAGAATTTTTTGGAAATGTGAATTGTCAGTCTTCCTTTAAGACCTACTGTGTTAGATAGAACCCCTGGGAGTAAGGCCCAGCTGTCTCTGTCGTAATAGCCCTCCTGATAATTCTGACTCATATTACATTGTGAGAATCACTGCTTACAGTCAGTTCTGAAGCAATATCTGAAGTTGTTTATCTCCTTTTATTTATTTTATTTTATTTTTACTTTATTATTGGTTCTTATATTAGAATTCAGGGTGCTTTTAACCCATGGTTTACTTTGATTTGGTCTCTGGTTCAAATCAGTATCTGACCGCTGCCCATATTCTGATTTCTGCTTATTTTGGGGGGTGGGAGATGGGAGCTTTGAATATTCTGATACTGATTCTTCAGTTGCTGCCCACACGCAGCCTACTCTTTAGCTCGATCTGTTAATCTCTCCTATCTGCTTCATGCTGGCGAAATAAATGTCCAACTTCCACATGTCTGGAACAATATAAAAAGAAATGGAGTAATTTGATTCAGTTATCTGCAGTACCTTGTGGAAGACATGTCTGTATTGACAGTCTAATTGAACAGTAAAAGAAGGTGCTTTTATTTCAAGGACCAGAGTAGCCTGATGATTTTTAAGTGGTGGCAGTAGAAAGACTTTTGGTATCTATAAATAATCAGTTACTTGACTTTTTTCTTACATTCTTTTTGAATTTCTAGCATACATTTGGGAATAGTTAAACCTTAGTGGATCAAAGGTATAGACCTTTACATTTAGAGTTTTTAAGAAGGTGCATAAGGTAATAAATATAGAGGTATATAACATTATAAATAATAGGCTGACAATACTTTATAAAAATAATTGGGAGTTGTGTTCATTACATAATAGCTCATTTAGGTTGATTATCCAGTAATCTTAACTAAAAGGAAAATAGTAAAGTATAAGTAAAGGGAACTTTTGAGTAGTCTAAGGCAATGTTTATAAAATTTATATATTTAAGCCCTTATATTTTATTTTATGGAATGATATAATAAATAAATAGATATATTCATGAATTAGACAGTTCTAAAATTATTAGGTATATTAGTTGGGCTTGCTCCATAATAAGACTATAAATAAGATGGAAATTTACTTCTCTCCCATAAATATCTGGATTGTCAGTCCAGGGCTGCTGTGGTGGCTCCTCAGTTGTCAGAGTACCAGGGCTCTTCTGTTTGGTTTCTTTGTTGTGTTCGACATGTGCCTTTCAGATCCTGGACCCAGATGGCTGCTCTGTGTCCAACATCACATAAACATTTCAGCCACCAGGAAGGGGGGAGAGGGAGAGGGAAAGGGATAAGGGGACAGGAACTCTTCTCTTTAAAGAGTAGTTTAGAAATTGTACCGTTTGAATCTACTCACATCCTACAGGTCAGAATTTAATTACAGGACCACTGAGAAAAGCAGTTTTTCGCTTAGTGCCCAACTGAAAATTTTATTATTGCACAGTGATAGGAGGTGGATATGACAACTGCCACTCTATGGCTGCCAGAGCTGCTTGCATGGTCTCCAGAAGGAGTCATAAGTTTTAAGGAGGGAATAGAAGTTTTAGAAATATTATTTACCCTTGACCCAGAGTCTACTTCTAAGAATCTGTTTCAGAGATAAACTGATAAAGGTCTTAAAAAATGTTACTGTCCATTGCAGCACCATTTAATCCATCACTAGGGGATGTTGGTCAGTTGAATAAAATAAGCTATATCCATTTGATGGATTACACTGCATAATAAAGAATGTATTACAGGCATCACACCTAAAAGTATACATTTGGAGAAGCAGAATAGCCTATGAAAAGTTTCTGCTTCTGTGTTTGGTGCTGTATTCTGAAGTCTAGAGCAAGTAGACTGTCAGGAAGGGAAGATGAACATGAAGTAGGGAAGAGCAAGGACAAACTAGGACCTGCTCAGATGGATTGAAACCCAAAGGACAGCCTGGAACTGATGTCTTTGTCTCACTGCCTCCAAATTTTAGTGTGATGAAAAGACTGGTCATTAAGACTGAGCTAGGAGGCTTTAACAGCCTGTCTAAGAAATGGTGAGGAGAAATTAGCAGAGGGAGATGGGTTAGAAATTTCTTAGATTATATGTAATACTGTCTAAATGAATTTAAAGTGGGGAAAGAAGAGGAAGGTGTCAGACTAAGTATATAGAATAAGATTTCCTTGTATGATAGTAATGGGAGAATGATAGATTAGATACCCTGAAATAAATTGTGTGCGTGTGTGCGTGTGTGTGTATGTGTATGTATTCTAAATGTATACTGACCTGACCTGTAGTTTAGGAGTCTGGAGTTCTGAAATGTGAAGGTCAGAACCCTGGGAGATAAGTGAATGTCAGAGTCTCTCTGTAGGTGTTTGCCAGGTCCTGGAGACACTGAGATTCTGTTCTGATGGCATTATGGGGCACTGGCGACAGGAGATAAGGTCTAGTGCTCACTTTAGGTAGAAAACCTGCCTGGAGCCAACCTTTGCGTAAGGCTGGGACCCCACAGACCACATTTACTATGTGAGATGCAGGGGTAGAGGGAGGATGATCACCTGTCTTGACTCTATGCTGGTGAAGAGAAAAGAATTTTTATCACAAGTTGACCCTTGCCTAGGACTATGATTTAAATATGTGCTTATAGTGTGGCCTGGAAACTTTTAGGTCAAATGATTCTGGGTTGGTGGCACCCCATGAGAACTGTCAGAAGGAAACAAAATCTTCTCTGGTGTCATTTCAAAGTAGTCTCATAGAAAAAGTCCAGAAAAAGTAGTCTTTCTCTGCAGGAAAGACAGATGCAGGCCCACTAAGACTTCAGATATTAGAACTGTCATATAGAGCAGTGGTCCCCAACTTTTTTTGGGCCATGGACTGGTTTAATGTCAGAAAATATTTTCATGGACCAGCCTTTAGGGTGGGACAGATAAATGTATCACGTGACTGAGACACGCGTCAAGAGTGAGTCCTAGACGGATGTAACAGAGGAATCTGGTCATTTTTTAAAAATAAAACATCGTTTGGACTTAAACATAAATAAAACGGAAATAATGTAAGTTATTTATTCTTTCTCTGCGGACTGGTACCAATTGGCCCACAGACTGGTACTGGTCTGTGGCCCGAGAGTTGGGGACCACTGATATAGACAATACAAAAAAGTAGGTTTTATATGAAAATAAAAGAAACATTTGAGGATCCAAGCGGGAGGCAAGCAAATTTAAAGAACAGAATGAAAATTCTATAAAAGAAAAATATAATTGAAAGGGAAATAAATCTCTGCTAGTTTAATTAGAAATTATGAACAGATAAAGGCAGAATTAGCAAACTGGAAGACATGGCTGAAGAAATGATCAGAATATAATCCAGAGAAATAAAGAGAGGAAAATATGAGCTGTTGAGTGTGATGGGAATGAGTAAATATATTTAAGGAACAGAGATGAGTGCATTTTTATTAGTGTTCATTAACAGAATTTTTTTTACAAGAAAGTAATTCTCTGCATATTTTTTTCCACTCTGCTCCATCAGAATTAGATTGATGGAGTAGGAAATATTTTAGGAAAACATCAATTATTACTCATCAACTATAACTTTGCATTAACTATTACCTGCTTTTCCCTCCTGCAACATCATTAAGGTAAGATGATTTTTCCAAATCTAGAGTAGCTTTTATACAAACCAGTAATTCCTGAAACAAAGTATTTAAAGGGTACTAAATAAAGACTTCCTTAGGAAGGTAAAGTATAAGACATCTATAAAAGTTAACTTGCTAACTCAAAGAATTCCCTTTAATTTATAATTTTTATCTATATCTATGTAATTTATATCACTACATCCTGTTCCAGATTGATACAGTTATAATTAATCAAAGCTTTAGCTTGTAGTTATAGTGTATAGGTCTCTTATTAGATAATCTTTTAGCATCTGTTGGTCCATTATTTTTCTTGTAAGACATATTCTTCCCAAGGCCACTACTCTTAACCCATGCCATGTGGCTTTTTTTTTCCTTTTACAGAGACAGAGAGAGAGAGTCAGAGAGAGGGATAGACAGGGACAGACAGACAGGAATGGAGAGATAAGAAGCATCAATCATCAGCTTTTCGTTGTGACACCTTAGTTGTTCATTGATTGCTTTCTCATATGTGCCTTGACCGCGCGCCTTCAGCAGACTGAGTAACCCCTTGCTCGAGCCAGCGACTTTGGGGCCAAGCTGGTGAGCTTTTGCTCAAACCAGATGAGCCCGCGCTCAAGCTAGCAACCTAGGGGTCTCGAACCTGGGTCCTCTGCATCCCAGTCTGATGCTCTATCCACTGCGTCACTGCCTGGTCAGGCGCCATGTGGTTTTTAAGGGACTTTTAGTCATCCCTTCTGACCTCTTTGATCTCATCAGATGCTTGACATGTGACTCAAGAGCCCAGCTATGTGACCTCTTGCTGGAATTTTGTATGTGGACATACAGGTGTACTTTCTATGTGTTGTTTGCCTGGGATGATGTGAGACTGGGTCAAGTTCCCTGTAACTTAGTGAGTAAGAGTCTCTAGTAGAAGTCTGTGAGGCCAAGCAGATACATTCACTGGAGATGAGAAGGAGGGAGACGAATAGAAATAAAAAGAGAAAATCCTCACCATTCCATTAGGTTAGTTCTTAAAGTTCCTTGTGTTACTTTTATTCCTTTAATTTTCCTTTGATAAATGAAAGGATCTGGGGAGAACTTATTAATCACATTACAGGATTTTCAGTCCCCTGTAGACTGTACTAATATAATAATCTTGACTGATATAATACATCATCTTGGTCAGAGAAAAGATGCTTTTCTTTTAAGATCCAAATATCCCCAGTTTGATTAGCACAATAAACTGCAGCCTTTCATAAACATAATACAAAAGCTATGTTTGTCTTAATAGCTGCAGTAGGAATCCATCTGTTTATGAGTGATAGTACTCATGAGGTTGTTGAAGGGATTGAGATAATCCATGTGAGTATCTGCCTCATCTTTAAGCACTTTTGAACACTTATGTGCTAGACATTGTGCTACATTGTGTAGACGTATTTCATTTAATCCTTATAGCAACCTTTTCAGAAAAATTTGTCACTGTCATCATAGGAACCTGAGCATTAGGGAAGTTAGCAGCTTGCTGAAAGCTAGTTTTCAAACCTAGACATTGGGCATTTATGGTGCAGATGGTTCCATTTAATCTTCACAAAACCTTTTGAGGTGATGGTATTCTGAAACTGAAGTTCAGAGAGTTTGAGAAGCTTGCTCACAGAGAAATAGGTGATAGTTAGGTTTAAATGAATATGTTCTGACCAAGGCTGCTATCTTTCCAACATTATCCTATTTTACATCCTCTTTAAACATTATTGAAAGGAGGACATAAATGAAGCAGATTCTTCCCATGTTCTAGTTTTGTGCCAAGACATATGCTATTTTATTCTCTCATAATTAAAATTATCTACTTTTTAATTGAATAGAAATATATAATATCAATAGATTTTTATTAAGGCAGTATATTCCTTATATTGTAGTGTGTAGTCCAAGGTTTGAATATATACTGCATAAATTTCTTCAGTGGCATAGGATTAGTTGCTTCTTTGAAAGTTATAAAAACTGCATGCCCAAGCCTGTAGGTGTTTCAGAACTTCTGCTCTATGCTGCTTTGAAGGGACCTAGTCACATGTCCCCAAGTAGAGACAAAGGTAGCTGAGAAATGTAGTCTTCCTCATTTTGGGGAAGGGATTAAACTGTTCGGTGAATGCACAGTATTGGTTCTGTCACAGTTGTTCTTGATGTCTCTGACCCCTTCATTTTTGGACCTGGTCTCCATATACTGTTCTGTGTTCAAACATCTGTGTTGTGGTGACTCTTCACATGGCTGGTCTACAACACAACAGAAATAGCTTCTTTTAGTTCGGCCATTAACTTTGTAAATTACAAATATGAAAGTAAAAATAGATAATACATTCTTTATGCAGCAATTTTCTTTCTACTTATTTTGAATACTTAACCTGTATAAAATTTGTCTTCTAAATTTGGGAGGAATATAACTAGTATTGCTGGATTATTTATAATCATGACATTTAAATATAAATAAACTTTAAAATGGCAGAAGGATATTTAGTAAAGAAGAGTAACCTAGACGGTATTAACCATGTACAGAATAGTTATGATTCAGAAAGGATGAATCAGTGAGTCATTATCAGATATAGGCATCTTGTGGAGAAGCTGTTCCTATATGTCTTGAACTTTTTGACTTTATTTAATTGAATGATTGACATTAGTGATATCAAAGTAAACACAGTTTTTATCTATGGTTATTTTAGTGAGAAAAAAATAAGACTGAAAGCCTTGTGCTACTTTATTTCCAGGATTCAAATTATCTTTTCACTCAAAAATAGGTTATAATGATACTGAGAACTTTTCTTTTTTTAAGCAGATACATTGGTTATGCATGAATCTATACATTATGAAGTGAAGAAAATTATTTTAAGTAGTTTTGAATGGTAGAAGACTTTGAAGACATTTTTGCCCAATATCAGTGTACACAAAAGAGAGGAATTAGTATTACACATTTTAAATTTGTTTTGATTGGCATCATTAAACAGATTATTTTTATGCAGGCTAGTATATTTAATACTAGGTACACTCACTGACAAGAATTGTTTGGTCCAGTAATGAGAGAATTTAATTTATTTGTTAGATTTTTAATTAGTTTTTAAATTGAAATAACACACAAATTTTAAACAGCCAAATAATGTATCTTGTAACAAAAAAAAGCAGTTTTTACCTTAACTTTCACTAAGTTGATGCTTCTCTCCTCACAAGCAATTTTTTCAACTCTTTTAGTAGTTTTTTCTGATAACTTACTATCTTAATTGTAAATAATATGTTCCAACTGTTTTTTAACATTTTCATCATTATTTTAACTTCCTGCTAGAATTTCTTTTATCCCATCATTTCCCCAGCAGCCTCCATCCGTCCCTCAACATATTCAAAATTTCTCCCGGGTCTTTGTAGAGGTATAGTATAATTACTGATCAGATCATTCTTTAGTGTTTACATTGCTGTTAACAATATCAGTATGATTTAGAACCAAACCAAAAATAAAAGTAATAAAGCATTCTTTCTTTTCCTCTTTAGTATGCAATGGTTTTCTCTGAATACAATGCTTTTTTCTCTGTTTTTATTTGCTTAATTTTACATGTTTCTATTACTAACGTGGTTCCTAATCTCCTTAATATTGACTATTTTCATTATGTTTGGACACATTAGGTAGGCAATCTGCTCTTTTTCCAGTAGGCATCCCTTTTGCCCTCCATCTAATAAAGTGGTTAAGAACGTGGATTCTGGATCCTGACCACCAGAGTTTGAATTACTGCTTTTACTAGTTACTATCTGGTTGACTTTGGCAAGCAACGTAACCTTTCTGTATTTCAGTTTTCTCACCTGTACAATGAGGACAATGGCAATACTTAGCTTATCGAGTTGATTTAAAGATGAAATAGATGAATGAACAGATACAAAGGCACTGAGTTTATGATCTGCACAGAGGAAGTTCTTAGTTCTGTGGTAGTTGATGGGATTGTTTTTTCCAGGGATGAGTTAGTTCTTCTTTTACTAGGCTTTGCTATGTAATTAAAACAGATCTAGTCACATATCAGTTATTTTATCCATATATGTAAGGTTTGCTAAATGTGAGTTGCATCCTTAATCATAAAGTAGTTCCATTGCACTATTGAGCTGATTTAATTTTTTTTCAATTCAAAAGATGTACCTGAAAATAAAGTATTTTAATATTTTAGGGTAAACTTATTATTAGAAATTAAGAATGCCTTATGTTGTTTTCTTAAAAACATTTATTTTTCTTATTATAAAAGTCACGTTCTATCAGCAAGTTAACAAGGCACCCCTAAAATTAACTGGCTTAAATCAACAACTTTTTTATATAGCTGATGTTCAGGACAGCAATTTAGGCAGAGCTCAGCAGAGCAGTTCAGGTTTCGTTCTGACTCTCTCATAGATCTATTCTTAATTATTCTTAATCTCAAAATAGCATAATAGTCTATTTTGAGATGAGAAGGCCTGATCTAGTAGGAGTAGCGAGGAGAATCAAAAGATTTTCAGTCAACGTGAAAGGCAGAATTACCTTTGAATTTGTTTATGTATCTTCTGTATTGACCTAATAATAAACTTAAATACATATTTGTGGAATGTGACCCAGTGGAATTTTTTGTGCTGTGGCATATTTTTAATATTATTTACATTCACTTTCAGACTAACTTTGGACATTAGACAGATTTCTGTTTTTGATCATTGTCCTAATTTAACTGGACATATTCTCAATGACCAAACTTACACTACATGAAAAAGAGTGATTTATTTTTTGTTTTTAATAAAATTTAATGTTTTTAATAAGATTTAATATGCACTATTTGTAAAAAGTTCAAGGATCATAGAACTATAAAGTGAAAAGTGATAAAGTTTCTTTGCTCTATTCAACTGCTTTCCTCAGAGCCCTTTTTATATATTTGCATTGATACATGTAAGTGAATGTATAGAATACATTTCCATATAAACTGAGTTATATAAAGTACTATCAACATTATTTTGTAACTTTTCTTACCAGTTTATTTTGGATATACAGCTAGTGCTTGACTTACGATCACGACTAGTTTCGACAGACTGGTTGTAACACGATTTGGTCGTAAGTTGAGTAGGCTATATGTACAGTACTGTGAAATGATTTTATAAACATCTTTAAGTCATATTTTATCATAATTTTCTTTCATTATTATATATCATAATTTTCTTTGTTCATTTTATGCCATTTGTATCGTCTCTACACCATTTTGTTTCTTATTTTTACATTCATCAGGTTTAAGTAAAACACTGCATTACCAGTGTAACTGGTCTAATATTTGCAAAGACAATTTCCTCTTGGTAGACATCTTGGGAGGGGTTTGATGAAAAATATCCAAGACACAAAACACAAATTGCTGTACCGAGTCTGGGATAACAGTTGAAATGGTGCACAAGGAGATGGTAGTGCTGCCAGAAGCTGGCCCGCACTGTCGTACACTCATCTGGGCAATGCTCTGCCAGATGTGGAGCAGTTGTGGCTAGCGATTGTGGTTGTAAGGTCGAATGGTCGTAAGTAGCATAGGTCGTAAGTCGATCAATATTTGTATTTTAATGTCATTTTACAAAGATTTATCTGATTTTTAGCTCATAAAATTTTGAAGGGTATACCATAATTTATGCTTCTAAATTCTGCCTATTCGAAACTATGTTGAAGTAAACAGAAGAAAATTATAAGCCTCTGTTTTTCTCTCTCTCTCTTTTTTTTTTTAGAGAGAGAGAAAGGAAGGGGAGAGAAATGAGAAGCATCAACTCATAGTTGTGGCATCTTAGTTGTTTATTGATTGCTTTCTCATATGTGCCTTGACTGAGGGGCTCCAGCCAAGTCAGTGACCCCTTGCTCAAGCCAGTGACCTTTGAGCTCAGGCTAGTGACCGTGGGGTCATGTCTGTGATTCCGTGCTCAAGCTGGCGACCCCGCACTCAAGCTGGTGAGCCTGTACTCAAGCCAGATGAGTCCACAGTCAAGCCAGTGACCTCGGGGTTTCAGACCTCAGTGTTCTAGTGTCCCAGGCCAAAGCTCTATCCATTGTGCCACCACCTAGTCAGGCAAAACCTTTGTTTTCTTACAGTAAAAGTATAAAATCTTTATTTCTTTCATTCTTGTTTCCTATTTGATTAAGCCCTGCACAATAAACCATTGATGACAACTAGTGAAAAACTGAAAGGCTAGGGTATTACTGATGCAGTTACCTTGCACAGACAAGACTTAGTATATAACCATTTATAGCCTGCAAGCTAAAAATGAAAGCTAGAAATGTTTGTAGGACATTTCACTTGGGAAAACTAAGCTTAAAAGTCTTGCATTTTTATTCTCTTGTGTATTAGAATTTTGCTTATTCTTGTATTTTTCAAACATTATTTTCTGTATTCTGTTATAAAATTTTTTGCTAGTGTATTTAATAGAAATGCACCTTGAGACAACTGGATCTCAACAATTTAATGTTACCTTCTGGAAAATGTCATCATTATATCTATGCCCTGCACTGGTTGTCATTGAGAGCAACATTTAACCTATTTGTAATATGAATATAAATATACACATATATACACACACAAACATACAGTTTAAAAAGTTATTTTCTCCTATTTTTCATCTTAATTGTAACGATTCTTCATTTCCAAGATCATAGTTGTCTTCATTTATTCAAATTTCTTTTCTGTTCATGAGTCAGTTGTGTGGGTATTTCTATTAGTTTGACACATTGTTGTTAAGGTTATTACTAGATGTTTCATGATTTTTTGCTATATGGATAGTATTCTTATTACAGTTTTCTAATTGGTTATAGCAGTATACAGAAAAGCTTTTAATTTTGATGTTAATGTTGCATTTGGAGAGCTTATATAATTTTTTTTTTTAATAAATTTTTATTAATGGTAATGGGATGACATTAATAAATCAGGGTACATATATTCAAAGAAAACATGTCTAGGTTATTTTGTCATCAAATTATGTTGCAAACCCCTCGCCCAAAGTCAGATTGTCCTCCGTCACCCTCTATCTAGTTCTCTGTGCCCCTCCCCCTCCCCCTAACTCTCTCCCTCCCTCCCTCCCATGTCCTCCCTCCCCCCCACCCTTGGTAACCACCACACTCTTGTCCATGTGTCTTAGTCTCATTTTTATGTTCCACCAATGTATGGAATCATGTAGTTCTTGTTTTTTTCTGATTTGCTTATTTCACTCCTTATAATGTTATCAAGATCCCACCATTTTGCTGTAAATGATCTGATGTCATCATTTCTTATGGCTGAGTAGTATTCCATAGTGTATATGTGCCACATCTTCTTTATCCAGTCTTCTATTGAAGGGCTTTTTGGTTGTTTCCATGTCTTGGCCACTGTGAACAGTGCTGCAATGAACATGGGGCTACATGTGTCTTCACGTATCAATGTTTCTGAGGTTTTGGGGTATATACCCAGTAGAGGGATTGCTGGGTCATAAGGTAGTTCTAATTGCAGTTTTTTGAGGAACCACCATACTTTCCTCCATAATGGTTGTACTACTTTACAGTCCCACCAACAGTGAATGAGGGTTCCTTTTTCTCCACAGCCTCTCCAACATTTGCTATTACCCGTCTTGTTGATAATAGCTAATCTAACAGGAGTGAGGTGGTATCTCATTGTAGTTTTGATTTGCATTTCTCTAATAACTAATGAAGCTGAGCATCTTTTCATATATCTGTTGGCCATTTGTATCTCTTCCTGGGAGAAGTGTCTGTTCATGTCCTCTTCCCATTTTTTTATTGGATTGTTTGTTTGTTTGTTGTTGAGTTTTATGAGTTCTTTGTAAATTTTGGATATTAGGCCCTTATCTGAGCTGTCGTTTGAAAATATCAGTTCCCATATAGTTGGCTGTCTGTTTATTTTGATATCAGTTTCTCTTGCTGAGCAAAAACTTTTAATTCTGATGTAGTCCCATTCATTTATCTTTGCCTTCACTTCTCTTGCCATTGGAGTCAAGTTCATAAAATGTTCTTTAAAACCCAGGTCCATGATTTTAGTACCTATGTCTTCTTCTATGTACTTTATTGTTTCAGGTCTTATATTTAGGTCTTTGATCCATTTTGAATTAATTTTAGTACACGGGGACAGGCTGTAGTCGAGTTTCATTCTTTTGCATGTGGCTTTCCAGTTTTCCCAACACCATTTGTTGAAGAGGCTTTCTTTTCTCCATTGTGTGTTGTTGGCCCCTTTATCAAAGATTATTTGACCATATATATGTGGTTTTATTTCTGGGCTTTCTATTCTGTTCCATTGGTCTGAGTGTCTATTTTTTTGCCAATACCATGCTGTTTTGATTATCGTGGCCCTATAATATAGTTTAAAGTCAGGTATTGTAATGCCCCCAGCTTCATTCTTTTTCCTTAGGATTGTTTTGGCTATTCGGGGTTTTTTATAGTTCCATATAAATCTGATGATTTTTTGTTCCATTTCTTTAAAAAATCTCATAGGGATTTTGATGGGAATTGCATTAAATTTGTATATTGCTTTGGGTAATATGGCCATTTTGATTATATTTATTCTTCCTATCCAAGAACAAGGAATATTTTTCCATCTCATTGTATCTTTTTCGATTTCCCTTAACAATGCTTTGTAATTTTCATTATATAGGTCCTTTACGTTCTTTGTTATGTTTATTCCTAGGTATTTTATTTTTTTTGTTGCAATCGTGAAGGGGATTATTTTTTTGAGTTCGTTTTCTAATATTTCATTGTTGGCATATAGAAAGGCTATGGACTTTTGTATGTTAATTTTGTATCCTGCGACCTTACTGTATTGGTTTATTGTTTCTAATAATCTTTTTGTGGAGTCCTTCGGGTTTTCGATGTATAGGATCATATCATCAGCAAAAAGTGATAGCTTTACTTCTTCTTTTCCGATATGGATGCCTTTTATTTCTTTGTCTTGTCTGATTGCTCTGGCCAGAACTTCTAGCACCACATTGAATAAGAGTGGAGAGAGTGGACAACCCTGTCTTGTTCCTGATTTAAGGTAGAAAGTCCTCAGTTTTATGCCGTTTAATAGGATGTTGGCTGATGGTTTATCATATATGGCCTTTATCATGTTGAGATATTTTCCTTCTATACCCATTTTGTTGAGAGTCTTAAACATAAAATTGTGTTGTATTTTATCAAAAGCCTTCTCTGCATCTATTGATAAGATCATGTGGTTTTTGTTCTTTGTTTTGTTGATATGGTGTATTACGTTAACCGTTTTGCGTATGTTGAACCATCCTTGAGATTCTGGGATGAATCCCACTTGATCATGATGTATTATTTTTTTAATATGTTGTTGTATTCGGTTTGCCAGTATTTTGTTTAGTATTTTAGCATCTGTATTCATTAGAGATATTGGTCTGTAGTTTTCTTTCTTTGTGCCACCCTTGTCAGGTTTTGGTATGAGGGTTATGTTGGCCTCATAAAATGTGTTTGGAAGTATTGCTTCTTCAATTTTTTGGAAGACTTTGAGTAGAATAGGAACCAAGTCTTCTTTGAATGTTTGATAGAATTCACTAGTATAACCGTCTGGGCCTGGACTTTTATTTTTGGGGAGATTTTTAATAGTTTTTTCTATTTCCTCCCTGCTGATTGGTCTGTTTAGGCTTTCTGCTTCTTCATGACTCAGTCTAGGAAGGTTGTATTGTTCTAGGAATTTATCCATTTCTTCTAGATTGTTGTATTTGGTGGCATATAATTTTTCATAGTATTCTACAATAATTCTTTGTATTTCTATGATGTCTGTGGTGATCTCTCCTCTTTCATTTTGGATTTTATTTATTTGAGTCCTGTGTCTTTTTTCCTTGGTGAGTCTTGCCAAGGGTTTGTCAATTTTGTTGATCTTTTCAAAGAACCAGCTCCTTGTTTTATTGATTTTTTCTATAGTTTTTCTGTTCTCTATTTCATTTATTTCTGCTCTGATTTTTATTATCTCCTTTCTTCGGCTGGTTTTGGGTTGTCTTTGTTCTTCTTTTTCTAGTTCCTTAAGGTGTGAAGTTAAGTGGTTTACTTCGGCTCTCTCTTGTTTGTTCATATAGGCCTGAAGTGATATGAACTTTCCTCTTATTACTGCTTTTTCTGCATCCCAGAGATTCTGATATGTCGTATTTTCATTTTCATTTGTCTGTATATATCTTTTGATTTCTGCGCTTATTTCTTCTTTGACCCATTCATTTTTTAGAAGTATGTTGTTTAGTTTCCACATTTTTGTGGGTTTTTCCCCCTCTTTTTTGCAGTTGAATTCTAGTTTCAAGGCTTTATGATCAGAAAATATGCTTGGTACAATTTCAATTTTTCTAAATTTGCTGATATTGTCTTTGTGGCCCAACATATGATCAATTCTTGAGAATGTTCCATGTACACTGGAGAAAAATGTATACTCTGTCGCTTTGGGATGAAGTGTCCTGTAGATGTCTATCATATCCAGGTGTTCTAGTATTTTGTTTAAGGCCACTATATCTTTATTGATTCTCTGTTTGGATGACCGATCTAGAGCCATCAGCAGTGTATTGAGGTCTCCAAGTATGATTGTATTTTTGTTAGTTTTTGTTTTAAGGTCAATAAGTAGCTGTCTTATATATTTTGGTGCTCCTTGGTTTGGTGCATATATATTAAGGATTGTTATGTCTTCTTGATTCAACTTCCCCTTAATCATTATGAAATGACCATTTTTGTCTCTGAGTACTTTTTCTGTCTTGTAGTCAGCATTATTAGATATGAGTATTGCTACACCTGCTTTTTTTTGGGTGTTGTTTGCTTGGAGTATTGTTTTCCAGCCTTTCACTTTGAATTTGTTTTTATCCTTGTTGCTTAGATGTGTTTCTTGTAGGCAGCATATAGTTGGATTTTCTTTTTTAATCCATTCTGCTACTCTGTGTCTTTTTATTGGTAAGTTTAATCCATTTACATTTAGTGTAATTATTGACACTTGTGGGTTCCCTACTGCCATTTTATAAATTGCTTTCTGTTAGTTTTGTATCTAGTTTGATTCTTCTCTTTTGTTTTTCTATCATTTGTTTTTGTTTGTTTGTGTTCCATACTTCTTTCCTCTGTTGCTACCTTTTTTAAGTCAAGTGTTTTTGTGGTGGTTTTTTTAAGGGTGGTTACCATTAAGTAATGAAAAGGGTACCTACCATATTCATTGTAGTACCCTATCTTATAAGTATTTCTGCACTTCATCATCCTTTGCTACTGTTAATCTCCATCCTCTCCCCCCTTTTTTTCCTTTGTTGTCACAGTTTAAGTTTGGTTTTATTGTGTTCTTGGTGGAGCTGTTACTTGTGGTGTTGTTTTCTTTTGTTCTTTGAATCTGGTTGGAAAACCCCCCTTAGTATTTCCTGGAGTGGGGGCTTTCTGTTGATAAATTCTCTCATCTTTTCTGTATTTGTGAATGTTTTTATATCTCCTTCATACTTGAAGGATAGCTTTGATGGGTATAGTATTCTTGGCTGAAAGTTCCTCTCTTTCAGGGCTTTAAATATTGGGGTCCACTCTCTTCTAGCTTGTAGAGTTTCTGCTGAGAAATCTGATGATAATCTAATAGGCCTTCCTTTATATGTTGTACTCTTCTTTTCCCTGGCTGCCTTGAGAATTTTTTCTTTGTCATTGGTTTGTGTCATCTTTATTATGATGTGCCTTGGAGTGGGTTTGTTGGGGTTAAGAAAACTTGGTGTTCTGTTTGCTTCTTGAATTTGAGGCTTTAGTTCCTTCCACAGGCTTGGGAAGTTCTCGTCTGTTATTTGTTTTAGTATATTCTCCATTCCATTTTCTTTCTCTTCTCCCTGTGATATACCTATTATTCTTATGTTATTCTTTCTGATGGAGTCAGACAATTCCTGTAGGGCTTTCTCGTTTTTTATTATTTTTGAGTCTCTTTCTTCTTCTCTCTGTTGTGCCTCAAGTTGTTTGTCTTCTATTTCACTAATCCTATCTTCAATCTGGGCTGTTCTGTTAGCTAAGCTTGTTACCTCGTTTTTCAGCTCGTGAATTGAGTTTTTCATTTCTGTTTGATTTGTTTTTATAGTTTCAATTTCCTTGGTAATATATTCTTTGTGTTCATTGAGTTGTTTTCTGATCTCCCTATATTGCCTTTCTGTGTTTTCTTGTATATCTCTGAGTATATTTAAGATTTCTATTTTAAATTCTCTGTCATTTAGCTCCAAGGCTTCCAATATGTTAAGTCTTTTCTCCATAGATTTTTCCACATCTATTTTTGTTACCTCTCTTTCTTTTGTATCCGTAATATTCGATTTCCTCTTTCTTATCGGCATCTGAGGGTGGTCTTATTGATAGCACGCAGGCGCACTCCCTCGCGGCTTGAATGAGCGTCGCTGCTGCGGTAGCTTCCTCCACACCCTCGTCTCTCAGATTCAAGTGATAACAGTCCTTTTGCTTTCAGTTTGTGTGGAACTCCGGAATGCTCCGAGGATAAATTTTTCTGTTTCTAGTTGATAAATTTGTTGTGATTTAGGGGAGAGCTGTCGGACGCGCTTCTCACGGCGCCATTTCCGTGACGTCACCTATAATTCTTTAATAATATTTCAGTTAATTATCTAGGTAGAAAATCTTACCCTCTGCAGGGGTCTCAAACTCAACTCAGCATGTGGGCCGCAGAGCAAGATCACAGCCGTTCGGCGGGCAGCACTAGGCCTACAAAAGGCAACTGTTATGCAACACTTTTCAGTGTCACAAAACGACCAGAAACTGTAGTTCGTGGATTAGTCTGCGGGCCGCACAAAATTGTTCGGCGGGCCGCATGCGGCTCGCAGGCCGCGAGTTTGAGACCTCTGCTATAGCTAATCATAGTTATATTTATTTTCCCAAGAATTGGTGAGACATTTCAGATTTTTTCCTTTGTTAGGAATGTCTCATCTTTTTTTACCTTGGACCTTGGTCAGTAGTCTGTATCAAATTAAGGAAATTTCTCTTTATTTTTAACTTGGTCAGAAGCTCCTTCCTCTCACTTCTCCCTAAGTGTTGAATTTTATCAAATTATTTCTAGACATTAGGTGAGATGATTGTGTGATTTTCTTCTTTGATCTTTTGATGAAGTGAATTTTATTAACTTATTTATTAATAAAATAAATTATTATTTTATTTAGTGTGCTTCTTCATGCTTATGGCATGAAAGTTATTATCATGCCTCATCCACTACCAGTCCCAGGAGACCTCTCTGGTTTACTCTCCCTCATGGTATTGAGACTTAATATACCAATTTATGCTGTCCATGCATGCCCCCAGTTACTACCATGGGGTAAATAGTATCACAGCTTAGCAGTTAATTATTCTTATTGATGGAAAGTTAATCTTGTCTTCTGATTAGACAGCAATATTATATTAATATAACAACTATTACAAGAACAGGTTTTATAGACAAATAAATAAATATAATATTATTAACAGTATTTTGATGCAGTTTTTCTAATATTAAGGGGTTAATCTT
Organism: Saccopteryx bilineata; assembly: GCF_036850765.1. NCBI lineage: Eukaryota > Metazoa > Chordata > Mammalia > Chiroptera > Emballonuridae > Saccopteryx > Saccopteryx bilineata. The sequence goes on from NC_089490.1 coordinate 53,477,227, forward strand.
TAAATTTTCAGAAATTTGAGGTGAAGAGGTGAGGGGAAAATTGAAAACAGGGTAATTTGAGGAATAATTTAGAAGTAATTACTAGAAAAAAATTTTCTCAGTGTACTTTTTAGCATCAGTGTTGGAAGTAATTGTTGGTATAGAAGTGAGAATTATCAAAAAATTATGACCATGATTAATAACCTCAATTCTGAAAGATTATTCAGATAAATAACAACTGTAATATAGAGATATAAGTTTTACTCAGCAAATGGTAATAGAAGGTAGAATAACTGTTCAGCATAACTTCCTAGAATAAAAACTTTCTTTTATAGTCTTAATGACTATATCATTGAATTATACTGCTCACAAAAATTAGGGGATATTTTATCACTTCATATTCATTTTGAAATATCTCCTATATTTTAAATTATAAAGCTGGTCTTCTAAGAACTACAATAGAAGGGTGTCTATAGTGATTAACTTAATATGTTCTTATTCTGTCCCTATGGTGTAGCAGATAGGCACATGCTGCTTTCTACACCTTACAGGTGGGATCCTAGGGCATAAAAGCAACATAATGCTTTGTCAGAGATCACCAAATTAACCAGATACAGAGATACAGAGATAGAGCCAGGACTGGGCCCTTGGTTGGGTGGATTTGCCCACCTCGCTATCATTACTCTGTAAATTCTGACAGAGAAAATAGGCTTTCTCAGGTATGGAGACTGACTTTGCTGTTAGTAATCAGGCAGGATAAAGTAATGTATATTTTAGAAATACACTTTTTCTTTTTAAAGAGAACATTTATGTTTTATCACTGCAACATAAATAAAGCCCTACTAAATTTCACATTTGTGAGGAAGCTAGCATTATGGTAGATTAGTGCCAGAGCAGAGAAATGAAGCATAGAATCCCTGTAATGGTCAGATTGCGCCCCACTGGGGAACTTGTGTCATTAAGAATGAGTTGTTGTTTTGCAGGTGCTTTCTACATGAGTTATAATATATGAAATCATAAGGAATTGGTACATTCTTTGTAGGAACTTGGGAGTATAATTTAAAGGTTTCAGTATTCACCTGAAAACATCATGTAAATCTGTGTTTACATGTGTTTGTATATGTTTACATACACATACTCACACAGTTTTACATCTCTGTGTCTTTGTATACACCTTTTGTTTCTAAATGGAATATCTTTTTTATTTTTCTCTTTATGTCTGAGACCCCTATCACTTCTACTTTCCTTGGTAGTGAAGGATCCTAGATCCTTTAAAGCAGGTTGTTGCTTTACTCTGTATTCCTAGAGCTGTGCGTCCCCATTGGTATGTCATGTTTTTCTTTGTTTTCTGATCATCTCTTTCCATCGTTGTACTTCCGTTGAGTGTGTGTTTGTCAAGGACAGGGACTGACTGCCTTTCAACTTCATAGTCTAGCATCTTACACGATGTCTGTATATATGTGTTATGTAATAACTATTAAGTGAGTAAGTGTATATAATAGTATATATATTTTACTTTACTGATTTTTAGAGAGAGAGTGAGAGAGAGAAACAGAAACATTGATCCCTTCTTGTTTATGCCCTGACCAGGGATTGAACCAGAAACCTCTGTGCATCAGGATGATGCTCTAACCAACTGAGTTATCTGGCTGGGCAATAGTATATATATATTTTACACTCTGTCTTATTTTAAAAGTGTGTTTAAGATGTCAAAAACAATACAACTACTTAGAAAATTAAAAGGCAAAAGGAGGAAGATGGGAAATAAAACGGGACCTAGCATGAAGTAATTCATGTCATGAGTCTATAAGTGTATATATAATATAAATATAAGTGCCTTTGGCATTACAAAGGAAGCATATAGGTGGGACTTATAATATACATTAAAAATGACCTTTTCTGATAGTTGAACCAAAAACAGCATCTTTTTCATTTTGGCCCTGGAAAGACTTATTTTTCTGTTACATTTTTGTTGACATACGTGATGCTGAAGGATTTCTTTGTGGGCTACTTACTCATTTGTACATGGATTAAAATAGAATTAGCATGTGGAAAAAAGGAGTGGTCTCAGTCCCACTACTGTGAAAACAGAATCTGTAACATGACTGTTTAGGGACTCCTCAGTTCCTGAAGTTTCTACTGCTTTCTTTTAAAAGCACATAGCCATAGGATAGATATCCAAGAATGCTCATTTGAAATGACCTTCTGTAAGACAAAATATCTTTCATATTGATGTAACTAAAAGTTACCTGTGAGTTATAGCTTGCTCTCTAGGTTACCAGTTTGTGGAGTTTAAGAAAATAAACATAAAATTCTTACTCTTCTCTCAGGATTAAATTTATGCAAATCTTAGGAGATTTTTTTTTTTTTTTTTTTTTTATAGAACACTTGAATATAATTCTCTGAATGATATTTTTTGATGGAGAATTAAGCTTTGTTGCCATGTTGTCCTTTAATTAATTGATAAAGTAATGAGGTCTTACTATTCTGGGTAGTTTAATACTTTGAAGCAGCCTCTCATTGGCAACATTGTTTTTTCATTGGCAACTTTTCAACAGAGGTGGGCCAAGGAGCCAATCTATTTTTTTTGGTGTGTCAGCCATAGAGTTGTGTTCCAGGGATTTGCTGATCACCAGCTGGCAACTGATGTGCAAAGCAGGAAAGAAGGACTCTGAATGGTGGTCACTGACTCACCAGTAAGATAGGCTATGAACTGGCTTCAAGCCTCATCTACTGGCTTGCAGATCTTGCTGCTGGGGAGAGACTTGATGATGTCAAAGAGCCTGTGTGCTACCTTTGGCATGTTTGCCAGATGTCATCAGTGTTGTTCTTGACCCTCATTTTCAGTTAGTAACTGCTATGTAGAATATTCTACAGTTAAATATGTCTGTTTTTCTGTTTGTTCCTTTGTCCATCCATCCATCCATCCATCCATCCACCCACCCACCAATCTGTATGGCCATGGGACTGTTTGTCCATCTAACATGGTATTTAAGCCATCAATGAATGGGCTGAAAAAACTCTGAAAGCATTATATAGAATTGAGACTGGCAAATTTTTTTCTGTAAAGAGACAGTAATATTTTAGTCTTGTAGGCCATGCCATCTCTTGCAGCTAGTCAGTTCTGCTCTTGTAGGGCAAAAACAGCCATAGACAATATGTAAGTGAATGGGTATAGTTGTTGTTATTGGAGAACACTGCATACAAAATATATATTACATGCTACAGGATGCCCACCCCTGGTGTAGAGCGTGGAAGTATCTGACTCAACATAGTTTGTGTGCTCCACAAATTATTTATTTATTTATTTATTTATTTATTTATTTATTTATTTATTTATTTATTTATGTGAGAGGAGGTCGAGTAGAGAGACAGATCCCTGCATGCACCCTGGCCAGTATCTACTTGGCAACCACCATCTGGGACTGATCTTGAGTCAGCTGAGCCATCCCCAGTGGCCTGGGGCCAGCGCTCGAACCAATTGAACCACTGGCTGTGAAAGGGGAAGAAAGAGAAAAGGGGGAGAAGGAGGGGAAGAGAAGCAGATGGTTGCTTTTCATGTGTGCCGTGACCAGGAATTGAACCCTGGATGTCCTCATGCCAGTCCGACACTCTGTCCACTGAACAAACTGGCCAGGGCTCTCCACAAAACCTTTAAAATACACTTTTAATGCTTATACTTTTCTAACAGCTTATCTCACAGGATCTCTAACTTCACTGTATTCTGTACTGTTTTACAGATTTTACCATTTTGTTATTTTATTTTAACATGATTTAAAAAATACTCATCTCTCTCTGGCACAGGTTATAGAAATGTCAATGGATTGAAAATAAACAAAAATACAAAAAAAGATAAAAAGGCCCTGGTCAGGTAGCTCAGGCAGTTGGAGCATCGTCTTATTATGTCAAGATTGTGGGTTCAGCCCTGGCCGGTTGGCTCAGTGGTAGAGCGTCGGCCTGGTGTACAGGAGTCCCGGGTTCGATTCCCGGCCAGGGCACACAGGAGAAGCACCCATCTGCTTCTCCACCCCTCCCCCTCTCCTTCCTCTCTGTCTCTCTCTTCCCCTCTGCAGCCAAGGCTCCATTGGAGCAAAGTTGGCCCGGGCGCTGGGGATGGCTCCTTGGCCTCTGCCTCAGGCGCTAGAATGGCGCTGGTTGCAACAGAGCAATGCCCCAGATGGGCAGTGCATCACCCCCTGGTGGGCGTATTGGGTGAATCCCGGTCGGGCGCATGCGGGAGTCTGACTGCTGCCCCGTTTCCAACTTCAGAAAAATACAAAAAAAAAAAAAAAAAAAGAGATTGTGGGTTCAATCCCAGATCAGAGCACATATAAGAAGGAACCAATGAATGCATAATTAAGTGGAACAACAAGTCCCTTTCTCTCTCTCTAAAAATCAATTTAAAAATTAGAAATATACAAATATACAAGGAATAAAATTTTCCAACACATCACTGATAACAGCATCATTGAATTTGATAGTTTTTACTTATAAATATGATTTTTTTAAAAAAGCTCTATTTTTGACCTAAAAAGATGACCAAGAAATATAGCTAAATAGGGAGATTGTAGAAGGGTGAGGTTTTTTTATTGTTGTTGTTTTTTTTTTAACAGAGACGGAGAGAGATGAGAAGCATCAACTAGTAGTTGTGTTACTTTAGTTATTTATCGATTGATTCACATACATGCCTTGACTATGGGGCAAGCCAGTGATCCCTTGCTTACTCCAGCTACTTTAGGCTTCAAGCCAGCAACCATGGGAATCATGTCTGTGATCCCATGCTCAAGCTGGTGACCCAACACTCAACCTGATGAGCCTGTGTTTAAGCTTTGGAATTTCAAACCCGGCTCCTCAGCATTCCAGGTAGACACTCTATCCACTGTGCCAACACCAGTTAGTCTAGAAGTGTTCTTAGCAGCATGTACAATGAATGTGATTCTGTGAAAAGAAAAATAGTTTACATGTGTCTTTATATTTGTATATTTGCATACTGTACACATCTGAAAAGATACTACATCAGGGTTTTTAATTTTGAAGCAGATCTGATGAAGCAATATAAGCAAAAAGGATTTGTTGAAGGATAATAAATAGCCCAGGGATCTCTGGAGTGTCTGAGAACCTGGCTTAGAGGCTGTGTGTCCATTTAGAAGCAATACCCAAAATTCCACTGCATAACTGGTTCTGCAGATGCTCCCCAGCAATTATCAGTGGACATGGAACTGCAGTCTGAATCATTAATACTTCTGAGGTGGATACGAGATCTGCCCCCACTGTTACCAGTACTCTTGAATAAATTCTAGACACTTGCTGCTCTTGTGTGTCATCAGTTTCAATTCCGAGTCTTGCATGGGTGTATTTGATAGATAGGCAGAGCCTGTGTTTTGTGCTGTAGCTGCAAGGGAAGCTGGGCAGATGAATACATGGACCTCACTCTTGTAGTAGAGAAAGGGTCCTGCCTTATAAGGTGGGGCATTTCCCAGTTGTAGGAATAGGCCTGAGAAACCAGGGTGCCGCAAAGAAAGAGCTGGCCGCTGCAGATACCCTGGAAACTGTTAGCATTGATTACTTTTGGCCGTTGGATTTGTAAGGGCTGGCTGGGGAGCAGAGGAAACCTTTTATTTTACTCTTTGAATTAAAAATAATTCAAAGAATTATGTAGCAATGATAATATAACCATGGGGAAAATGAACAAAAGGGAACATTCTCCTCCCACCCCCTCCAATTCCATTGTAATGTTCTCACATAGGAATTCAAGGAGGCCTCCCAGTATAGTGGGGTAATCTATCACCTTCCTACTTAATTTCATTTAATAATTTGTCTTATTATTTTCTCTTGAATTCAGTCAAATCTATATTGTTTGTACTTGGCTGCACAGAGAAATCACGATATCGTTTTCTCTGGGATACTGGTGGCTGTTCATCATTTTGGCCTGGTGGAGCTGATACAGTTTTTCTCTGAGTTTTACAGGATTCACCTTTGAAAATTAAAGTGTTGTCAGCTGCTGTGGTTACTAAAGTATTCATAGATGCAAAGTACAAAAATAAAATATGCTTAAAAATTTGGCCCTATGATGTTATTAATTTTTTTCCCTAAACCTTTATAAATATGTTCCTTGATAGACATTCTTGTCTGGGAACTTAATTCAGTCCAATCAAGTTTTAGTGGATATATTAACAGTTCCCTTAACTTTATTGTTCAGAACATTTTTAGCTTTACAAAAAGTAAATTAAAATAAATAAAAATAAAGGTAGTACAGAGAATTTCCATATACCCCAACACCCCCTTTCTTCTGTTAGTAACATATTAACATCCGTATGGTACATTTTGATACATTATTATTGGCTAAAGCCTACACTTTATTGTCTTAATTTTTACCTAACATTCTTTTTCTGTTCCAGTATAGCTGATACATTTCATACATTTATATTGATTTTTTTTTTTGTCTGTGTAGTAATGTCATGAAGCTGTATACTGGATGATTTTTCTGTCATAAATAACTTGGAATTTATGGAAGAATAAGTAAAGCTTTGCCACAGTGAGGTTCTTTTATGCACAGATGTCACGTGAAAGAAGATAATTAACCTTTCATTCTTTTCCCTGTTTTATATTCAGTGGAACAGGTTCCTGTAGAGCCGTACAACGTTCCCTTGTCGCTGGCTGAAGTCATACAGGAAGGGAGTGATGTTACTCTAGTTGCCTGGGGCACTCAGGTCAGTAACATTTATACCGACCGGTAAGGTTCATGTGCTCTTACTTTTAACCTGATAACATGAAGAATTGAAAAAGATGCTTTCTTTATATCAAATTTGCCTTGTTTGGTGCTATGTCTACATCTAGTACTGATTTTTTACTGAGGGACAGGTCCTTATTTATTCATTACAATATATATGCATATGGTGAAGCCTTAAAAAATGTGATGTTAAAAACTATATTAATTAAAAACTTTATTTTGAAGCATAGTTTATCCACTACTTGCTGCATTTTACATACTCTTATCTTTTTCACCTCATCTGCTGCCATCTCTCATGGTCACTTTGCTCATCATGTGGCCCGGTCCAGTGGTCGGTGCACTCTCAGAATTCTGTACCTTTCTCTTTTCCAGTAAACCTGACCACTGATCTGCCTCCACCTTCCCCGGTGCTTGTCACATTGCTCTCTCTCCAAGCATTTAAGCTCAGAACTCTGTCTCTGGACGTAGACATCTGGCTCTTACACTTCTTAATCACCTTTTAAACGAAGTGCTTGATTGTTCGTTTTTCTGTGTAAAGGAAATACTTGTTTGTTTTAGAAAATTTAATGTGGTAGTATAAAGAAGATAATGCAGATCATTTACAATATTACAACCGCCTCCTCTCTCATTTGATTTTTGGCTTCGAGAGCCACAGTCCTCATGGTTTCTCATCTCCAGTGGGAAAACTTTTTATCTATATCCCCGCCACTCTCAGCATGGGTCTTCGCCTCTCTTAATGGGGAAGTTAGAGAGTAACTCCCATTTCTTGTTTTCCCTTTACATCTAGACTTCTTTCAGTCCTCTCCTGTTTCCCTTGTTTTCCAAGGAGAGGTGTCTGGCTGTCATACTCACCTCTCCAAATGTTTTTCAGATTATATTCCACTTATTGTTTCCAGGACTGATCATCAATTGGTTCTTCTCTCTCCTGCATCTTCAGTTTCTTCTTTCCATGTCCTTTTTATTAAAAAGGTGTGTTTTCTCTTCACTATCTAAAAAGTTTATTTTTAACCCAACACTTTTTTTAAATACCAGTATATCTTTCTCCTTTCTTTTCTTACTAACTGAACAATTTCTACCACCAGTATTTAATTTCTTAACTTCCTTATGATGTGTTGTACCTTATGAATTTTGTTCTTTGTTCCCACTGTTCACTAAAACTATTTCTAACATCACCAACCTTCTCACTGTTAAATCCAGTTCTATCCCAGTTCGCTGTGGTGTACAAAACTAATCCCATTCTCCAGGAAGCCCTTTCTTTAGCTTGGAATACACAGTCTCCTGATTTTCTTCCTGTTTCTTTTCTTTCCCTTCTCCCCCTCCTCCTCCTTCTTCTTCCTTCTTCCTTTTTCTCCTTCTCTTCTTTTTTTTTTGTGAACTCCTCTTCATTGTTTTTCCCCTTAAATGCTGGTCATCTACAGCTGTGGTCCCCAACCCCTGGGCCGTGGACCGTTACCGGTCTGTGGGCCATTTGGTACCGGTCCGCAGAGAAAGAATAAATAACTTACATTATTTCTGTTTTATTTATATTTAAGTCTGAATGATGTTTTATTTTTAAAAAATGACCAGATTCCCTCTGTTACATCCGTCTAAGACTCACTCTTGACACTTGTCTAGGTCACGTGATACATTTATCCGTCCCACCCTGAAGGCCGGTCCGTGAAAATATTTTCTGACATTAAACCGGTCTGTGGCCCAAAAAAGGTTGGGGGCCACTGATCTACAGGGTTCCATGTTTCCTGCCTTTCACTGTTCCCTCTACATTGGTTTTCTAGAAACCCCACCTACTCCTGTGACTTTATGTCTTTGATGATATCTTGGAATCAGTCTCTTGAGCAATGACTCCTCTTACTCTCTTTAGGAACCTCCTCCAGCTGTTTTTCAGACATCTATATTTGATTATTTTGGTGGAATATGAAGTTCCTCATGTCTAAAACAAATTATTTAATTCTCGGTGAAGATTAATTCCTGACTTTAATGCTACCTCTATTACTGATGTCAGAACTCAGCTAATATTTTAGGCCTGAATTTCTGTAGCCATTCCCTACATATTTTCCTCTTTTTTTCAGGTTCATGTGATCCGAGAGGTGGCTTCCATGGCTCAAGAAAAGCTTGGAGTATCTTGTGAAATCATTGATCTGAGAACTATACTCCCTTGGGATGTGGACACAGTTTGCAAGGTATATAGTATTGATAGAGTGTCATTCCCTTAATATCTTGGGCAAATTTGTATTGTTTCTGAAATTTTGAGCTTTGTTAGCATTTTCAACTCATTTAAAATTTTAAAAATTTAAACCATGATAGAAATGTATGCTATATCATAAGTCAAATGTTCAAAGAAATAAATTGCTTAGGTTTTTTTTCCTTCCATAGTTCTCAGTGTTGAGGATATTAGAAAACTGTCCTTCACATGGCCAGCTTGAGTTAAGTTGTGAGTAATGGGTAGTGCAGATAGACACAGGGCGGTCATCTATGTTTTTAACTTCTGATTGGTTGTGGTTTAATAAGCTAGGTTTAATATAGTTAGAAATGGTTTGGTTAAATTTTCTTTTTCAAAAGAAATGGAGATGGGATTATTAATAAAAACAAAGCTAACTCTTTATAGAACCTTAATAGTATGGATTGCAGTTTGAATGTTATATTATGTTAATTGGCTGCTTTGATTTATAGTTTTCTATCTCAGTTTCCTCTTCAACTTTGGCCTGATTAGATTGATTTTGTTGCTTACTATTAATATGATTCCCATAGTCTGCTCTCAAAGACACAGTTTAGTTCTCATTTCCTGGGCTATAACCAATATCATCTACTCCCATATTGGTATATAAGTAAGGTTAAGTGCTTTGTGTGTGTGTGATGGTGGTTTTTATCTACTATTAGGTAACATTGCATATATTTTTTTTTCTTGATTTATTGCTATAGCAAAGGAGTCCTAAGAGCTTAGGGTATTTTACATTTACTTTTTTTTTATTAAGTGAGAGAAGGGGAGGCAGAGAGACAGACTCCTGCATGTGCCCCAACTGGGTGCCACTCAGCAAGCCCCCTGTGGGTGATTCTCTGCCCATCTGGGGCTTTTGCTTGGTTGCTTGGCAACTGAGCTATTTTTAGCACCTGAGGGTGGAGATCAAGGTGCCGTCCTCAGCTCCTGGGCTCAACTTACTGGAACCAATTGAGCCATCTGCGGGAAGGGAAGAGAGAGAGAGATAGACAGACAGAAACAGAAGAGGGAGGGGTGGAGAAGCAGATGGTAACTTCTCCTGTGTGCCCTGACTAGAAATTGAGCCCAAGACATCCACATGGGCTGTAATGCTCTACCACTGAGCCAACTTATTAGGACCATATTTATATTTTTAAGAAACTGTCATTCTCATAGCTTTACAGGCTGCTTCTTAGGTTAGTTACATAAAAATAATCTGCACTTAATACTGCTATAAAAGTGTAGTATAGTTCTATTAGGTGACGATGTGATGCATGTATAAGAACTTTATGCAGAAAAATCACAAAATATTATTCAGAGAAAATAAAGAAGATTCAAACTAACTGAAGCACATACTATGTTAACGGTTATAAGGCTAAGGCAGTTTTGAAGAATAAAGCTGGAGGACCTAATTATCAAGTGTCAAAATGTGTTATAAGGCTATAGTAATTACAACATTGTATTGGTGTTAAGATAGACAAAAAGACCAATGGGACAGAATTAAGAGTCCAGAAACAGACTATTGTGTCGTTTGATTCAGGACAAAGGTGAAATTGCATTCAGAGAGGAAAAGGGGGTCTTTTTAATAAACGATGCTGGTTTATTTACAATTGAAAGTATCACAGAAATGTCAACTCCAGATGGAATTCCAATTGTAATTGTCAAAGAAAAAAAATGATGAAGCTCTTGGGAGAAAGCATAGGTGAGTATATAATCTTGTGCAGGCAAAGATTTCTTAAAACAAAACAAAACAAAACCCAGGAACACTAATTCTTTTAAAAGGGTGGTAACATTTGGCTTCACTAAAATTTTAAAATTTATTCATCAAGAAGTCCCAATAATAGAATAAATAGACAACCCACAGGATTTGGGAAACTCATCAAAATTTATATTCAGAAATATAAAATACTCTTACAATTAAAAATAAAAATGACATTCCAATAGAATCATGGACAAAAGTCTTGAAAAGGCACTTCACAAAGGAAGATATCCAAATGGTGAATAAAAATAAAAATAAAAAAGTCCAGATTTTTTTGTTTTGTTTTTTAAATGTTTCTTTAGCTGTCAGATGTACAAATTAATACCATAATACGATACCACTAAAAACATCATTCTGGCTAAAATGACAAATAGCCAAATACAAAGTATTGCTGAGGACGTAGATCAACCCATCTTTCATATACTACTGTTGGGTATGTAAATTGGTACAACCATTTAAAAAATTGTTTGGAATTATCTACCTGAATCCTATAACTCATCAGTTCCACTCCTGTGTGTACACTCAACAGAAATGTACAAAAGATAAGTTCAAGAATGTTCCTAGGAGCACTATTTCTAATAGTCTCACAGTATAAACTACTTGAATGCACATCAACCAGAGAATGGGAAAAGAAGTAAATAGAATATTATTTGGCAATGAGAATGAACCAAAAATTTAATGGAACAGTATGTTTTCATCTCACAAATACACTTTGACTTTTAAAAGTCAGATTCAATTGAGTACATAGTATATGATTAAATTTCTATGAAGTTGGCCCTGGCCGGTTGGCTCAGTGGTAGACTGTTGGCCCTGTGTGTGGATATCCTAGGTTGGATACCTGGTCAGGGCACACAGGAGAAGTGCCCATCTGCTTTTCTACTCTACCCCTTTCCCCTTCTCTCTCTTTCATTTTCTTTCTCATCCCCTCCCGCAGCCATGGCCCCAGTGAGTTTGCTTCGGGTGCTGAGGATGGCTCCATGGCCTCTGCCTCAGGCACTAAAAAATTGGCTCTGTTTTCAATGGAGCAGTGGCCCCAGATGGGCAGAGCATTGCCTCATAGTGGGCTGGCCGTGTGGATCTTGGTTGGGGCGCATGCGAGAGTCTGTCTCTCTGCCTCCCCTCCTCACTAAAATTTAAAAAAAAAAATTATATAAAGTTCAAAAATAGACAAGACTAGTCTGGTGTAGGTGTAAGTCAGTGATTAACATGGTGTTTAATAGTTGGAAGAGGGCTTGAGGAAGGGGTATGGGTTTATGGTAACAGTTTCTTGTTCTGAGTGCTCCTTACATAGGTTTAAATTTTCCTTATTTTTAGAGAGAGAGAGAGAGAAAGACATTGAGAAAGACAGGAAGGGAGAGAAATGAGAACCATCAACTAGTACTTGTGTCACTTTTTTTTAGTTGTTCATTGCTTCTCATACGTACCTTGACTGAGCCAGTGACCCCTCGCTCAAGCCAGTGACATTGGGCTCACACCAGCAACCTTGGGCTTCAAGCCAGTGACCTTTGGACTCAAGCCAGCGACCATGGGGTCATGTCTATGATTCCACACTCAAGCTGGAGACCCTGCACTCAAGCCGGATGAGCTTGTGCTCAAACCAGTGACCTCGGGGTTTCGAACCTGGTTCCTCAGTGTCTTAGGTCGATGTGCTATCCACTGTGCCACCACTGGTTAGACACATGGGTTCAAGTTTTGAAAAATAAGCAGAACACACTGTGCTCATTCTTGTATATTGTTGTATTTTAACAGAAAGTTAAAAAGAAAAACAGGGAACGTGCTCCTGTTGATTAGTTTCCTTGGAGTCCTATTATAGTGGGCCTTTTTATAGGTTCCAAGAAAGCCTTGGTGTGCTCTGACCTGGGGGAGTTTCTTTTGTCGTTCAACTCTATGCACACCCCTTGTTCCAGTTTTCCTAATCCAGCTCAGCTGTCATACTGATGTAAAATTGGAGCTCTTAAGGGGAGCTGCCCTTCCAGAATCTTCCTAGGAGTGAGAACAGTGGTTAAGAGTTGTGGGCTCTAATGGGCTTTCCTGCCGAGACACAGACCACAATCAAAACGGGTTAGAAAGGGAGCTACAATGTTAGCAAAGTGGCCAGGCAGACTTAGGCCTTGAGGTGTTGTTTAGCTTGAAAAGATTTTTTTTTTTTTTTTAAGTAAGTAGAAATCCAGAGAAGCTGCTTATGGAAAATAATAACTTGACTTTGGCAGGAGAATGACAGACAGGCTTTGAAAGAAACTCAGGTTTTTGAGAATCATGTCATTCAACTTAGAATCAACTCTATACAATACTGCAAACAATGAAAAATGACAGTTTACAAGCTTATTTTCACATTTATACAGAAAATTGACACAATTTGACATACTTCACTTTAATTGAAGATTAAATTTTGTTAATTATTGAAATAAATAAGAGTTTGCCTTTACATCTTGGAGTCTTTTTGATTTCTCTTTCATGCTCTGCCTTCCCCCATTTAATTCCAAAAGAGATCTTGCTGGCCTTGCCTACACAGTATGTCCAAAATCAGACTGCTTCTACGACTGTTACCTTTGATCCTGGTCCAAATCACTAGCAAGCCTTTCTCACCTGGGATTTGGCCAGAGCCTACTGAGTTTGTGCTTCTGACCGTTCATTGCCATAGGCAGAGTTGATCTTTTCAAATATGAGTCACATGTTCTTCTTCTAGTCTTAAAAGGCCTCAATGATTTCCAGTGAAGCTCAGTGGGGAAGTCAGAATTCCTACAGGGATTTACCTGATCTCACCATATCTCACACCCCACCATCCACCTTTCAAGAAATGCCCTTGGTTAACTCTGTTAGGTCACTACTCAAATACCATTTTGTCATTAAGGCCTTTCCTGACCAGCTGATATAATATTGAATTCCATCCCTCCTACTAGACCCCCACTTTTACTTCTTTCTTTTTCTCTAGAGATATTAACACAGTCTAACATACTATGTTATTTTTATTCTTTTTTTGTATTTTTCTGAAATTGGAAATGGGGAGGCAGTCAGACAGACTCCCACATGTGCCTGACTGGGATCCACCTGGCATGCCCACCAGAGAGCGATGCTCTGCCCATCTGGGGCGTTGCTCTGTTGCGACCAGAGCCATTCCAGTACCTAAGGCAGAGGCCATAGAGCCATCCTCAGAGCCCAGGCCATCTTTGCTTCAATGGAGCCTTGGCTGCGGGAGGGGAAGAGAGAGACAGAGAGGAAGGAGAGGGGGAGGGGTGGAGAAGCAGATGGGCACTTCTCCTGTGTGCCCTGGCCGGGAATCGAATCCGGGACTCCTGCACGCCAGGCCGACGCTCTACCACTGAGCCAACCAGCCAGGGCTATTTTTATTCTTTATAATGTTGATCTTTCTTACCTTATTAGAAGATAAGGTCTATAAGAGGTGTGACTTTTTTTTTTTGTATTTTTCTGAAGCTGGAAATGGGGAGGCAGTCAGACAGACTCCCGCATGCGCCTGACCGGGATCCACCCAGCACACCCACCAGGGGGCGATGCTCTGCCCCTCCGGGGCGTCGCTCTGCTGTGACCAGGGCCACTCTAGCGCCTAGGGCAGAGGCCACGGAGCCATCCCCAGCGCCCGGGCCATCCTTTGCTCCAACGGAGCCTCAGCTGCGGGAGGGGAAGAGAGAGACAGAGAGGAAGGAGAGGGGAATGGGTAGAGAAGCAGGTGGGTGCCTCTCCTGTGTGCCCTGGCTGGGAATTGAACCCGGGACTTCTGCATGCCAGGCCGACGCGCTACCACTGAGCCAACCGGCCAGGGCCAAGAGGTGTGATTTTTATATGTTGGCCCACTATTAAATTCTCAGAACCTGAAAAGATGCCTAGCATAGGCTTGGTGTTTAATAAATATTGCTGAAAAATTAGGAATATCAGTAAGAGAAAAGTTTGATAATGTGTTAAGAAAATTTATAATATTGAAATGTTTTGGTGCTTTTTCTTATTCTTGGTGTTTATACAAAAGTTTAAAAAGTGACTCTAGAATATTGCTCTATGAATAAATCCACTAATTTGTTCTGTTGAAATATTTGTTTTAAAGTCTTCTTAGTTTGACCTTGTGTTTTATTTTTCTTTTATCCACTTTTTATAATATATTAAAATTCATTTTGAATTATCATTAGAATTGAGCCAATTTATCTATTCTAAAAAACAAAGTGAAATTGGCTACAGTACACTTCTTCTATCTATAATTTTTGGGAAATGAGTTCTTAAGATAATTTCATTTTTTGTGTAAATGAGAGTTACTATTCTGTGGACAGCTTTAAATAATTCTTAACCATTTGGATGTAAATATTTTCAGAACCTTTTGTATATAATTTCATCTTTTAAAAATAAATAATACAAATTGAACATGGATTGTTATACTCTTAAAATATTTACATTTACTGAGGTATAAAGCTGTTTATTTCATTGGTACATTTCAGTGCACAATTTTTGTGATTTTAAGCCTTTTTAAATTTAAATTCTACCTTATTTTTTTCTGTCACATTATTGCTAGCTGTTCATGGAATCTAGATGACCAAATTTTAAAACTGGACATGTGTATTGGCCAGGGAGGGCCTGTACTGTTTTCTTATGAATCAAGAACAAATGCTTTACCCTTCAAACCTTATGAATACAATTTGAACTTTTCAGAACCTTTTCCCCCTCATTTCCTTGTCTATAATGCAGGTGAGTCATTGTCATGGAATGTAGAGATGGAAGAGGGCAGCTGGGGCCTGTTTCCTTTGGCCATCTTGCTGGTTCCGGAGTGACCTGTGACTTTTTCATTCATCACAGCTGTTATATAGTGCTTCTGATCAGGGTTTTTGTCTGTTTCAACACACTGTGGTATAAGATACTGTTTCAAAGCTCCTTCCCCACAAGCAATCTACTTTTTTGAGGTACTTGGGAAGTGTTTTTTTTTTTTTTTTAATTTAACAAAGCTTAGGAAGTGACATGGAAAGGATTTTTTTCTCTCTACCTTGTCCTCTTGTTTCCTCTTTTTTAAACCTAAGTTATGTAGCAAAAGATTCTGTGTGCATAGATGCAAATGGTTGTTGTTTGGCTACCTTCTGAGGTTTCTGTTATCTCAGAGTATTTGGGGTAGGCTATCTCTGGAGCAAGGCAAGGCTGCAGCAATGTGACATTGTGAGACAGGCTGGGAGTAGTTTATCTGGCATGAGGGAGTGATGATAGTTGGGAGAGAAGGTTCAGTGTACCTAGATTTAACATCCTCTACTCTTGTACCCCATCTGTTTCCATTCTTGCTTCCAAAGACTTCACTGGACCCTAGATAAGGGTAAGGCAGTTTATAAGGCTAGTAGGGTAGATGGATGGGTGTGTGGTGGTCTTGGAAGTAGGGGCCTTCCATAAAAATAGAAAAGGATATTGTAGGTGTAGAACTGGAAAAGAGATACACCTTAGTCATCTGAATGTGGGTATTCATTTATATACAGTGTGTCCGTAAAGTCATGGTGCACTTTTGACTGGTCACAGGAAAGCAACAAAAGACGATAGAAATGTGAAATCTGCACCAAATAAAAGGAAAACCCTCCCAGTTTCTGTAGGATGATGTGGCAGCATGTGCGCATGTGCAGATGATGACGTAACACCGTGTATACAGCGGAGCAGCCCACGGCCATGCCAGTAGAGAAGTGGACGGCACAGAGGAAAGTTCGTTGTGTTCTGTGGCTCGCTAAATTCGAATCCGTGACCAAAGTGCAACATGAATATCAGCGCGTTTATAATGAAGCACCACCACATAGGAATAACATTACTCGGTGGGATAAGCAGTTGAAGGAAACCGGCAGTTTGGTGGAGAAACCCCGTTCTGGTAGGCCATCAGTCAGTGACGAGTCTGTAGAGGCTATACGGGATAGCTACCTAAGGAGTCCTAAAAAATCTGTGCGTGAGCCCACATTGAACTGCACTGAATAGGTATGAAACTGGGAGAGTTTTCCTTTTATTTGGTGCAGATTTCACATTTCTATCATCTTTTGTTGCTTTCCTGTGACCGGTCAAAAGCACACTATGACTTTACGGACACACTGTATAAAGAACCAAGTTTGCTTAGTCTTGGATTTACACTCAGTGTTAGTGATAAGTACCTGTGAACAGTGCAAAACACGTTTGAAAAACACATAGGACCACTGAAGATAAACAAAAACATACATGTTATATTTTGTGACTTTAGTTCTAATTTGTAGTTTTTAAATTTGTCTTTTATTTTTATAGGTTTATTTTAGACTACTATAGATTTCATTTTTATTAAGATTGCTAACCCTAGCAAGGTGATGTTTAGGATCTGTATTTTACTGAATGTTTCTAAATTGGCCTTATGTGTACGTTGGAGAATTTACCTTTAGAGACCCATAATGGTTTTTTTTTTACATAATGGTTTAAGAGTATCAGTTATATATATATTTTTAAGTTGCTTTCTTGGACTTAATTGAATAATTCAGGGATAGAATAGTAGTTGTTTTGCTTGAAGATTTAAATTGCTGAGGGGGAAGGGAGAGAATGAGCGCATTAATGAGAACAAGACCAGAAGGTAGAGGCTGGTGGTGCGAAGGGGACTAGTAACTGTCAGTAACCACTAGAGGCCCCTCTTAGGCCAAGTTTCATAGTAATATCACCAGGCTCCTATAGTGGGGTCTGGCTGTGTTATTGTAAATTTGGCATATCTTGTGTTATAGTTCTGAATAAGTTGCATAGAAGTACTTTTATTCTAAAGCATATATTATAATGTAACCCAAAAGTTTTCTTTCACTTATACATCAGAATAATAGATTATCTATTAGACTGAAAACAAATTGGAAATCTCTGTTTTCTGTTCTCCTTTTTCTTAAAATAAGCTTTTAGTAAAAACATATAATTAAAGAATACCTATGGCCAGATGAGAACTATATCTCTTTGATAATACAAGGTTATTTGGTTTTAAAATTATCACTGATTTCACATGTTTAAATGTTGAGAATAGTTAATATTTTTCTGATGGTATAACATAAGTAAAGTTATTTTAAATTGTATGTTAAAAATTGTGTATTCAATTCTGATTATAATTTTCTAATATCGAAAACCTATTTAAGAAATGAGTAAAACTTCTTTTTAGAATCAATATTGCCTGGGGTAAAATGAAATGCTTTTTTTATTATATTTTTTTCTTTCTTTCTTTCTTTCTTTCTTTCTTTCTTTCTTTCTTTCTTTCTTTCTTTCTTTCTTTCTTTCTTTCTCCTTTTCTATGAAAATGTGTCTCATTTTTTCTTTGGGATTAATTTGGATGCAGGTTGATTTTGCCAGGAGAGCAGGCAGGCAGGGCAAGGTCGTCCTGTCTGATAAAACAGTTGTTCTGTTCTAAACTAAGAAAGCTGAGAATTAGGAACTGGGTTACACCATTTGCCAAGTCATTGTTCCCATAGTTTTCTTTGTCATAACCACAACTTGTCCATTGTTGTACTAATTGAAACAAGTTCTAGATTCTTGAATGCTATATTAGGGATATCACTCCTACATTTATTGCCCTGTGTGGTAACCTGTGGCTAATTCCTCTGAATTCTATGAGGGCAGGGAGTTTTGTTAAAAAAGTTAAAATGACATTTTTTACTTACCTCTCCTTTAATATTCACAGCTGTTCCATTAATTGGACATTCATGTCATTGTTGTATAGATGAGAAAACTTAGGCTTGAGAAGGTAGAGCAGCTTGCTCCAGGCCGCTCAGCTCACAGAGCTGGCTCCATCCAGCCAGGTTGCCTCGCTTCAGAACCTTTGCTTTTTATTTTATTGCTTTTGTTGAGAAGCATGCAGCTTCTCCAGCAGAGTTTGAGCACAATTTATAAATAATTTTCAGATATGATTTAATAACTGTGATTTGTGCTGTGACTTGACTGTAACTTGAAAGTGTCAAAGATATTGGCAGTAGAAATGTGTTTATGGGGAGGGGTAGTATGTGCTTTTTAGTTCCTAGTTATTTTGTGTCAGGCTTTCTGTCACAGCTATATATGTTCTTTTTTACATCCTTTCCGTGGCCCTGTATGCTAAGAAGTATTACTCCCATTTTAGAGATCAGAAAATCAAGTCTCATAAATATTAGGAACCTCCCTAAGTCCCTCAGTTACTAAGTGGTAGAACTGCAGTTCACACCCAGGTCTTAAATTCTGGAACTCTGGCTTTTCATAGTACATCAGGGCCTCATATTAGAGTAGTTATTTTACAGTTAACTAACTTCATGCTTTAATAATTATTGTAAGTTTTGCTGATGGTATGCTTTTAAATTTGAGCTTGCAACATCTTTTGTAACATTTCAGGAATTTTCTTTTACATTTACCTACCTGTATAACACTTTAAAAAGATATAATATTCCTAAATATGTAAATTCCTATAATACACCTTATAAATCATACTTTCCTGTTTTATTTCATTTGGCTCCCCCCACCCCTATGGAAGTGGAGAAAGCAAGGTTAAGTTATATAATTACGCTTTTCTGTTTCTAATCTTTTTCGATGTGACCCCCTTATGCACTTAAATTATGAGTTGTAGTCAAGATTTTCATTTTGTTTAAACTGTTTGCGTTTGCTATTAGGGACACCAGTGAAAAGAAGCAAATCGTTACCTCATTTTATGGTGAAAGAATAAAGATTTTAGGTTCATGATGTTCCTAGTTTAACACTCTAGGTATAAAGTAAGAAGCCTATATTTGTTCTTCACTTTGATGGTCTTTAACTTACTACTTTCCTGGTACTAACACTTACAAAATCATAGCATTTATGCTGTAGTTGGTAATATTTTCTTGCCTTTTCTCGTATAACACTGTAGTTTTGTAGTATCAGTTATAATCTAACTTAAAAATTTATTGAAACTGGGTCCTATGCCTCTCTCTTTTATATTTTTTTCTCTTACTTTTATGAAGGATGTACATAGTTTATTCAAGTAAAAGGTGTATAGATGATGGAGGCTTTCAACACTTGTGTTTGGAAAAAAATTATTTTGCACTCACACTTGATTGATATTTGGCTAGATATATATAGAATTTTAGGTTCACAGTAACTTTCACTTGGGACTTTGAAGATAATCCTTCATTATATACCTGTGTTATGTTTGGGTAAAAAAGTTTTATACTAGTGTGATTCTCACTTTTTTGTAAGTAATCTCTGTTTTTCTGGAAACTTTTTCTTGGTACTTTTATGCTCAACTACCACCAATGTGAGTCTAAATGTGAGTCTATTTCTCTTAACTTGTTTGTGTCTTACGACTTTACTTTGGGAACTTATTATTTAAAAATAATTATATCCTTTCTTTTTTGTATATTTTTTCAAAAATTTGTATTAGTTGGATAGTAGTAGACCTTCTAGATTGATTCTTTGTGTTTCACATCTTCTCTGTGCTAGGTGTTGGCCATTGTGTTCTTGAAACATTTCGGACATTTTCTCTATATTATCTTTTATTTACTTAATTTTTATTGAATTTATTGGAGTGACATTGGTTAATAAAATTAGATAGGTTTCACGTGTGCAATTCTATAACACATCCTCTGTATATTGTATTGTGTTGTGTTCACCACCCCAAGTCAAGTCTCCTTCCATCACCATGTGTCCCGTTTGTCCTGTTCACCCTCCCCCCACTCCCTTTCCCTCTGGGAATCACCATACTGTTGTCTGTGTCTGTGAGTTTGTTTTTTTTCTTAATCCCTTAATTTTTTTCACTCAGCTCTCCCACTCTCCTCCCCTCTGACAGCTGTCAATCTGTTCTCTATCTGTGAGTCAGTTTCTGTTTGTTATTTTATTTTATTTTGTTCATTAGATTCCACATATAAGTGAAATCATATAGTACTTGTCTTTCTCTGACTGGCTTTATTTTATCTTTTTTTGTGTGTGACAGAGACAGAGAGAGAGACAGAGACAGACAGATAGGAAGGGAGAGATATGAGAAGCATCAATTCTTCATTGCAGCAATTTAGTTGTTCATACGTGTCTTGACCCGGGAGCTACAGCAAAGCGAGTGACCCCTTGCTCAAGCCAGTGACTTTGGACTCAAGCCAGCAACCTTGGGCTTCAAGCCAATGATCTTTGGGTTCAAGCCAGTAACCATGGGGTCACGTCTAAGATCCCATGCTCAAGCCGGAGACCCCACGCTCAAGCCGGATGAGCCCGTGCTTAAGCTGGTGACCTCTGGGTTTTGAACCTGAGTCTGGGTTTTGAACCTGAGTCCTCCTGAGTCCTAGTACAACGCTCTATCAATTGTACCACTGCCTGGTCAGGCTCTATTTTTTTTTTTTTTTTTTTTAATTTTTTTGTATAGGAACAGAGAGAGAGTCAGATAGAGGGATAGACAGGGACAGACAGACAGGAAGGGAGAGAGATGAGAAGCATCAATCATCAGTTTTTCGTTGTGACACCATAGTTGTTCATTGATTGCTTTCTCATATGTGCCATGACCGTGGACCTTCAGCAGACTGAGTAACCCCCCACTCGAGCCAGTGACCTTGGGTCCAAGCTGGTGAGCTTTTTGCTCAAACCAGATGAGCCCACACTCAAGCTGGCAACCTCGGGGTCTCGAACCTGGGTCCTTTTGCATCCCAGTCCGACGCTCTATCCACTGCGCCACCGCCTGGTCAGGCAGGTCAGGCTCTATTTTATCTTTTAATTCTTATTTCAAATATTTTAATTTTAATTAAAATATCAAAAATCAATTGTTTTTCCTTATGCTCGGTTCTTTTTGTAGCATGCTGTTTGTTTTCTGCTGTGTCTTCAGTTCTGGGTATGTCAAGTTGAGTAGTAGATCTGTGCACATGTGTGAGACTTGACTTAGGATGAGTGAATAAAGGTCTGTCCTTAGGCAGGAGGGGGTGCCTCTAGATGTGCAGATGAAGTAGGCTTGCCTCTTTGATATCAGTCTTCACGGTATAGACCTGTCTTTGTAGGCAATTTGAATGGTTTTATCAGCGACTAGCTTCTCTGCCTGGATTGCTTCTGGGGTCAGGGTTGGATAGATATGTTTCATTGGGGAAAGTGGGACACTTGGTACAGCTGCTTTATTTAATTTCTCTATTTTTATTTCCAGTTTTTATCCCCATTTTCCCTACCTGCCTGCTTATAAGCCCATCTGGGGTCGCAGAGGAATTAGCCTCTCTTCCCTGTGCACACCCCTCTCCCACCCGCTGTGTCTGGGCTTAGCTTCCTCTGCTTAGTCTACAGTTTTTCACACAGCCACAAGAGACTTGTCTTATTGTCTTAGTCTCTCTTGTCTAATAAATGCACCTCTCCTCAACCTAGATGTTTTGGCTGTCCTAGGTTTTTCTCCCTTTTGTATTCATTTCCTGTCTTGGGAAAGCAGAGGAGACTAAAGCATATGTGTTCAGTCCATCATCTTGAGTTGGAAGGCTTCTTTATTACATATTTTATTTTTTCACAGGAAGTATGATTTGTATATTTCCATGTATGTATATTGTCATTTCACCAACATTTGATTTATTTCAGTAGTTTCTTAGTTGATTTTTATCAGAATTCTACATTGGTAATCTTACTCTGCAAGTAAGACCAACTTTGTCTCTTTTAGTATATATACTTTTTTTTCTCATTTGGCGAGAACCACCGAACAATGTTAAATGACAGCAATGATAGACATTGAATGTGATATTTCTTAAGCCCAATCTTGAACTGAATGAATTATTAAGTAGGAAATGGAAAGTACATTATATGGATTTCTGACTTACTGAGAAAGGTAAAGAAACTTCCTGCATAGGTAATGTTTTTGAGTGAATGGATTTGGCACTTCAGCCTGAATATCTTTTATACTTCTTATGCTAGTAACCAGAATTGAGAATTGAGACTGGGAAAGAAGGGGAAGTTAGCTTTATAAATAATAAATCCTTGCCTGACCTGTGGTAGCACAGTAGATAAAGCATTGACCTAGAATGCTGAGGTCACATGTTCAAAACCCCGGGCTTGCCTGGTCAAGGCACATTCGAGAAGCAAATACTATGAGTTGATGCTTCCTGCTCCTTCCTCCTTCTCTCCCTCTCTCTCTTTCTCTCCTCTCAAAAATTAATAAATAATGTTTAAAAAAAAATTCTCTCAGAGTTTACCAACTTTTAGATGACGGGGTTAGTAAATCATTATAAGGGTAGCAAAATCAGTGTTACTTATTGACAATAAATTAAGAAAAACAGCCTGACCTGTGATGGCGCAGTGGGTAAAGCGTCGACCTGGTACCCTGAGGTCGCCGGTTCGAAACCCCGGGCTTACCTGGTCAAGGCACATATGGGAGTTGATGCTTCCTGCTCCTCCTCTGTTCTCTCTCTTTCCTCTCTCTCTCTCTCTAATAATAAAAATGAATAAATAAAATTAAAAAAAAAACAAACAAGTCACTTAACTGGCAGTTACAATGGATCTTCTGCCCTAGCGCCAGTGAATACCTAGTGAAACATCTGGGGAGATACCTGCATGTGGTAATAAAGCCCACCTGACAGCCAAACAATGGGCCGTTGCAAGGACACACTGATCTGGCTATGGGTTTTATGTAGAGGAAATTAACTTCTTTATTTATTTTGACTTTTTAAAGGTACTTTAAGAATTTCCGTGCAGATATTAAAACAGATTCATGATGTGAAACTCCTGAGTGTAGTATTTGGAAATGTTAGGTATAAGTTGCACAGAAGTGATTTCATGTCAAAGGAAAAAGATTGAATATCAGTTTTATCTATAAAGGGATTTTAAATCAGTTGGAATTAATAATATGAAATTATTATTCATACAAAAAATGAAATGTAATGAAATAGTTGCCTCTTATGGTCATGAGGCCCTCATTAATGGGAGAAACTTGATAATCACCTGGCAGAGATGTTAAGAGAAGGATTGTGCAGGATAGCCTATACAGGGGCTCCTCGGTTTATGACAGTCTCAATATAGGATGTTTTGAGTTTATGATGCTCACTCCTTTTAAAGTTTAAAAATATTGGGATGTGATTGTTTTGGCTTATGCTGTTAGCATCGTACTTAACAGACTATGTGGGCTTTGAGGAGTCACTGGAGGCTGTAACAGAGAAGGCTGTTGCCATGGGTAAACAGTTTAATTTGGAAGTAGAGGCTGAGGATGTCACAGAACTACAGGCATCACATGGAGAGGAACTGTCTGCTGAGAACCTCATTCAGCTGGAGAAGCAGCTGATTGGAGAGGAAGAGATAGAAACCCCAGAACCCTAAGAGATTTACTACCAAGGGTTTGGCAGAAGATTTTTCAAAGGTAGAGGATGAGTTGGCAAAATTTCAAGCTGAGGACCCCAGGGATGACAGATTTAGTAGAGTCTATGGAGCTGTTACGGATGCCTTGCAATGCTATAGGCAGATTTTGGAAGAGAAGAAGTCATCAACCTTCCAGACTAGCCTGTAACAAGCCTGTACCTTAAGAAGGTAGAGAGGCCTGCAACAGATCCTGTACCCTCTACATCATCTGCTTCTCGAGATAAAACACCTGTAGTACAGGTAGAATCATCTCCAGCGTCTCCTGCATGTTCCTTAGGCGATCCTGATTCACCTGACCCAGTATCTCCAGCACCTTCTGCAGGTTCTCCTGTCTCTCCAGCTTCCTCCTCCCAATAGCTCACTCTCTCCCACCTTGCAATACCCCTTCCAGTGTGCAAGCCAACCATATAAGGTAAGGTAAAGTACCTATAATAAGGTATATTCCTTACCTTACCAATAAAGGTAAGAAATTTCTTTACACTCATTTTTCCTGTTAGTATAGTACAGTATACAGTACAGTATATTTATGTGCCTTTTCCTTTTTCTATGACTTAGTTGTGTTTTTACATTCTAGATATGATTTTACAACTATGTTAGGATAAGTAAGTGACTTAGGCTAGGATGTGTTTTGACTTACACCAAATTCGGGTTACATCACTGTCATAGGATCAGAACTGTGTCGTAACCTGAGGACCCCGAGTACAGTCTCTTCTGCATTAAAGATTGTGTGAAATAAAGGAAAACTATTTTAGCATTTTGGAATATAATTATTATATCTCAAAATTAAATAATACAATAAAATAATACAGATATTGTAAAAAGTTATTCATTTACCTTTTTTATTTTATACTGGATTTATCTTTCATATTTCTGATAAAATACCTTGCATAGTTTTTTAAAGATTTTATTTATTTTAGAGAGGAGAGAGAGAGAAGGAGGGGGAGCAGGAAGCATCCGCTCTCCCCTGTGCCTTGACTAGGCAAGCCCAGGGTTTCGAACCGTGGACCTGAGCTTTCCAGATTGACACTTTATCCACTGTACCACCACAGGCATACCTTACAGTTTTAAATTTTCTTTTACTAGCTTTATTGTTTTCAAATGGTAAATTATTTCTCCAATTGCAAGTAGAACAGACATCCATTAGCCAAGTTTTATAGTGAGTTCTATATAGCACCTCTGGCATTTACCTTTTGACTTTACATAGTTGCTATCTTCCCCTCTGCCCTCCTTCAGTTTAAACCCACTTTGATTTTCACTGGAACACCTGCAGTGCCTCTTGAACCATGCCTTCCTCAAGCCATAATGATTGCTTATGACATAGTGGCTTCTTGCTTCTTATAAGCCCTTCCATTTTGCCAGAGTAATTTTTATAAACTGAAGAAATGCTTCTTACTTTTACAGTTCAGTTCTGTCGATGGTTTTGGGTTGCCCTCAAGACAAAATATAAACTCTTACTACTGTATATTTGGTCCTTCATTATCTGACCTACATGTGCTATCTCATATCATTTTCTGCCATTTTCTCCACACATAGGTGATCGTCCAGCTCTGCGATATTGTTTGTGGTTCCCTGAAAACACCCTGTTCTTTGTTACTACAGTGCCTTGGCATATGCTGTGTACTCTCCCTTCTTCCCCTGGATGGATCTGAGATCTGTTGAGTCTTTCAGCGCTCAATTTACAGTATTTCCCTCCAGGAAGCTTTTTCTGACCTGTTCCCCGTGACCTTAGAGGTCTGCACTGGAATTGTCTTCTCAGTGTTCGCCGGGCACTTGACACCAGCTCGCTCACAGCAGGTCTCCCTTTCTGTTGTAGTTTTTAACATCAGTCTAGTTCTCTCAGAAGACACTGCCTTTTGTATCTGTCCTCACAACTACTAGTATGTGTAGTAGCATATAGTAATATGAAATAAAAATTTATCTCTTGTCCTTTAATATATGAACTTTCCACTTATCAGAGATTAGGTTTCTTAGAGTCCCATTTTTTAGTCTGTGGCTAAGAATACTGAAGTAGGTGGAAAAGACTTCTCAGGAGCTGAGGCGGTTGCCATAAAACCTGTGCATAAAAGCATGCAAACACGAATTCCATAGGAGAGTCTATGAGTCCTTTAATTATCTCTCTTCAACTTTTACTTCACATTGGATTCTAACAAGCTTCTTTACTTAGTGTCATAGCTCACATTAGATTTAGAAGCAACACATTAGAAGATGTAGAACAGTTATGTTGGCAGAGAGTAAGATACTTGCAAGACTAAAGCGGATATATTGATAGCCTGAGAACAAGGCACTCTGTGGGAAAAGTACGTAAGAATATTTTTATAAATTACAGCTGTTTGTAGTCATTTAATGTAGAAACGTAGACATCTACCTTGATCCCATGGTATTATAATTGATGATCCAAATTCTACCTGTCATCATGAAGATATTAATTTCTGTTTTACATACTTTGAAATACAATATTATTGCTTAAAGGTATGAATGGCGTGAACTCTCAAATATGTTGAATAACTCAGCCCCTACAGTGCTAAATATATGAGTTCTTGCTGAGTTTTTTTCTAAAAGCTGCAGGGTACTGATGCTTTGGTTCTAATCATTAATTTCCCTTTAGTTATATTCATATTACTAATAATGTTATGTAGCAATTTTTTGTTAGGGCATTTTTCTATTTCTTATTTCTCATGTCACATTTGGAAACTGATAAAATGACCCTTTTCTCTTGGCTCATATTGTTCTTTAGTTCTTTTAATCATAGAACTGATACTATTTTATATTAACCTCCTCTGACATTTTTCCAAACTTTAAGTGGATTGGTAAGGAGGAAAAAGGGAAGGTTAATTCTCCATTTTTGTAGATTGAGACATTGCAGTGTGACAGATATCTTATGTTGTAACAATACTACAAGTCCCTGTGCTGGGGGCTTGGAACTGTTAATCTTGGTGTGAATCACTTGAGATGTGTTTCTTATGTCTCAGTATGTTTATACTCCACCAGGGGAGGTTGGTCTGGTGGTGCCAAAGGGTGGAGTGGGTGTTGACTAATCTGTTAAGTAGCCTTTTATCTGAGTGTCTAGTTTCTCATTAGTATTTCTGACCAAGAGGAAAATGGTTGGAAATAGGATTTTTGTTTTTAATTAGTTTCTCTAGGGATGAGAGGCTTATTTTTGAAGAATGGAATTTTAAGGAAGCCTGATAAGCTCACTTTCCATGTGACTGAAAAATTTGGCCGTTGAAAAGCTTGCACAGCTAGGAATTAGAGCCAGATTTTCCAGTGGCTATGCTGCCTTTTGGGAGTTAGACTCGTGGGTAACCTGCCCCCATACTTTCAGGTTACAGTGGTTACCTTAGGGGGCTGCTCGTGGGACTTTGTGTGTTCTTCCCTATGGCTTCAGGCTCTCAAAAGAAATTTCAATCGTTGTAATGCTGATATTTGGCTCTGTTGACTAATGAGTTTGCCAACCACTAGACTCTAGCTGAATGCTCAGTAGAACTTGTTTTCTCCTTAGACCTGACCTCTGTCATGACCTAGAAGATCTATGCTATTTATGCTTCATTTTTGGATTACTTGAAAAGGTAGTGAGTTCCATGTCATTGGATATGTTAGCAGATGCACACATATTTAGGGATGTTTTAGATAAAAACAAATAAACAATGTGGTGGATATGTGGTATCCTTACGAAAATAAATTAAAATGGCTATTAAAAAACAAACAAACACCTTGCCCTGGCCAGATAGCTCTGTTGATTAGAGTGTGGTCTGGATGCGCATAGGTTGCCAGTTACAACCCTAGTCAGGGCACATACAGGAACAGACTAGTGTTCCTGTCTCTCTCTCTCTCTCTCTCTCTCTCTCTCTCTTTCTTTCTGACTCTCTCTTTCTCAAGTCAATAAATAAAAAAACAACAACAACCCTTTATGAAATAACCAACTATACAATATTGAGCATATTACAGTGCATAATATTGGGACTAATACTTGAGTGAATATTATTTTTTTAGAAGGGCATTTAGATGCTTTTGTCCTTTGACCAATCACTGAATGAACTTAGGCTATTTGCATCTGTGAAAGACTGCATCTTTTGTCAAAAACTATTAGTTCACAAAAATTTCATCAACATTATCAGTTCATATCAACATATAGAACTTTAGTTTTCTCCGTGTTTGTCAACATTGTTTACTTACTCTTTTTTTTTTTTTTTTTTGCATTTTTCCGAAGCTGGAAATGGGGAGGCAGTCAGACAGACTCCCCCGCATGCGCTGACTGGGATCCACCCGGCACGCCCACCAGGGGACAATGCTCTGCCCCTTTGGGGTGTCGCTCTGTTGCATCCAGAGCCATCCTAGCGCCTGAGGCAGAGGCCGCAGAGCCATCCTCAGCGCCCGGGCCATCTTTGCTCCAATGGAGCCTCGGCTGCGGCTGCGGGAGGGGAAGAGAGAGTCAGAGAGGAAGGAGAGGGGGAGGGGTGGAGAAGCAGATGGGCGCCTCTCCTGTGTGCCCTGGCCGGGAATCGAACCCAGGACTCCTGCATGCCAGGCCGATGCTCTACCACTGAGCCAACCGGCCAGGGCTTGTTTACTTATTCTTTTATTTTTTTGACAGAGAGTCAGAGAGAGGGAGAGATAGGGACAGACAGACAGGAACAGAGAGAAATGAGAAGCACAAGTTTTTTTGTTGCTGCTCCTTAGTTGTTCACTGATTGCTTTCTCATATGTGCCTTGATGGGGGGGGGCTACAGTAAAGCCAGTGACCATGCGGTCATGTTTATGATCCCACACTCAAGCCATTGACCCTGCGCTCAAGCTGGATGAGCCTGTGTTCAAGTTGTCGACCTTGGGGTTTTGAACCTGGGTCCTCCACGTCCCAGGCCGATGCTCTATCCACTGCACCACCGCCTGGTTCGGCTTTACTTATTCTTTAGAGAGTCAATATTTGGGGCAACAGATCTAAGTTGTTACAAACTTAAAAAAAAATAAAAAACCTTAATATTGTTACTAAGCATTGTTTTATTCATTACCAACTACTTAGCCATTTCTTTTACTAGGGTACTGTTAACTGTGCTTTGTTAGATTATCTCAGCCATTTATCACTGACATTTTTGTAAATGGAGTATTGTTTACTCTTAATCCAAAAATTAAGTTATTGAAATGTATATTGCCCTTACTATAAATTCAGGCTGTGTAGCTCGTAGATTTTGCCAGATTATGGCGGTGACAGTTTTTGCAGAGTCTGTTTTAGGACAACTAATTCTTTACTGAATATGATAACATTCCACTGTATAGTCTTATTTTTTTTCCATGAACTCATTTTAAAAATGTGTAACTGTTGTGAGATATTTAGTCCAATAATATGTTGCGTATAAAGTCATTCAATGAGAGAGTTCTTGTGTTACAAAGAAATGATGTTAAAAACCAAAATCTCTCAAGTAAATTGTGGTCTGTAACTGTTCCACCCTTGGGGAAGGGAGGCCTGTTGAAACTTCCAGGACTATTAATCTTGAGAAAGAACATGTATTGTCTTGTTGAACCAAAGCCTTGAGCCATCTTATCAAGCCAGGGCTACAAAACTAGGACCAATTTGCTTCCCTCTTTGGCCCGTTAATCAAAATGAAAAATGGTAGGTGTCTATGGTTGAGTCTTTTGACAAGTAAGTGTAGAGTGTGAGTCATGAAATAGTCTCCTTTTCATGATTTTACCAGTTGTCTCCCCAAAGTCACTCACCCGAAATAAACAGTAAGAAGTTGAATTTGTTTGGCTCACTTAACTTATTTTGGAGAATGGTTGAGAAAGGCTTCCAGCTGGAGCTGTCAGTTTTTTCTATAGAAGGCGCCTGCCCTTAGCCTTTTGTAAGAATAACCTGATACACTCTTTCCTTAGTTTGATACCAGGATGTGTACTGTCCTGGCTTTTGTAGCCCCCAGGTTGTAGGGCCAGCGGCTTGGTCTGGTTGGTACACAGAGCTAAGTGGCATGGAGAGGTCCTGGTTTTCTACTGGTTGCTGGATGACCTTGGGCAAGTGAGTCAACCTCTTCTCTGTTTTCTGTCCTACTTTATAAAATTAAAACTTTCTTTTCCTTCTTAGTATTAAAAAATGTTTACAATAATTAAAGAAAAGGTAATAAGAATTTTTGAGTGAATTAACACTTCTCTGGATACTTTAGTTAATACAGATAGGGTACTTTTCAGATTACTAGAATAAATTAAAATGCCCCAAATGGGTTCAATATGTATTCTAGATTGTCTATGTTAAATAAAAGATATAAGTCTAGCCTGAACAGGAGGTGGTGCATTGGATGGAACATTGGCCTGGGATGCTGAGGACCCAGGTTGGAAATCCCTAGGTCGCAAGATTGAGCAAGGAAGGAGTCACCCTGCTTGAGCGTGGGCTTACCAGCTTGAGTGAGGGGTCATTGGCTTCAGCATGGGATCATAGACATGACCCCATGGTCACTGGCAGTCACTGGCTTAAAGTCCAAGGTCGCTTGTTTGAGCCCAAGGTTTCTGGCTTGAGCAGGGGGTCATTGACTTGGCTGGAGCCCCCCGGTCAAGGCACATATGAGAAAGCAATCAATGAGCAACTAAGGGGCTGCAACTATGAGTTGATGCTTCTCATCCCTCTCCCTTCCAGTGTGTCCCTGTCTGTCCTCCTCTGCTTTCTCTCTCACTCTTACTAAAATAAAAAAGATAAATCTGGTTTAATTTGTATAACTCATTTCAATTTCTTGAGGAAAAGCAATGTAGTTATTTATGTTGTCCATGCAAATTATATAATAGCATTAAACAACTTTACAAGACACTGCAGGATTTATTCATGTAAACTTTTAAAGTCCTTTCAGGGAGTCTCATTGTGGACATTCATGTGGACCATTCAAAATCATCTAGTTAACCAAAAATTTAATTGCATAAGGATTATTTCACCTCTTTAGCATTCACACGTTTTAATTTAATTTTGCTGTTTTTTTTTTTTTTTTTTAAACCGTAGATGAAATATGCTCATCCTGAAAAAGTATTTGGGTTCCAGTTCACATCAATTTCATTTCAGTTTTTGTACCCTAGATGTCTATCTCTATTATGCCTTTAAAGTTCTATTAGCTCATTAACACTCTACTTCTCATATTTGGGTTCCCTAGAAATCTATAGACTTCAGTAACCTGAGCTATAATCTGCATTTAATAATGCAACCTTCTTTTAGGTGTATGACCATAAAACTCCTTGATGTAAATCTTCTGTTTATGGACCTAAAAGTGTTTGTACTTGAGGTAACTAACGTATGCTATGAGAAAGTTTTGTAAACTATAAATCACTCCGCTAATGTTAGAACGGCTATCTGGTAAGAGTAAGTCTGTGACTCACTGTAACTTCCCTTGCTTTTTATTCTCGTGAGCAATTAAAGTCACCCACTGTAGGGGGTTGGAAATATTCTTTCTTGTGATTGTGGGATGACACAGTGGTTGCTTTTTCCAACCACCATATGTAATGATTCTGCTCTTTGGAATGAGATGGGGTACTCTCTGAACAAACAGCAACAGCCTTCCAAATAACATATAATAAATAAAGTATGTAAGACAGTTTCCCTCACCAGATGTAATGTTTAATAGTACAGGAATAAATTTAAAGTGATCTCCTACAGCGAAATTTGGGAAATGCCTAGATGG
This sequence comes from Saccopteryx bilineata, assembly GCF_036850765.1. NCBI lineage: Eukaryota > Metazoa > Chordata > Mammalia > Chiroptera > Emballonuridae > Saccopteryx > Saccopteryx bilineata. The sequence continues at coordinate 53,508,762 of NC_089490.1, forward strand.
ATAAGAAGGCAGTCATGCTGTTGGAAATAAGTAAACTCCTTTCCCGTTTTCAGGTGAGAATATATTATTTAAATATACATTTAAATTTTGTTTTCATGATTTATAGTATTACTTAGAAAATGCATTGACTGATAAAACCTAAAAAGTTTGGTGAACTAATAGTCTGAGCTATTTCAGAGTGTTTGTTTCCAATATTCAGAAATGTTTAAGCAGGTCGTGCACTCTGGTGTGGTTCATTTTCCTGAATATTTAGTAACTAACCAAATTTTGTAAATTAAGTGGTATTTTCCATACAGTGCAGTGAAATCCGTTTCCTGAGGCGGTTCTGGAAAGGTGGCATTCTAAACCTGTGCTTCTGTGCGCCCTTTCAACCATCTAGAACAGCAGCTTTAGAATTTCTAGAAGGAGGAACTTGGAGTTAAGGAGGGGATAACTAGAGGACTTGCCTTGAAACCATGTTTTCTTTGCACACAAAGTGCTTATTCCAGAGTTTTGTGTTTATTTTGATGGGCTTGGGAACATGACACTTTATCTGTCATAACCAGTCTTTGATACCTTCACTGCTCTTTAATTCAGACCCAAGCCAGAAAAGGCATGTGTGCAGAGAGGCACAGTGTTCTCCTGACCCAGGCAGTGACCAGTCTGAGGACTCAGAGGGCTTGAGACCTATATTCTCCTCTCTGCAGGATGGAAGGAGAAAATTGCCACAGTGGGGAGATGGACTGTGAGTACCTGGATCTCAAAGCTGCCTAGGACATCGAGAAACCCTCAGGGAAGCCTGGCACTTGCCCAGTAGTCCTGTGTCAAGGGCTCCTTGCTAAAATACTGTAGAAGACATCCTATCAGACTGTGATGCTAAAGGCTCATTAAAATTATGTATTCTTTCAAGTTATTTCGTGGACAGATATTCATTGAGCACCTTCTAGAACGTTATAGGTGTTCTAGAAATGGAGGGCATAGCAGCAGACAGAACAGACAGTATTTTATGCACTTGGAGCTTAGATTCTATTGGGGAGACAATCAGCAAATCTATCTCTCTCCTTATCTCTATATCTTTATCTTTCTATATATGTCAGGTCACAGTAAATGTTATGAAGGATGATGAATTTTAAATGGATAGCGAGGTAAAGGGAGGTATTGTGTTAGGTCAGGAATGACCACTCAGCTGGCTTTTTTTGAGCAGATATTTGACTTAAGCAAAAAAGAAATCTATGTAAGTATAGGTATACATTGGAGATATAGCAAGCTTGGTTCTAGATCACAAAAATAAAACAAGTCTCAATCTTTTTGCTGTTGGAGGGTCTTGCCTTCAATTTGTAAAAATAAAAATTCAACATCTGTGAAGCACAATAAAGCAAAGAACAATAAAACAAGGTATGTCTGTCTGGGGAGGAAGAGTAGGCAGCATTAGTTGCATGTGCAAATGGCCTAGGGCAGGAATATGCTCAACTTGTAGGAACAGCAACAAATTTGGTGTCGTTGTAGGTGCTGAGGTTGTTGAAGTAACCAGCAGCCAGGTCAGGATTAAACAGGGAGGCCTGCTCTCATCATTATTAGTCAGTACTGTTCTGGAGAATCTAAATCAGGGGTCGGGAACCTTTTTGGCTGAGAGAGCCATGAATGCCACATATTTTAAAATGTAATTCCATGAGAGCCGTACAACGACCCGTGTACGTTATGCATTATCCAATAAAAATTTGGTGTTGTCCCAGAGGACAGCTGTGATTGGCTCCAGCCATCTGCAACCATGAACATGAGCGGTAGGAAATGAATGGATTGTAATACATGAGAATGTTTTATATTTTTAATGTTATTTTTTTTTTATTAAAGATTTGTCTGTGAGTCAGATGCAGCCATCAAAAGAGCCATAGCTGGCTTGCGAACCATAGGTTCCCGACCCCTGATCTAAATAATGCTAAAAGACTAGAAAAATTTTAAATTATTATAAATATAGAAAAGAAAAAAGAAAACTACTTGTACTTTAGATCTAGACATCTTTGTACAGTGAAACCCAGGAGACTTTAACTAAACAGTGAAAGTTAATAAAAGAATTGAGAAAGGAAGCTTGATATACAATGTATATTTTAAAAATCAGTAGTTTTTCTCCTATACTATTAATAGCCAGAAATGGAAAATGACCAAAATAAATCCTATTCATGATTAAAACAAAGAAACTATAAAATACTTAGGAATACCTTTGACAAAAAAAAAAATTGGACTATATGCAGAAAATAGTAGAATCTTATGGAAGGCCGTAAAACAAGACTTTAATATACTGTGTTCCTGGATGGCAAAACAATATCATATAAAAACCACTTCATGCAATCCCAATTTCAATCCTAATGGAGTTTTTAAGTTTTCAGCTGCATTAAGAAGAATGCTATTCAGGCCCTGGCCGGTTGGCTCAGTTGTAGAGTGTTGGCCTGGCGTGCAGAAGTCCCGGGTTCGATTCCCGGTCAGGGCACACAGGAGAGGCGCCCATCTGCTACTCCACCCCTCCCCCTCTCCTTCCTCTCTGTCTCTCTCTTCCCCTCCCGCAGCCGAGGCTCCATTGGAGCAAAGATGGCCCGGGCGCTGGGGATGGCTCCTTGGCCTCGACCCCAGGCGCTAGAGTGGCTCTGGTCGCAACACAGCGATGCCCCGGAGGGGCAGAGCATCGCCCCTTGGTGGGCAGAGCGTCGCCCCCTGGTGGGCGTGCCGGGTGGATCCTGGTCGGGCGCATGCGGGAGTCTCTCTGACTGTCTCTCCCCGTTTCCAGCTTCAGAAAAATACAAAAAAAAAAAAATGCTATTCAAAAAACAGCCAAGAAAGAACAGCAAAGGGAATTTTCTATTTGCTAAAATTAAAACTTCAAAGTCAGTTTAATAATCTATGCTTAGCAATTAACATATAGGTCCGGATTAGCAAACTTGTTCTGTCAAGAGTCTGATAGTAAATATTTTCAGCTTTGTGGGCCATATGGTCTCTTGTCTTGATTACTCAACTCTGCTTTTATAGCATGAAAGCAACTTGTATGGATATGACTAGATTTATTTTTCAAGTTGGTTTGCCAGTTAATGAAATAAATTGTAAAATAGTGCTCAAAAATAGATAACACAGTATGCGACAAAGGTGCTATTGGCTGGTTGGCTCAGTGGTAGAGCATCAGCCTGGCATGTGGACGTACCAGGTTCGATTCCTGGTCAGGACACACAGGAGAAGCAACTATCTCTCCATCCCTCCCCTTCTTCTCTCTCTCTCTTCCCTTCCTGAAGCCATGATTCGATTGGTTTGAGCACATCTGCCCTGGGCTCAGAGGATTTTAATGCCCTTAGGCTCTAAAAATAGCTGGTTTTGAGCATGGCCCCAAATGGGTAGAGCATTGGCTTCAAATGGGGCTTGCCAGGTGGATCCCAGTTGGGGCACATGAGGGAGTCTGTCTATCTGTCTCCCCTTTTCTCATTTGGAAAAGAGGAAAAGAATAAAAAAAAAGGGCCCTGGCCGGTTGGCTCAGCGGTAGAGCGTTGGCCTGGCGTGCAGGAGTCCTGGCTTTGATTCCCAGCCGGGGCACACAGGAGAAGTGCCCATCTGCTTCTCCACCCCTCCCCCTCTCCTTCCTCTCTGTCTCTCTCTTCCCTCCTGCAGCCAAGGCTCCATTGGAGCAAAGTTGGCCCGGGTGCTGAAAATGGCTCCATGGCCTCTGCCTCAGGCACTAGAATGGCTCTGGTTGCAACAGAGCAATGGCCCAGATGGGGCAGAGCATTGCCCCCTGGTGGGCGTGCCGGGTGGATCCCAGTCGGGCACATGCGGGAGTCTGTCTACCTCCCTGTTCAGAAAAATACACACACACACAAAAAAAAAAAAGAAAAAAAAAGGAAATATTTAACGTTACTTAGAAAAGACAGTTTGTTTAATAAAAAAATGCTGACAAATTTATCTTAATCTGAAAATATATTAAATTCCTGCCTAAAACATAAAAATAAGTTCTTGATATAAAAGATTTAAATTTAAATCTAAATAAATAATACAAGAAAATTTAAGAAAATATTAAATAATTTAGGACTAGAGTAGACATTTTTAAATAAGGCTGAAAACAGAGAAGCTGTAAAGAAAGGAGAGAGATATTTGACTAAACATTTCCTAAATTGAAATTTTGATTTTGGCAAAGTTACAAAATTTGATTACCTTATAGACAATATTTAACAACAAAGAAATAACAATGGCAGTATTTGACAAATATATGTAACACATGTAGAGGGAAAGGGCCAGTATCTATAGCATGCAAAGTTTCTCTGTGGTTGCCCAGTAGAAAAAAAGGGCAAAAAAGACAGTTTTTGAAAAGAGAAAGCAAATAGCCGGTAGCTCCCAGGAAAGCTGCTCGGCATCGTGGAAGCTCTGTTCCCACTGTATAGTTGGCAGGATTAAATCAGATCCTACAAAGAAGATCTTATGGTGCTTGGCACACAGTATGTGCTCATTAAATGTTAGTTTGTTACCCTGTAGAAACAAAAGCAGAATAGGCAAAGAGTGTTAGGAAAGGATAGTTATTGCAGTTTTATTATAGTTGAGAGTATCTGAAAACAAATGGGATGGACCATAAAGAGGAGATAAATGAGTAAATTGTTGTGTATCATTACTGTGGAACTTTATGCAGTTGTTAAAAATAAGTAGCTTAAATTATATCTATAGATTTAGGAACTGGTTTATGATGTATTATTCAGAAAGAAAAGTAGATTTTAGAGAAATAAAGTATGGTTTTCAGTTTTATAGAATGATAGGGCAAATATCCTTTGAAATGATTTTTATGATGCTGAACCATTAAATTTTTACATTTAAAACATCACCATTTTGATGCACAACATTCTGAAAACAAAGTATTTATGTCATTACCTTCTTCTAATACACCTTCCAATATTGATATCTTGTTCTCTTTAAACTCAGGCTCATTACAGCACAGCCCAATTTCTTGTTCTAGGCTAAAATACCAGAATGTTTTCAGAGAATTAAAGTACAGAGGTATTTGCCATCGAATCCCTAGCTGTTACGGCATGCCCCGCTTTTTAAAAAAAGACTCTATTTTTTAGAGCAGTTTTAGGTTTACCAAAAATTGATAGGAATGTACAGAGATTTCTCATATTCTCATTGCCCATACATGCATAGCTTCCCCCATTATCGACATTTTCCATCAGAAAGGTGTGTGTGTGTGTGTATTATTTTTCTTTTTAATCAAGGATGAGCTACAAGGATATATCACAATCACTCAAAGTGTAGTTTATCTTAGGACTCACTCTCAGGATTGTACATTATGTGGGTTTGGACAAATATATAATGATATATATTCATCATTGTAGTATCATATAGAGCAGCAATTTTCAACCTTTTTCATCTCATGGCACATATAAACGAATTACTAAAATTCTGTGGAACACCAAAAAATATGTTTTTGGCTCATCTGATAAAAAGGTATAATTTTGATTCATTCACACCAGATGGCTGTTGTTGTGTTGGCTATTGTAAATTTTTATTTGACAATCTAAGGGAAAAGAGGTCAGTGCCCCTGACTGAATTCTTGAAAAATTCTTGTGGCACACGCGTTGAAAATCGCTGATACAGAGTATTTTCTCTGCCCTAAAAGCCCTCTGTGCTTGGTTTATTTATCCCTTCTCCCCACTCCCAGAACCATTGGCGGACACTGAAGTTTTTACTTTTTTACTGTCTCTATAGTTTTGCCTTTTCCAAAATGTCACATAATTGGAATCATAAGTATGTAAACTTTTTCAGTTGGCTCAGTTAGTAATATGCATTAAGTCTTTTCATGACCTGACAGCTCATTTCTTTCTAGTGCCAAATGTATTTTCTGGGTGTACTACGGTTTATTTATCTGTTTACCTATTGAAGGACATCTTGGTTGTCTCCAAGTTTTGATATTATGAATAAAACTCTTATAAACATCTGTATGCTGGTTTTTGAGTGGGCATAGACTTCAGCACCCTTTGGAAAATTTCAAGAAGCATGAATGATGGATTGTCTGTTAAGAGTAGTTTAGTTTTGTAATAAACTGCCATCTTCCAAAGTGGCTGTACCATTTTGCAATCCTTTAACAGTGAATGAGAGTTCCTGTAGTTCCAAATTTTCTTCAGCATTTGGTGTTACCAGTTTCTGGATTTTGGCCATTCTAATAAGTATGTAGTGGTATCTTTTTTTTTTTTCATGAGAGAGAGAGAGAGAGAGAGAGGAACAGACAGGGACAGGCAGACAAGAAGGGAGAGAGAGAGGAGAATCATTAGTTCTTCACTGTGGCACCTTAGTTGTTCATTGACTGCTTTCTCATATGTGCCTTGACCAGGGAACTCCAGCTGAGCCAGTGACCCTTTGCTCTAGCCAGAGACCTTTGGACTCAAGCCAGCTACCATGAGATGATATCTCTGATCCCACGTGCAAGCCAGTGAACCCGTGCTCAAGCTGGTGAGCCCATGGTCAAGCTCGTGACCCTGAGGTTTCGAACCTGGATCCTCAGTGTCCCAGGTTGATGCTCTATCCACTGTACCACTGCGTGGTCAGGCCAGAAGAGCACTTTTATAAAAACAACATGAGTGATCTTTAGAATATTGACATTATAGTATCTTTTGGCTAGAAAATATTTATACTTTTTTCCTTCTACAATCAGTTGTGTTCTGTATAACTAGAATCTTGAAGGAGTGGAAGGAAGATGATACTACATATAAACATTCTATGCTCTTTATTAACTTTAAAATCTTGTATGATATTACATTTTGAATACTTAATGTGAATCACTCATTTGTTTAGTCAACAAATATATATTGTGGACCTATATGTTCTAGGTACCTGGTCCTTGGGGATACAGTAGTAAGCAGAATAAACATGATTCCTGCATTCACAGAGATTATCAACTAATGAGAGTCATTAATTGAAACAAAATATCACTGAACAGTAAATTTATAATAGGGACAAAACTATTGCGCTATCTTTAAGGCCACTTAATGAATATTAAAAACTTTAGAGTAATGCAAAGTAAACATTAATTTACAACTAAAATTTTTGTTTAATTGTAAATCAGTGACATAACACTTCTTGTGAAATTTATACCTCAGGAAGAAAAAAAAGTATTCTCTAGCACCTAGCACAGTGCTTATCCATAATATGCACCCAAAATATTGGACACTTAACTGGAAATAAATATAAATTAAATCATAACTATTACTGCATTACAAATATATATTTTAAAATTCATAATCACCACACTGTTAACACAATATTAACAGGTGAAGTGAAGGTTCTTTATACCCTTCCATCAACCAGAGATTTTACATCATAATGGTGACTAACTAGTTCTATTGAACTGTCAGCAGAGAGAGAAAAGTAGTCATTCTTACAACTAGCAAACTCATTGTGATTCTGCAGTAGATCTGTTTAATAAACCTAGATATTTGTTTATCAGGCTTTTTCTAAAGGTCTGTTCTTTTATCAAAGGATTTACTATGGAACTCATATAAAGAATAGAATTTCTTTTTTTGTGTGATATACATAAATATTTATATTCTCTCTGTAACATACATATATGTATATATGTATACTATATGTAAATATATATAAATGTATTCTCTCTCTCCTACTCTTACTTTATGGCAACCACATTAAAATACAACAAATCCCAGGCCTGGCCAGTTGACTCAGTGGTAGAGTGTCGGCCTGGTGTGTAGATGCCTTGGGTTCAATTCTGGTCAAGGCACACAGGAGAAATGACTACCTGCTTCTCTACCTCTCCCTTCTCTCTCTCTTCCCCTCCCACAGCTATGGCTCAATTGGTTCAAATAGTTGGTCCCAGGTGCTAAGGATGGCTCAGTGGAGCCCCCATGCCAGGCACTAAAAATTGCTTAGTTGCTGAGCAACAGCGTATGATCAGCACAGCATCTCCTGGTAGGGGGCTTGCCAGGTGGATTCTAGTTGGGGTACATGCAGGAGTCTCCCCTCTTCTTACTTAAGAAACAACGACAACAAACAAAAAACCAAATGTAGGACAAAAATTGCCTTGGAGTTCATTCCTTAATCAAATCATTATCATTTTTCATATCGCCTTGTAAATGTATAATTTGCATAGTAATACATAACAATGCCATAGACAGAATTTAATGTTTTATATTTTCATTTAATGATTTGCTACTGTTTTTCATTTTTAAATCTTTTTCTTTCTAGTCACCCACCCTCCAACTAATATATCCAATGGTAATAGTTTTCTTTATGTTTTTAAGTACTAAGTACTTTTTTGGACTTAATCATTGTTTTTATTTTTATGTAATCTTTGCTCTTATCTCATTGTCATAGCAAGCCTAAAATGTCCTAATTCCAGTAACAAATAAAAATTTGATTCCATTTTATTTTCAAAGGTTCTGATTTTTACTGTAATCTATTAAGAGGGCTCATAATGTTTATCAGCCTAGCTGTATCCAGGGCAATGGCTTTTTCCAAATCAATTTAGTACGACTTTTACAAAATGGAATTCTATAATTATACAATGAAACCTAGTGGTTGTCAGCAACTGGGACCAAATTGGTGACTTATATCCAAACATTTACATGCTTTCATATCTTGGAGGAGGCCATTATTATTCATACTTGACTCTGGATTATTTCTCTCTGGATTGGTAATTTTCAGCTATTTTCAGAACATAGTGCTTATTACTGTGAATCCTAGTCATCTTAATTAGGCTTCCTTGGATCAGAGGGATTATTTAGCATTTCTGTATATAAATGTCATATAGTTCTTAAACTCTTCATTTTATCTACTTTACTTGTCAAATGTCCAGTGAAATGGAGTGCTGCTGATGGGTCTCAATTTGTTAGACCTCCTCCTCTTTCATGATATTCTGTATATACACCTGGCTTTAGTCAGAGACCTCTAGAGGAGTTACACCTTTTTTTTTCTTCCTGAAATACCAAACTCCAATAAGTTAAACAAAATATAAATAACAACAATTTATGGAGGACATAGTGTCAGTCACCACACCTTGAGCCCTTTAATTATTCCATGAAGAAACCAAGAAAATAGTTTTAAACAAACACTGTGACTATTTAGCTGAATATTGGTTGTGGGGACTTAGTTTTTGTTGGCTGTGATCAGAGATGAATAATGAGCCTCAGCTAGAGGGGTAGGAGTTTCTATCTGTAAATTTAGAGCTAGGGTACTTCTATTGAATTATGAATAACTTGATAATAAGTGATATTTAAAATTTATGTTGTTCAATTTTCAGAGCAGATTAGCATTGGCTGATCCACATTACCTTTGCTCCTCTATTCATCCTTACAACCTTAGAAATATTTGCTTTATCATTTTCATTTTACTTTTGAGGAAACAGCTGATTGGACAAGCTGAGTAACTAACCTATGGTTAATCACTGAAAATATAACAGCCAGTTCTTAGAATACTATCTTCTTCAAAGTAAATGAGATTATTTTTGAATTAGTGTCTGAGCTGGTATTTGAATCTAGGTTGATATGATACTAAAGACTATGTTCTTGGTCTTCTTAGTTGATTGTCATATTCTGTCTGTTGGGCAGATACAATATATTATGCTCACTTTGTTAAATATGGCACTGCCCACGCGGAAGCCTGTCTCCCAGGTGATGATATTAGTTGCCTTTCCTGCTTGGGATGGGTGTGATTATATTAATGTGTGTTGGGGGAGGGCTTTCGCGCCAAAAGGTTTTAAAAGGAAGAGAGATCATGTTATTCTGGGAGAAGAGTGATTATGTTCTAGGAGGAACCCATGCTGGAGGAGAGGAGAGTAAGGCCACGTGGAGGGGAAGAGAGGCAGCCAAGATGGCGGAGTGCTAAAGGAGAAGCCAGTTTGTGCAGAGTTTGTGCAGAGAGAAGGAGATGGGAAACAGAGGTGAATAAGGCTGGTGAGCTAGAAACCTTTGATTCTAGGAAACTCGGATAAGTCAGTGGCTTTCGGAGCCCTGAATGGAAAGGGAAGTGTTTTCCCACTGTGTGTATTTCTTGCCCGCCAGGTGCAAGCTAGGATTAAAGCTAATGGCCCACCGGTTCTTGGCTCCATTCTTTCATTACCATCTGTCCGAATCAAATGCGAACCTGCATGGGCCAGGCTGCTGTGATGGTGGCCATGGCTACTGGCTTTACGCTGTCCGAAGGCCAATGGTAGATAGTAGGTCTTATAAAAGTAATTATGTGGTATAAAATTGGGTCCTATCAATTTGTAGAAGCCCTGAATAGGAGCATAGAATAGGGACAGAGTTTAGTGACCTTAGGCAAAAGCCACAGTGGCATCACTGACAGAAAGTACTGAACTCAGTATGGTGCTGAACACAACACAACAGGGATGGAATTAGCAATTCTGGTTAGTCAGTAGGTGGGGTAAATATCTCAAAAGTGAGCTACTTCCCTTACTTACCCTTTTGTCTGCTTTAAAGAAATTCCTCTTCCTGACTTCTTCACTCCTGTCTCTGCTTCCTGACTTCCTCGTTCTCATCTCTGCTTCTGTTTGTGTGTATTAATAAATATCCATAAGAACTGGGGGTCGGGGCCATCTCAGGAAAGCTGTTTTAGGGACTGTGAGGCAGGCTTCCCTAGGTCCCTCTGTGCACTCCGAGTAGTCATTGTCTCTGCTACACCAATTCTCCTTGCAGTTGCTTGCAGAGTGCATAGAATAACTTGGAGTTGTTGGAATCCATGGGAGTCCGAAAGGCCTGAGTAACAGGCTTTATTGAAAGGAAGAAAGAAACCCTGCCGGGCACTTCTCTGGGGGAGAAGCGCACCAGTTACAGACTAGGGGCGAGTTATATAGTGTTTGGGAGAACCTGAGGGGATACTGAGGCAAAAGTCCTGGTATGTCCGGAATGCTCCTCCTTGAGGGGCTTCGAGCATGTGGGTGTTGAATCAAAACGTCCTGGTATGTCCGGAGTCCCTCCTTGAGGTGGCTTGTCAGCTATTTGGAATTCCTCTGTCTCAGGGGCGATAGTCCAGTAAGGTTGAGGTCTGACAGATAAGCGGAACATCAAGAGGGCAGTTTGGAATACACGTATCTATCAGGAGTTACATCCTACTTCTTGAACACTCTCAGTGTTGTCACCTTTGAGCTTTATACAACATCCGATGGCAACAGAACAAGTTCTTTTGATTGCTTTGAGGAGCAGAGAAACTGTGTTGAGAATTGAGCTTCTGGGAGCTCTGATGTTGGGATCCACTGACCAGCCATGCCCTGCAGATGGAAATGGCTCTGTTTAGCTATGTGGGTACCAGTGTCCAGTTTGAGAGTAAGATCAGACTATACTGGCCAGCCAAACTACTAGTCCCTGCTCCATGTGGAATGGCTTATTTTGTAGCCATTCAAATTTGGATATAAAATGTAAAACTAATTTATTAATACTGGCTTTTTCAAAGTATTTAAAATAATTATTCTTCTCCAGCCATTTAAATGTTCTGTTCTCTTTAAATAAAAATTAGGCTGTGGATTATTGCCTTATGTCTTTAATATTATGTTGCTTTAATGTGTTGCTGTGTTCTCACAGCCCTTTATCCAGACAATCAATACATTATTCATAGTTTGTTTATGTGTATATTTTCAGCATTGCCAAGGACTGTTTGAAAGAAAGGCTGTTTTACACAATTTTGTCTTTACCAGACTTTTAGGTGATCAGGTAGTACTGAACTTATTTGAAGTATATAATCAGAGTCCACTGTTCAGAATATACATATGCATTTACTTAAATTTGATTAAAACTGTAGATCTCACTTTAGCTGGAAAAATAATTTGATCTAGGAATATAAATGTAATTTTAGGTCTCCTAGTCTTATATATTTCTATATATAGCCCAGGGCTCTATGGAAAAAAAAGCTAAACCCTTCACTGTACAGCTGCTGCATGCATTTTACATGTATTAGCTCATTTTTTTCTTATCACACCAATATTTAGGAGCTACAGTGAAAACACAGGCACAGAAAGAGGAAATAACTGAGCCTGGCTCACATAAAAAATGAGTCAGAATTTGAACCCAGCTCCAGAGTCTATGCTGTTTCATTTATCTGCATGTATGGTATGCATGTAGGTGAGTCTATATCTAGAAAGAGAAAGAGATTAAGAGAGATATTCTCTATATCAGGCGTCCCCAAACTATGGCCCGCGGGCTGCAACAGGCCCCCTGAGGCCATTTATCTGCCGCCCCCCCCCCTGCACTTCCGGAAGGGGCACCTCTTTCATTGGTGCTCAGTGAGAGGAGCACTGTATGTGGCGGCCCTCCAATGGTCTGAGGGACAGTGAACCGGCCCCATGTGTAAAAAGTTTGGGGACCCCTGCGATATTTTGTAATGGATGTCATTATCACTTCTTGAAAAATGTATCATAGTTTGGAGCAAAATCCATGTTTCTCTATGGTCAATTTGAAATAAAATAATTACTTTTTTCATGCTCTATTACTGAAAGAGGAATTAAGATGCATTGTGATGGGTTTAGAAAAGAACCAAGAGAAGAGAAAATTCAAGCCATATTATTGTGGAAGATGTTCTAGATTATTCATTTTGAGAATCTTTTATAAAGGAATTGGAATGTTTTTCCAAGTATTTGAAGGTCATAGTTGGTGGAAAGGTTAGTTGTCTTTTTTCTTTATAGTTCGTGCAGATACATTCAGGACTATTTGATAGGTGATTTAGAGCAACAGGTCTTGCTCAGTGTAAGGAGGAACCTTCTGCATAGATGAGCTGCCTAAGAAAGCAGTGAATTTTATTCATAACCCAATGCTCAGAGGCGGGCTGGAAACAAGGTTGTTACTGAAAATAATCAAGCATTTGGCTGATTGAAGAACTGAACTAGTGACCAGATATTGAAGTTCCTTCTAAATTTGCACTGCAATTTAGTGATTCGAACAACTGTTAAATTTATGCTTTTTATGCACTACATCACTTAGAAAAGATCTATGTAGGTGATTTCTGGTAAAACTATGTTCATTAATCCCAGTGGTTGTAGAAATCATGTTGTCCTTTATTGTTTACATTAGGATAAAAGGTTCGGATCATCATCAGTTGGAGGAAACTGCTATAAGAACGGAATGAGTAAAATAGAAAATGTGGGAAAGGAGAGGAAATTATTCGGTAAAAATCATTTTATATTTAGGTGAAGTATATTATGAAAGTTAAATGTATTCTTTAAAGTTCTATTTTGGCTGGTATGATTTTTATAAAACTAACACTTTTTAAAAAGATAAACATGTTGAGATTATTTCTAAATTGTTCAGTAAAAACCAGGTAATTATTGACCATCTTTTTTTTTTTTTTTGTATTTTTTTTTTTTTTTTTTTTTGTATTTTTCTGAAGCTGGAAACGGGGAGAGACAGTCAGACAGACTCCCGCATGTGCCTGACCGGGATCCACCCGGCATGCCCACCAGGGGCGGTGCTCTGCCCACCAGGGGGCGATGCTCTGCCCCTCCGGGGCGTCACTCTGCTGCGACCAGAGCCACTCTAGCGCCTGGGGCAGAGGCCAAGGAGCCATCCCCAGCGCCCGGGCCATCTTTGCTCCAATGGAGCCTTGGCTGCGGGAGGGGAAGAGAGAGACAGAGAGGAAGGAGGAGAGAGACAGAGAGGAAGCAAATGGGCGCTTCTCCTATGTGCCCTGGCCGGGAATCGAACCTGGGTCCTCCGCACGCTAGGCCGACGCTCTACCGCTGAGCCAACTGGCCAGGGCCTTGACCATCTTTGAGAACAGAAATTGGCTTCCCTGTGGTGGATATATAGTCTTGAGTGTTGATGTCAGCATGTAGAGGCAGTGTACATCTAAGAATGTCACTCTTGGGGGAAGAATGTTCCACACAGGGAAGAGTCAGTGCAGGCGCTGTGAGGCAGAAGTGTGCTCAGTGCACGTAGGAAACACCAGGGGAGCTCATGTGGCTGCAGCAGTGACAGCAGGCACAGTGAGGTGAGGTGGAAGAGGTTAGAGAATGGAGTGTTAGTACTTTGGTTTCTACTCTGAGTGAAATGAGAGCCATTGTTGTGTGAGATTATGTAATGCATTGCAGAAAGCTTGATCATGTTGCTGTGTGGATACACTGAGCAGTCAGGGAGATCAGTTAGGAGACGATTGTAGCAATTTGGAAGAGACATGGTGGTGGCTTGGACCAAGGTGGGTAACAGTAGAGGCAGTGACAGAAGTGGTCAGATTCTGGGTGGTTTATTGTTTTATTTAAAAAAAATTTTTGAGGCAGAGACAATTAAGATTTACTGACTGATTGAGTGTAGGGAGTGGGAAAGAGGAGTCAAGGATTACTCAAAATTTTTGACTAGAGCTCTTAGAGGGTGGAGCTGCCGCTGACTGTAATGTGATGACTGCAAGGGTATGCTTTGTGGGGGAAGATCAGGAATTAGTTTTGACTGTTGTGTTTCATAAGCTTGGGGAAAAGTTCTGAGCTGGGAATATACATTTGGGATGGAAGTCATCAGCATATTGATGGTATAATTCATGAGACTGGATAAGATCACTAAGGGATTAAGTGTAGGTAGAGAATAGATGGAGAGAGGCGAGGCGACCTTGGGACCCTCCAACCTTTTGGGATGGGGGGAAGGGGAGGCCCCAGCAGAGGAGACGGAGGAGTGAAGGGAGCCAAATGAAGAGGGTGTGGTCAGTTATGCCAGATGATGCTGACAGAATCTGTAGACGAACACTGAGAATGGAGCGACTGGTTTATCAATACAGAGGTCATTGGAGAATTTGAGAAAAAATTTAGTGAAATGTTAGGGGAAAATCCTGACTGAGGTGTGTTTAAGGGAAATCAAAGGAGAGGAATTGGAAACTGCTAATGTAGAAAATTGTCAAGGTGTTTTTGGCAAAGGGGAAATGAAATCTGATGGTTAGAATGGCAGAAGTAGGCTCAGGAGAATGTTTATTTTAAAGAGGTGGGATAAATAAGAGCATAATGGTAATGGTTCAGTAAGAGCACAATTTTGAAAAATATGCTCACATATATGTATATACCTTTTCTAATTTATTCTAACTACTGGTGTTCCATTGTATGAATATTTCAAAATTGATTCATCTGTTCTCTCTGGATATTTAAGTCATCTTCTAGTTTTCTCTATCATGTATAGTGTTTCAGGGGATATTTTTATTTGTATTTTCTTGTGTATATATGCATTATTTCTTATATTGATAGATACCTGGAACTGAGTCTTCTTGGTCATATTTTATCTGTATTTTCCACTTTAATAGATATTTTCAAATAGTTCTACAGTGTGGTGATACCATTTACACACTCACAAGCAATATGTAAAATGTACTGATTGTGTGGAATGGTATCCTACTGGGTTCAGATCGGCATTGCTGTAATTACTAATGAGGTTGAACATCTTTTCATAAATGCATTGGCCATTCTAGCTCCTCTTCTATAGATTTTTGCACATTTTTCTGTTGATGATAAATTAAATTTTTAAAATTAATTTGTAGCATTCTTTATATTTTCTTGAAAGAAATCATGAGTTATGTATATTACAAGTATCTTTTCTCAGTCTGTGGCTTGAATTTCCAATTTGTAATGGGATCTTTTAATATACATAAATTTTAAATTTTGTTGTGGTAAGGTTTAACTTTTTACTGTCTCACATCCTTCCTTACCACAAGTTTAAAGATATTTTTTTTATATTTCTTTGAATAGTTTTAAAGCTTTATCTTTCAAACTTAGGTTTCTAATCATCTTTAATCCCATCTGATATTTTTAGTGGCTCTATGGTAGGAACCCTGTTTTATTTTTGACCCTGAATCATTTTCTGAATAGTATGTTTTTTTTATGGATTTGTGATACATCATCTGTCAGTATGTAATTTTCACGTATGCATGATTTGTTTATTGGCTCTCTGTTATGTTTCTTTGCATCTCTTTAAAGTTTTTTTTTTTTGGTTTTTTTTTTGTATTTTTTCTGAAACTGGAAACGGGGAGAGACAGTCAGACAGACTCCCGCATGCGCCCGACTGGGATCCACCTGGCACACCCACCAGGGGCGATGCTCTGCCCGCCAGGGGGTAATGCTCTGCCCCTCCGGGGCGTCGCTCTACCGTGACCAGAGCCACTGTAGCGCCTGGGGCAGCGGCCAAGGAGCCATCCCCAGCGCCCGGGCCATCTTTGCTCCAATGGAGCCTTGGCTGCGAGAGGGGAAGAGAGAGACAGAGAGGAAGGAGGGGGGGGGGAGGAGTGGAGAAGCAAATGGGCACTTCTCCTATGTGCCCTGGCCGGGAATCGAACCCGGGTCCCCCGCACGCCAGGTCGACGCTCTACCGCTGAGCCAACCGGCCAGGGCCTAAAGTTTTTCACTAATACATTATTGTCTTAAAAATACAGCCTTTAATAAATCTAGATATGTGGCAGGACAATTTCCCCAGCTTGATCTTCTTCACATATTTTCTTGGTTATTTTTTGTCCTTGTATTTTCTATAGGAAATTGACGATTAACTTGTCAGGTTACACACACACACACACACACACACACACACAACTTGTTGATGTTTTGATGGGAATTGCATTTAATTTGTAGGCTATTTGGGAAATATGGTATCTTGGCAACAGTGATTCTTTCTTTCTATGAATATGTTTTATCTCTTCATTTATTCAAGTTCTCCAGTTTTCTCCAATGATCTTTTGTATATTTCCCCATAAACTCCTTGCTCATGTTTGTTTAGATTTATTCACAGACACCTTAGAGGTTTAACTACTGTTATGATTAGGATCTCTATTTTTCTATTACATTTTCTTTTCTTATTATTGGTCAGAGGAACATTATCACTGAAGACTGAGCTATATAGAGGTTGAAGGGATTAGTATTAGAAATGGCAAATTGAAGGAGGCAGAGGCTCCTTAGGTGGAGAGACCACACTGAAGGACTGAACTAAATAGCATATAAGAATGGAGAAGAGAGCCTGTTTTTAGAGGTGTGGGAGGCAGGTCCCAGAATTTGGTGACTGAGGAGAGTAAAGTGAAGTGGTGGAAAAGAGCCTTGGGAACACAATGATAATTAGATGATGATCCTGTTAAATGAGATTGGATGAATAAGAGGAAGTGTTCCAGAAGGATAGTGGAAAGTTCATTTAAGGAGTACGTTTTATTCAAACAACTTTGATTGCAAGTACTAGAATTCATGAGAGCTAGCCCAGTAGCAGTCTGTATAGCATGTGTGAATCAAATGGGAGTCTCAGTTGGGTCAGTTTCACTGCTTATCAGTCATCCAGGACTGCAAAATATGATGACTTACTCTGAAAGCAGAGATTATGGGAGAGGAGTGTGGTAATGATTAGTAACTGGGCTAGTGGTAACTCTTCAGGTAGATCTAAGGTATAGTAATGGTAGAGCTGAAGAATCTGTGTGATGTCCAGAGAGAGTTGAATGGTAATGGGGTCTCATACTAAATGGAAAAGAACACATAAAGTATGCCATTCGGGTAGGTGTCCAGAGATCCAAGTCAAACAGGGATAAAGGTAGATCTGTCATCTGAGTATTCAGCTAGTGGTCAGAATAGAGAACGGTTTGGCATGTGGCCGAGATTGGCATCTCTTTGTCAGGCAGAGAATTCTATCTCTTGATTGGAGGTTAGGGGAAAAGGACTCAGGCATGCAGCACCAGGAGGGCTCTGATGCCGTATACTCCAGTCACAGGCTAACTGGGCAGGGTCTAGTCACTAAACCACTGCAAACAGGATAAAACGTAGCTACAAAGAGAGCAAAAGGGAGCATGACAGTACAGAGACCCAACAGAAGTACAGGAATGTTAGAATAATACTGAGCCTAATTATTACCAGGCAAAAGTTACTGTTTTGTTCTTCAGCGTGAGCATGAGGCTGGAATGTCAATGGATATAATCCCAAAGGCAGGAGTAGTCCACTGGATGGATTAAGGCAGTGGTCCCCAACCTTTTTGGGGCCATGGACTGGTTTAATGTCAGAAAATATTTGCACAGACTGGCCTTTAGGGTGGGATGGATAAATGTATCACGTGACCGAGACAAGCATCAAGAGTGAGTCTTAGACAGATATAACAGAGGGAATCTGGTCATTTTTTAAAAATAAAACATCGTTCAGACTTAGATATAAATAAAACGGGAATAATGTATTAAGTTATTTATTCTTTCTTTGCGGACCGGTACCAAATGGCCCACGGACCGGTACTGGTCCGCGGCCCGGGGTTTGAGGACCACTGGATTAAGGAGTCATGAGCCCGTGGTTCATAATAAACTACTCATTAATGAGGTGATAGGAGCTGAATCTGTATGTGGAAGATTCAGGATACACAGAAAGAACATTTTAAACTCATGTCTGGATAGAACCAGGCTAAACTAAGCATTGTTTGTCAACAGCTAGCCATTAGTGGGACAAGTCCTTGAGTACCTATATTTTTAGAAATCTTTAAATGGATCTCATAAGTATAGGAAATTAGAACTGTGCAGCATATGTTTATATTTACCTATTTTGATAAATTTATATAGGAATGAATGACTAACTCACTTTTCAGTATACTGGGACAGTGAGAAGTTATGAGCTCTAAATATAAGCAAAGTATCTAGGAAAAAATAACAAAATTTCCTGATGCCTGGACCTATCAGACCGAGTCTATAAAATGACAGAAGCAACTGGGTTTCTGTGTTGGGGAGAATATAATTGGGAAACACATGTGAAGTATTCGTATTTGTGGAAGGCTGAGGAGTTTGATGACAGAAGTGAAGGCCGGAGAGATGTAGAGAGGTAAGATGAGAGTTCTGAGTTTGTTTTGGTGCATGTGTAATTATATATCTTGAACCATGTAATAGCGTAACTAAAGGTGTGTGTTATGGTAGAAGTAATAGCTAGGCAATGAGTGGTTTCAAAAACATGTTTGAAAATTAAACTTCCTTTTGAGGTAATATCCCATAGAGATTCTAAAAGGGGTTGCTCATAAATCAAATCCTGAAGGGCTCCAGCATAATTATAAAAAAATAGCTCAGTTAAAATTACCATTAAAAGAATTAGACATAAATCTTTTTGTTTTGTTATTATCTAAATAGAGAACAGATTTCTTTTTGTTCGGAGGGATAAATGGGTAACAGACCTTTTGTTTGTGTGGTTTGTACTTTATGTGTGTGCATTGACTATAATAGTAACAGATAATGTCTTTTAACAGCTCATGGAAAGAATTAGTTTCTTCTCTACCAAAAAGCTTGCCTTGTGGAAGCTGACAATAGTCATTATATTATTATGATTTTTGGCTCAAGAAAATAATGATATCTTGGAAAAAGTGAAAGAGTATGGCAATGGAAGAAAGACATCTGTAATACAACAGACAAATTATTTAAACAAAAGATACAGTGTTTCTTTAATTGGATGCTCATGGACTATTGGTTTAAAATGTGCTGACCAAAAGCAGTATCTAGAAGAAAGGAACTTTGAATTTCTGAATCATAGTTTTTCCAGCTTGGGTTTGGTTTAATTTAATTACTTTTATTGAGCATCTACTCTGGATTCACAGTGCCCAAGTTTGATTCTCAGTTCTATTATTCTACCTCTCTGTGGATCCATTTCCTCATTTCTGAATGGAGATGATAATAATAATACTAGTCCTTATCCTCTGTGATTACTTTTAGTTTTCTGTTGGACAGTTCAGAAAGATTTTCTGTAGAAAGGAAAAATATTCCTCCAAAATATCTAGTAAAAAAAATGTAGACAAAGCTAGAGGTTGAGACATACTCATAGGTAGTGCATGGAGCTTCCTTTCTTACTGAACCTGTCACTGCATTTGGTCACCACTTAGGCATTCATAAAAGAATAATGGAGATCATTTTAAGTTCTGATTCTCTTTTTATTTATACTATCAATTACAGAGTCTAGTATAGTCTAACAGAATTGTAATAATTGGAATGGCAAATGACTTTTCCTTAGCATAGAGTTCTCTGTACTACTAGACAAAGTATTTACTTCTCGGTTAGGTAGAAGATTGCCAGGAAGCATGAACAGAACTTTCATGTCATGGCCAGCTGTAATAAATTAAGAAGAAGAGAGGTTTATAAACAACTATAAGCCAACAAATTGGACAATCTGGATAAAATGGATAAGTTCCAAGAAACATATATCTCTTAAAACTGAATCATGCCTGACCAGACGGTGGTGCAGAGGATAGAGCGTTGGACTCGGATGCATAGGACCCAGGTTCGAAACTCAGAGGTCACTGGCTTGAATACAGGCTCACTAGTTTGAGTGCAGGGGTCTCTGGTTTGAGCATGGAATCATAGACATGACCCCATGGTCACTGGCTTGAGCCCAAAGGTTGCTGGCTTAAAGCCCAATGTGGCTGGCTTGAGCAAGGTGTCACTAGCTGTGCTGTAGCCCCCGTCAAGGCACATATGAGAAAGCAATCAATGAACAACTAGGGTGCCACAATGAAGAATTGATGCTTCTCATCTCTCTCCCCTCCTGTCTGTCCCTATCTCTCCGTCTCTCTCTGTCTCTGTCACACACACACACAGACAAATACACATACAAACTGAATCAGAAGAATCAGAGAATCTGAATAGACAGATTACAACTAGTGAAACTGAAGCAGTAATCAAAAAACTCCCCCAAAATAAAAAGGCCATGGGCTGGATGGCTTCACCAGGGAATTTAACCAAACATTCAAAGAAGAACTAACACTTATCCTTCTCAAACTATTCCAAAAAACTTAAGAGATGAAAACTCCCAAGCTAATTTTACAAGGCCAGCATTGTCCTAATTTCAAAACCAGATAAAGACACTACAAAGAAAGAAGATTATAGGCGAGTATGCCTGATAAAAATTGATGCTAAAATCCTCAACAAAATATTAGCAAACTGGATCCAGCAATATATACAGGTGATATATCATGATCAAGTGGGCTTGATTCTAGGGATGCAAGGTTGGCACAGCATCCACAAACCAATAAATATGATTCACCATATAAACAAATTGAAGGATAAATACCACATGATATATCAGTAGATGCAGGAAAGGCATTATATAAAATTCAACACTCATTTATGTTAAAAACTCTCATAAAAGGAGCATACCTCAACACAGTAAAGGCCATCTATGACAAACCCGTAGCCAACATCATACTCAATGAGCAAAAATTTCAAATATTTTCTTAAAGATCAGGGACAAGACAGGGATGTCTGCTATCACCACTCTGATTTAGCATAGTACTGGAAGCCCTAGCCACAGCAGTCAGGCAAGAAGAAGAAATAAAAGGCATCCAAAATGAAAAGAAAGAAGTAAAGCTGTCAATATTTGTAGATGACATGATACTGCATATAGGATTCCTAAAGATTTCACCAAAAAACTACTAGAACTGGTAAATGAATTCAGTAAAGTAGCAAGATACAAAATAAATATCTAGAAATCAGTTGCTTTTTATTTTTTTTAGCAAGTAAAAAATGCAGACAGACAGGTATGGAGAGAGATGAGAAGCATCAACTCTTAATTGCAGCACCTTAGTTGTTCATTAATTTCTCAAATGTTCTTTGACCGGGGGGCTCCAGCTGAGCCAGTGACCCCTTGCTTAAGCCAGCGACCTTGGCCTTCAAGCCAGAAACCTTTAGGCTGAAGCCAGCGACTGTGGGGTCATGTCTGTAATTCAACGCTCAAGCCGGCAACCCTGGGGCCAAGCTGGTGAGCTCATGCTTAAGCCAGATGAGCCCATGCTAAAAGTGGCAACCTTGGCCCTGGCCGGTTGGCTCAGTGGTAGAGCGTCGGCCTGGCGTGCAGGGGACCCGGGTTCGATTCCCAGCCAGGGCACATAGGAGAAGCGCCCATTTGCTTTTCCACCCCCCCCTCCTTCCTCTCTGTCTCTCCCCCTCCCGCAGCCAAGGCTCCATTGGAGCAAAGATGGCCCGGGCGCTGGGGATGGCTCCTTGGCCTCTGCTCCAGGCGCTAGAGTGGCTCTGGTTGCGGCAGAGCGACACCCCAGAGGGGCAGAGCATCGCCCCCTGGTGGGCAGAGTGTAGCCCCTGGTGGGCGTGCCGGGTGGATCCCGGTCGGGCGCATGCGGGAGTCTGTCATACTGTCTCTCCCCGTTTCCAGCTTCAGAAAAATACAAAATAAATAAATAAATAAATAAAAGTGGCAACCTTGGGGTTTTGAACCTGGGTCCTCAGCATCCCAGGCTGATCCACTGTACAACCTTCTGGTCAGGCTCATTTGCATTTTTATACATTAATAATAAACTATCAGAAAGGGAAACTAAGAAAACAGTCCTATTTACAATAGCTTCAAAAAGAATGTCTAGGAATAAATTTAACCAAGGATGTAAAAGACATGTACTTGGAAAATTATAAGACACTGAAGAAAGAAACTGAGGAAGATACAAATAAGTGGAAGTATATACTGTATTCATGGATAGGAATAACTAACAATATTAAAATGTCCATATTACTCAAAGCAATGTATTAATCCAATGCAGTGCCTATCAAGATGCCAGTGTTGTGCTTCACAAAACTAGAACACTCCACAAATTTATAAGGAACTATATAAAGGATCTGAATAACAACAGCAATCTTCAGAAAGAAAAACAATGTGAATCATACCACCTGATATCAAACTATACTAAAAGGACATAGTAATCAAAATAGCATGGAACTGGCATAAAAACAAACATATAGATTAATAGCACTGAATTAAAGAACCCAGAAATAAACAACTCCTTTATAGTCAATTAATATCTGACATTTTAGGCAAAAACATACAATGGGTTAAAGATAGTTTATCCAGTAAATGGTGTTAGGAAAATTGGATAGATACGTGCAAAAGAAAAAAAAAAAAGAAAAAAAGAAAGAAAGAAATTAGACCACCTTCTTATATCATACACCAGAATAAACTCAAAATAGATTAGACTTAAATATTTGACTCAAAACCATGAAAATTCTAGAAGAAATCAGAGGCAGTAAAAATCTCAGACATTTCTTGTAGCAATATTTTTTCTGATATATCACCTTGGGTAAAGGAAACAAAAAAAAGAACCAAATGCCAAATGGGACTATATCAAACTAGTGACCACTTTCTCAAGCCAGCCACCTTTAAGCCAGCAACTTTGGGATTCAAGCCATCGATCTTGGGATCATGTCTATGACCCTATGGTCAAGCTGGCAACCCTGTGCTCAAGCTGGTGCCCTGGGGGTTTAGAACCTGAGTCCTCAGTGTTCTAGGGGTCAGCCTCTATCCACTGCACCATGGCCTGGTCAGGCAAGGTTTTCTGGATACTAAAATAATTTGTGATTCTCTAGCCTGTGAAAACTAAACTGTTAAGCAATATAAAATCTATACTTTTGTGGATGTACAGAAATGTGTCTTTATTTCTTTGCAACTGAATTTAGTTTAATTCTGGAAACTTCTTTCCTGCTGGTAGTGAGAAAAATGTAATATCACTACTTCAGGTTAACATCTCTTTAGCGTTTGGAGGTAAATATTCAATCACATGCAGGATGTTACAAAGTCTTCAAAATTTATAATCCTTCTTAGGGTTCTTGTTTCCCTTCTGTGGTTCTCTCTTCTTCCCTACCCTCACCCCCACTGCAGCTTACTCCAGGTAGAGTCTAGGGGAAGCATTGGAAGCAGCAAGGTGTCCATGTTCCCTGGCTCATTGTTCCCTGAACCTCCCTGGTCTTTCCTGTGTGTTTCATCCTGCCTTGGGCTTTGATCGTTGTCTTCATGTTATTCCCTATTGCTGTATCGAAAGCTGAGGCATCTTATTGTGATTTTGGCGGGTAAGATAAAATGTTGACTGCTTCCTGATCCATTGACTGGTCCCAAAGTTCTCCATGCATACTCAGTGTCCTCACCCCTTCCTTGCACTGCTGTAAGAAAAACTTTATCAGACCTCCCTTAAAATGATCATGGGAATGTTTTTAGATCTCTGACATCCTACTAGAGCCTGGAACACGGGGAAGCTCAGAGCTCTCAATTCTGTTCTGCCCTGTCAAACTTCCCCATCCTGTGTTATCTACCCACAGCTGACTTGAAGGACCCATCAAAAAGCTTCTCCCAGAGGGTTTAGGTAGGAAGCTGGGCACAAGCCCCTAATATTTGTGTATAACTCAGTCCATCTAAATTATTTCTTATTTTTATTTTTTGTGACAGAGACACACAGAGAGAGGGATAGATAGGGACAGACAGACAGGAAGGGAGAGAGATGAGAAGCATCAGTTCTTTGTTGCAGCACCTTAGTTTCTCCTTGATTGCTTTCTCATATTTCCTTCACGGGGAAGGTCTACAGCAGATTGAGTGACCCCTTGCTCAAGCCAGAGACCTTGGGCTCAACCTGGGGAGCCTTGCTCAAACCAGATGAACCTGCACTCAAGTCAATGACCTTGGGGTTTTGAACCTGGGTCCTGGCGTCCCAGTCCAATGCTCTATCCACTGTGCCACTGCTTGGTCAGGCAGTCCATCTAAATTCTTTACCCCATCTCCTGTTCATCCCCCTTCAGTCACACATTTGCTTATAAACATACCTTCAAGGACCCAGACAATGTCTAAATTCCAGTTAGACACTTTGGTCCTTATGTTTTTCTACCAGCCAATCAGACTGTCTCTTTTCCTAGAGCCAGAAAAACTGCTCCAATGTCACATTGTGTTATTGCCATAATCTGAGTAACTTGCATATACGCTCTCAATTCTAAATGTTTAAAGCCAAATGCTTTTGGAATATCAAAATAAACCATTTCTCTCTCAAACTCGTGCAATATAGAGTGTATATGTTTCAATTGCTTCTGCTGATCACATTTTTAAAATTCTATTTGGAAAGTTAGAACTGAACAACAAAACGTTTGTTCTTGGTTGTGTCTGCCTGTCTGCCAAAACAGAAGCTGTCACAGTAGGAATGAAAAGCAAGTCAGATAATATTTCAGAAATGCTATTCTTAAATTTTATTTCCTAGACCTGAGTTGTTATACCACAGGAGAAGAGTTCTCAATCATTTATGGCCCTAACTATGATAGTGAATCAGGCTGATATCAATGCATATTTATAAACAGAATTGTCAGTTTTTCAAAGATGTGTTACAGATGAGCTGATGTTAGATGTAGAGGGGAATCTGGTGGTTGAAGTTTAAATTCTGACTCCTCTCTGATTCACTTGGATATTTTTGCAATTTATTTACGCCTTCCGGAATCATGTGTCAGACAGGGTGACTCACATAATAATAAAGCATATTGTCTGTACTTTTGGAGGCTCTATAGAAGGACGTCAGCAGACAACCAAATTCTATTGTTAGACGCATAAGATGAATAGAAATGATTTTGAAGTGACCCCTGTTCAGTTCCTGAAATAGCAGTTCCTTGGGTAATCACCATTGTGAATTACTGCTCGTGGCTGTGTTAGTGGAAGTCTGTGGGGCGCTGGGGAGGACCACTTGAGCTCTGGCTGTGTCAGGGTGGTTTGATGCTTTCTTCTACTTAGCATTCAGAATGATCCACAGCTCTTTCTAAATTGCTGTTAAAACCCCCCATGTATTATCAGTGGGAGTTCCAAGTATCTTTGCCCAGTAATTATAAGACCTACTTGCCTCAAAGTTTCTCAAAGAATAAAATGGGGTAAAATATGAGAACATTGCAAACTTCAACTCTATGTAAGTGTTGTTATTGTTCATTTTTTACTGATTCTTCTACAGTACTCTGTTTTTCCTTCATATATATTTTTCTTTCTTTTAAATGTTTTGGGATAGTCTTGCCTATAGAGGTTGATATTTAAGGAAAGTAGTTTTTCTCAGAGTCTGCACCCTGGTTGGTCAGTGTCGTCTGTAATCTCAGCATCTTTTTCACTGTGTAAGTCATATCCTGGGGCTTTGGTTCTTTGGGGGCCTGTGACTTTTTTTAAACATGGGATACATTTCCAAATGTATGGCTTTTTAATTCTGAACTACAATACATTCTCTGCTGCATGTTTTTTTTTTTTTTAACTCTAGTCTTCTTTTTGCTTACCACTTATAAATTGGTTTGAAAAAAATTCATTTGGATCAAGTGCCAATTGTGTGCAAAATATAGTGATAGTACCTGGGAGTGGTATGAGCCCAGGTGTTGGGCCCATGAGTTTGTAAAGTCTGTATTATTTGAGTTTGCTCACTTTTATTGTTAAAAATGGCACTGGATAACCACATGCATGCTTGCCCTCAGAGCAGGGCAGTTGATTGCGGATTGCATTCCTGCTTGGAAAGGGCCATTGTTATGCTAATGTATGCTAGAGGAGGGGTCTTTGTGGGCCCAGGTAGTTTTTTAGAAGGAGGAAGAAGGATAAGAGGAGGAAACCAAGATGGCAGGGTGCTAAAGGAGAAGCCAGTTTGTGCAGAGAGAAGGGAGAAGGTGTGCAGATGGGGAACCAGAGGTGACTGAGACTGGTGGGGGCCTTTGATTCTAGGAAAAACCTGGTTGTGACAATAGCGTTGTGAGTCTGAGTGAAAGGGAAGTGTTTTCCCTCTGTGTGTGTTTACTCGCTTGGCAGTGCAAGGCTAGAATAAAGGAATGGTCCACCAGTTTTGGCTCTGCTGTTTCTTTACCGTCTGCCCGAATCTAATGTGAACCTGCATGTGAATGGCCACAACAGCGTTGGCTGCTAGCCATACACCAGGGTACCCAGGCTTCCCGTTTAAGTACCAGTCAATGGAGGTACATTCACCAAGGGTGGGAATACAAGAGGTGGTGGAGGAATAGAGGAGGAGGGGAGATTGGGGCAGAGGTGGGGGGTGATGAGAGATGGGTGTTAGCTTTTTTTTCCTTTCCTTTTTTTTAGAGAGAGAGAAAAGGACAGACAGACAAGAAGGGAGAGAGATGAAAAACATCAATTCTTTGTTGCAGCACCTTAGTTGTTCACTGACTTTCTCCTGTGTGCCTTGACCTGGGGCCTACAGCAGAGCCAGTGACTCCTTGCTCAAGCCAGCGGACCTTAGGCTCAAGCCAGCAGCCATGGGTCATGTCTGTGATCTCGCACTTAAACGGGTGAGCTCGCACTTATTAAGCCAGATGAGCCCGCACTCAAACCGGCAACCCTGGGGTTTCCAACCTGGGTCCTCTGCTTCCCAGGCCAACACTATTCACTGTACCACTGTCTGGTCAGGCAGCTATTAGCTTTTGATATGAGGAAAGTGTGAGGTGTCAGGATGTGTACCTGGGAGAGGCTCTGACCGATCTGGTAGTTATTAGCATAAAGACTGTGATTGAAAAAAGAGAATGAATGAGAGAAAATAGAGATCAATTCCCTACTGGGGAATTTGGTTATTCTTCTGTAAACAGATATCCTGGTGAAGAGGACTCCTCAAATCGCTATAGTGATGGTGAAGTATTTATGTGTTGATCGTCCTTGCTAGACTTTCCGGAAACTGCAGTTTTAACAATCAGTGACACTCTCAGACCAGAGTGTCTCAACTGTGGCACTGTTTGCATTTTATTTCAGTTCATTCTTCGTTGTGGGAGACCTGTTGTGACAAACAGAACTGCTAAATATCTCATAGGCTAGGTAATGCCACTAGAGCAAGTTCTTTTTTGTTTATGTAAAGCATTTTGGGAGGAGCTGTGTTAGCTTTTTTTTTGTTAAACAATAGCCAAAAAATACATTTGCTTCTGCAATTTACTCATTTTGAAAGATTAGGTCCTTTTATAGTTTAAGAAAATCTGCTACATATGAAAGCACAGATAGCTGCTGGTTTCAAATTAAATCTTGTGTTCTGTGTGTATCATATGTGAACGGAGAGATGCTCTACACCCCAAACAGTGACATGCTGGTGGCAGACATTCACAGGAATTGCTGTGGTTCCTTATGTGTCAAAAGTTTTAAGATAGAACATCCAAAAGAGGTATCTGATAATACTCTTGGTCCTGGAGTTAAGAGGGTGGGCTTCAAATTAAGGAAACATGAACCGTGTTATGTAATTTGAGTGTAAAAAAATTAAACACATGAACTAAATTTAATATTTTTGAACTTATATTCTTTTATAATTGTAAAGGAAAAGAATATAATAAAGTAATTAATAAATTAACTGCCATGGTAGCTTAATTAATTTATAGGTTGAAACACTCCTCTTAGAATTAGTGTTTAGGTACATTTATAAGGAACATTAATTGCAAGCACTTGCTTGTGTGTGTGGCTCCGAAATTGTTAATTATTCTTTTAGTGTGTAAATTCTGTAAGGGCCTGGATTTTGTCCTTTATTTTTACTTTTTTTTCACAGCCCACTCTTACTTCAATGTGACAGTCCACAGTAGTGCACAGTGGCTCACCCCAGTCTTCCCTGACCACTTCCCTTTCTCACAGCCTAGTTCTCTTGACATTCCATTTGGTGAGAGAGCCAACGCTTGAAGTTTAGATCATGGAGGCCTCTACTTTCCTCACAGAACTTCCAGCATTTCTTTATAAGTGCCCATAGGATTGTGACTGTTGACTTCTAGCCTTAATCTTAATATTGTTTTACAAGTGGATGAAAGAAAAAAAGAAAAAAGAATTCTAACCTTTGCAACATGTATTCAGCCCTTACTCAGAGGCCCATACCTAACTTCTTAAAATCTGATCACAGCCCTTGATTAATAGAAATGGGGAAAAAGGGGGAGAAAGACAGGGAATACCAGAGTTTGGATATCTTTATACTGCTTCTCATCCTCATGACAGGAAGAGTGGTATCTGGACAGCTAAGGGTCTGAGGACCATCTCTGTATACTACTTCTGCTGTCATTTGATTGCAATGACTAGACCACTTTGGAACTGTATTTTATCATTTGAAGCAGAGTTGGGTTTGGGTTCATCTAATTTTAATCAGCACAGGGAAGATGGATTGAAATTGGTATGGTAATTATGAGTCTCATACCACTAGAGTCTACATGGTGCAATGGATAGAGTGTGCTTATTCAAGGGTAATTACTGACTCCCTGTGTGTACTTGGGTTAGGTAACCCTGAATCTCTGGTTCTGACTCATCGATAAGACCCACTTAGAGTTGTGAGGATTTAATGTGACCATATGTAAAGCCTTCAAGCATTTTTGTTTGTTTTAAATGGTGAATGTATACATTGTTTATTTACTCAGGAATTATATGATTAACTATTTAAGAATTGTTTTCTTGTTGTGGAACGAGATTAGGTTCCTTGTTTTGGCTTTACCACTAACTAGGTAGTAACCTTGGTTAAGTCATTTAACTTTGTGGACCCTAGAGTCCTTGTACTCAAAACTATTGAAATTGGTAGTCTTTTCTAAGATCTGAAATTTTCTTTTATTTTTCTATTTAAAAACCTATGTCTCTTTTTGTTAAAAATATGTCTATCAACTAATTTGAGTTTGATTCATTTGCTAGATTTACATAGCCATGGCAGCTGTGAAGTGTTTTACAATAATCTTGTCATTTTCCAGGCAAGTATGTGCAAATAGAACAAATAGCTTAATTGATATTTTACAACTTAGTTATGTATTAATGAGTTCTATTCAAGGTTACAGGATAGTATAAACTTATTTATAAGGTCTCCAGAACATCCAGCCTATCACAGGGATATATGACGAACCAGAATTCTATTAGGGTAATATTTGTAACCAAATGCTCATAATTTCCAAGCAGTCTGTTGCTATGGGAAGACGAATCATGTGTCCTTTCTGTGTTTAAATTTTTCTCTTCCTGCCATATGTTTATTGTATAAACCAAGGAAATTATGTACAATTAAGAGACAACTTCCATTCTAGGCATCAGTTTTCAAGCATCACTCACATTCTTTATTCTCATGGAAAACTACTCTTCAAGTCTTGAAGACCATCTTTTTCTTTTATGTATTTCCGTTTGTTTATAGTGTTTTTAGCAACTAACATCAGCAGATGGTTGGTTTTCTCGTGTATATTTTTTTAAGGTAATGATAAGGCAGTTATTAAGCCTCAAATCTAACCCACAAAAAGACTTTTAACATAAGCTGTGTACAGAATTTTGATTGAATTATTAACTTATTAGACTCTGCAGCTAAGTAAAAGTGAGTAGAGACAGAATATAAATATTTAAAAACTAATATGTAAAGAGAATATGAATTGACACGGAACAAAAACTCAATTTTATGCTATAATAATAGTTATCGTAGAATGCTTCCTGTGGTGCTAGGCATTATGTGAAAAAAAAAAAACGTTATGTGTATTATTTCGTTTCAATATCCCAGTGGTACTCCTAAGCAGGTATTTTCACTCCATCCATTTTATAGACAAAGAAATTGAGGCTCAGGTTATAAAACTTGCCCAGTCAGTGAGCAGCAAAGCCATGGGTTGATCCAAGCTGCCCAAGTCCAAAGATCATGCTCAAGTTGCATTTTTAAAATAAAATTTCCTTCCGTACAGTACTGGGACTTATTTCTGTTTTGGTCAAATAAAGAGGCAGATTGAATACCTTAGTTTTCCACTCACTGGCATTTCAGTTGTAAAACCACATTTGGACAAGGTTATTGGTTATGAGTTATTTCAACAAATTTTCTCAATCTGAATAGAAAGTGAGTGAAAATTAAAGTTATTTTTTAAAAGCATCAAATAGATTTAAGTCAAAATAAATCTATGTGCTCTCCATAAAACTAGGACGGACAATCTTTATATATCATCTTAGGCGGTTACTTATGTGTGGAAATACAATGTTTGATATTTAAAACAATCCTAACATAGTTTATTAATATTGAAATTTTTACAAAGAGTAATTATATATAAATCTAAAATTCTAAAAGAGTAGAGTTACTAAAAGTAACACATATTAAGTATTAAAAAATGTAATTGGACGATAAAAACCCACTGCCACACAGTTTAAACAGAAGCCATTTATGTAGATAGGATTGCTCAGAGTCCCCTTGCAGTAGACTCACAATACTTCTAACACTCCTGGTCATCCAATGCGTGGGAGTTTTCTCCACCAAGCAATTCTCCATGATACCAGCTAGGTATCCTACCATTCAGCTGAATTCTGACCCTGTCTACCTGGAGTGGTGTGAGATCCTACAGGTTAAAGCCTCCCTCCCCAGCTCAGATACAAATATCAAGGAGTAGCTTCCCAGGTTACCCACAACTCCCTCTGACTTGGCTATACACCAGAGGTTCCCATGACTCCTTCCCTCCTTGGGCTTGATTACTTTGCTAGAGCAGCTCACAGAACTCTAGGAAATACATTTTATTTGGAAAGAAAGTATATAGTCTCATGGTAGTTCTTCCTAGATTCAACTGACTATCACTTTCCTCTATTTGAAATCAGGTAGCTCCTTTAGTTTAGGTATCAGTCAGACTTTTAAACTACACCGATTTTAACATTTTGAATTAGCTTAACTTTGCTGGCAAGAGATATAATTGTTAATAATTTAACCATAATAAATGTAATTGTCTCGGTAAGTTTTTTGTTGTTGGTTTTATTTGACAGTGATATGGTTCAAAACAGAGCCTTCTAATTAGACAACTCTTGGGTAACAAGAGAGGATATTTTCAAATTTGTATACTTTCAGTGGATGGTTTTACTCTGAAATCTAGTACAAATAGTTTCCTGATTCAATTCTGTGGTTTCTATAGTTGCTTACAAATGTGAATATTTATATGATTAAGAATAAATTTCACGCAGAGAAAATTAAATAGTGTATGATCTCTCTTATACGTGTTATCTAAAAACAGAGAACATAGAACTCATAGAAACAGAAAACAGATTAGTGGTTTCCAGGGACAAGGAGTAAGTGTAGGAGGAGGGAGGAAGAGTGAGGGTGGTCAGATGGCACAAACTGCCACTTGCAAGTTCTGGGGATGTAATGTGCAGCATGACTGCAGTTTCCAACGCTATCTTACATGCTTCAGAGTTGTTAGGAGAGCGATCTTAAAACTTCTCACCACACATACACACACACATATGCATTCACACTCACGCTGCACAATTATAACTGTGTAAGGTGATGGATGTGTGAACTAACCTTATTGCAATAATCATTTTGTAACATACACATTTATCAAATCATTACATTATGCATCTTAAACTTATACATTTGTTATATGTCAATTATCTCAGTAAAGCTGGGAAAAAAGAAAATTTGCCCATTGGTGTTATAGTTTCTTTAATGTTATTTATGAGACTTCTTTTAAAAGAAAAAACACACAATGTTTAGCCCTTTAGCAAATGAGTTTATGGAGCATCTACTATATACTGAGGCACCGAAGTATAGCAGTAAGAAAACTATGTGCCTCCTCTCATGGGCTTAAAATTTTACAGTAGGCTGAATGATTGCTTTTGTTTTAAAATCCTAATTTCTCCTGTCTTTACTATCTCTTCTGTCCACAAACACCTAAATACCCACCCCCAAAAATATATACTCATATTTATGCATATACATTGTGTATATATATTATACACAATACATATATATGTGTATATATCATATATACATACATATATGTGTATGATGTATTTAATATAACAGTATAAATATCTTGTGTGGAGTAACATATTTTTCTGTTTTTTGTAAAAACCTATAAATGATGGAATTAATTATGTATAACAATAATGTACATTTTAAAGGAATTTGAATTATGCTTTTAACCCTTTGAGTAGTACAAATGTTCATGTATGTCTTTGTGCCTCCTGACCATCCAGAGTACGATCGTACAAAACTTTTAATTTTAAAAATGTGTAAGGCAACATTCCAATAGGCAAATGTATGTTCTTCTTGTTTCCATAAATTGGTTACCAAACAAACAATGATTTTAAGTTAATAAAACTGTAACTAATTTAATTTTTTGAAAAAACTCACTCCCGGGAGTCAGAAAGCATAAAAAAACCTCACTACTCAAAGGGTTAAATATCCCTTATTATGTATCCCTAATTTTCTTCTTAATGTTCTGGCTCTATATGTGTCTTCTACATTAATTTGATTGCAGACTTTTTCTTTTTCTTTGTTTGACTGAAACAAAAGAAAACAGAATGACTACTGATGCAGTGTTTCTGCCTAAAGTCCAAAAGCGTTGAAAATCAGTGATAGGTTCTGCTTTCACCAGCTCCTGGTCACCGGCTTGAGCCCACAGGTCACTGGCTTGAGTCCAAAGGTCGCTGGCTTGAGTCCAAAGGTCGCTGGCTTGAGCAAGGGATCAATCAGTCTGCTGTAGCCCCACGGTCAAGGCACATATGAGAAAGCAATCAATGAGCAACTAAGGTGCCTCAATGAAGAATTGATACTTCTACTTCTCATCTCTTTCCCTTTCTAGGTGTCTGTTCCTCTCTCACTCTCTTTACCTTTCTCTTAAAAAAAATGTTGATATAAATTTTATTTTTATTTTTTATATGTTCTTGAAATGTTAATGGTTATGTAAAAGCAGTATTCATACTGTACAAAGTTTATATTTTTATTTTGTGCATATATAAGTACATAAAAATAATTTAAATTTATGTTTTGAGAATTTTTCTTCTAAAGAGAGTTTATCTGAATATTATTTGAGTTGAGAAGCACTGGACAAGGGCCTCTGTGAGTGCAGTTTGCAAAGTGCTGGACTGGATGATGGGCCTGGGAAAGAGTCCTTCTCTCTCTGATGACCCAGCCTCCTAGGCCCTGTTCGGCCGGCCAGTGTTGTTTTTTGCTGAAATTGGATAAGGATGTAAGGCCTGGAGTGTTACACTCTGCACTTGGTGAGGGCTTGGAATCTGTTAGAGCCCAGAGATTACCTTGAAATCTCTTAATGAAAATGAGGTCAAATTTGATAAGGATAATTTTTTTTTACCTTCAAAATTTGTATTGCTCACTCTTGCTAGGGCCATACTTCCCTCTAAGACCAACTCTTTGGTCTTTATGTTCATGACAGGATGTTTTGGTGGTGATGGTGATCATGATGATACTAACAGTGCAGTTCCATTCCGTGAATGCCTTCTGCGTGCCAGTCGTGTCAGTATGGAAATAGTGGTCCTCACAGCAACCTTGCAAATAGGTAGTATCAGCCTCATATTACATCTGAAAACTTAGTTTCAAGAAAGTTAATTTACTTACCTTTAGCCACACAATTAATAAATAAAGAATCTAGATTTTATTTGTAATCAGTCTTTCTGATCCCCTACCCCCACCTATGTGCATTTTACTATTTATATTATTTCTATTTCAAGACTAAATACACGCTTCTTAAAACATGGGATTGTGCCTGAACAGGCAGTGGTACAGTGGATAGAATGTTCGGGATGCAGAGGACCCAGGTTTGAAACCCTGAGGTTGCTGGCTTGAATGAGGGTTCACCAGCTTGAGTGTGGGGTCGCTGGCTTGAGCGTGGGATCATAGACATGATCTCATGGTTGCTGGTTTGAGCCCAAAGGTCACTGACTTGAAACCCAAGGTTACTGGCTTGCACCCAAGGTCGATGGTTTGAGCAAGGGATCACTCACTCTGCTATAGCCCCCCCCCCCCCCCATGAAGACACATATGAGAAAGCATTCAGTGAACAGCTAAGGTGCCACAACTGAAGTGATCTTCTGTCTTTCTGTCCCTATCTGTCCCTCTCTCAGTCTCTGTTTAAAAAGATGAGACTGTATATTGAAGACCATTATTTAAGAATTGGACTTCTCTTTATAGAAAAATGATTATTTCAAAATAGATGCCAACTCCCTGATTTTTTGGTTGACTTCTTATCTCGTGATTTTAAAAGTGGTGCTGAAACAGTTCGGTAGTGTTGATATGTTTATTACTAATACTAATCTCACCACTTAATTTTATTGAAAAAACTGACCTTTGACATTTTTCAGATAGGATATTGATCTCTCAGTAGCTGTAGCTTACTGAGAATTTGCAGGTTTATGTCTCAAATGCCTTTCCCCAGCCGCCCTGTCCTCCCCTCTGCCTTGCTCAGTGAGCAGGGTGACTCCCTGTCCCCGGCCAGTTACATTATTACGGTTTCAGTGTCCGTCATGCAGAGCCAGCTGGGCTCCGATTGCGGAATTATGACTGGCTGTCCCGGAGTAAGGTGATAGGCTCCAGCATCATGAAGCTGTGGGACCAAGGAGAAGTAGCGTTCAAGGTCATGTTAATTTTCTACCCTCATGGTAGTTTCCTGTTTTCATTGGATGCTGTGGTTTAAAAAATATATATGTATTTCAAATATTACAGATAAAAGTGTGAAGAAAAGTGTGCATATAAACATAGGTACACATATTTTATAGGTCATACTTTTTTTATAGTAGGTGTGAGAAATGATTATTTGTCTTTAAGACAGAGTTCTATGAGTGATTTCTTACAAGTTCTTTAGGATTGGGATAGTCAAATAACAAAACCCCAATATCTTTTCCTTACTTATTAGAAATAATCATAATATTAATCACTATCAGAACTCAAGGAGTAGTGTGTAATAGATTTAAAAACATAAATAGTGTCCCTGGCCGGTTGGCTCAGTGGTAGAGCGTCGGCCTGGCGTACAGGAGTCCCGGGTTCGATTCCTGGCTAGGGCACACAGGAGAAGCGCCCACCTGCTTCTCCACCCCTCCCCCTCTTCTTCCTCTCTGTCTCTCTCTTCCCCTCCCACAGCCAAGGCTCCATTGGAGCAAAGTTGGCCCGGGCGCTGAGGATGGCTCTGTGGCCTCTGACGCAGGTGCTAGAATGGCTCTGGTCACGACAGAGCAACGCCCCCTGGTGGGCATGCGGATGTCTGTCTGACTGCCTCCCAATTTCCAACTTCAGAAAAATACAATAACACAAAACATAAATAGTTATACTTAAAAAAATTAATTTATGATTAGGAAAGGCCGAAACCCAATCTGAGCACTGTTTTTGAATTTAGCTAAGATGGGCCACATCAGGGCGTTGGTGCCTCTGGGAAGACGGAAGTAGTGATGGAAGCAATGGATACCTGTCATCTTGAGCCCATATCATGACTCTGCAGGGAGAGCTTCACAGTTGTATTGTCATTATTTACATCTTTGGGTTTTCGAGGGCCTTTTCTGCATGGGTCCTGAGATAAACCTGACATTTTCACGGTGCCAC
The DNA here is from genome assembly GCF_036850765.1 of Saccopteryx bilineata. NCBI lineage: Eukaryota > Metazoa > Chordata > Mammalia > Chiroptera > Emballonuridae > Saccopteryx > Saccopteryx bilineata. The sequence goes on from NC_089490.1 coordinate 53,544,683, forward strand.
CTCATTCTCTTCCTCTCCTTGACGATGCTGGCATGGTGTCCGTGCCTCCTCTTCATACCGGTTTCTTGTGGTTTAGACAGACGCCCTGGCTTCGGATGTCACTGTCACTGCTCTTGGCGTGGCCCACCTCCCAGAGCTGATGGCCAAAATTAGCAGTTTATATTTTCAAAAATTGGTGGTGATGAGTGTGTATGGGGGTGTAATAAAAATAATTCTATAGCTTCCCTTTTGTATAAAAGAATTTTCTAAAAAACATTTCTCGTAGAATTATTTAAACTTTTCTGTCAATAAAAATACTTTCTATCTATTGCAAATATTATCGGTACTACATTTCTTCAGTGAGGGACTAAAAATAACGGGCAAGCTGGTTTTCAGTTTTATTAGTGTATGCATACAACGGAGGCCTCCTGGTAGGAGTGGAGGGGTCCCGTGAATGCTTCAGGAGGACAGGGTGACCCAGTGCCTTTTGAGCAAGAGTTTCAGAGCTGTAGACTCCTTTTCTTCCTGTACACTTAAAATTTCAAATGCTGTAATTTCCACTTGTGATGTCACTTTGGAACATACAGCAGGACTACTGAAAACTTAAAGCTATCTTGGATAGCTTATTGTTTTTCTGGGTTTAGGAACACATGGTGAAGAAATGGCTCAAATGTCTTTCTTTTGAAACAGTGGGTCGGCTCTGGTAAATGTAATGTTCAACAAAATGGATGTTTATATTGGTAAATATCCGCAAAATGTTTGGGAAGGCCAGAATGGAAAGCTGCCAAATTCAGTGTATAATTTTGTGGGTAAAGATAACATGGCAGAAAGTACATCTTGACATTTGGAGCAAAAAAAAAAAAAAGTATTGTTTTGCCAGAAAGATGTTTCCTTAAAGTATAGGTTGCAAAGTCTTGAGCAGAATCCAATCTGGAGACATATTTTGCTTGGCTTTCTCAGTACTTAAAAAAAAAAGAGAGAGGGTTTGACCACCTACATCAGAGACTGTTCCCTGGTTGTCCACATTACTCACCACTTCTTATTGCCTCATCTGTTCATGTTACTTTCGGGTTGCTGAGACATTTGTTTTGTGTTCCTTGTTAAAGGAAAGCTATTTGTAGGCAGTCTCTGATTTCTCTGTGCCTTATCCGTTGAGTTGATTGCACACTGAGAAGAGGAACCTCTTTGCCTTCCTTCTTTTTCTTCTCTCATTTCCAGGCCTTGTTTGGGCAGGATCAGGTCCCTGGCACACTTCAGAAAAGGGAAATGGAAGAAGGGGAGGAAGGCCTGTTCCTGCTTCTCCAGAGGTGGTCCTCAGCTGTCTGAAGGGATGAGTGAGCCTAGGGAGAGTCCTTGGTGCCGTGCCAGGGAAAGAGGACAAAGGACACCATGCTACTCACCTCGCTTTCCTGTCTGCTTGCCCCTGTGTTTTTCTGACACCGGAAGTGGAGGCCAATTTATCCATACTCCTTCATTCAGGATATAGTTTTGAAGTTTGCTGGGAGGGTAACACCATGCTGGGCTAGCGGAGGGTAATAGGGGAGAACGACCAGATACACAGATTATCACCACCATGGGTTTTAGCCTTACAGTGTGGTTTTAGTTCCCACAGGAGAATTTTCGGTCTTGTCCATATCCTTTTTCATCTACCCTTATGGCCTCTTTCGAGTTGTTATTCCTGTCTCTTGGAAGTTAGGTCTCACATGCTGTTGAGAATGCACAGCAGTTGCCTAAGCACTTCCATTTGGATCTTGAGATCATCTTCAGAGACGTGCTTTTCCTTTCAAGGGTCAGGATAATTTTCAGCATTTTTTTTTCAATAGGTTCTATGGTTTATGTTTTGCTCCCTTTAGTCAGTTTTGAAGAGTGGTGTAATTTTGTCCAGGCTCTTTTGCTGATAACTGGAAAGTGAGGATTTACTCAGTTCTGCTTTTTCTGTTTGTTTACTGGGGGAATCTCTTTCTTGAATTTCCAAGCAGAAGGTTAGGCCGGGCAGCACCCAGCTTACCTTCCTCGTCAGGGCTCTGCTTACAGGGCAGAGCTGCTCCTCCATGGCCAGCACTCTGCCGGCTGTCTCTGCGCTGCACTCTGAACCGGGGCTCACAGGCTCAGGGCCCTGCGGAAGTTAGACAGATTAAAGAAAATTCTTGAAGCCCTTGGTTTTTAGACAGTATGCAATGTATGGTAGCTACGGAGGGCATTTAAATACAATATTTTTAAAGTGCTTTTCCCTTTTAAACAACATATGCCTATGAACCAAGTGTGTTATTTAAGTCTTTAATATGAGGGCCTGGTTTTAAAAGTGTTCTTAATTTTTTTTTTAACATTTTTGGCCCAGTGTACACACATATACACATGAAGATTTTAAACCAGAAATTCAGTATTTTACCTCTTTTTGATCCTTTTCTGAAAATAAATCTTGGAATTGAAGTTACTTATTCTAGGAATTGGAGCATTTAGTAGCTTTTGATAAATATATTCCCAAAACATTTCTAAAAAGTTTAATGTCAATTTAGTTTACATAGGCAAAATGTAACTATACCCTTGCCAGAATTTAAATTATTTTGTAACTTTAGTGAATGAGGTATTATTTTATTCTTATTTTTTACTTATTTTTAAAATTATTGGAGGGATGGAACATTTTTTTGGTTAGTAATATTTTTTTATTTATAATAATAATTTTATTCATAAAGGATATAGCAAAATGCCAGCTTATGATAAAATAAGTCAATAAGGATTAAATCTTCTTGGATCCCTCTTCAAAAATATGATTATTTTATCATTTATAATCTAAAGTATTATAGGTGTGTCTCACTTTTTGTGGTATAATGGCCACAGTCGTATTATTCTACTTCATTGGTCCTTGTCAATAGAAAAGTGGATGCAGAATTGTAAATCTAACCCGAATGGATTATTAATATTTTGTGGTTTATAAAGAAAGAAAATTTCAGTTTTTCCCTGAAGATAAAAAGAGGGCTTAACTATAAATGTAAATTAATTTTTAAATATTAAACTAATATTATTTGCATCTTAACTTATTAATATTTCATTAACAATGAATATTGAGGCCCTGGCCAGTGGCTCATTAGATAGAGCGTTGGCCTGGCATATGGATGTCCCGGGATTGATTCCCAGTCAGGGCACACAGGAGAAGCAACCATCTGCTCCCTGCTGCCCCCTTATTTTCCTCTTCTCCTCCCATAGCCAGTGGCTAATTGTTTCGAGGATGGCCCCGGGATGCTGAGGATAGCTTGATCAGACCAGGTTGCAGGTGGATCCTGGTCGGGCACATTCGGGAGTCTGCCTCACTATCTCCCCTCCTCTCACCTTAACAAACAAACAAAAGCAGTGAATGTTGATACTGTACTTCTTGATCTTGAGATTTCTGTGCCTTACCCCTTATTGTCTCTCTCAAATAATCAATGAATGTTTTGTAGACAAATTCCTTCCTTCTAAAGCAGTGGTCGTCAACCTGGTCCCTACCGCCCACTAGTGGGTGCTCCAGCTTTTCATGTGGTAGCGGAGCAAACAAAGTATAAATAAAAAGATAGATTGTAAGTATAGTAAGTTGTTTTATAAAGATTTATTCTGCCAAACTTAGCAAAAATCCGACATAAAGTACTTGGTAAGTAATTATTATTATATGCTTTAACTTGCTGTAATTCTGCTTTATAAATTTTATAAAGTAAAGTTACTTTCCTACTTTATAAATCACCATTACTGTGGAACCTGTGGGTGGTTAGAAAATTTTACTACTAACAGAGATACAAAAGTGAGTGGTAGGTATAAAAAGGTTGACTACCCCTCTGCTAAAGGAATGCTTTTCCTGATATCACCTATCATATAAATAATTTCTCTTCATCATCTTGGTTTTAATGAGAGAAGGAAATTTATATATATTCTTTCTATGCTATCTTAGTTATTTTTACTCAAAAACATGTGTAACTTGCTGAAACATCCATTGAGTTTTACTAAACCACTTTTTTGAGTCACACCCAAAAAAAAGACCCAGAAGATTTTAAGCTTTGCCCATGTATTATGAATTACACATGATTTTTTGTTTCATAATGGACTAAAAATCCATTTACTCCAGTAGAATTGGACCAGCTTTGAAAAAATAAATGTGTTTGTCCATGGTGATGCAGCAGTGTAGCAGTGTTTATACTTTTGATCATTCCTTAGAGAGGTATTACTTTGGTAGACAACCAGCTGGCTTGAGGAGAAATTTTACCCTTGATATGTGTTTAAAACATCAGTGTAAAAAGTAACCGCTGACAATCTTGGTTTTGGTTAAAGTCACTTTCTTATTACACGGTATGCTGGAAGCACAAGGAATGATGTCAGTTTCTACCCTTTAGAACTCTTATGATGGCCAGACATAGTATTTCCCTCTCTTGTCAACACTTGAGAAAAATTTGCCAAATGGAGACTTAGAATTAGAAAAGGAAAGAATATTAGTAATTGTTTGTTTAAGAAAAGAAAAATTCACTTTTTCAATGTCATTTAGAAAAGACCTTAAGAATTTAAAAGACTTTAAAACTATTTTAAAAAACCCAACAACATTGTTTTTGCCCTGGCTGGGTGCTCAGTTTGGTTAGAATGTCATCTTGATACGCCAAGGTTGTGGGTTTCATCTCTGGTCAGGGCACACAAGAATCAGCAAAGGAATGCATAAATCAGAGGAACAACAAATCGATGTTTTTCTCTCTCTCTCCCTCTCTCTTGCTCACTCTAAAATCGATTTAAAAATTATTTTAAACAAATGTAACTTTATTTTTAAATCCAGTATTCTGCCTTAACAATCTTTAAATTACTTCTCTTCTTTTTGAATATGCTTTGCCCTAGGACACGTGGGAACCCGTGTTACAAGCTGATAAAGACTTTGGTTAACTCTTCTTTGTTTCCCCAGTATTGGTACATGTGAGTGACTCAAGAAATTGGTTTTGATATGAACCATAGACTATTGGAATTTATACAACATTAAAAGTTTTGTTGGGTAATAGCATATAATAAGATGGTGAAGGTAAAAATCTGGTTGGTACCACCAATATTCCAAACTTTTTTTCATTGGCATTCTTGTATTCAAACTGCAGGCAGAGTATGTATGGAACAAAGTCCAGACTCAGAAGGTTCTGTAGTGTGTAACTAGACTCCATTGTGTCTTTGGCAGTGGACTACAGCTGCAGTTACTGTTTGTAAGTTATTTTTGTGATTCTGGCTCGCTGATTTACCATTGAAGATTTCTCAGGAGAAGAGTGCTGTTTTAGATAATCAGCTTGGCAAAGGATCTATGCGACATTATGATCTTTTGAAGAAATCTCCTTGTGTCTGTTTTGGAATGGAGAATGGTGAGGAAACCAGATATGAAGCTTTTTAAGGAAGGAGAATATGGCAAATCAATAAATTTGATTATATTTTTTCCCGTATGGAATATCATATTCTGAAAAGATGTTATTTCCAGTCCCCAAAGAGATCAATTTAAGAAATTAGATACTTTAAGCACTCTTAAGACACTCTGTATAACAACAAAATTCAAGGAGCCTGATTAAAAAATTGAAAAGAAAAAGATTAAAAAATGATAGTGATTGCACATCAGTAATCATAAGGGAAATGCAAATCAAATCCACAAGTTACTATCCCATACCAATTACGATGTCCACTATCCAAAACAAAAGAAAACAAAATATCGAAAATAACAAGTGTTGGTGATGCTGTATGGAAATTGAAATTCCTGTGCATTGGTGATGGGAATATAAAATGGTGTAACTGCTATGGAAATGGTATGGCTTTTTCTCAAAAAATTAAACATAGTATTACCATTTGGTCAGCAATTCCACTTCTGGTTATATACCCAGAATAGGTGAAAACAGAGACTTGAACAGATATTTATACATTCATGTTTATAGCAGCATTATCCACAATAGCCAGAGAGTAGAAGTAATCCATGTGTCCAAGAGATGCATGGATAAACAATATTACATAAAATGGAATGTTGTTCAGCCTTAAGGGAGACATTTTGACACAATTTACAACAAGGACGACCCTTGAAGACATTAAACCCAATGTTATAAGTCAGTCACAAAAGGAAACACTGATGCTTCTACTTATGTAAGATTCTTAAGTAGTCAAATTTGTAGGGACAGAAAGTGGAATGGTGGTTGCTAGGAGCTGGGAGCAGTTATTGTTAAATGGGTGCAGAGTTTCCGTTGGGGAGGATGAAAAGAGCTGGAGATGGATGGTGGTGGTGATTGTACAACAGTGTGAATGTGTTTAATGACACAGAAGTGTACACTTAAAATGGTGTAAAGTTTAAACATACAAATAAAACTGTCTTGAATTTTCATTCAGCTCGTAATCATCGTAACCTAAAGGCTAAAACTAGGTACATGAGTTATTTGTGAAAAATGACCCCCTTCTCCCCTACATGCAGTATGTATGGAGCACTGTGGTAACAGAACCGTTTTACTGGGAGGAAGCTAAACTGCCTGAATTAATCAGTGTGGTGGAATGTTATCACCAGTGGTCCTTACTGTTGGGTCAGGGTCTAAATTTGCCAAGGAGTGTGTAGTACCTATTATACTCCCACTTTTTCACTTGATAGTAGAATGTAACCATATATACAATAAAGTTTTCGTTATATAGTACTTCTGAATGCATTCCGCCATAGTAAATTCCAAAGAAAAAGCCTGAAGGATCTCAGGGTAGACCTAAGAATAGGTGTAGAGGATACAACACCCTGATTATATTTCAAAAGTAAGGCTTGCCTTTTCTTTCTTTCTTTCTTTCTTTCTCTTTCTTTCTTTCTTTCTTTCTTTCTTTCTTTCTTTCTTTCTTTCTTTCTTTCTCTCTCTCTCTCTCTCTCTCTCTCTTTCTCTTTTTTTTTTTTTTTTGACAGAAGAGCATCAACTTGTTGTTCCACTTAGTTGTGCCATTGATTCCTTCTCATATGTGCCCTTACAGGGGCTTGATCCGGTAACCTTGGGGGTTGAGCCCTGATCAGAGCTTGAATAGGAAATCTGAGGCTCAAGCCAGTGGCCTTGGCACTCTGGGACAATGCTCTGGACAGTGCCTAAAGCTTGTTTTTTTTTTAATAGTAGTCCTTGTTAATAATTTTTTTTTAAATTCTGTAACATAGAAGTCAACAGTATTAGTATTCAAATGACATGCTGTAATTTCTTCTTTTCATAAAAAGAAATTGATAGAATTGAAGCAGAGATTGAGTACAAGTTTATGAAAATATTTTAAGTCCTTTTGAAAAATGATAGAATGGTAATAAGAATGAAATTACAAAAGCAACTTGAAAAGTAGCTATTTCAATCTTTGAAAAATTGTTTTGGCTCACAAAAAAATATATATGGACTCCTAACAAGTGTTATGTTTTGCATGATGTTTTACACTAACAGGGACAGTGGGGGAAAAAAAAACCTTTAACACACATTTATTTATATACTTACTCATGTTTAATTACATATCTAATAAATATCCACCAGTCCAGTACTATACCCTTATCATCATGGTTGAAAGGGATAACAATAGAGATGTCCACGGTGCTGTCCTGTGAGGTAAATTAGTAGTGTTCCTAATGACAGGCATAACGGTGCTTGACCCTGGTACTTGACTCTTGCCCTTGTGCCCTATTTAAAGTTTCACGGAATATCTTTGCATTGTCCGCTACCTTGAATTCTATTAGGAAATGGTTGCTAGCACATATGATATGATATATGATATGATATGAAAAGAAAAGAAAAAAATTACCATGGGGTTTTAAATAAGGGAAAGCGTAGCTAGTTGGCGGAACCACGAAGAGGGGATTGTTGAGGAGTTTTGAGGGAGGGATAGAATGCCTACCAATTTGGGGAAGGAAGTCCGAGCTGGGAGAGCGTGGGTCACATTCACAGAGTAGCCTGACATGACTGACACTAAACCTTAAAAAGTAAGGTTTACTGGTACGAAAATGTTTATCTAACGTATTTTGATGTAGCATTTAGGAAGATATTTAATTTTTAAAAGTAGTTTTTCTAATTTTTAAAAGTAGTTTTTCATAGGCTCCTCAGTGTTTCAGCTCTTATTGTACAGATAATTCAGGCAAGAATGAATCAGTGAGGATGTGTGGAATTTTCCCAAACGTTTCATGCCTTTGTCAGTATTACTTGCTAAGTCTTCGCCTGTTGACTATTCAGTTCTCATTGTGCTCTGCTTGCTCCCTTACCTACTTTTTCCACATGGGGGATAAAGCTCTAAGGATTTAGGTTTTCTCACTTTGCACCACTTTCCTACAATAGCGAAATATTTGTAACCCTATCACCAATATCCTTGCCAAAACGGACTTTTCCAGACTTTCTCTGGAGTTCGTGTTTGTTCTTTTAGCATTGGCATTTCTCCAGTAGAATATCAGCTTGTGGTCTGATTGTGTGTGAAGATCATGCTGATTAGTAATAGTTTCTAGGCATATATTAATACACTTGTTAGCCTGGGATTAATGGTGACGTCTTTCTGGTTAATTTTTAAAATGCATTTGGCTACTAAACAAGAGAACATTTCAAAAACTTAATTCACTTGCAATGATATTTGAAGCTAAATAAAATCTTGTTTGTAAGTTATATAAAATATTAATGCTTTTAATTAATGAAACAAGTGTATGATTTTACTGTTACTCTTGCTCATATGTATTTATAAGCAGTTACGATTTCAAAAGGAAGTAGAAAAGGTCAGTTTTGCTTTTCATTAGCTTTATATTTATATTTAGACAGAAAATGTTAAAAGAGCTATAAATTGCCTAAGTGGTTTTTTTTCTACTTACAGCGGTCAGAAAAGGCAGCTGGACTTGGTGTTGGTCAGGTTGAATTGCTCTGTATTGAAAAAAAATCTTGCTATAGATTTTGAGTAAGCAATTAATAACAAATATTTGCTTTTTGAATGTTACTGTTGTATTTTCAGGTATATGCAAGCTTAACGGCCTGCCTGTCTGTTTCTTTTTTCATGGAATGGTGGTTTAACAGTTTTCCTGGTTGGACTGTGTTAAAACCTTTACAGGCTGCGTTCATTAAAACATAACATCCAATGTTTGCACAGCCAAAATCTGTGCGGTCATTTTAATGGAGTCAAACTTAGCCATTCTGCTGTTATCGCAGATACCGTATTGTTTAACATACATTAAAATAGCCTCAATTTGGAGTCTGTTATTTCATATTTAAATTGTTTTGGGATATTCTGAAGTATATACTTTTGCACCATTTTAAAAATGGCTTTTGTCAAGAAAGCAGTAGTTTTGTAAGATAAACAAGGACATGTTTAATATTGTTACATTATTTTAATAGATTTTTAATAAAATTTCTTGAGTGTCTACCATATTCTGAGCATTGTGCTAGATATCGTGCCTAGAAAACTTGAAGTTATGGCCATTATTAATGCGTTCTGGGTAGAAGATGGACACGGGCAAGAGTCCTGCAGGGGCCTCGCCAGGGACAGGGTATCTTTGGGTTCTGTCAGAATAGGAGTGTCATGATCTATCTATTGTTGGCAGTGTTGTCCAGTGTTGAGTGTTGAGATTTTGATAGTTTCTCTTGTAATAATATTTTGTTGTTGCCCCGGGGAAGGAGATGACTAACTGAAACAGTGAGAAAGAGTGAGATTCCATGGGAGAAATCCTGGGCAGGCCAATGCTGACTGACTCAACAGCCCACAGGCTGTTTTATTCCTTGCCTTTCAGAATTGTTTTCTAAGTTCTTTTTAAAATAAATTTTATTTATTGATTTTAGAAAGAGAGGAACAAAAGAGAGCGACAGAAACATCAACATCAATCTTGTTTCTGTATGTGCCCTGACTGGGGATCAAACGGGCAACCATTGTACATCAGGACGACACTCTGACCACCCGAGCGCTCTGGCAGGGCTCGACACATCTTCGTGAGACCTGTAGGAAACGAAGCCCTGTTGTTCTGTGGTGGAGGACGCAGAGGCAGCGTGCACAGTCCAGTCTTTAACTGGCACAGTTTCCCCTGGTACATTTGTCCCCTCTAACTTACTGGGGCCGCGTCTGCCGAAGGCCAGGGCCCTTGCAGCACGTTTCAGTGGCAAGAAGTTGAAGAAGCAGATACTGGAAAACCTAGCCTTATGGGAGCTTTCCTGGCTTTGATCAGTTCAGCTTTAATATTGAACAGTTGCTTAAACCTTTACAATTTTTTCAGGTGGTGATATACATACATTTATCTCAGTAGAAAACTTGTAAAATCGAAAAATTGTTTGTATTTATATCTATTAGTTACTTACTTAAAAATTTAACAGCTGTCTCTATTGAAAAGCACCATCTTAATCTTTACTAAGTTTGTAAAAATGCTAAATTTGGCTAGAAAACTTCCTAGCAATTATATATCATTGTGCGTCGGTGTATAAAAATTAATTGCCTGCTTACAGTTGACAAAAATATGTAGTTTAATCAAAATAGTTGAATCACAAGAAATGAAGAGTGACTCTCTAATCTTGTAGATGTCTATAATCTCATTATAATATTAATAGTGTTAATAATTTCCAAAATAGTATAAGAAAGAAACAATCTTCAGAAATTTTAGTAAATTTAAATTGTGAAGGGTAAAAATTACTTATCAAGTTTAATTTATATTATACCTTACAAAATCATTGAAACTGTATTTATTGACTCAATCTTTTATGATATATGCTAATTATTTTTAGGGGTTTGACTTTGAAATATCAATGTTCTAAATTTTGATATAATTTTTTTATTCATTTTAATACTTTTTACATATCAGGGTTGATTTTAAGAAACAAAAACTTAAAAGTACCTTCCAAATTAAATGAAGTAATCAATGTAAAATGCTGAGCTCAAAGCCTAGCCACATAGCAACTCTTGTGGCAATCAGTTGTTTATGATTATGAGCATTATTTGTGACTGCTCTCTTCTTGCCATCATAAATCCTGTTCAAGAACACACATACACTCATACAGAGGTGCTTGAAGAACTTCACCTTCTCAGATACCAATCGCTTTTCCCCCACATTGTCTAGGATCTGAGAGCTTGCAGGTCAAGAGATGAGCTGGATATGACCCTGACCTGCAGCAGATCCTACAGACACTGTCATGGGAAGGCTGAATCTGGCCCTAGCTGGTTGGCTCAGTGGTAGAGTGTTGTCCGGGCTTGTGGATGTCCTGGGTTCAATTCCTGGTCAGGCCATGCTAGAGAAGCACCCATCTGTTTCTCTACCTCTCCCCTTCTTCTCTCTCTCTCTTTTTCTCTCTTTCTTCCCCTCCTATAGACATGACTTGATTGGTTTCAGTCACTGGACCTGGGAGCTGAGGATGGCTTCATGGAGCCTCCGCCTCAGGTGCTAAGAAGAGCTCGGTTGCTGAGCAACGGAGCAGTGCCCCAGATGGACAGGGCATTGCCCCCTAGTGGGCTTGCCTGATGGATCCTGGTTGGGGCACATGCAGGAGTCTGTCTCTCTGCCTTCCCTCCTTTCCTTGAATTAAAAAAAATAAAAAGGCTGATTCCTGGGCTTTCAGTGTACCTAGTACCTATTTGCTGCCAGTATTTGGGTTCCCTTGTATCATAAACTAGTCCTAAAATACCATAAAAAACATGTTTATTTCTTTTGAGGAAATTATGAGTGCAACATAATATGTATTTTTACCATCAACATTAATTCAAAAGCTTTCCCTTCATTTTTATTTATTTTATATTTATTTTAAATACTTTCAATAATAAAAGTACCTTTTATATAAAGTAAAAACCAAAAATCCTTATCTACAATTCTTTTACTGTCGTTTCTCAGGAGAAATAAGTTTTGATAGTTTGGAATGAATCTTTCCAGACATTTTACACATATTGGCTCATCATCTATACGGCTATGTTTGTTGGTGTCCCCACTGCTGTAGTGGTGGTTTACCACAAAAATGAGATTATATTGTTCTCCAGTTACTTATTGTAGCAAACTGATGGGCATTGTTTCATGTCCTCAGTCTTATTCTTCTTTGGAGCTCTGTAATACTTGACTGTATTGATATATCTTGGCTTATTTAGCCTTTCTGTTGTGGAAAGACTCGCAGGGTCTCTAGATTTCATCTGCTTAAACATCATGTTGTATGAGCTTCAGGGTTGGAAGCTTTTATTCCAGGTACAACTGTGCTTGTTTCTCCACTGCACTTTGCAGGCTGTAGAAAGCCTAACCATCAGCCTAGGTTGCTTATTGGTCTTCAGGGATCATTCTAAAGGTTGTCATTTGAGTTTGGATAGGCCTCAGCGCAGAATACCATTTCTGTTTTGTGGAGTTTTAGGTAACAGTAGTATTTTTATAGAAGTTTCTTATTTCTCCCTCTTAGAAATTTAAGACGCATCATCTAACTGGGATGGATTTTAACTGACACCTTTAGACACCATTACACTGGCAGAGGTCTGGGTTTCGGAGCTATAAGGAAGATCTCACTGTCAAATCTGTTTTCTTAATCAGTTATTCTTTAAATCAGGACATCTTTTAGAGAATTCTTTGAGAATACATTTGTTTTTCCATGATTATGGAATATTTTTGTCTCTTTATATTTCTAACCAGGTGCATTGCAATTTAATGTGTGATGGTCATAAATGGCATAATTAATCACATCACGTAAATCCAAACACCATCGTTCTAGTGTTAGCATTTTATTGGGAGTGGGTATGGTGTTCATAAAATTTTATGTTCTGCAGTCACTATTTACTTAGTAGATATAGCAAGTTATTTTTGTCATGGCTACTGGCTATATCTTGGAGTTTAACATCTGCTGGTTTAAACTGCTGCATACTTTTAAAATTCTATACTCTAATTGCCTTGAATGAAAGGAAAAAACTAATTTATGTACATATTTTTGCTTGGAAAATTTTATTTCATATCCATAAAATAGTAATGTAGAATTTAAGGAAGGTGATAAATTATTAGAAATGTAGAAGAGGAATTACCATTTCTTTTTGGTAATATAGTAATTGTTCAGCATATTTTCAGTAATAACTCGCTCTGGATTTTAATATTCTTTACCTTCCAACAGAGCTGGTATCCTGCTATGGTATTATAGCTATACTTTTTGTTTTTTTATTGTACAGAGTGTATCATGCACAGCGTGAACAACCACACTGAGCCCGTATTGAGAATACATGTTTATTATTTGTGACATTTTCTACATTAAAATAGAGTTGAAGTTCTTAATTTTAACGCACATGAACAAAGGGGGTTGTAAACCTTTTGCCTTTGCAATTTCTTCCTTCTGGTTCTCCTTGAATATCTAATAGTACAAACTTTTCTTTCGCTGCGGTGTTTACAAGCTATTTTTGTGTTTCCCTTCACAACAACCGTATTTTAAAGGCTGTATATTTACATATAAATATACCCCAAAATGAATTTAAAAACACTTTTATTTTTAAAGTAATATGAAGAAAAAAAGATTAGGATATGAAAATGTGAAATACAGTAATTCAGTTTACAACACAAAAATATTTTGTAATGAGATGCATTTTTGATGACATATATAGAACGACAAATCTCATTTTCATTGTGGACTAGATCATAGACTACATTGAAATATTTTAAAACAGAGCAAAAATCAAATGACTGTCCAGGTGAAAGAGTTGTGTTATAACTTCTTTGGCATAAAATTGAATTACTATTTTTTATTATTTATTGACTTTAAGTAATTTATTTTTATTACTTACCCCAAACTACCATCATGTACTTGAAAACATGTATTCTCTTTAACATCAGGTTTTCCTTTTCCTTCCAGTCTGTGATCAAAACAGGGCGGCTGCTCATCAGTCACGAAGCTCCCTTGACGGGCGGCTTTGCGTCGGAGATCAGCTCTACAGTTCAGGTAGAGTAACGTTTTGGCATTGATTTGAACATTTGTGCAATTACACGTGTCTATTCCAAGAAAAAATTACTTATCACAGTATACAAAAGCATGCACTTTTTTGGAAGTGCACATTTTTCATTTGACTCCACGAACTGTCTTTTAGTTAATGGTCTAATTACATCATCTAGAAAAGCAATCTTAAAATAATAAAAGCTGAAAATTCCTTTTATGGGAAGAAAAAAGTTTTTAATGAGTTTAATAATCTAGTGTCAATTATGTTTGCTAGATTAACAAGAAAACTCTTTTAAATTTGACTGTGATACTTCTTTCTTGATAAAACTTCAGCTTGTTATGAAATGTGTTCTTATAAAATTGATCTGATTCCCCTGCCTTCACCTAACAAAAATTGAATCTGTCTACGTTTAATAATGTAAATTCATTAGATTCAAAATCAATAATTTAATTTATTAGTTTAATTAGTAAAATTTTGTTTCATTATCTGTAACACTTTAGAAATAGTTCAAAAACTTATTTCTGTTTTAAAAGTATTCGCTTAAGATGCTGCATATCAGGAAAAATTTCTCAATATCTCCTTATTAATAATTTTTACTTAAAACTTTTATTCACCTTTGTATTATAGATATAAATAAAATGATTTAAATGAATTTCATTTCCCCTAATTTTTAATATTAAATTATATAATTATATTTCAAATGTAAATTGCATGCATTTTAAATTCAAAATATCTTTGCAGTTTTCACACATTTTACTGTTCTTTACGGGTGGTAAGATAATTCTGTTGTTAAAATACATATAAATTGAGAATCCTTTTAAGAGTATATGGTTTAAAAACTTGATATAAGATTATGTTCTATGAGAAATAAAATTTTATTTTTAAAGTTTTAAACACTAAACAGTGATTTCTAACAATAAAATATCTTTAAGTGATAATTGACAACATTATAAATATTTTTAAATTAGGTGAAGCAAATTTAAACAACTGTTTTTAAAGCTAGATCAAAATAATCTATATGTTCAGAAACAAAATATACTGTAATTTTTATGTTATATATATTGTCACTATCAAATTTAAAAAATAAATTGAGTTTTATAGATGTTTTTCTATTTATTAAATAAATTTAAATTTGAAATATACTTTTTATCCTGTAACATGAGTACCCCAGTATTTGTTCATTGACTAGCAAAATGTACTAATTTTGTAAAACAAGAAAAAAACAAAACAAAACAAAGGTTGCAAGAATGAATTATTTCAACACTAAGATGTTATTTCAAATCAGAGGCAAACTGAAAAAAGAAACTGGGATTTTCTGACTTCTGGTCAATAATGTAGTCCACTAACCCATTTGAAATGATAGTGACTACTGCTAATAGAACTGTTATCTGATAGCCTTGGTTTGTTTTGTCATCTGAATGCCATCTTATTCTTAGCTCAGAAATTTCATTTGCATTTAAATATAAAAGGAAAACAAGTAGAACATATATCACTCCTTGTGAAGTTAGTTTTCTCTAAGGCTGACTTTTAAATTTGATCTCATAAATTATTAGTGAGATTCAATAGAATGTCACATATTTTTAAAACTGAGAAGGAATTAGAAAAATTATCTAATTTAATGTCTCTTGGTCTTGAATAATATGTGGACTCATGTTGACAGAAAAATGTTTCTCAAGCTTCAAGAGCATGTATGAATTCCAGTTTGAGGAACACCATTATCATGAGTTAAACACAATTAGCATAAAAAGCTAACACCCAACATAATCATAAACATTGTCTCAAAGTAAGATCCTGAAATTATGTGTTATTAATTTGTGCTAAAAGTTGTGAAGGTTATTATCCAGGATATAATTATATTTACATGATATAGAGACACCGAAACAAAACAGACACTTTGTAATACTTTCTGACTCCTGAGAATATGCCCTGGGATCCTCAGGTGTCTGCCATCTGTGAAACTCTGACAACCTAAGGCAGCCATGTTCCTTTTATAGTTTTGTCATCCACAGTGCATGTAACTTACTTGGTTGAAAAGACAGTGAAAGCTCTGGGACATGGACAGGAATATTGAGTAAATATTTGTGTGTACGTGTGCATTCTTTACCCAGTCCCAAACCTCCAAGGGGAAGATAAAAGTTTCGGATTTATTATTAAATGTTCTCTGTTTTCCATGTTAAAATCATTCAACCAACTAACCAGAAAATGAATTAAAGCAATAATGTAAAATTGTTAGGGGGATCTGCATTTAATATTTTGGGGAGTTAGAATTTGACTTATTAACATGTGGATGCATTTGAAAATGTTCACAGTTTTTCTTAATTCAGATTTTATTTGCACAAATGGAAAGTGTGTAAATGAATTTAATCAAATAGAATCAACATAATATCTCCCAAAGTTTGCCTGTTAGCTTTTATGTATCAGTAAGGAAGTCAACAGAAGAGAGCAAGCTAGACCCTGGAGAGGTCTTTCTCCCTTTTTGGTGATAATGATTGCGTGTAATTTAGAGTATTCTGAATAACAAAATCTATATTTCAGTAATTGTTTTTGCACACATTCAACTAAATGCCATGTACTTTTTTGAGTACCTTCTTCAAGAAAGGCCTCGTTCCCTATTAAAAGTGAAGCCTGTTTCAAATTACCAGTACATTGCATTGTTTAAACTGAAATTACTTAAGTGTGAGGTGCAGTTGCTTTCACTGCTTGGAACGAGTCTTATTTCTATATTTCTTTTTGTAGTGTATACTTAGGAAGGTAAAAAATAGAACAGGGTTAAGATATTGAAAGCCAGTTTTCTGGGATGGCAGGGAAAAGGTACACAGAGAACTTTTCATTTTTGTCTTGGAAAAGAAGTTTGAAATTATGGATGAGAATGATCTATAAATTGAAAACTATTGATTAAAATTGTTCTCCTTGTATCAGTGAATATAAATTTTATGTGAAGGTGAGCATATGGAAAATAACCTCCACAAACACTATTTTGTGGAAGATACTTGGTAACTTTTTAAAAGCTCAAGGTTAATCTTACAAAGTTGCTCTTAAAAATTATATTTTAATTATTATTTTGTTATCAAATAAAATAATATTTAGAAAATATTTTATTATGTTTAATAATGTAATGATTATTTGTAATAAAAATACTGTTTTAAATACATTCAAATTAGATAGCATGATTTTTTTGTTTTTCTCAAATTCTAAATCATTACCCATATTGAAAAATAAAAAAAAATGAAAACAATACAGCACTCTAGAGAGTATTCTTTTAAGGTTATACTTGATATTTTAGAAACATTGTATCATGCTGTGTAAGATTGGATAGCAAATAAAACTTTTTTGCTAGGTGTAGGAAATATTGCTGGCATAACTATTAAGATTGATTTTAGTTATACAGATAAATATGAAAAGAATAAACATAAAATATATTTTATTTATATAGTTTTTCAACTTACGGCAGATGGCACTTCCACTATAAAGGAGTTCAGTGTCCGCATCTTAGGTTTGTTCATGCCTGTTGCCTCTTTTTCATAAAGCCATTTATTCTATTATTCCAAATTGTTTTATTGTTAATAGTTTGAAGTAAGGTTAAATTCACAAAAATGATTAGGAGATTACTTTATATTGAATATAAAAATGTTTTATATTTAGCAATAGTTTCTTTATAAAATATATGCTTACAAAAATTAAAACCAGTAGTACACTGAATCTAAGAACTGCTTTGCATTCCTATTGGATTTAATTTGGAAGTTAACTGGGAAGCGGAACAAGCTGAGGTCCGCTATATTTGGCTCCCCTCAGGGGAAGATTTCTAGGTCGGTCATCCAAAGCTTCACTTCACTGTCTCTTCCCATCTAATTTTACATTCCCATCTGTTCTCATTTTGGGGTGAGGGAACTTTCTCTTTCTTTCATTTGACACACATACCAGAACTTGGAGATTCCCATTGTGCACCTTGATTTGTGGAAAAGTGCAAGACAATAGAATTTAGGTAATTCATTGATCTCATTTTATAGTTTGAGCAAAGATTTCACTGTTTCAGAAAATTATATGAATTAATTTTATGTGATGTTTGTATTCCTCAGCTTTATGTAGCCATAACTGTAAAAAACAAACACACACAACTTTATTGTGTAAAAAAGTGTTAACCTCATGTTTTAATATTCCGCCAAATGAATTTATATGTGCTAGAATGGAATATTCAAAATGGGCATTATTTATTTAAATATTGAGACCAAGTAATTTGTGGTATTTTAACAGCTTTAAGCTTTAAATAGCATACTTTGTTTAAGCCTTATAGCAACCAACCTTTATTATTAATTTCTGACACATTCCCATAATGAAATAAATTGTGGCTCTGATAGGCTGTGATAATAAAAAAATGTTTTTTCTGGATTCAATGTTTAATAAGAGTGCCAGAAATTTTAGGGATTGGGATTGGCTTAAAGGTTTGATTTTTTTTTTTTTTTAACACATGGAAGCAATAAGTCTGTAATAAAGAGTCCAATTGGAGAGGATGGTAAGTTTCCATACCATTGTTCCATCCTTGCTGTGCGGTCTCTCTTCCTAGAATAAGAACACAGAAATTGTACATGCCGCATACATTTTTTTAAAGTAATCGTATTCTAATATTTGAGGAGATTTTTGTAAGGTTTATACAAATCTTTGTGTAAAAGGAAACTTTTATAATTTCAAGTAAAGGAATTTTACTGTTCCTTGTAAAGCAGTGGTCCCCAACCTTTTTTGGGCCACGGACCAGTTTAACGTCAGAAAATATTTTCACGGACCGGCCTTTAGGGTGGGATGGATAAATGTATCATGTGACCAAGACAAGTGTCAAGAGTGAGTCTTAGATGGATGTAACAGAGGGAATCTGGCCATTTTTAAAAAATAAAACATCGTTCAGACTTAAGTATAAATAAAATGGAAATAATGTAAGTTATTTGTTCTTTCTCTGTGGTACCAAATGGCCCACAGACCGGTACCAGTCCGCGGCCCGGGGGTTGGGGACCACTGCATTAGATAAAGTCCTGTATAATCCTTTACATCAGTGGTCCCCAACCCCCGGGCCGCGAACCGGTACCAGTCCGTGGGCCATTTGGTACTGGTCCGCAGAGAAAGAATAAATAACTTACATTATTTCCATTGTATTTATATTTAAGTTTGAACGATGTTTTATTTTTAAAAAATGACCAGATTCCTTCTGTTACATCCGTCTAAGACTCACTCTTGACACTTGCCTCAGTCATGTGATATGTTGCCGCTAAAACCCATAAAGTAGCAAAATGAGTGAAAAACAAAATTCCATCGAAAGTTTTTTTGTGAAGTGGAAAAGGGCCAGTGAGGAGACAGAAGAAGAACCTACGACCTCGAAGAAAAGGAAGGCTTCATTTAACAGACAATACCAGGAGTCCTACTTGAAGTATAGGTTTATCGCAACTGATGATTCTCGTGCACCAAGGCTAAGTAATGAGGCAATGAAGCCTTCCAAACTGCTTCGCCACTAGGAGACCAAGCACCCTACTTTAAAAGACAAGCCTTCTGAGTATTTCAAAAGAAAAAAGCAAGAACAAGAAGGACAGAAACAATTACTGGTGTCCACTACATCAATAAATGCAAGTGCACTGAGAGCATCATACTTGGTGGCTACTTGTATTGCTAAGGCTAAGAAGCCATTCACCATTGAAGAATTGATCCTTCCAGCCACTAAAGACATTTGTCATGAACTTCTAGGAGAGGCTGTGGTTAAAAAGCACAGATGCCTCTTTCGGCTACCACCATCACACGGCGCATTGAGGAAATAGCAGAGGACATGGAATCACAATTGTTGGAAAGGATTAGTAAATCTCCGTGGTACGCTCTCCAGGCTGATGAATCTACAGATATTGACAACAAGGCAATGCTACTTGTTTACGTGCGTTATCTTTATCAAGAGGATGTGCATGAGGATATGTTATGTGCACTACCATTGCCAACCAAAAGCACAGCTGCAGAACTATTTAAATTGCTGGATGACTATATATCAGGAAAACTGAAATGGTCTTTTTGTGTCGGCATATGCACACATGGAGCTGCTGCCATGACCGGAAGGATGTCTGGTTTAACTACTCGGATTAAGGAGGTTGCACCTGCTTGTGAATCTACACATTGTGTCATTCACAGGGAAATGCTGGCTAGCCGAAATATACCACCGGAACTTAACAGCGTATTGAATGATGTCGTTCAAGTTATTAACCACATCAAGCACACGCCCTTCATTCGCGCCTGTTCGAGCAGCTTTGTAAGGAAATGAACACGGAGCACAGACACCTTCTGTTATACACAGAAATAAGATGGTTATGCTGAGGGAGGTCCCTGGCCAGAGTGTTTGAATTATGAGAGCCGCTGCAGAGATTTCTCTCAGAAAAAAAGTCACCGCTAGCAGCACATTTCAGTGACGAGGCATGGGTCGCAAAACTTGCTTACTTGTGTGACATATTTAACCTCCTCAGTGAACTCAGTCGGTCACTTCAGGGGGAAATGACAGCTGTCTTCAAGTTGGCAGATAAAATAGCTGCATTTAAAGCCAAACTGGATTTGTGGGGACGATGCGTGAACAGGGTATATTTGACATGTTTCAAACATTTACGGGAATTTTGGAAGAGACTGAGCCCAAGCCTTCATTGTCCCAGCTGGTGCACGATCACCTGTATTTGCTTTTAAAAGAGTTTGAATGCTATTTCCCAACCACAGAAGACCCATGAATTGCCAAGGAATGGATCCACGATCCACTTGTCAACAAACCAGGTGAATCCAGCGTGTCTATGCAAGAAGAGGATCAACTACTGGAGATCGCAAATGACAGAGGCCTTAAAAATATGTTTGAGACTACAACTCTGCCGGTGTTCTAGATTAAAGTCATGGCAGGATACCCTGAGATCTCCACAAAAGCACTAAAAAACCTGTTGCCATTTCTGATATCCTATTTGTGTGAAGGGGGATTTTTTGCAGTGACAGCAACCAAAACAAAATTACAGAATAGACTGGACATAAGCAACACACTTCGGGTGTCATTGTCTCTCATTACCCCTAGATGGGACCGTCTCATTGCAGAGAAACAAGCTCAGGGCTCCCACTGATTTAGTGTTATGGTTGTTGAGAGATAGGCTACTATCTCTTATTCTACCATAGCGACTGGAAAGTGTTTGGAGGCAGAGAGGATGTTACTCATGTTATGTTGTTGGTGTGATATTATGAGTACACAGTGGATTTATGTTTATTTTTATTGTTGTATGTTCATGATTGGTAGCGAGCCTGAGCCTATCATATTACATATTGATATCAGACCTGAAACATTGTCAGAATAACAAATTTAAATACAGCCTGAATAATGAGGACATGCTCATTCCTTCTTTAACTTAGCCCAATAAATATCGTAAGTGTGACAATTATATCTACAAATACCACAGTTTTTACACCGGTCGCATAATTTTATTTTGTGCATTTATCCGTCCCACCCTAAAGGCCGGTCCATGAAAATATTTTCTGACATTAAACCGGTCTGTGGCCCAAAAAAGATTGGGGACCACTGATCTAATGAGCTTAATATTGCTACCAAATTTACAAGTGCTGTTAAAGCATCAATCTGAGGAAGAGGGAAAAGATCCTAAGTGGTCTTAAGTTTTTACCATTGTGGATTTATGTTTAGTTAAAATTACTCTGTTGATAAAGTAAGAGTCATCAGAGAAAACTATCAGAGTAGTAATTTCATCAATAATTTACTGCAACTTTATAATCTTAAATTTTTTAATTAGTGATGCAAAGGAGATACAATAATCAGGAAAATTGTATTTCTCTACCAAGATCTATTTAGATGGAGCCAGAGCATCAGAAAAGCAGTAAAGCTGTATAACACAAGAGTGTTCGGATATAAATGGCATTTTATCCCAAAGCCTGTTGAATGTGCACTAAACAAACATGTTTTATAGCCATAGATCTGAACCAAAGACTAAATCTTTGAGAGACACATCATGGGTGGGGCAGTAACTTCACTGTAGTTATACTCTTGGTCCTCCTCCTTGCCCTGACTATACCATGTTTCTGTCGATGTCTTTTTCTCTTTTGTTCATTAGTGTAAATGTGGCCACGGTTCTACCATCAGCCCTATAATTCTCCCCATTTTTTCTTGGGCAGGCTCGACCATTTGCATGTCTATTCTTAAAAAATTTTAATTTGAACTTCAAATATTTGCTCTTGAGTGCTAGGCTCAAAATGCCAACTTCATGCTAAATTTGGTAGTGGTAAGAAATTTGTATGATAAAATAGTTTATATGGAAGGATTTTAGCATGAAACTATGCTATCTGCCAGTTTCTAGCAATTAGCTTTTACCAAAATGAGCTCTCTTTCTTTTCAACACTTTTTTGGAACTTTATTTTTTTCATTTTTTATTTTATTTTATTTATTCATTTTTAGAGAGGAGAGAGAAAGGGACAGAGAGAGAGACAGAGAGAGAGAGAGAAGAGAGAGATGGAGAGAAAGAAGGGGGGAGGAGCTGGAAGCATCAACTCTCTTATGTGCCTTGACCAGGCAAGCCCAGGGTTTCGAACTGGCGACCTCAGCATTTCCAGGTGGACGCTTTATCCACTGCGCCACCACAGGTCAGGCAATTTTTTTTTTTTACAGAGACAGAGAGTGAGTCAGAGAAAGGGATAGACAAGGACAGACAGACAGGAACAGAGAGAGATGAGAAGCATCAATCATCAGTTTCTCGTTGCGCGTTGGGACTTCTTAGTTGTTCATTGATTGCTTTCTCATATGTGCCTTGACCGCGGGCCTTCAGCAGACCAAGTAACCCCTTGCTGGAGCCAGCGACTTTGGGTTCAAGCTGGTGGGCTTTTGCTCAAACCAGATGGCCCGCGCTCAAGCTGGTGACCTCGGCGTCTGGAACCTGGGTCCTCTGCATCCCAGTCCGACGCTCTATCCACTGCGCCACCGCCTGGTCAGGCTTTTTTGGAACTTTTTAAATTGTCTTCTTGAACCTCTCATATCACATTCCTATTCATTATTTTCTGAAAACATGCATCAAATTCTGGTCATTCTCTGCTTGAAAACCTTCAATAGATCTTTGGCTTTAGAAATAGATCTTTAGTCAGCCTTCAAGGGCCTCATCTGTCCAAACCAATATTTCCAGTGTTATTTCTCACATCTTTTTATGACTCCGGTGTGCTGCTCACCCTTACTTTTTCAGTCAATACTTATTGGCCATTGTGGGTAGAGCCTTAATTTGGGCATTTCATTCAAGAAATAGAATCCTTGTTTTAGATACACTTTAGAAAGTAGTAGAAAAAAATAGATGCTAAATAGATAATAATCCTATCTAGAATAGAAAAATATTTAGAAGACTGTGAAATTATGAAATAATCATCTAACCCAGATGTGACAGCCAAATTTTATCTCTTAGAGGATCAGTATGATCCTGTAAGTGAAGGTGGGTGAGGATGTTTCCAAGTGGAAGGAAGAATACAAATAAGAAGGCAAGAAAAATATTTGATATTCTAGGGATTAAAGAGGTTATACTAAATTGAAGGGTAGCATGTGAAGCTTATAGTACAAGGTAAGGGTCAACAGTAGGTATGAATTAAATCTTAAAGAATCTTATATATAATACTGAGGAATTTGTTTCATATGGATGAAGTAAACATGACAGTAGAAATAAATCCACTTCTTCCATATAATGTATTTAAAATACACTTAATACATGTTCCTGGAAAAATAGGAAGTAGTAGAAATTCAAAAAACAGTCACAATATATACCAGTTAAGGCAGATGGGTGTAAAGCAGAAGGATAACATTGAAAGGTTTACAATCTAGAGAAAACTCTGACACCATGTTGAGAATGCATTGGGGACAGGGGAGGGGGCTGAAGCAGGAAGTACAAGAGATTGATTATGAAACTGAGTAATTTATGTGAGAGATTTGAGGGTCTTCTAAACCTAGGCTATGCAAGTGGGGTGAGAGAAAGAGAATTTTAGAGGAGAAGGGGGACTCTGAAAGACTCGCTGACAGTAGGAGTAGGGCCGGGACTGAGGTGGGTAACAGAGGCAGGCAGGGGTTCAGAATAGTTAGCCTGGTTTCTAGGTTGGATGATTTTTGAATGGAGGTGCAGTTACACTGAGTTAGGAGAATATCATTGAAAAACAGGTTTAAGCACATCTTTTTTTGGAAGATGATGAGTTTATTTTAGACTTGTAAGATTTAAAATGGGGATGAAAGTTTGTCTCTGCAGCACAGGATAGAACCTAAGGTGTAGGAAAGGTTTGAGGAATCATTATCTTGTGATGGCTGAGGCCACGGGGATGGGTATGACCACAGAAGAAAAGGATAATCCTTACAAGTGAAGTTCCTAAAGAAGTCCTTAGGTATACCAGCACTGAAGAAAAAGACAGGAAGATCTGTAAAAGAGAGTGGAATGGAGTGGCCAGAGAGAAGGAAGGGAGGAGGAGAGAGCCATCAGAGAAGACAAATGGGGAGCGTTTTCCCATGGAGTATATGGGCAACATTCCTGAATGTCTTCAGAGTTTGTCAGCTAAAGATTGACAGCTGTCTGGAACATAGCAACAGGAAGACTTTGGTTCTAGCAGAGGAGTAGCCAGGTTGGGAGCCACATGTATTTGGGCTGGTGAGTGAATGAATGGTGAAGACTGGAAACAAGGAATGTAGATTACTGTTTCAAGAAACATAACTTTTAAGGACAGGAAAGGAATAAATTAGTCAGAAATGGATTCAGTCTCTTAATGCTATATGCTCAGCGTGGAATGCCGTGTTCTTAATCTGAACCCCTCCTTGTTAGCCTCCCTAATTTTTCCCT
Organism: Saccopteryx bilineata; assembly: GCF_036850765.1. Lineage (NCBI taxonomy): Eukaryota > Metazoa > Chordata > Mammalia > Chiroptera > Emballonuridae > Saccopteryx > Saccopteryx bilineata. Next base: position 53,569,339 of record NC_089490.1, read on the forward strand.
CTCCCAGCCCCATTCTCTCTCTCTTACCTCCAGCCCATTCAGCAGTTGGGTTTTAAATACCTCTCAAGCCTGGCCCTGGCCGTTGGTGCAGTGGATAGAGCATTGTCCCGGAGCGCTAAGGTTGCAGGCTCGAGCCCCAGTCAGGGCATCTGTGAGAAACAGTCAGTGGGTACACAACTAAGTGGAGCAACAAGTTGATGCTTCTCTCTGCCCCTCCACTCTCAAAACCCCCCCCAAACCCTCAAATCTGCCCTTTGCATTCCATTCCCCTAATAAATTCTAAATGAACTGAAAAAGAAAAGAAAACTTGCCTGACCTGTGGTGGCACAGTGGATAAAGCATTGACCTGGAATGCTGAGGTTGCCAGTTCAAAACCAGGGACTTACTTGCCCAGTCAAGGTGCATATGGGAGTTGATGCTTCCTGCTCCCTCCCCCGCTTCTCTTCTTGCTAAAATGAATAAATAAAATCTTTAAAAGAAAACTGAAAACAAAAATATAGGAAATAACGGATATTGAGATAGGTAAGAATTTTTGAGCAAAAAAGAAAGCAACAGGATCAGTCATATTGTCACAGTAATACATTTGCATAAAATGAAGCATTTTGAGTGACAGAAAACAAGCACAATTGATAGGAGAGTGACAGCTGGGAAAATGTTGGGACACATGATGGAAGATTAATGTGTGTACTATATTAAATATTCTTAAACATCAATAAGGAAATTAATAGCTCCTTTATTTAAAAGTCAATTTTTAGAACTATTAATGGTTATAAACATGAAACCATATGCTATTTATTAAGGCTAAAAATGCAAATTTAAAAAAGGAGATACCAGTATCATTTGTTATTCATGAGAGTGGTGCTGATTAAAAAATAATTATATTAAGTGTTGAGATGGTGCAGAGTGAATGTAGAAATTGATTTCTGTTTCCAGGAAATCAACTTGAGAATGTATATCAAGGCTTCATCTGATTCAGGAATTCTAGCAATCGTCACTTTGGCATTGCACACAAAACTGTATACGGGCATTTTTCTCGGTGTTGTTCCTTTGATAGTAAAATATTTGAAACAATATTAATGACAACAGGAATGTTGTGGATTTACTACCTCATTAAAAGTATAGTTGACAACATTGTAACATTTGTGTGCATACAGTATTAAATGAAAAACTCACTGTACAAGCCTAGAGGTGTTTTACTTGCCCAGTTTTGTGAAAAGAGGAAATCTATGTATATACGGGGTTTTTTTCCCTTGTGCCTAGGAAAAAAATAAGACTTTTATTGATTTTTATTTTCTTCCTAATTATTTCTTTATTTTCTTTATACATGTAACATAATAATAATTAAAAGCTGTATTATAATTAAATGTCTCTCCCACGTGGCGTGATAAGTCTTATAGTTCTTCCTAAGTTGTTTTAAATATAAAAGCTGGTTTTTTTCATAAAGTTGATTTTTAAAATTTCATGTTATTGTGACATGGTTTCTTAATTATGTACATTTGAGTTTAGGAATTGTCATTCACAGTGATACTAGTTACTCATATTTGTGATATAGGATAGTTTTAAAATCAGTGAAACCCCATTGCATAGATTTGTTTATTTTGTAAGTTAGTGTTGTTCCCAACATGCATGATATGTTTGATTCTTTGCTCTCGTTGTAAAAACAAAAGCAGCATGACATTGGGATATTCAGATTATTTAATTTTCCTATGTTAATTGGTCAGTAATTCTGAGACTAGCATTACTAGCATGCAATGATACAAATATTGAATCCCCTGGTTATTTTCCCTCCCTTATTTTGGTATTAGCTTTATAATGGGTGGACGTGATTCCTTCTGAAAGCCTTCTGGACAGAAGTCTGTCAGAGAAAACCTTCCACATTTCTTCTCCCTGGATAATGATAAAGTACCCCTAATCCTCTCACACAATCCTTGGTATTTTTCTAGTCAGATGTTGTCCCCTTTGAATTCAAAGGTGCATTCATACTAAATGTAAGGTATTTTTCCCTGCTGAGGAAGAAAGAAGGGGCGTAGCCACGAAGTGTGGATAAGCAAAAGCTTTATTGAATACAGAGCGCATCCCACCTGACAATGTTCCCTGGTCCGGGGGACAGAGGCCAGGGAAGTCGCATGGGGTGACCACATGGGGAATACTTAATGGGTCTTTAGGGTGTTTGAGCTTATATGACATGGTGAAATCTCACTGACTGGCAGACGGTCGCTCTTTTCCAAGGGACTCCTGGGAAGTTTCTTTTGGCGCGCATGGTTGTGGGCGGCTCTAGCCCAAGTTCCCGGGTCTGGGTTCCTCATGTGACCTTCCCCCATTGCTGACCACCCTACACTAAACTTCCCTCTTTTTACTCCCTTTCTTTTTAACCTCTGGTTAGCATTTTGTTATGTCCTTTTGGTGATGTTGCAAGACCACTCCTGTCCCCCTCACTTAAGACTGTCTGATCTGCCAGTTGGATGGGAAAAATTAACTCTGCTGGAATGTTCAAAAGGAAACGAGCTCAACTGAAAGGTTCTGTTACAAAAATGTGGCTCTTCATTACCAGGTAGAAGGGAGTGTGTAGATTCTCCAGTAAGCTCAGTTGTGAAATACCACCTCCTCAGAAAGGCTCTCCTTGATGCCCGTCTACAGTTGCTCCTCTGCCTGCGTCATCCTCCCTCACAAGACTCTATGGAACTGTCCTCACAGAAGTTGAGTGTCTGCAGGTGTCTTGTTTGTTTAGTGTCCTTCCACTAACAGAAGGCAAGCTTTGTGAGCTTGAGGGCTGTGTCTGCTTGATAACACCTGCAATCCTGGACCAGCACCACGCCTGGCACTAAGCAGGCACTGGATAATTTAAGTGAATCCTTTGCCCTACAAGCATCGCTGTTGTTAGCCACTTCTTTGAAGAAGAGTGATGTTCTTGTTGGTTTATGTGGTATATAGATGTTTCTCATCATAAAGACTGATAGATTGAATTGCTGCCCTTTATACATTACTCCAATTTGCTGACCAGACAACAAAAAATTTTATTTGTCTTTTTAAAGTTACTGATATTATACGCTATTAATTTACTAATATTATATGCTGTTATCCTTCACATTTCTACTCTGTGTCCTTCTGACAAACTGTTACTTCTTTTGAATATTCTGATAGTGCTTTTTATCTCCTCATAATTCTCTAGTGAGGCTAAAGCAAACAGCGACACATATAGTTACCAATGAAGTTTCATAGAATGAATAAACCATTAAATGTGGAAAATTGATTCTCTGAAGGAAAATATACTTTTTAAAAAAAGTTAGTTATTTCTTTATTTGTTGTTTTCCAAGTGAAGAGGAGGAGAGATAGAGAGACAGACTTACACATGTGCCCTGACTGGGATCCACCCAGCAATGCCCCCCCCCCCCCGCCCCCGCCCCCACCCACCCTGCCCCGGGGCTGTGCTCGTAATGGAGCTGTTTTCCTCAGTGCTGGGGCTGATGCACTTGAATCAATTGAGCCATGGCTGTGTGTGTGGGGGGGGGGGGAGGAGGAGGAGGAGGAGGAGGAGGAGGAGGAGGGAGAAAGAGAAAGAAAGAAAGAAAGAAAAGAGAAAAGAAAAGAAAAGAAAAAAGAAAAGAAAAGAAAAGAGGTAGGAGAGGAAGGGTGGAGAAGCAGATGGTCACTTCTCCTAAGTGCCCTGACTGGGAATTAAACCCAGGACATCCACAAACTGGGCTGACACTCTACCTCTGAACCAACCAGTCAGGGTCAAAAGTTAGTAATTTCTGTAGTTTGATCTTTTTAAACTGTATTTTAGCAGCTGAAGAGTTGTACTTTCCTTTCAGAGCAATAATACTTGAACATCTGGTTGTAATCTCAAAGAAAATTAGCATAATTGTTTTAAAGTATTTCCTTATTTGGTGTGAAGTATTTAAAAAAATTAAAGTATACCACCTTGTCTTAAAAATTTTCACACTATAATAAGATTATTAAAATTTTATAAATTAGAGAGCCTGTGTCTATGACCTGGCGAACCCTCCTGGACACCTTGTATAATGTCTTAGGTAAATATGAAGAAGCGTATTGAATTTGTAAAGAAATGTTAGGCGTGTATTGTCAGTGTGTTATTTACAGTCAGTGGGACTGAGTTGACTTCCTGGAAACAGAGTCGAATTTCTGAGCTAGTTTGTCATGCATCTTGGTGGGCAGTAAAGTTGCTGCTGTAGAAAGCGCATTTAATTTTGATAACTTAGTGTTATTAAATTTATAGCCCAAATTAGTTTGTTTTGTTAAAGGGTCATTATCTGTTTTTATGAACGAGTTCACAGTTTACCAAAACATTGTTGAGTTTAAAAGACATTAAAAGAGAAATTACTTCTCATGAATTTTCCACTGCATGTAAATAGTTGTGAAAATTAAGACAAGTTGCATTCAGCACTTACTGCAAAAATAAGCAGTTGAAAATGAAAGCTATAAGCAGAAATCATCTAGTTTATAATTGTTTCGGTTTTTTAAATTCATCAATATTAATGAAAGTGTTAAAGATGTTTTAGTTTGCGGAAATGTCTGAAATTTGCATTTGATTGGAGAAATGTTGAATATTTTTTTCTTTCAGGTTAATGTTAAAGAAGGCACTTCATTTTTAATTCTTGATCCGTTTGAAGAGAGACTTTTCTGTTTCAGGTCTTGAGAGGATCATCTAATGTTTATTATTAAGATAGTTCTGTATTGCCGATGGCACCAAGAACCTATTTGTCTTTATCAAACTATTAGGTAAAGAGCATAATATGTGACTATTCTTTTAGGAGCATCTAAATATTTATGTTTTAAGAAGTGCCTTGAGGTGACATTTCAAAATGCACATTTATATCATCCACAGTTATAGGGGTATCATTGTTTAAAACAAGTTCTGATTAGTTCCCGTTATTGAAAGGATTAGCTTGCCTTTCTCATTGCTACATTGCTGCATTTCTTTCTTGGATTGATTTTAAATTCCCATCTTTAGAATACAAATAGTATAATAAACTCACTGTACCTATATCGTTTGGTGCTTTCTGAACCAAACAAAATCTTAGTTTTCCCTGAGATGGCTGTATATTTAAATACTCTAGCACTATTTTTTCCCTTTATTCCACTAGTATTTTAAATACCAATGTTAGTTCTATATCAGCAGTTAAATTGAAACTTACTCTTACTTTTACAGCTCATTGCTGAAGAATATCCTGCCTCGTCACCCTAACAATAAATTTATGCACTGTTTTTTTAACCATGAACTTTTCTGGGCATAGATTTCTACCCAAGTATGCAAGCAGACCAAATTGAATGTACTTTGTGAATAATATTCCAACATGACACAATCCTATAGTTTATTAAAACCAGCTTTCCTGTGGCAGTTCCAAAACCATAGTTCAGGTACAGTAAAAAAATGAAATACTATATACAGTTGTTGATAAAATAGTCTTTTAATATGATGGAATGTTTTATTATGTATTCAGCTATCATTTTACCTAATGAGTTAAATGCAGTATTCATTTTAATAAAACCCATGTATTTTACAAAACGAGGATCTTGACTACTCTGTGTTTCCAGTGAGTCGCGGGAGTCACAGTAGCCTAGGTGCAGCTAATCCTCCTATTAGAGAGCATGGTACTTGGATTCCTCTTTAGCTTCAGTGACCCACAGTATCTTTTTTCCTCCTTTCCTTCTTTCCTTTCCTCTCTCTCTCTTTTTCCCCTTTGCCGTATTTGACAGTTTTCTCTCTGCTAGTTTCAGCAAACGTGGATCTTTGTAACAAAACTATAATTCTTCTCTCACCACGGACAAACTAAGCATAATTCTAGGTAGGTTGTTTGTGAAAGCCTTCTCCATTCTAGTAGGCCAGAATAAGAAGTATAATAATACTGGAAGAAGGTAAAGGAATGAGGTTGGATGGAGGCAAAATTTTTTTTCACATGGTTGATCAAAAAAATTGATAGAATTACTTAGTACATTTGAAAAGCATTTTTAAAGTGGATCATTTATCAATATGAAGTGTGTGTGTTTGTGTTTCCCCCTAAGGATACTATGTGAATTAACTTTTTTTACTGGTGGTTTTTTAAAATTGTGTAATGGGATAGGGTGTTTGTTATATATGAAACTTCTCCTACATTGTTAATTCCTTCCAAGGCTATCATAGCTAACTGTAGTTTTAATGGCACTATTAGAGGATAATGTGCCAAAGTTGAAAAGAGGGGGGTTATTATGACACATAATTAACAAAGACATTCTTTCCAAATTTGAAATGAAGACAAAAAACAAGTGGGGGTCCATAAAACATTTTTAAATGATTTCCCCTAAAAGGAAGCCAAATTTTCATTTTTTCCTTCAGAACAAATGTCCTCAAAAAGAAAAAATTCCATTTTGAAAGGCTGGTTATGTTATTTGAAGAAACTTGCTAGGTACTTGAAAATTTTATTTTGTATGACTTTTCTTACTACTTGCTTTATTTCTTAAAATTGGAACAAAATATTATTTGTTCATCCGTGAAGAAGCATTTAGGCAATAGTCTGAAACAGAGTTATGTATAACATCATCATTGTGTTACCTCTATTGAAAAGGTTATTTAAGAACCAAAGCTTTTGAGGCCCTAGCTGCGTAGCTAGCTTTGTTGATTAGAGCATTGTCCTGATTTGCCAGGGTCGTAGGTTTGAGTTCTGGTCAGGACACATGCAAGAATCAACCAATGAATGCATAAATAAGTGGAACAACAAAATTGATGTCCTACCTCTCAAAAATTATTAGATAAATTAAAAAAATTTTATTTAAGTATCTTAAAAAAACACACACACAATACTTGGCTTATTTGCTACCAGCTCACAAATTTGTTTTCCTCTGGACACAGCGTATATTGTAATATCTTCTGAGAAGAAAGAATTTAATGTTATATATTTATACATACAAATAGAGGTACTTTTCCTGAGATACTGGGAAGGGTAGTTGGTGGGCCTGTCAGGTGAAAACTAGTTTGTTTGTTGAAAGTCTTTTTTCTTATAACTGTAAAGCCAACAGTCTCTATTGTCTATAATATTTTTAAATTGATAACTATTTCATAGGTAAAATTTAATATCCATATTTATTAGTGAAGTTTTATTTTGATTTTTGCTGCCAGAGAGGTAGAGTATGATCATGTGAAATAATTCCTTTCTGAATTTTCATGCTCTATACAGTTCAAACATTTTAAGTGTTATTTCATATTTGCCTTGGTTTTCATGAAGTTTTTGGTTATCTGTATGTCAAATAGAGCTGACCTCTATATTAGAGTATGTTTATCTAAAGAAGAAATGTTCATTCAGATAGATATAGTAAGTGACCACAGATTTTTCAGCTTCCATGTCAGACTAAGGAAAAGCAATCTGGTAGGAAGTAGGATATTACACCCACTTCTGATTGTCCAACTATTAAAAAAAAAAGTTACTCCCATTTTGACCTATTCCCATTACCTACTGCTTGAATAAGAAGCTTGTTCAAAAGACAGAGAGGACTTATTTTTTAGAACAAATCCTAGATTTTTCTTATGAGTATTTTTTAGATTTCATTTTTTTAGAGAGAGAGTGAGAGAGAGAGTGAGAGAGAGAGAAAGGGGGAGGAGCAGGAAACATGAACTCCCAAATAAGACCAGGCAAGCCCAGTGTTTTGAACCAATGACCTTAGCATTCCAGGTCAATACTTTATCCACTGCGCCACCACAGGTCAGGCTTTTCTTAAGAGTTTTGTAAATACTCTCTTGTGAATGCCAAAAACTTATTTTATACCTTCTTATTTTGCAAAATGTTTAGTTCTGTAATCATGATATAATCATCATGAAACATTGAGGACTAACTAGGTGTGTGAAATGCTGATTTTTCTGGCAAAGCTATATGTTTTCGGTAGGCGATAAAAGCATTTTCTCATACAGCTAGCTAGCGTGTCTGGTATATGTCAGTGTAAACCTATTTGAATTTGCTAGCTGGTCAGACCTTGAAAGCAACAACCAGTTCTATCATTAATTGTGCTTTTATATTTGTTTAGCTTTAAGCTATATTGTAGATTTGTTGTTTTCAGTTATAAAGTGAAGGGATATGGAAAATATATGAAGTTGTGCTGAAACACAATTCTGGAATAAAGTGAAATATGAGCTCTGCTCTGAAACAAACATTGCAATGTGAACATATGGAACGAAGCAGTCTTTTTTGGCAACAACATCTGTAGAGCGGCAGCACTACTTGTGTTTGAGACTCACAGATATCAGAGTTAGTCTAAATGGGATGATGACGGTGACGCTTGAAAAGGGCAGAATTTCTAGTGTGTACAGCAAGAACCGTATATAGGGCTTTATTTTATTAAAACTAGGATGTATAAATCACACAGGGAAAAGTCTACATTTTATTACCTAAACTCAGAGGGGAATTCTGTTGCATCTTATGGCTTCAGTTAGTGGGGTTTACATAATCCTATGTCAGGATGAGGAAAGAAAGGAGTGTTTTCAAAAATAGCTAGGTCCACTTAAGAGTTAGAACTGAATAAGTCTGGTAAAAATAGGTGATAGACAACAGAAACTAAAAATTAGGGCAGAACATATGAAATTAAAAAAATATCTTAGAGAAATGTCCAACCCAAGTTCCTACTTCTGATCTCTTGCATACCCTTGGGAGTGCCCACATAACCCTACCTGGGGGACAGATGCCAGCTGCTGCCTAAGAATCAGCAAGAGCTAGAGCAAACTAAGGTAAGACTCGACCGAGTCAACGCTGCCTATACCAAGATCTCTTTTTCAGAAAACTAGTCCACCAGAAAGTGAGAACAGTTAGAGTTCTATCCCTCTCACCTTTCCCCCCTCACCCTGCTCCTTCCTCTCCCCTTTCTTATGTAGTGTGAATAGAAACTCTTCAAATATCCATATCCTTCCTTGGAAGGTCAGTCCTTTATTCTATAATTTTGTTCAATTTATTCGTATTATGTACATTTTTCTCTTAGCTATTGATGATGTGAATTGACTTTTGTTTTAATGTTTTTAGTAATAAGTCAACCTGATGTCCATCACCCATCTTTGTTTTTGTTTAGGAAATGGCATCAATTTGTAAATGGTGCCATAGAACAATATTTTCATTATCCTGCAGACATATGCATTATCCTGCATAACTTCTCAGAGTTATGTTTCTACTTTGTCTTTGCTTTTTATTACACAGATAACAGGTCCACTTAGGTGGGTCTCCAAGAAATATTAATAGAAGCAGTCTATCCTAAAAGAAGTTTTCCAAGAATGTTCAAGTTTCTCAGTAATTTTTTAAAAATCTTATACATTTTAAGGTTTAAAAATGTAGCTAAGTAATTAAGGAATTCAATTACAGGTAATATTGGGGCATTGAAGTGTAAACTAGGTACGGTAATTAGTTTGGAAGAGATACATTTTTTCTAAAGGGTGTTTTCTCTTTAGCTCATGTCTAAAGCATTTGTTACTGATTTGCGGGTATTTAAGGAAAATGCAAAAATAAAAAGTGGTAAAAAGGATATATTGACAACATTTACTATTAACACAAAGCTATTAACAAAGAGTGATACTATAAAATAGTAACCACTGTCATCTTTGTTTTACAGATGAAGGAACTGAGGCACAAAAAAGTTTAGCAACTTGATCAAAATGACACAGTTAGTGGGTAGCAGATTTGAACCTTGGTCATCTTATTCCAGAGTAGGTTTTCCAAAAATGTGTCTCTGATAGAAAAACAGATATAGTATTTGTAGTAAAAGTTGAAGACACTTGTATGACATATTATGAGAATGTTTAGGAAGATTTGGGCCTGTTGGAATTAGTATTACAATTTCTTTTTAGTTTGTTTTAATACATGACTGTTACAAGTTTTACTGATAGAAAAATAGATACTGTAAATAATCCCTAGTTAAAAAATCATTTCCTTTTTTTTAAGCAGCAAGATAATTCTACAAACTTTATGAAATTATCAAATTGTGCCATAAATTTTGGCCAAGTTTAAAACACAAGTAGGCATTATTTATAATATCATATTTATGATATTGTTTTTGTTCTTTAAGAACTGGAAGATTTTATTGTATATAATTTTAAAAGGTATATAATGTAAGTTTTCAAACACGAGTACATTTTCTATATCGCTCATAGGAGATATTTGGCAAGCAAGTTCTTAGTTTACAGTTCTTCAAATAATATAGATAACTAATTGTTAGATGATATGTCTGCATGTTGTGAGCTCAGAGTGTGAAAGTTTGGATCTTTAATTTGATGTTCAAAATGTAATGCTGTTTTTCAGCATTGTATTATAACCTTTTTTTATAAGATAACAAGATCCTCACATCAAAAATAGAAACATAACTGAAGGACTCTTCTCTATATTTTAATATCCTTTAAAAAGTTTATTTTGCTATGCTCTGGAGCAGTGATTTTCAACCTTTTTTTTAATAGCACAAACACACACTAATTATTAAGGTCAATGCCCCTGACTAAATACAACCATTTTCATCTCATGGCACAAATAAATTAGTTACTAAGGAAGAAGAGGTCAGGGCCCCTTTTTCTTTAGTAATTAGTTTATGAGTACGTGAGAAACAAAGGTTGAAAATCACTGCTCTGGAGGAATAAAAAAGCAGAAATTTAAAAATCAACATTTATAAAGTGAAATATGTAGCAAGTTATTTGTATACACTTCTTTTTTAAAAATTGTTTTTACACTATCAACAAACAAAAGCTACTGGACAGATAGGATTGATTTTGATGTTAGAAATACTTTGAAAAGTAACATAGATTTTTTTCTTTTACATTAGTTAACTCAGTTAAAAGTACTCAGTTAAAAATAACATTTAGAATACACAATTGCCTATTCTGTGCCAAGTAGTTTTAGTCACCGATTTCTCTGGACTCATTATGTGCTTGGGTTTTAGTTTCAGTAGTGATTATTTTATTTGAGTTACTTGTTGAATAGATTTGAAATATTTATAAAACCTTTTGCATCTCACTTTGTTTGAGGCGCAGCAGTGTTGTAGAGTTGGTGACTAGCAGGCTTAGAGACTAGGTATTGTTTGCTGCTCAGGCAGAGCTCACAACTTGAGTCCTCAGGAAAGGATCCTGCTGCGTCCTGAAGCTGTGTTTCCCTTCAGGCCTGGAAGAAGGTAGTTGGCTCCTGACTTCAGATCTGTCTTATTCTCAGCTTTAATTTTAGCTTGCCATTGCCCTAATCTTCTTGCTATTGTACCATCATTATATTTTCTTTTAATTTTGCTTATTTAAGTGCAGAGAAGAAAGTGTGGAAGTAGTGGTTCTTAAATTGGGTTGTTTGCTTAGACTGATGTTTTAGGGAAATCGGCTAACCCTGTTTTCAACCTACAGCATGATGATGGAGGTTGCAGGAGTATCTAAAATGTCAGAGTGAGGAAATTGGACATGACCTCCTAAACAGCTCAAGAAAAATTGGATGAAGTTTAACAACATCTGTGAATGCTTTGGAGACTCGGTCATATACTCTTTCTTTACTTTTCTTCCTCGTTCTTCCCAATTCAAGGTCTCTCTCTCTCTCAACAATACTTTCAGTGCTTTCCTTACTTAAAGCCTTCTAAATGTTCACTTTTCTCCAATATACCTTTAAAATGTAATTATTTTATAGGCCATATTTAAATAGCATTCTGGGAGCTTCTTAGTTGCTTGGTAGAAGTTTGGGTGCACAATGTAACTGCTGATTTAATTGATCTTGGTCGTAAAGATGAGCAGATGTCACTTCTTAAAGAAAACTCCTGTCTGAAAATGTTAAAGGAGTACTTTTTAGAAGGCTTTTAGAAAATACAGCTTTTATATTTCAAATCCCTTATGGTGTTTTAGAAAACATAGCAAGCAGTACTTCCCCCCCCCCCCCCCCCAGGATTCTAAATGAGTCATTAAGATAATAGACAAATTCTCTAGTGTGAAACCTTGAATGGGGAGGGCGTTAATTGGAGGTATCATAAAATTTTTAACTCACAAGTTCTTTGGGTTAAGGTCTGTTTACCTCACATCTCTTCAAAAATTTGAAGGAGGAAATGATGTCACTAAAGCCGATCAGACACATACATTATGGATTTATAATTTTATTTCTGATTAGCATTTAATGCTCAATTTCAGTTAAGACTGAAGCATAACAGTGTCACAGTTTCAGGCAATTTGATTAACAACTTTAAGTTGGAATAATAATTTAATGGGGAAAAAGTAAAAAATGGGACCAGACTAAAGATTTTTCTCTAGGAACACAAAGGAATATTAGAAATTTGCTAAAAATTAGAAAATAGTCTAACATTTGCTAAAGACAGAGAAAGCTATAGTAATAATAAGTGATTAATTCAAAAGTGCTTACCGTCCTGATAAGGTAAAATACTTTAAGTTGGATTTATAACTTGTCAGGAGTATAAGAGAGTAAACCTGTTAGCATTACGCTGGTATTTTCTCATTCTTCATAAGGAGCTTTTGGTAGATCTACGTTTTCATTGTTGTCTTTGGTGGGGTAAAGATTGTTAATATTCTTTACCAATCTGCATTTTGTATTTTGAATTTCTGGATCTTATTTAGTGAGTTTGCTACAAATTTTTGTTCTCTTATGTCTCCCCAAACTCAATTTAATTTTGTAAATGTTAATTAAATGTGTAGTTCTGACCTTCTTAGAACAATAAAAACTACCAAAGTTTGCCCAAGAAAAACTAAAATCTTCTTATAGTATATAAGCAGTTAAAGCAGTAACTTATTTTCTAAATAAGCTTCGGGCCTAATTTATTTTATAAATAAGCTTTTCTGGAGTTCAGTGTTTAATATACAAACTCATCCAAAAAACAAAAGAGAGAACTAGCCCATCTAATTTTATGAAGTTAGTATAACTTCAAAACCATACAAGGAAAATTCAAAAACAGGAAAATGTAGGCCAATCTCACTCATAAATTTAGATGCAAAGTTCTCATAGCAAACTTAATTCAGAAATGAATTCAAAACAAAGTCAATGGCTAGAGCATTGTCCTGGCATGAAGGTTGCCAGTTCGATTCCCATGTGAGGGCACATTGAACTGTTCCCGTCTCTTTCAAAAAAATAATAATAATAATAATAAAAATAAGACCAAGCCAAGTTTCTTTTGGGAATGGCAGTTTAACAATAGACAGTCTATTAATGTAATTCATTATATTAGCTGAGTAAAAGAAGAAAAATTATATAATCATTTCAGTGATTGCAGAAAAAACATTCAATAATTATTAGTACCTGCTTATCATTAAAAGAAGAAAAGCTTCCTTAGCAAATTAGTAACTTTCTTTACCCGATAAAGGTTATCTACCAAAAACCTACAACAAACATTATATTTAATAGTAAATGTTGGAAGTACTACTTTTAAAATCAGAAGCTAGCACAATATGACAAGATATGGGGGAATAATCTTTAAAAATCATTTGAGACCTTTAAGGAAAAATTACAAAACTTAAAATTATAAGAAAAACATTCTTTAATGATTAAAAAAAAAAAGACTAGGTTCATAGATAGGGAGATTCACCACAATAGTAAATTGGATTCAGTCCAACTTTAAACAAAGTCCAAGCAGGTGTTATTCTTGAAACTTGGCAGGCTGATTCTAAAATGTTATAGAATACTAGAAACAGGAAGGGCTAGGTGAGAGGTAATGTGCTACATGTTGACGTGGTGGGAGCAGCGCACATGTAGATAACTTTGACATCAGTTGTCTCATTGTCACAGAACACTCAACCCAGCAGGGGATGGCTCCCACCCTGCCACTCAACCACAGGCAGAGCCAAGAGATCAGATCAAGTTGGTTCAACTTGACATGTCCTGCTAGTATATTCCTCCTGCCTCAAAGAACTGCTTTCATGGACTAAATGAAAGAGAAATTGCTAACACAAGGAGGGTTAGGACTGGCAGTGGTTAAGAGAAACTACTCTAGAGACAGACTGCCGGGATTCGAGTCCCAGCCCCACCCCTTACTTGCTGTGCGAACCTGGGCAGTTTTTTAATCTGCCTCTGCTTCAGTTTTCTCGTCTGGAAAATGTGGGAAATAGTACATTCTGCAAAATGCTACTGTGAAGATGAAATGAATTAATACATGTACAACTAGGGCACCCAGTACTCAGGAAGTATTAGCTATTACTGGTTTTTTTGTTTTTGTTTTTCTTTATGTGATTATTCTTTTTCTAAAAATGCTTTCATCCTTGAGTTATATTTTGAAAATACTTTGTATTAGGTTAAGTTCAATGTTAAATTGCTGGTAGGTATCAATATATATCTTAAGTGATAAATTCAACAAATAGCAGGTTTAATTGACAAATGAATACTGCACCTACTGTACCATAGACTGAGGATTAAAGAGTGGTCAGGTCGAAGGTAGCATTTTAGTGGGGAGAGACATTTGTCAGTGAGCATGTGATTACTGAGAAACCAGTACAATGAGAACATGCGTAATACAATCTAAACACATAGGAAGGATGCCTGAATGCGCCTAAGAAAATCAGTCCGGAAGACTCATGAAGAGCTTAGGATTTTCTCTGAGATCTGAAGAATGAGTGCAAGTGTCTTCAGCCCGGAAGCACACGTGCCAGCCAGGGCTGGTGGACTGGGATTCCATTCATAGGAAGAAGCTATTTAATAACCTGGGCAAGGTTGTGACAACAGGGTATTTGTTGGTGGAAAGACACCATCAGATAGATAAAACATTTATTTTCATTAATGGAAATGCTACAGAAATTTATGGAAACAAATGACTCAGGTGATGACACATTCTTTCACAGAAAAGCATAGCTTTGCATTTTCCCGAGGAATTGTGCCTCCGTGGATTGACATCAGCATAAACGCTCCCTTTGTCCCGACCCCAGCTTCCTCCAGGACGCTGGCTCCATGCCTGCTGGAGGTTCTCCTGCTGGAGCCTGGCCCTAAATCTGCCCTCTAATCAGCGTCCGTGGCTGGCACAGGTAAACCACACGCGTTCCGGAGTGATGTTTGCCATGAGACTGAGTGAGATGAATCAGTTTCCGGAAGCATTCCTCATCAGGCCAAGCTCCAGCCCATCTAAGATTTGTTCAGGAAACTTTGTTCTCTACCCTTGAAGATGCACAACCTTGGTCTTCAAGCCTCTCTTGTCATTCAGGTTACATTACTTGTAGCTTTTCAGCCCTTCAACTAGTCTTTACCACCGACTTTTTTTTTCACAAGAGGCATAATGGCCTTGGCGAAAAAGTCTTTATTAATTAGACAGACTGAGATTAGATTGCATTATGTAATACATCTGTTTACGTAGAAAAGTTATATTCCTTTATAAATCTCAATTTCCTTATCTGTAAAATGGGGATAACCAATCTTACATATAGGATTACATGAGATAATTTAATATATGCAGAGTGCCTAGTGCATTGCCACATGCATAATAGGAATACAGCGAATTGTTTCTTTTCTCTCTTGCATATTCTAATATTGGACTGTATTGGTATTAAATGCCCCTATCCTCTTTCTGTAGTGTTCTGTGCTAATAATTTTGTGTTAAATTTTTTTCACACACAGCACAAAAGGAGTAGACCTCTTAAATTTTCAGTCAGTTGAAACTTAACTTTTCAAATGTGTCCATTAATGATTACAAAAATACCTTTTAATGAAAAATATCAATCTTAAAAGGGTCACAAAACTACAAAATATCATTTAGAAAACTTAACTTTTTGTATTCATATTAGGCATATTTTATTTTAATACAGATGGTCTAAATGTCCACGCTGACATTTGTTAGTCCCCACTGTCTCATTCTTCTAGCAGAATGTGAAGCATACACATCACAATGGAGTAGAATTTCTTTTTGAAATCAGAGATACTCCATTGGAATAGAATTGTATCCAGATGTATTTCAGACTATATAACACTGTAAATGTGACTCCAAAAAAAATCTTTAAAAATATAGACTTTATTTTCAAAGTAAAATCATAGACTACCTGACACTTCATTCTGTTTAATCTAGCAAAAATTTTTGAACAAATACAGCAAAGGTCTCTACAAGTGAAACTAAGACATGGCCCCCCAAAACTTACAGTCTAATGAAAAATAAAATAAATATACAAATTAATATAAAGTAGAATAAGATAAGCAAAATTGGAAAAATAAGAGGTTACACTATAAGGTTCAGCCTGACCAGGTTGTGGTGCAGTGGATAGAGCATTGGCCTGGGATGTTGAGGACCCAGGTTCAAAACCCCAAGGTCACCAATTTGAGCACAACTCATCTGGCTGAGCGTGGGATCATAGGCATGACACCAAGGTCACTGGCTTGGCTGTCTGCCCCCCCCCCCCCCCGTCAAGGTACATATGAGAAAGCAATCAATAAACAACTAAGGTGCTGCAAACGAAGAACTGATGCTTCTCATCTCTCTCCCTTCCCTTCCTGTCTGTTCCTGTCTGTCTGTCTGTCTTTCTCTCTTGCAAAAAACAGAGAGAGAGAGAGAGAGAGAGAAAGAAGAAAGGAAGGAGGGAGGGAGGGAAAGAGGAAAGAAGGAAGGAAGGGAGGGAGGGAGGAAAAAACTATAAGGTTCATAAAGCAGAGGTTCCTTTTTTTTTATTGATTTTCTTTTTGTGATAGAGAGAAAGAGAGGGAGACAATGATTAGTTTTTCCACCCATTTACGCATTCATTGGTAATTCTTGTATGTGCCCTGACCAGGGATCAAACTTGCAACCTTGGCATATTGGGATACGCTCTCACCAACTGAGCAAACCACTGGTCAGGGCCAGTGGTTATTTCTTTTTTTTTTATTTAATAAATAAATTTTTATTAATGTTAATGGGGTGACATCAATAAATCAGGGTACATATATTCAAAGAACACATGTCCAGGTTATCTTGTCATTCAATTATGTTGCATACCCATCACCCAAAGTCAGATTGTCCTCCGTCACCTTCTATCTAGTTTTCTTTGTGCCCCTCACCCTCCGCCCCTCTCCCCCCCCCCCGCCCCCCCCCCCCCCCCCCCCCCCCCGGTAACCACCACACTCTTGTCCATGTCTCTTAGTCTCGTTTTTATGTCCCACCAATGTATGGAATCATGTAGTTCTTGTTTTTTCTGATTTACTTATTTCACTCTATATAATGTTATCAAGATCCCATCATTTTGTTATAAATAATCCGATGTCATCATTTCTTATGGCTGAGTAGTATTCCATAGTGTATATGTGCCACATCTTCTTTATCCAGTCTTCTATTGAAGGACTTTTTGTTTGTTTCCATGTCTTGGCCACTGTGAACAATGCTGCAATGAACATGGGGCTACATATGTCTTTACGTATCAATGTTTCTGAGTTTTGGGGGTATATACCCACTAGAGGGATTGCTGGGTCATAAGGTTCTATTTTCAGTTCTTTGAGGAACCACCATACTTTCTTCCATAATGGTTGTACTACTTTACAGTCCCACCAACAGTGAATGAAGGTTCCTTTTTCTCCACAGCCTCTCCAACATTTGCTATTACCTGTCTTGTTGATAATAGCTAATCTAACAGGTGTGAGGTGGTATCTCATTGTAGTTTTGATTTGCATTTCTCTAATAACTAATGAAGATGAGCATCTTTTCATATATCTGTTGGCCATTTGTATTTCTTCCTGGGAGAAGTGTCTGTTCATGTCCTCTTCCCATTTTTTTATTGGATTGTTTGCTTGTTTGTTGTTGAGTTTTATGAGTTCTTTGCATATTTTGGATATTAGGCCCTTATCTGAGCTGTTGTTTGAAAATATCATTTCCCATTTAGTTGGCTGTCTGTTTATTTTGTTGTTAGTTTCTCTCACTGTGCTAAAGCTTCTTAGTCTGATGTAGTCCCATTCATTTATCTTTGCCTTCACTTCTCTTGCCTTTGGAGTCAAATTCATAAAATGTTCTTTAAAACCCAGGTCCATGAGTTTAGTACCTATGTCTTCTTCTATGTACTTTATTGTTTCAGGTCTTATATTTAGGTCTTTGATCCATTTTGAATTAATTTTCGTGCAAGAGGATGACAAGCTGTAGTTGAGTTTCATTCTTTTGCATGTGGCTTTCCAGTTTTCCCAGCACCATTTGTTGAAGAGACTTTCTTTTCTCCATTGTGTGTTGTTGGCCCCTTTATCAAAAATTATTTGACTATATATATGTGGTTTTATTTCTGGACTTTCTATTCTGTTCCATTGGTCTGAGTGTCTATTTTTCTGCCAATACCATGCTGTTTTGATTGTCATGGCCTTATAATATAGTTTGAAGTCAGGTATTGTAATGTCCCCAGCTTCATTCTTTTTCCTTAGGATTGCTTTGGCTATTCGAGGTTTTTTTATAGTTCGATATAAATCTGATGATTTTTTGTTCCATTTCTTTAAAAAATGTCATAGGAATTTTGATGGGAATTGCATTAAATTTATAAATTGCTTTGGGTAATATGGCCATTTTGATTATATTTATTCTTCCTATTCAAGAACAAGGAATATTTTTTCATCTCATTGTATCTTTTTCGATTTCCTTTAACAATGCTTTGTAGTTTTCGTTATATAGGTCCTTTACATTCTTTGTTATGTTTAATCCTATGTATTTTATTTTTTTTGTTGCAATCATGAAGGGGATTATTTTTTTGAGTTCGTTTTCTAATATTTCATTGTTGGCATATAGAAAGGCTATGGACTTTTGTATGTTAATTTTGTACCCTGCGACCTTACTGTATTGGTTTATTGTTTCTAGTAATCTTTTTTGGAGTCCTTCGGGTTTTCGATGTATAGGATCATATCATCTGCAAAAAGTGATACCTTTACTTCTTCCTTTCCGATATGGATGCCTTTTATTTCTTTCTCTTGTCTGATTGCTCTGGCCAGAACTTCTAGCACCATGTTAAATAAGAGTGGAGAGAGAGGACAGCCTGTCTTGTTCCTGATTTAAGGTGGAAAGTCCTCAGTTTTATGCCATATAATATGATGTTGGCTGATGGTTTATCATATATGGCCTTTATCATGTTGAGATATTTTCCTTCTATACCCATTTTGTTGAGAGTCTTAAACATAAAATTGTGTTGTATTTTACCGAATGCCTTTTCTGCATCTATTGATAAGATCATGTGGTTTTTGTTCATTGTTTTGTTTATATGGTGTATTACATTAATCGTTTTATGTATATTGAACCATCCTTGATTCTGGGATGAATCCCACTTGATCATGATGTGTTATTTTTTAATATGTTGTTGTATTCGATTTGCTAGTATTTTGTTTAGTATTTTAGCATCTGTATTCATTAGAGATATTGGTCTGAAATTTTCTTTTTTGTGCCGTCCTTGCCAGGTTTTGGTATGAGGGTTATGTTGGCCTCATAAAATGTATTTGAAAGTATTGCTTCTTCAATTTTTTGGAAGACTTTGAGTAGAATAGGAACCAAGTCTTCTTTGAATGTTTGATAGAATTCACTAGTATAACCGTCTGGGCCTGGACTTTTATTTTTGGAGAGGTTTTTAATAGTTTTTTCTATTTCCTCCCTGCTAATTGGTCTGTTTAGGCTTTCTGCTTCTTCATGACTCAGTCTAGGAAGGTTGTATTGTTCTAGGAATTTATCCATTTCTTCTAGATTGTTGAATTTGGTGGCATATAGTTTTTCATAGTATTCTATAATAATTCTTTGTATATCTATGATGTCTGTGGTGATTTCTCCTCTTTCATTTTGGATTTTGTTTATATGAGTCCTTTCTCTTTTTTCCTTGGTGAGTCTTGTCAAGGGTTTGTCAATTTTGTTGATGTTTTCAAAGAACCAGCTCCTTGTTTTATTAATTTTTTCTATAGTTTTTCTGTTCTCTATTTCATTTATTTCTACTCTGATTTTTATTATTTCCTTTCTTCGGCTGGTTTTGGATTGTCTTTGTTCTTCTTTTTCTAGTTCCTGAAGTTAAGTGGTTCACTTGGGCTCTCTCTTGTTTGTTCTTATAGGCCTGAAGTGATATGAACTTCCCTCTTGTTACTGCTTTTGCTGCATCCCAGAGATTCTGATATGTCGTATTGTCATTTTCATTTGTCTGTATATATCTTTTGATTTCTGCGCTTATTTCTTCTTTGACCCATTCATTTTTTAAAAGTATGTTGTTTAGTTTCCACATTTTTGTGTGTTTTCTTCCCCTCTTTTTTTGCAGTTGAATTCTAGTTTCAAGGCTTTATGATCAGAAAATATGCTTGGTACAATTTCAATTTTTCTGAATTTGCTGATGTTATTTTTGTGTCCCAACATATGGTCAATTCTTGAGAATATTCCATGTACACTAGAGAAAAATGTATACTCTGTCGCTTTGGGATGAAATATCCTGTAGATGTCTATCATATCCAGGTGCTCTAGTGTTTCGTTTAAGGCCAATATATCTTTATTGATTTTCTGTTTGGATGAACAATCTAGAGACATCAGCGGTGTATTGAGGTCTCCAAGTATGATTGTATTTTTGTCAGTTTTTGTTTTTAGGTCAATCAGTAGCTATCTTATATATTTTAGTGCTCCTTGGTTTGGTGCATATATATTAAGGATCGTTATGTCTTCTTGATTCAGTATCCCCTTAACCATTATGATATGACCATTTTTGTCTCTGAGTACTTGTTTTGTCTTGTAGTCAGCATTATTAGATATGAGTATTGCTACACCTGTTTGTTTTTGTTTTTTTGGATGTTATTTGCTTGGAGTATTGTTTTCCCGCCTTTGAATTTGTTTTTATCCTTGTTGCTTAGATGCGTTACTTGTAGGCAGCATATAGTTCGATTTTCTTTTTTAATCCATTCTGCTACTCTGTGTCTTTTTATTGGTAAGTTTAATCCATTTACATTTATTGTAATTATTGACACTTGTGGGTTCCCTATTGCCATTTTATAAATTGCTTTCTGTTAGTTTTGTATCTTGTTTGATTCTTCCCTTTTGTTTTTCTATCATTTGTTTTTGTTTGTTTGTATTCCATACTTCTTTCCTTTGTTGCTACCTTTTTTAAGTCATGCTTCTGTGGTGGTTTTTTCAAGGGTGGTTACCATTAAGTAATGAAAAGGGTGCCTACCATATTCATTGTAATACCCTATCTTATGAGTGTTTCTACACTTCATCGTCCTTTGCTACTGTTAATCTCCATCCTCTCCCCCTTTTTTTTTTGCTTTTGTTGTCACAGTTTAAGTTTGGTTTTATTGTGTTCTTGGTGGAGCTTTTACTTGTGGCTTTGTTTTGTTTTGTTCTTTGAATCTGGTTAAAAAACCGTGTTTCGTATTTTTTGGAGTGGGGGTTTTCTGATGATAAATTCCCTCATCTTTTCTGTTTTTGCGAATGTTTTTATTTCTCCTTTTTATTTGAAGGATAACTTTGATGCGTATAGTATTCTTGGCTGATAATTCCTCTCTTTCAGGGCTTTAAATATTGGGGTCCACTCTCTTCTAGCTTGTAGAGTTTCTGCTGAGAAATCTGATGATAATCTAATAGGTGTTCCTTTATATGTTGTATTCTTATTTTCCCTGGCTGCCTTGAGAATTTTTTCTTTGTCGTTGGTTTTTGCCATTTTCATTATGATGTGCCTTGGAGTAGGTTTGTTGTGGTTAAGAAAACTCGGTGTTCTGTTTACTTCTTGAATTTGAGGCTTTAGTTCTTTCCACAGGCTTGGGAAGTTCTCGTCTATTATTTATTTGAGTATGTTCTCCATTCCATTTTCTCTCTCTTCTCCCTCTGATATACCTATTATTCTTATGTTATTCTTTTTGATGGAGTCAGACAATTCCTGTAGGGCTTTCTCATTTTTAAAAATTTTTGAGTCTCTCTCTTCTTCTCTCTGTTGTGCCTGAAGTTGCTTGTCTTCTATGTCACTAATCCTACTTTCTGTCTGGCCTGTTGTATTAGCTAAGCTTGTTACCTCGTTTTTCAGCTCGTGAATTGAGTTTTTCATCTCTGTTTGATTTGTTTTTATAGTTTCAATTTCCTTGGACATATATTCTTTGTGTTCATTGAGTTGTTTTCTGAGCTCTCTAAATTGCCTTTCTGTGTTTTCCTGTATATATCTGAGTATTTTTAGGATTTCTATTTAAAATTCTCTGTCATTTAGCTCCAAGGTTTCCAATATATTAAATTTTTTCTCCATGGATTTTTCCACATCTATCTGTGCTACTTCTCTATCTTTTGTATCCATGATATTCGATTTCCTTTTTCTTAATGGCATCTGAGGGTTGTCTTGTTAATAGCACTTTGCCTTCA
This sequence comes from Saccopteryx bilineata, assembly GCF_036850765.1. Taxonomy (NCBI): domain Eukaryota; kingdom Metazoa; phylum Chordata; class Mammalia; order Chiroptera; family Emballonuridae; genus Saccopteryx; species Saccopteryx bilineata. The sequence continues at coordinate 53,591,524 of NC_089490.1, forward strand.
GTGTGTGGAACTCCCGGACACTCCAAGGATAGATTTTTCTGTCTCTGGTTGATGAACTTGTTGAAATTTTGGTGAGATTTGTCGGTCGCACTCCTCACAGGGCCATTTCTCTGATTTCACTCCAGTTATTTCTTATCATATTTGTTTCTATGTACCTATGTGTATATGTGTATCATTTTATTTTTACACTTGTGCAATTATGCATTGTGTAAGTGTTTTTGTTTTCTACTTTTGCTTTTTTATCCCATTTAGCATATCAAGAGCATTATATCATACTGTTAATTATGTTAAAAAATGTTGTTTAAGCCCTGGCCAGTTGGGTCAGTGGTAGAGTATCAGCCTGGCATGTGGGAGTCCCAGGTTTGATTCCTGGCCAGGGCACACAGGAGAAGCACCCATCTGCTTCTCCACCCTTCCCCCTCTCCTTCCTCTCTGTGTCTCTCTTCCCCTCCCGCAGCCGAGGCTCCATTGGAGCAGTTTTCCCGGACACTGAGGATGGGTCTGTGGCCTCTGCCTCAGGCGCTAGAATGGCTCTGGATGCAACAGAGCGATGCCCCAGAGGGGCAGAGCATCGCCCCCTGGTGGGCATGCCCGGTGGATCCCAGTCAGGCGCATGCAGGAGTCTGACTGCCTCCCCGTTTCCAACTTAAGAAAAATACACACACAAAAAAATATTGTTTAATAGCCATCAAGTGCCAGTAGTTTAAATAGTCTTCTGTTGTTCACCATTTAGTTTGTGAATTCATTTCAAACCTCATCAGAAATGAAAGAGGAAAATATAACTAACTTAATTTTTAACATGGAATGTATTTAAATGTGTTTTCACTATACACATAAAAGTTAGTGCCAGATTATTATATTGTACTGTTTAATATGTCAATATTAAAGAGTACTCTTGAGTTTAAACAAAAAAAATGTCAATTTTACTTTACCGTTTACATATAAATATGTATGTATACAAACACAATTTTCATAATTTTATCCAAATTAACATAATTTATTGTGTACCTGCTATTATTTGTCTTACTGTTTAATTATTTTAAAAAATATTTCTTTTGATCTACTATTAAAAATTATAAATCATTGACAGTAAATTTGAATATCAAGAATGCATTTAATCTATTATTTGTTTCACATTTTCTTTAGCCTCATTCATTTATTTAAAAAGTTTTTGAAATATTTACTTGTTCTCATAGACATTGAGTTTTAGTTATTTTAGTTAGGGAGAAAATAGTAGTATCCTGTATTTTGCCTTTTTTAATTTTAATCTATAAGATGTAGCTTGTAGTATTTTGCTGGGACGATATGAAGAATAAATTCTTTAAAAATATGTAAAGCACCTACCAAAATATCTGACATAAAGTAGATTCACAATAAATGACCATGTCATTCTCTTTTTTTTTTCCTTTGCACAAGTTAGATCATAAACTTTCCCCTAGAAGATTCTATAAGAAAAAAATAAATGATAAATTAAAGTTTCTGTCAGGATATTTATCTCTTCAGGCAAGTTCTTGGACTAGGGTGACTTCTGAGGTTTTTATTCATGTTCTATCATTTTAAGATTCTGAAACAGTAAAAATAACTGGTAGGCTTGGTTAGTCAGTCTCAAGTTTAGGATAATTTAGTTTGACAGTTAAATTATAAAACAGATGTTAAAACATTTATAAACCCCAGTGAGTTATTTTTAATTGAGTCTACTCATTTTAAGAACATAATCTATATTTGATTGTCGTATATTTTTCTTGAATCATAATGATTTAATTTGTATATAAAAGTAATTCTGTATCATTGTGTGACAAAATACTCAGTGAAACACTAACACAAAACTGGCTTTCTCCCCCATTTTGCATCTTTTTTCCATATTACATAGTCATTCTAAATCTTTTTTTTTTTTTAAAGTTGCTATTTTTTTTTTTATTCATTTTTTAGAGAGGAGAGGGAGAGACAGAGAGAGAGAGAGAGAGAGAGAGAGAGAAGAGAGACAGAGAGAGAGAGAAGGGGGGAGGAGCTGGAAGCATCAACTCCCATATGTGCCTTGACCAGCAAGCCCAGGGTTTCGAACTGGCGACCTCAGCATTTCCAGGTTGGCACTTTATCCACTGTGCCACCGCAGGTCAGGCTCATTCTAAATCTTTACAAGGATTAAAGTATGCTCCTTTCCATCAGAACTTTTTTTCCCAACAAGAGCTAAGTGAATACCTTATGACTATAGGATAGGATTGGTATCAACTTAAGCTAATGTGTTTATTATGTCCATTCTTTTTTTAATTTAATTTCACTCTTAATTGAGAAATGATGAAATCAAGATACTTCTTACAATGAACTCTTAAAATTCAGTGTTTTGTGTACCACTAACTTTTTTTTTTTTGTATTTTTCTGAAGTGAGAAGCGGGGAGGCATAGAGACAGAATCCTGCATGTGCCCAACCAAGATCCACCGACATGCTCACTAGGGGGCGATGCTCTGCCCATCTGGGGCTTTGCACCATTGCAACTGGAGCCATTCTAGCATCTGAGGCAGAGGCCATGGAGCCGTCCTCAGCACCTAGGCCAACTTTGCTCCAATGAAGCTTTGGCTGCAGGAGGGGAATAGAGAGATAGAAAGCAAGGAGAGGGGGAAGGGTAGAGAAGCAGATGGGTGCTTCTCCTGTGTTCCCTGACAGGGAATCGAACTCAAGACATCCACATGCCGGGCAGATGCTTCATTACTGAGGCAACCAGCCAGGGCTGTGTACTACTAACTTTGTCTTGTGATTTCTGCTTTCTTTGCCTAGAAGTACTGGCAGAAGGAGAGGAAGATGATCTTATTTGTATCAATCCCTCAGTGGCTAGCTTTGTTTCCCTGCAGCCTAGGTGGGAACTTTGTTACAGAATGTTTTGTAGACCGCCTCCCTGTCTCAAGCACAGATTACTCTTGACCTTGGCTTGCAGTGGAGGGCAGACACCATTTAGATAGAGCACTGTACAGTGTGGCTTCATTTTGTTTGCTTTTAGACATTCTAAGTGAATTCAAATCAGGCTTCCCAGGGAGAATCATGGGGCAGGGTTTAGAATTAGAGCAGCATTTCTCCAAAGATAAACAAGATTCACTGTATCAACTTTTTACATGAATCATTCTCTTATTCTCTCTGTGCTTGCTCTAATTCTTTAAAATTTGTCCTTCCATTCCATTCAGCCTTCCTTGAGCTGTCCGAGTCAGATGTGACCTTTCTTTCAGCCTGGAGATTTTAACACACACACCACCACCACCACCACCACCACCATCACCACCATCATCACCACCACCACCACCACCACCACCACCACCATCACCACCACCACCACCACCACCACCACCACCACCACCACCACCATCACCACCACCACCACCACCATCACCACCACCATCATCACCATCATCACCACCACCACCACCATCATCACCACCACCACCACCACCATCACCACCACCACCACCACCACCACCACCACCACCACCATCACCACTATCACCACCATCACCACCACCACCCCACTTCAGTTTTCCCCTCCACATTAAGGGAGCAGAATTGACCTAGAATTTAAAGTTTTCTATATTAAGTTTCTATTGTTGCCATAACAAATTACCATAAACTTAGTAGCTTAACACAGCACAAATTTATTAGTTTATAGTTCTGTAGGTCTGGAGCCTGAGACATGTCTCACTGGGCTCAAATTAAGGCGTCCCTAGGGCTGAGTTTCTTTCTAGAGGACTCCCTAGGATCTCCTAGCCATTGCCAGCTTCTAGAGGCAGCTTGCTTTCCTTGGTTCATGGCGTGTCCTCCATCTTCAAAGCCAGCCATACTGCATCTCTTTGCCTCCTTCCACGGTCACACCTCCCTCTCACTGACCACAGCTGGGGAGTTTCCAAATTTAAGGGTTCATGCAGTTAGATTGGGCCCACCTGAATAATCTCAGGTAATTTCCTCATTTTAAGACCCTTGATCATGTCTGCAAAATTTCTTTTGTCATGAAAAGGTAACATTCACACTTCCTGGGGATTAGAACGTAGGCATTTTTCAGGGCAATTACTCTTCCTACCACAATCTCCTCTTTTCTGAGTAGAGATCCCCCCCCACACTATTCTGAGGATTTGGAGGAGACCACCCACCCCTCTTTGTTATCACAGTGGACCCAGGATATTGCCATTTTGAAAGCATAAAACCCCGTGCATCTGGCTCCAGACCAGGGCTTCTCCACCTGACTGTTTCTCTTCTATTTAATAGACTGGATTTGTGGACATCTCTCCCTCTACTTTCCTCCAGCAACTCTAGGACTTGTCTTGAGATGCTTGATACACTGAGTGCTCAATCAGCCTGCTAATTACCTTCCTGCGACTTTCCTCAATTTTGCTTGTCAGAGTATACACTATACTTTGTAAAAATGGCAGTCAAGTCCTAATAGTGTGGGTGTTTGGGCAGTAATCCACCACCCCTCATATCACCCCCTACTCCTTTCTTTGTAAAGAGCAGTTTGGGACTCCTAAAACCTGATGAAGCTGACAAGAGTAATAGTCAGGCATGCAGTATGATCATTACAATGGTATAGGATGTGGGTTTTGATGTATATGTTTATGTCTGCACATCTGAGTGTTATAATGGGAATACATACTAGATAAGCCCTCACTTCTCCTTGGGAATTCAGGAGAAGTTGTCCGGAGGCAGCTGGGACGGGGCAGCAGATTGCATGAGCATGCTAACCAGAGAACTCTTCTGCTTTCACTCAATCTTTATGGAAAGAGCTATGCTTGCAGAATTTTTTTATGTGGAAAAGAATTACATGTCACAGCCTGCATTTTTTTTTTCTTTCTCACTTCTTGCTTTTCAAAACAACCAATAGGAATCAGGATACTGGCTGACACCTTACCAAGAGTATGCTGTTGCACACACTTCTTTTTTTGTGTGTGTGTGTATTTTTCTGAAGTTGGAAACGGGGAGGCAGTCAGACAGACTCCCGCATGCGCCTGACCGGGATCTACCCAGCATGCCCACCAGGAGGCGATGCTCTGCCCATCTGAGATATCGCTCTGTTGCAACCAGAGCCATTCTAGCGCCTGAAGCAGAGGCCACAGAGCCATCCTCAGTGCTCCAGTGGAGCTTTGGCTGCGGGACGGGAAGAGAGAGACAGAGATGAAGGAGAGGGGGAGCGATGGAGAAGCAGATGGGCGCTTCTCCTGTGTGCCCTGGCTGGGAATCGAACCCGGGACTCCTGCACGTGAGGCCAACACTCTACCACTGAGCTAACCGGCCAGGGCCCACACTTCTTATCTCTCTGTCCTCAGTTTTTCCATTAATGGTCCCCAACTCCCTGCCCATTGTGAGGTTTGAATGAGTTAATAATGTTAAATTTTTAGAATGGTATACAACATACAGAAAATATTTAATAATTTTGTAAAAGTATCACTTTCACCATTTATAATCATGATCTGTCTTGACTTACTCATCACTTCAATGCCATCATTATATGCAACAAATACCTTGATTGAGCTGGCTTTTCTCTTACTTATTTGTGGGTTTAGAGTTGCCTGTATTTGTTGAAAGAACCTAGTCTTCTGGTTGTATTGCATAGTGCTGTGTAGTGAAGCCATGAGGATACAACTTCTCAATGAGGGAATGTGTTTAATTTAGGTTTAGGAACTCAGTTTCCTACAAGATACTTTATAATGTGTAACTTATATTAGGAAGATGACCTCATCTTTAAAATTATGTATTTATTGTTTGTAAATTTGGTGAGATAATTTGGAGAATGATAATTTAAAACAAATTAATTTTTACTCTGATTAAAGTAATTATAATTTTAAATTAAAGTGAACTTCAACATAGCTTCTTTAAAAATATTAATAGAGTGGTAGAATTAGTTCATTTTTGAGATTGGCTTATCAGCCACATGTTATATTTGCTTATGAATCTTTAATGAAATAGGAAACACTGTGCAGATTGCTAAATATATATTGCTAAATTTAAATATACCAAATATGAGCACTTTCTCCTTAGTCTCAAATGAGCAAAATAAAATGCAAGTTATATCAAAGTGAACACATGTGTTTTTGTTTGTTAAATAAAGCAAGACTTCAACTTTTATAAAACCATTATAAATAATGTCTTTTTCCTACCAAATTTGATAGAATATATTTACACTTTAAAACTTTATTAATTATAATATCATGTATAAATAGTAGCATATATGTCCTCGGATATTTTCTAACTTTTAGCTTTATAATGAACATAAACAAATATTTTCTTGTACTATTTATACATATGCAATATTGACCATATTTTTGAAATATAAACAAAATATAACATCTCAGAGATACTTCTCATCTCTGATATGCCCCTGCAAGTGTGAAATTAATAAAAATCCAATAAAAATACAGAGACAGACAATATACCCAAGATAAAGTCTATCCTGACCTAAACAAGCTTACCTTATGGGAGTGGTAAGATTATAACAGATAATAAATGAGATAATATGGGTTATCTAGGGATGATAACAACTTTCACCCTACCTGCAACTCCTGTCACACTTGAGAGAAGCTCCTAGCGTCATTTGAAAAGGACGCTGAGCTCAGGAAAAAAGAGGGCCAAGATCAGTTAGTAAGGTCTGCCATGGGTGCAGAATATCAGCTGTGGATGGAGGTGACACACATTTTCTACCCTTAAATGTCTGGATGCAAAGGAGCGTAGAGAACAGTAAACCACGCATCTTCTGACTTGTAACTTGGGATCTTTTCCAGTTCTGTTGAATAACCTTTTCTGGAAAACCCTGTTTCTGTAGTTGTGTTTCTCTTCATGGAGGATTATCTGAACAGGTGCCTGTGGAATGGTCATGGTGGTTTAACCCATACAGACATAGATGAACTAATGTCCACATGGTTGTGAGGATGATGCTGGATTCCTAATCTGTGAGCCTGATAAGAGCTCTGTGTCTGACTCTTAGCAGTTCTTTTACACCTAAAAATGTTTATATTTTTTATTAACATGACTGTAACTTACTGAATGCTCAAAAACTTTCAAAGAACCAAAGTTTGCCTAAATTTTAAAAAAGGGGTTACACTTGCCTGACCAGGCAGTGGCGCAGTGGATGGAGCATCAGACTAGGATGCAGAGGACCCGGGTTCGAGACCCCGAGGTCGCCAGCTTGAGTGCGGGCTCATCTGGTTTGAGGAAAAGCTCACCAGCTTGAACCCAAGGTCACTGGCTCCAGCAAGGGGTTACTCGGTCTGCTGAAGGCCCACGGTCAAGGCACATATGAGAAAGCAATCAATGAACAACTAAGGTGTTGCAATGCGCAATGAAAAACTAATGGTTGATGCTTCTCATCTCTCTCCGTTTCTGTCTATCCCTGTCTATCCCTCTCTCTGACTCACTCTCTGTCTCTGTAAAAAATAAATAAATAAATAAATAAAAAGGGGGGTTACACTTAAATGAAGAATAGTTCTTTACCCTGATGTATTATCATCTCAAATGTATCTCACCTAATATGAAACAGTAAACTAATGTTTACTATGCTTGGGAGCTATAATATATTTTGCAGTAGTAGTCAAAACAAAATTTTTTTCTGATTTTCTGTTTCTCTCCCAATTATTGTAAATGAAACAGTTACATCTGAGATTTCCAGGAGGAAAATACAAACATGAAATTAAACAGGTTTTCTCACCTCATTTCATTTATATTGTGATATTTGGGGAATATCAAATAGATTTGATGATGAATGGAATGTGATACTTACCTTCATGGAACATTCATTTAAGAGGAAATGGATTCATTTCCTCTTGGATTCATTTAAGAGGAATCCAAACCGGGGCACCCCTGTCTGGAGCATACGTGTGTGCATCACTGAGCAGCTAAGAGATGAGCACTTAGCGGAATACTACCGTAATTTCTCCCTTGCTGACCACGTCTCCTGTTCTGAGTCCAGGGAAGCTAGCCTGTGGTGTATGTGATTGAAAAGAAAATGGGTTCCTTAGGAATTGGGATCTGCTTAGCCACCATTAGAGGAGCCTTCGGGGTAGTGACCTGTGGTTGTGTGGAAATGAAAAGCAGAGTTATTGAGAAATATTTTCATATAGAGCGGACTTTAAAGTTATAAAAACAGCATGAATCAAAAACAGTATAAAATGATGATTTCTCCATCATCACCAGCAAACATGGACGGAGAATCCCGAGAGTGACTTGCGTGGTTTTGGACTTGACATCTTAGCCTAAACTTGCCTTTGTCTTTTGTTCTTGCTGTCCTGTAATTGCTCAAAGTGTTCTTGGTAAATTTGATTTAAATATATATAGCCTAATTTGCTTGTGGGTTTAAAAAAATTAAACTGATTTTTAATTAAATCAATAACAACTTGTAGAGGAATATAACAATTAAGACCTCAGGCTCGGGAATTGGACAGGGCTGATTTCAGATACTGTCTCTGGCACACACAATCTGATTTAGTTGCTTAGCTCTGTAAACCTCAGTTTCCTCATCCTAATATCAGGATAACAAAGAGTCTTCCCTGCCGTAGGGTTCATGAAGGTCAATGAGAATACTAAGCAAGTCAAGTGCTTAGTATTGGCGCCTTGTATGCTCAGTATTAGCTGCCTGTTTATAATAATACCATTATTTATTTCAGTTACAGAAACTTACCTTTTTAATTTGTTTTCTGCTAATAGTGCCTTTTGAAATATTGTGTTGCTTGCGAACACATAATACAAATTGACCTTTGTCGGTTTCTCTTTCAGTATTTCCTTACATAACATCTCTCAGTGTTTGTTTCCCTCAGTGTTCTCACACTTTAGCCATCCCAACTCAACTCCATATTGCTAGAGCTCTGTACTACACAGATTTTGCTGTTTTCCTTTTTTTTTCAACATTAGGGGATTAATAGTGAGAAAAATATTACTTTTCCTATATGATGACTGTTTCCCCCCATCAGTTCAGTTTAAGGTAGAGATAGCTGAGGAAAACTCATTGACTTCAGTGATTCAACTGTCACGTGTAGCGTCTGGTCAGCAGCGCGCTGGTTCTCAACCCTGGTTGCACAGTAGAATCTCCCTGGGTTGTACAAAACCTTATGCCTTGACCAAGCCTAGAGTAATTAATGAGAGTTTGGGCTGGGGGTAGAGAGTGGGACCGAGACATCAGTTTTCTCAAGTTCTTTAGATGATTTTCTTATGCAGTCAAGCGTGAGCCCTGCTCTAGGAGAGTGCCATAAAGTCGGAATCCCCAGGGATGATGGGTGGAGAAGGGGACCAGGACAGGAAATGTAGACTGCCATTTTGATAAGTTTTCATGGTGAAAGGAAAAAGGGAGACAGAACGGTACCTCAGGGAACTATAGCAGGAGATATAACATACTCACATCACTAACATGTATGTGTTAGAATATATAGCGGCCAGTCTCAGCCACTCCTTTATGGCTGTGAATCAACAACTTAAGGGTCAGGGATGATCCTGCAGTTTGATGCACTTGCATCAAACTTGCCTTCCCCAGTATCCTCCCTTCTCTCCCCATCCTTCTCTCTCCCCCTTCCTTTCTTGTCTGTGTTCACCTTGTCCTTTTCTTTCTTAAGTCAGGTGAGAGGGGACTGGGTATCAGATGTTTGATCTCAGAACTGATGTCCCTCATGGTGGCCACATGGCTTTCGCATGTCTAAGAAAGAATTCTAGATCCACCCTGATTAGGTCACAGAGATCATATTTCCTGAGCCAGTGACTGAAGTCAGGGGAATAGAATACGAAATTTGCTAAGTCAGTGGAGGCCCATCCTTCAACTGGGGGAAGTGTCAGTTTCCCTCAAAACACCTGAGAGAGGTGGAAGAAGAGTGGCTACCTAAAGGAAAGTCTAGATCAGGGGTCCCCAAACTTTTTATACAGGGGGCCAGTTCACCGTCCCTCAGACCGTTGGAGGGCCGGACTACAAAAAAACTATGAACAAATCCCTATGCACACTGCACATATCTTATTTTAAAGTAAAAAAACAAAACGGGAAGAAATACAATATTTAAAATAACAAGTAAATTTAAATCAACAAACTGACCAGTATTTCAATGGGAACTATGCTCCTCCACTGACCACCTATGAAAGAGGTGCCCCTTCCAGAAGTGCAGCGGGGGCCGGATAAATGGCCTCAGGGGGCCACATGTGGCCCGCGGGCCATAGTTTGGGGACCCCTGGTCTAGATACTGTTAGAGGGGAAAAGAAGGAATGGGTGCTGGATAGACAGCCAGTACTGCCCACTACATGGAGAGAAGTCACAGTGATTCAACACAATAAATTATTTTACATATGCAAATTATTGATTCTGTGTATGGCGACATTTGAATGACATACAGAAATAGGTCTAGTGAGAGTATTTTGCTGAGCATCAGATATTTTAGAAAAAAAATATCTTTATGGTATTTTAGAACTTGATGTAATAAAATCATATTCATTTAAACACTGAACATACAGCAGTCTGCATCATATCTTACTGAATCTTTTTGTGAAAACTTGTTACTTCACAACATGCAATTGTGGCAGAATCTAGCCTTTCTATCAATGAATTGTCCTTTTTCTGTTTACTATTTTATGGAAAAATGTGGTTCCTTGGTATATGGTTTTAAGACTGTAAACTCAATGTCTAGGACAAATGCTGATCAGAGTTTTAAAGGACAGTCAAAGCCTTCTGCTCATGGAATTAAAGAAGGTTGTTCATAGAGATCTAAAGATGAAGAGAAAGCTTATATCTATCTGTCTTAAGCTTCTTTTTGTGTATAGTCATAATTGACATGCATTTGAGTTGATTTGTTCAATGATTCTGATTATGTCCATAAGAAAAAACAAAGCAGTTTTTTTTTTTTTTAATAAATTTTTATTAATGGTAATGGGATGACATTAATAAATCAGGGTACATATATTCAAAGAAAACATGTCTAGGTTATTTTGTCATCAAATTATTTTGCAAACCCCTCGCCCAAAGTCAGATTGTCCTCCGTCACCCTCTATCTAGTTCTCTGTGCCCCTCCCCCTCCCCCTAACTCTCTCCCTCCCTCCCTCCCATGTCCTCCCTCCCCCCCCCCACCCTTGGTAACCACCACACTCTTGTCCATGTCTCTTAGTCTCATTTTTATGTTCCACCAATGTATGGAATCATGTAGTTCTTGTTTTTTTCTGATTTACTTATTTCACTCCTTATAATGTTATCAAGATCCCACCATTTTGCTGTAAATGATCCGATGTCATCATTTCTTATGGCTGAGTAGTATTCCATAGTGTATATGTGCCACATCTTCTTTATCCAGTCTTCTATTGAAGGGCTTTTTGGTTGTTTCCATGTCTTGGCCACTGTGAACAGTGCTGCAATGAACATGGGGCTACATGTGTCTTCACGTATCAATGTTTCTGAGGTTTTGGGGATATATACCCAGTAGAGGGATTGTTGGGTCATAAGGTAGTTCTAATTGCAGTTTTTTGAGGAACCACCATACTTTCCTCCATAATGGTTGTACTACTTTACAGTCCCACCAACAGTGAATGAGGGTTCCTTTTTCTCCACAGCCTCTCCAACATTTGCTATTACCCGTCTTGTTGATAATAGCTAATCTAACAGGAGTGAGGTGGTATCTCATTGTAGTTTTGATTTGCATTTCTCTAATAACTAATGAAGCTGAGCATCTTTTCATATATCTGTTGGCCATTTGTATCTCTTCCTGGGAGAAGTGTCTGTTCATGTCCTCTTCCCATTTTTTTATTGGATTGTTTGTTTGTTTGTTGTTGAGTTTTATGAGTTCTTTGTAAATTTTGGATATTAGGCCCTTATCTGAGCTGTCGTTTGAAAATATCATTTCCCATATAGTTGGCTGTCTGTTTATTTTGATATCAGTTTCTCTTGCTGAGCAAAAACTTTTAATTCTGATGTAGTCCCATTCATTTATCTTTGCCTTCACTTCTCTTGCCATTGGAGTCAAGTTCATAAAATGTTCTTTAAAACCCAGGTCCATGATTTTAGTACCTATGTCTTCTTCTATGTACTTTATTGTTTCAGGTCTTATATTTAGGTCTTTGATCCATTTTTGAATTAATTTTAGTACACGGGGACAGGCTGTAGTCGAGTTTCATTCTTTTGCATGTGGCTTTCCAGTTTTCCCAACACCATTTGTTGAAGAGGCTTTCTTTTCTCCATTGTGTGTTGTTGGCCCCTTTATCAAAGATTATTTGACCATATATATGTGGTTTTATTTCTGGGCTTTCTATTCTGTTCCATTGGTCTGAGTGTCTATTTTTTTGCCAATACCATGCTGTTTTGATTATCGTGGCCCTATAATATAGTTTAAAGTCAGGTATTGTAATGCCCCCAGCTTCATTCTTTTTCCTTAGGATTGTTTTGGCTATTCGGGGTTTTTTATAGTTCCATATAAAGCTGATGATTTTTTGTTCCATTTCTTTAAAAAATCTCATAGGGATTTTGATGGGAATTGCATTAAATTTGTATATTGCTTTGGGTAATATGGCCATTTTGATTATATTTATTCTTCCTATCCAAGAACAAGGAATATTTTTCCATCTCATTGTATCTTTTTCGATTTCCCTTAACAATGCTTTGTAAGTTTCATTATATAGGTCCTTTACGTTCTTTGTTATGTTTATTCCTAGGTATTTTTTTTGTTGTTGTTGCAATCGTGAAGGGGATTATTTTTTTGAGTTCGTTTTCTAATATTTCATTGTTGGCATATAGAAAGGCTATGGACTTTTGTATGTTAATTTTGTATCCTGTGACCTTACTGTATTTTATTGTTTCTAATAATCTTTTTGTGGAGTCCTTCGGGTTTTCGATGTATAGGATCATATCATCAGCAAAAAGTGATAGCTTTACTTCTTCTTTTCCGATATGGATGCCTTTTATTTCTTTGTCTTGTCTGATTGCTCTGGCCAGAACTTCTAGCACCACATTGAATAAGAGTGGAGAGAGTGGACAACCCTGTCTTGTTCCTGATTTAAGGTAGAAAGTCCTCAGTTTTATGCCGTTTAATAGGATGTTGGCTGATGGTTTATCATATATGGCCTTTATCATGTTGAGATATTTTCCTTCTATACCCATTTTGTTGAGAGTCTTAAACATAAAATTGTGTTGTATTTTATCAAAAGCCTTTTCTGCATCTATTGATAAGATCATGTGGTTTTTGTTCTTTGTTTTGTTGATATGGTGTATTACGTTAACCGTTTTGCGTATGTTGAACCATCCTTGAGATTCTGGGATGAATCCCACTTGATCATGATGTATTATTTTTTTAATATGTTGTTGTATTCGGTTTGCCAGTATTTTGTTTAGTATTTTAGCATCTGTATTCATTAGAGATATTGGTCTGTAGTTTTCTTTCTTTGTGCCATCCTTGCCAGGTTTTGGTATGAGGGTTATGTTGGCCTCATAAAATGTGTTTGGAAGTATTGCTTCTTCTTCAATTTTTTGGAAGACTTTGAATAGAATAGGAACCAAGTCTTCTTTGAATGTTTGATAGAATTCACTAGTATAACCGTCTGGGCCTGGACTTTTATTTTTGGGGAGATTTTTAATAGTTTTTTCTATTTCCTCCCTGCTGATTGGTCTGTTTAGGCTTTCTGCTTCTTCATGACTCAGTCTAGGAAGGTTGTATTGTTCTAGGAATTTATCCATTTCTTCTAGATTGTTGTATTTGGTGGCATATAATTTTTCATAGTATTCTACAATAATTCTTTGTATATCTATAATGTCTGTGGTGATCTCTCCTCTTTCATTTTGGATTTTATTTATTTGAGTCCTGTGTTTTTTTTCCTTGGTGAGTCTTGCCAAGGGTTTGTCAATTTTGTTGATCTTTTCAAAGAACCAGCTCCTTGTTTTATTGATTTTTTCTATAGTTTTTCTGTTCTCTATTTCATTTATTTCTGCTCTGATTTTTATTATCTCCTTTCTTCGGCTGGTTTTGGGTTGTCTTTGTTCTTCTTTTTCTAGTTCCTTAAGGTGTGAAGTTAAGTGGTTTACTTCGGCTCTCTCTTGTTTGTTCATATAGGCCTGAAGTGATATGAACTTTCCTCTTATTACTGCTTTTGCTGCATCCCAGAGATTCTGATATGTCGTATTTTCATTTTCATTTGTCTGTATATATCTTTTGATTTCTGCGCTTATTTCTTCTTTGACCCATTCATTTTTTAGAAGTATGTTGTTTAGTTTCCACATTTTTGTGGGTTTTTCCCCCTCTTTTTTGCAGTTGAATTCTAGTTTCAAGGCTTTATGATCAGAAAATATGCTTGGTACAATTTCAATTTTTCTAAATTTGCTGATATTGTCTTTGTGGCCCAACATATGGTCAATTCTTGAGAATGTTCCATGTACACTAGAGAAAAATGTATACTCTGTCGCTTTGGGATGAAGTGTCCTGTAGATGTCTATCATATCCAGGTGTTCTAGTATTTCGTTTAAGGCCACTATATCTTTATTGATTCTCTGTTTGGATGACCGATCTAGAGCCGTCAGCGGTGTATTGAGGTCTCCAAGTATGATTGTATTTTTGTTAGTTTTTGTTTTAAGGTCAATAAGTAGCTGTCTTATATATTTTGGTGCTCCTTGGTTTGGTGCATATATATTAAGGATTGTTATGTCTTCTTGATTCAACTTCCCCTTAATCATTATGAAATGACCATTTTTGTCTCTGAGTACTTTTTCTGTCTTGTAGTCAGCATTATTAGATATGAGTATTGCTACACCTGCTTTTTTTTGGGTGTTGTTTGCTTGGAGTATTGTTTTCCAGCCTTTCACTTTGAATTTGTTTTTATCCTTGTTGCTTAGATGTGTTTCTTGTAGGCAGCATATAGTTGGATTTTCTTTTTTAATCCATTCTGCTACTCTGTGTCTTTTTATTGGTAAGTTTAATCCATTTACATTTAGTGTAATTATTGACACTTGTGGGTTCCCTACTGCCATTTTATAAATTGCTTTCTGTTAGTTTTGTATCTAGTTTGATTCTTCTCTTTTGTTTTTCTATCATTTGTTTTTGTTTGTTTGTGTTCCATACTTCTTTCCTCTGTTGCTACCTTTTTTAAGTCAAGTGTTTTTGTGGTGGTTTTTTTAAGGGTGGTTACCATTAAGTAATGAAAAGGGTACCTACCATATTCATTGTAGTACCCTATCTTATAAGTATTTCTGCACTTCATCATCCTTTGCTACTGTTAATCTCCATCCTCTCCCCCCTTTTTTTCCTTTGTTGTCACAGTTTAAGTTTGGTTTTATTGTGTTCTTGGTGGAGCTGTTACTTGTGGTGTTGTTTTCTTTTGTTCTTTGAATCTGGTTGGAAAACCCCCCTTAGTATTTCCTGGAGTGGGGGCCTTCTGTTGATAAATTCTCTCATCTTTTCTGTATTTGTGAATGTTTTATATCTCCTTCATACTTGAAGGATAGCTTTGATGGGTATAGTATTCTTGGCTGAAAGTTCCTCTCTTTCAGGGCTTTAAATATTGGGGTCCACTCTCTTCTAGCTTGTAGAGTTTCTGCTGAGAAATCTGATGATAATCTAATAGGCCTTCCTTTATATGTTGTACTCTTCTTTTCCCTGGCTGCCTTGAGAATTTTTTCTTTGTCATTGGTTTGTGTCATCTTTATTATGATGTGCCTTGGAGTGGGTTTGTTGGGGTTAAGAAAACTTGGTGTTCTGTTTGCTTCTTGAATTTGAGGCTTTAGTTCCTTCCACAGGCTTGGGAAGTTCTCGTCTATTATTTGTTTGAGTATATTCTCCATTCCATTTTCTTTCTCTTCTCCCTCTGATATATCTATTATTCTTATGTTATTCTTTCTGATGGAGTCAGACAATTCCTGTAGGGCTTTCTCATTTTTTATTATTTTTGAGTCTCTTTCTTCTTCTCTCTGTTGTGCCTCAAGTTGTTTGTCTTCTATTTCACTAATCCTATCTTCAATCTGGGCTGTTCTGTTAGCTAAGCTTGTTACCTCGTTTTTCAGCTCGTGAATTGAGTTTTTCATTTCTGTTTGATTTGTTTTTATAGTTTCAATTTCCTTGGTAATATATTCTTTGTGTTCATTGAGTTGTTTTCTGATCTCCCTATATTGCCTTTCTGTGTTTTCTTGTATATCTCTGAGTATTTTTAAGATTTCTATTTTAAATTCTCTGTCATTTAGCTCCAAGGCTTCCAATATGTTAAGTCTTTTCTCCATCGATTTTTCCACATCTATTTGTGTTACCTCTCTTTCTTTTGTATCCATAATATTCGATTTCCTCTTTCTTATCGGCATCTGAGGGTGGTCTTGTTGATAGCACTAATTAGAATTAATAAAGAGTAAAAAGTAAAAAAGAAGAAAAAAAAAAAAAAAGGTAAAACAACCCACACAAAAAAACAGTAATAATTTATTATTTCTTCCTTTTTTTCTCTCTTCTCTTTCCCTCCTCTCCCCTCCTCAGGGAAATATCGTGCCTATAATGGAGGGCCTGATTTGGGGTGAAGAGTTCAAGGGGCAAAAAAAGGGAATAGGGACCTACTAAATGAAAAAAAAAAAAAAAAGGAAGAAAATCTTAGACAAGCATAAGATGATTTGCTTGTAAGTGATGGTCAACTAAGAGATATAATGAGAGGGATAAGAGGGAACTAGAAAAAAGGACCAAAAAAGAATAATAAAGAAGAAAAAATAAAAGTAATAAGTAAAAATCTGTTGTATTAAGTGGAGCGAAGACTAAATACAATGGAGACCTTGAGTTGGGAGGACCCAAAATGCCACAAAAATAAACAAACAAGAAAAAAAAATAGAAACAAAAGCAAAAAAGAGAAATAAAGCCAAAAAAAAGCCTTGAGTCCCAAATTAACTAATTTGTTCGTGATTGAGGATTATATAGGAGGAAAGTAAAATGAGAAAAGAAAAAACGAATAGAAAGGAAAAAATAAGAAAAAGAGAAAAACGAAGGAAGAAATAAAATAGGAAGAGAAAAAAACAAAATAAAGCAAGACAAAAAAAAAAAAAAGCAAAATAGGAGAGAGTGAGAGTTAAGTGTTTTGGAGTATAACCTTAAAGGAGGGTGAGGATGAAGAAGAAAAATAAAATGCAACACTCATGGGTAGTGTAGTTCAAGAAAGGGGAAGCATAAGATGGGCAGAGAATAGAAGGACCGAGGTGGAGGAAATAAAGGCAAAAAGATAGAAGAAACAAACAACAACAACAACAACAAAAAATTAGTGGATCAAGTTGTAAAGTCTGTGGGTTTTTCTTGATTTTGAGAGGTTAACTTCTTCCTTTTTCTTTTCTCTCCCTCTTCCTGGTCGGTGACTCTGTACCCCAGGCTCTGCCCCTGTGTCACTCTTAGGTAGGGATTTGCAGTTGATGGGATTCTATGGCAATGTCATATAATTGGCTTTAGTCTTGCTGGAAGTAAAGGCTTGTTGGCGTTTGCAGGGTCCAACGATGAGAGAGTTTGCTTTCCTGGATTCTCTCTCCTAGTCCCCCCTTTCTGAATTAGCAGCCTGGTGTTCCAGCTATAAGGCTGCAACTGCTTCTGCCTGGGGAGTAAGAGGCTCAAAGAGCTGGGAAATCCCCACTCTATCCCCACTCAGTGCAAGGCTTTGGGAAAGGCTCTGAGAGTCAGGGCCTCCAGTGTAATCAGGCGGGGGTGGGAGTCAATTGTTGTCAAGGTGACTGTTCAGCGCCTATCATTTAGTTGGACCTCTCAACCCAGGCTTTCCACACTTTGTAGCCTGTTTTTGCAGGGAAGAAGAGGCACTAGTCTCTGCTTACGACTAGTGTAGTATAGACCTTATTATCTGCCAAGTCCTTCTTGTTAGCGTTTATCCCTGAATATGGAGGCTCTATCAATCAGAAGTTGCCCCCGCCCCTTTAGCGAGAGGCACTAAAAAATATCACGCCTCTTGTCTTGGATCGCTGAACTGAGAGAGATCTTATCAATTAGAACCAGGGTGCGCAGATTTCATGGGTTAAGCTGATTTCAGTGATTGGGTCGCAGCTGTGCTTCGGAAGGTATTTTAGGCTGCCTGCGCGCGCTTGATTGTTAGCTTGAAAGGCTGGGTGAGGTGCCCCGCCCACAGAGAGAATCTCCCAAGCCTCTCCCGCTCGCCCCGCCGCTGGCGGCTGGACCGCACCAGGCGCAGGATAATGGAGCCCCCTGGGTGTGCGGGCCAGCAGGGCGCCCTGGGCGCGTGGAATGCCCAAGGCACGCGCTCCGGGCACCGGTGGCCGGCGACCCCCACTTGCAGTGTGCGGGCCACTGGGAACGTCAGCGGTGCTCAACCGGACTGGGCGCACGCGGCTGCTCGCGGTTCCCAAGTATATGGGCTGACTCACCACAGGCGCACTTCTTGCAGTTTGAAAGAACGTCCCTGTGGTAGATTCCTCCACACCCTCGTCTCTCAGATTCAAGTGATAACAGTCCTTTCGCTATCAGTTTGTGTGGAACTCCGGAATGCTCTGAGGATAAATTTTTCTGTTTCTAGTTGATAAATTTGTTGTGATTTGGGGGGGAGCTGTCGGACGCGCTGCTCACGGCGCCATTTCCGTGACGTCACTCATGACACCTCCAAAGCAGTTTTTTAACAGGAGAGTGGACAGAAAACTGTTTGCTAGTTCCTGGAAGTTTAAATTATTAGACTTCAATCACCTGTCTTCAATTTAGAATTACAGTTTGGGATTAAAAACACTTGAGGAAAGAAAACCCCTATAACTTGAGTCCAATAATGAGAGAATCATCAGACAAATCCCAGCAGAGGGATATTCTACAAAATACCTGACCAGTACTCCTTAAAACTGCTGTGGTCATCAAAAACAATGACCATCTGAGAAACTGTCAGAGCCACGGCGATGCAGGGAAACAGGAGGGCTGAATGTAACGTGGGCTCTGGAGGGGTTTCTGGAAGGGAGAACGGACAGTGGGGGAAACCAAGAATTGTGAATAAAGAACAGACTTTAGTTAATGATAATATATCAATATTGGTTTGTTAATTATGATAAATATGTCATACTAATGTAAAATGTTAGTAGTAGTGGAAACTGGGCTTGGGTATGTGAGAACTCTATGTTATTTTCACATTTTTTTTCTGTAAATCTGAGACTATCTTTAAAGTTTTTTAAAATTTGGTAAGAAAATTTGCAGAAAACGGTTTCTGCAACAAGGTAACTGGTGTACAGAATCTCAGTGCTACTGCTTAACAAAGGCCAGAGTCCTGTGGGATAAATGCCCGGGAGTGTGAAAATTGCTGTCATATGGTACATGCATGCTTAGTTTTATAAGAAACTACCAGACTTTTCCAGAGTGTCTGTACCATTTTACATCCCCTGCACTGATGTACGAGATCTCCACACCTCCTGAGTTTGGTGTGTCACTTTCATTATTTTTCTAGTCCAGTAGGTATGCAGTGATATTTCACTGTGGTTTTAATTTCCATTTCCCTAATAGCTAATGATGCTGAACATCTTTCTTCTTCTCAAATGGCAATAAATACATATCTATCAACAATTGAATCTAAAAGACAAAAGCAAACAAGCAGAACAGAAACAATCTCACAGATATAAGGAACACTTTGATGGTTAAAAATTGTGCATAAGAGCTAGCATATTGGTGAAAAACATCTTATCAACATAAACAAGTGGGTGGGAAAAGATATCCCCACGGGGAAGTGTCAGAATCTCTTTAATAAGGAGTGAAGGTGGGAAAACACAATTTTTTTTTTGTACCCCAGAAAGTTTGATTCTTGGAGTTAAACGGTGAAAACCATCTTCTCAAGGGGAGATTAGAACCTCTGGGAAATGGTAAGATTTACAGATTTGGTAAGGTGACTCTGGATAGACTGGAAGTGAGTATTTGTAAACTACTCTATGTATCTAACAGATCACATATCATAGCATATGTAAGCAATTCTCAAAACTCAACAGTTAAAAAAGGAAATGATCTAATTTACAAAGTAGGCAAAGACTGAAAAAATATTTCACCAAAGATGAGATAGATGACAGAAATGAAAACTTACATCCACACAAAAACAAGTAAAAAAATACAACAGTGTTTTCATAATAGCAAAAACTGAAAACAACTCAAATGTCCTTCAGTGGGAGAATTGCTAAAAAAAATTGTATTATATTCATACTTACCATGAAAAATTAATTAGCCATAAAGAGAAACAAACCATTGACATATACACAGCCTGGATGAAATTGAAAGGCATTATGCTTGGTGAAAAAAATCTCAAAAATTAACATACTGAATGAGTCCATGTTTATAAACATTCTTGAAATGACAGAACTCTAGCGATGTAGGAAAGAATACAGGTTGCCAGTGGATTGAGGATGGGGAGGGTGCAAATATAAAAAAGGGCATTGTGAGCACATGGTTCTATATCTTGATTGTGATGGTGACTATTCAAATCTAGACATGACAAAATTCACACAATTACACACACACACAAATACAGAGGTTAAACAGATGGTGAAAAGTTTTGTAGTTCAGTTAACAGTACTGTACCAATCAATGTCAGTTTCCAGGCTGTGCTATTGTACTAGAGTTTGGTAAGATGGTACCATGGAGGGAAGCTGGGTGAAGAGTACATAGGACTGTAATTAATATTTCTGCAACTTCCTGATCACCTATAATTATTTCTAAATTTTTAAAAGTTAAAAAGAAAACCAGGTTAAAAGTTTCTTGACATGCATCTTTCCGTAACAAGGCACCGGAGATATAAGGATGTATTAATATTGAAGTAATAGCCAGGCTCTAGTGTAGAGTCTGTTAGTGAGCATCTCTGAGGTTCTGGGAAAGTTTACCTAGTCTTCTGACTCTCAGTTTTTTTCAGCTTATCTCACAGGCTTCTAAAAATTGTAAGTATGAATTTTAGAGAAATCCAGTGCATGCTTGGCACACAGTGAGTATTAGTTTCCTTGTTTCTTAACCTACATTGCATTACAGTGAAACAGACAGACAGGAGGTCAAAGACCCAGAAAAGGGTCTAAGGACACCAGACCTAAGGGGTGCTACAGCAAGGACCTTAAAGAACATTTAGTCCAGGGGTGACTCTTCTTTTTGGCACTTGTAGAATAATAAATCACTAAGCAATTAGCATGCATATATTAGAGTCTAGCTCCTGAGGGAGGGGGTTTGGGTAGGAATTTTTATTTTTATTTTATTTTGTTTTTTTTTTGTATTTTTCTGAAGTGAGAAGCGGGGAGGCAGAGACAGATTCCTGCATGAGCCTGACTGGGATCCACCCAGCATGCCCACCAGGGGACGATGCTCTGCCCATCTGGGGCATTGCTCCGTTGCACCAGAGCCATTCTAGTGCCTGAGGCAGAAGCCATGGAGCCATCCTCAGCACCTGGGCCAACTTTGCTCCAGTGGAGCCGTGGCTGTGGGAGGGGAAGGGAGAGACAGACAGAAAGAAGAGCAGGAAGGGTAGAGAAGCAGATGGGTGCTTCTCCTGCGTGTCCTGGCCAGGAATTGAACCCGGGATATCCACATGCCATGTTGATGTTCTACCACTGACCCAGTTGGCCGGGGCCTGGGTAGGGATTTTTAAACCCTTGCATTGACATTTCTGCAAATGCCTTGAGGTAGCAGGAAAGACTTAAGGAGACAGTGAGAAAGGCTTTTACATTGGCTCACTTACTTGCCCTTCAGCACTTCTCTGTTGAAGTCTGTTCCCATCAGCGCTACCCTAGGTGCTATAAGAGGAATGAAGAGGTGTGAGGTATTCATTGGTCTTTACTCTCCAGAAGCTTAACAGAACTAAAAGGGAGCTGGGACACCAAGTGTGCATTGAAGGACCTCTAATTTTGTTTTTTAGTCTGCAAGTTAGATTGAAAAGACACAAGAGCAGTGTAACAAAGAGAACTTGGTAAGGATTTTTCCATTCGAGTACCTCAATACTAAACCTCAACACTAAGCAAGACTTCTGCCAGTAGAGAAAGCGCTAGGGAATGGTAACTGGGAGGTGACCCCAGTGGCCATTGAGTTTGTGGAGAAGGAGCTTCCTCCTAGCTTGACCTGAAAATTCTGTTTCTGGGGGAACTGGCAGAGGTTGGGCATTAGGTTCCAGATGGTCTCAAGTTCCTGGCAGAAACAGGATTGGAGAACAATGAAAATGTCTAATTCTTCAGAGATTCATTCCCTTCCCCGCTAATGGAGCCTACGGATTAACTTCATTTAGAGATCCATGGTGACCAGGGTTTACCAGCCCAGGGTCATCTATTGATAGAGTCCATCTTGAAATCAGGAAATGGATTAGAATCTGATGATTAGATTAATAATACCCCTGTAGTCCTAATTCCTTAGGACTCTAAGATTAATATATGTTATGGAAAGATTGTTTTTTTTTTACAGAAAATAATCTTTATTGTTTTAAGTTCTCTGTCCATTTCAAACTTAAATGATGGTTTCAGTAAAAGTAGACCTTTTATTTAAATCAAAATATAATACTTATATTATTTAATATTCGACAGTCTAATGGCACGAAAGTAACATATTCTTAAGAATTATATTAAATAAATCTATATTTGAAAAACTACTAACAACATTATAATGCTTTTAAACTTAAATATGGGCCATTATAACATTAATTAAATGACTGCAGTTAGACTTTAAAGACTGAAAGAGATAAATTCAAATTATTTTTCTACAGAGAAGACACAGTCGTATGTCTTGCCATGGTGGTGGGTGTTCAGGCCCAGCTGCTGTGGAAGATGAGTTAAACCTGCACAGCACCCTCGATCCTTGAAACCTCCCAGTATGACCTTCCTCCTTCCTGGGGTTCTGGTGACTCAGGGGATCCCTGGTAATTCTAGACCTCTGTGGGCTGTGTGAGGAACATCAGGAGCAAAACATCCCTTTAGGAAAAGTTTGGAGGTGAATTGGACATTAGCCACTATTTGTCTCATGTGATCATTTTCCTTTCTTAGCTTAGTGAGTTGTCTCTCAGCAAACAGGGTTGCCATCCACCTTTCTTGAGCTTTCTTCTCATAGCAAAGAACCTGGTTTTGACAGTAGGGGGTTCCCTCCAATTCCTTTTCCATATCTTCTGCCATCTCCTGGTAGAGGCTGCACTTCTGATGGGTATAGTTCATGTTATGGTACACCTGGTGTCATCTCTTCTCAATTGCCAGTCGGTGCCTTTGCTCCTTGATTGGTTTTTTAGAAGCTGCTTCATATGCTTCTGATGTAATTCTGGCCGCCTTTGAGTTCAGCTGAAGCTTCTGAGTCTCACCATTGAGCTGTGAATGTGGAGACTGTAATGATGCTTGCTTTGTTTGGGGACGGTTGCTCTGCCCTGTAAGCACGTCACTCATTTGATTTTCTTCTCACAGTTTTCTGGATAATTTTACTTTTCTTTTCTGTGCACTTTTTAAGTAAGCAGACAAAATGAGACTCTTCAGATCGGCTTCCAATGGAGAATCTGGGTGATGTCTACTTCCCTTGTCTCTCTTTTCCTTTTCTTCCAAGGTACGGGCCTCTCTGGGACTTCAGCCAGGGAATTTAAGTGGCTCTCTTTCTTGTTCAGTTCCTGTTGCACCCATGTGTTTGAGCACTCCAGCACATCCCTGGGTTCTTCACTTCCGTTCCTCACCTTCTCGGGAGAGCAGTTCTCAACCCTGTTAGAGATGAATGTTTTCATTCAGACCATCCATGATTTTCCTCTGAAGGTGTTGAACATTGTTTTTAGATGTTTTCAAGGTGTATTTTGCATCAGTTATTTGGGATTAATGGGATTCTGCTGTCTCTGCAAGTGATTGTATTTGTTGTTGAAGGTGAGTCATTGTCAGCGTATGAAATGAAGGTTGAGGGGGCTTGCTCTCCTGTACTTTCTCCAGGAAGTCTTCCCTGTCAAGTGGCAACATGTTCAGGTTTTTATTCAGTGCTGCCAAGCACAGAGTTTATAACCAGAGAACACTGCCAACCCCAGGGGTCTTGACAACTTCTTCGCAGGTTTGGATCGTCAGTCTAGTCTTCCGGACTTTCCCATGGACTTCATGTTGGTCAGCTTTTCTACTAAGGTCTGGCGGCTCTTTACCACCAGAGCAGCACAGACGGGCTCTTGCAGGTAAACCCCAAGAGACCTGGCCTCATCTCAGAATGGACTAAGAGACCTGGATTCAGTTGTGAGAACTCAGCAGAAACCAGTGAGAACTAGCAGATTATATAAGTTCATGGATTTTCTATCTTTTTTTAAAGTTCTTAATTACAGTTGACATACCATATTTCCCCATGTATAAGATGCATCTTTTTTGGGGGGGAAATTTGGGGTCTAAAAACAAGGTTTATATTATACAGTGGTTGTAGATTGTTTTACTTGCATTTCCTGCTTTTTCACACTTGTTTTTGTGCTCATTAATGGTTGAAGACAGTGATTCGTCATCAGACATGGATAAGGACAAGCTGGGAGTTTTGACAGTGATGAGGAGTTGTATGGATTTTATGATGAATAAAACTTGAGTTCAATAACTTTATGTGTAATACATATTTTTTCAAATTTTGGGCCCCAAAATTAAGGTGCATTGTATACATGGGATCATCTTATCCATGGGGAAATATGGTAAATATTATATTAGTTTCAGATGTACACCTCAGTGATTCGGCATTATATAACTTATGAAGGCATTATTCCGATAAATTTTATACATATCTAACACCATACATTATTTTTATAACATTATTGACCATATTCCCTATGCTGTACTGTACATCCCTATGACTATTTTGTGACTACCAAATTGAACTTCTTAATCTCTTCACCATTTTCACAACATCTGCCTAACCCTCTCCCATCGGGCAACATTAAAAATGTTCTCTATGAATCTGCTTCTGTTCTGCTTGTTTATTTTGTTATTTAGATTTAATTGTTGATAGATATGTATTAATTGAATTGCCGTTTTCATATTTTATATCTTTTTTTCTTTTCTTCCTCTTATAGAAGACCTTTTAACATTTCTTGTAACTGGTTTGCTGGTGATGAACTCCTTTAACTTTTTTCTCTTTGAAAGTCTTTTTATCTGTCCTTTGATTCTAAATGATGGCTTTGCTGAGTAGAGTAATCTTGGTTGGAGGTCCTTGCTTTTCATCACTTTGGGTATTTCATGCCAGTCCCTCTGACCTGCAAAGTTTCTGTTGAGAAATCAGCTGACAGTCTTATGGGAACTCCTTTTTATGGAGTTTATTTTTTATGGAGCAAAAAATATCGTAAGTAACTACGATATTTTTTGCTCCATAAAATACACCTGACCATAAGACGCAACTAGGGTTTTAAGGAGGAAAATAAGAAAGAAATATTCTGAACCAAATGGTGTGTTAAAATATTTAATAAAATATACCACAATAATATTTCCACAATGTAAACTCAACAGCAGTATTAACAACCATTAGCACTGTTATTAATAAATGAGAAGAGACTTTAATGTTCAAATACTCTTCTTGTTGTCTGGGAACCTGCAGCAGCTAAAAAAAAAAAAAAAAAAAAAATGAACATTCGCTCCATAAGACATATGGAGTGAAAAATACGATAACTGTTTTTCTCTTACTGCTTTTATGATTCCCTCTTTGTCTTTAACCTTTTTCATTTTAATTATGATGTGTCTTGGTGTGGGCCTCTTTGTTTGGGACTCTGTACTTCTTGGACTTCTATGTGTATTTCCTTCACCACGTTAGGGGAATTTTCTGTCATTTTCCCATAGACTTTCAATTTCTTCCTCTCTGTCTTCTCTTTCCAGCAAGCACCCCTATGATGTGAAAGTTAGTGTGCTTGAAGGTGACCGAGGGGTCCTTAAACTACCTCTTTTTTCATTTTCTTCTTCTTTTTACTGTTCTGATTGGGTGTTTTCTGCTTTTTTATATTCTAAATTGCTGATTTGATTCTCTACTTCTTGTACTGTACTGTTGATTCCCTGTAAATTATTCTTTATTACAGTTAGTGTATGCTTTATTTCTGATTCCTTAGTATGGATTTCATGTCTTTTGTTATGCTGCTGAGGTTTTCATTAAGTTCATTGAGTGTCCTTATAACCAATGTTTTGAACTCTACATTTACTAGATGACTTAGTTCTTTCTCAGGAGTTTTGTTCTGTTCTTTGATTTGGGACATGTTTCTTTATCTCTTTATTTGGCAGCTTCCCTGTGTTATTTCTCTATATTAGGTAGAGCTGCTATGTCTTTGTAGTAGGTGTCCTGTAGGGTCCAATAGCACAGGCTCTTTGATTACCTGAGCTGGGAACTCCCAAGTGTGCCTCCTCCATGTGGGGTGTGTACACCTTTCTTTTGTAGTTGAGCCTTGATTGCTGTTGACACATCAGAGGGAGGGCTTTACCCCAGGCTGATCCGTAGCAAGGGCTGGTTTCAACCACTGACCAGGAATCCGACCACTGTGGAGTATCAGCTATGCAGGGGCCCACTCCACATAGAAGGACTTACTTCAGCGGTTTCTGTTGCCCACTGAATGCACACTTGAGTGTGTATTCAGGTGGTTTGGTGGTCCTTTAACGTGGTCTGAAGCTTTCCTGCAGGCACGCTGGCTCTGGGGCTTCCCAGGAGGTGCAGGCCAAGGTCAGCTGCCACCTGTGTTTTGTCTGGAACCACCTGTCATGAGCCACAGAATGATCTGCAGATGGCTGCTACTTGTGCTGGACTTGGAAGTTCCCAAGTGAGGTCCAGCTGTGAACCAAGGCAGGCCGCTGCTGGTGCCAGGCCTGGGGCCACTTAGTAGGTATGCGGAAGCCAGATGCTGCTTATTTGAGAGGTTTTAGGAAAGTCTGAAGCATGGGCCAGGACAAGCCTTTCCTATAGAAAAGCCACTGGAAACTGGTTGAGTGGACCCACAAGTTGGGTAGAGCAGGTGTCAAGGAATCACCCGGGCAGGGCAAAAGTGATAGCCAGGTTGATGGAGAATCAGATGTGGCCCCTGTTTGCTGGCTCTGTGGGAAGAGGGCTCATCAAAGAAACAACAGCATCTAAAAACAGTTTTGTCTGGCAGGAGGCTGCCCTCCCAGCTCTCACTTTGATGCCAGATAATTCAGTTCCTCCCCATGTGTCCCTGGTGCCTTATGGGCTGCTGCCCCAGTGCTGGAGCTCAGAGGGAGGGAGTGCGTCTCAGTAAGTCTGTACACTGGCCCTTTAAAATGAACTGCCTGAGACTCCTGCAGCCCTCCCTCCATCTCACTCAGCCACAATCCCCTCTGGATTTTACAGCCAGAAGTTACGTTATGGGGACTTCTCTTCCTGGCACTAGCACCCTGGGTTGGGTGG
Organism: Saccopteryx bilineata; assembly: GCF_036850765.1. Taxonomy (NCBI): domain Eukaryota; kingdom Metazoa; phylum Chordata; class Mammalia; order Chiroptera; family Emballonuridae; genus Saccopteryx; species Saccopteryx bilineata. Next base: position 53,618,749 of record NC_089490.1, read on the forward strand.
CTTGGTGTAGGGCTGAGACCCCTCACTCCTCAGAGGGGACTTCTCCAGCCCAGGTATCCCTCTGATTTTTTATTTTTATCCACCACACATGAGTGTGGGACCAGCCCCTCCTATATCTCTGCCCCTTGTAGCTGTCTCCATGTGGTTTCTCTTTAAATTCCTTATTGTAGGACTTCCATTCAGCTATATCTAAGTGATGGTTGTCTGTAGTTTAGTTGTAATTTTGATGTGGTTGTAGGAGGATTCAAGTACTGTGTTTACCTTTGCTACCATCTTAATTGGAAGTCTCATCTTGAACTTTTGTATCTCATTACTGTGAAGTTAATCCCTTTCAGTATTTATTCAGAGTTAACTTTACCTAAAAAGCACTTTATGACTTCTTAAGGTCCTTGGGTTTATTTTTTTTTGTTTATTTTTTTATTTTTTTGCTATTTGTTTGTCAAAGTGGTCAGCTGAAAACCTCCTGAGAGAGTTTGCTCTGTTAGGAGTTCAGGGATGAAATTCTTATTTTCCCCCCAAAATCTGCTGGCTTCTGTTCCAGTATTAAAGGGCTAATGACTTTCCAGCCCTTGCCTTCCTCCCAGCATAAAAGATGTGAAGATAAGTGAAAACTGGACTTTTTTAGGTCACACTCAGGCTTACTGCTGTGTGCCAGACATTGTTTGCCAAGATGCCTCCTGTTAAAGGGAGTCAGGAAGGGCATTTCCTCTTTCAGCTCTGGAGTTCGGTTTCCTTTATCATCATGCTGATCGCTGCGCTCTGGCATGATTGAATAGAAAAGCTAGAGCCACACTGTCTTGTCACTTACCCAGCTGATAACAACAGACTGCAGACAAGGACCCAAGTCCTCTACCCAAAGAAATTGAGATGATTTGTCATTCTGTATTTCACAGAGGAAACATTTTTTCACAACAGGAAAAGATAATGAATTGGAACTCACTAAAACTTTGTAAGAAATGAGTTTGTACCTAGAGATTCCAATTAATAATTCCAAATAATAGAATTTTCAAAGAATCTGAATTTTTATAAGATAGAATTGGGGGTGATTGAGTCACAACAGTCTCGACATACGACGTTTCGAGTTTATGATGCTCACTCCCATAAAAACTCTTAAAAATTGAGATGTGAGTGTTGCGGCTTGCGCCCTGAGCATTGTACTTACAGACTAGGAGGGCGAACTCGTTTGATGGCATGCGGCAGAATATGCAGTACACTGTACAGTACAGTAATGTCCTTTTCCTTTTCTGTGGCTCGGATGTGGTTTGTATGTTCTAGATTATGATTTTAGCGCTGTGTTAGGATAGGTAATTGACTTAGGCTAGGGTGTGTTTCAACTTACACCAAAATTTGAGTTTGTCACTCTCATAGGAATGGAACTGTGTCGTAACCGGAGGACCCCCCTGTGAATGCTAAACAGATATAAATATACCCTTCTGAACTTTGTATAATTGGGTACATTTCTAGTTGTATTTTGCCTTCATATTTAGATTACCTTACAATCACCCCAAGTTGCTGGGTAGCAAAATTATTATGGGACCAGCTCTGAATTTGCTGTAATTGTAATTAACCTTGGTCACTGACAATACAGACAAGACACAAGAATAAGGAATGGCAGGTTTTTCTCTAACCACCCCTAGATAAAGCATATGAAAATCTGTTTCTATCTGCAGTGAATTTCTACTCCTTACCAAAGGAACAACAGGTGCCATTTAAAAATATGAACTTTGTGCACATTGCTAGGTTACTCGATTTTGAGCTTTTTTTTCTCTACAGTACATAATCATAAAAATCCACTGAGAGAGATGCAGAAATAAGAAGAGGAAATCAGTAATATGAGTATATGGATATGATAATAAATAGATTACTAGAACAGAAAAGATATTTGAATACTAGCCAAGAAAGGATTCCAGTTAGCCACAAACTATATAGCAAAGTACTATACTTCCAATTTTAAATCTCTTATTTTTATTTTCCTAACTTCCTCTGAAGTAGGCATTTCAGTGTTGATCCTTAAAACGTTTTGTCCTGAATGAAATGACAGTCTCCCCTACATTACACAAAAACGAGACAGACTCCTATTGTGTACTCTGACTTACTACCTCCTCCCTGTATTGTTTTGTGTCTGAGATTCTCAGCCACCCTGGGGTTCATCTCTAATCATAATTCAGTTTCCTATAGATGAACCCTGAGTTCGCCTGGAGTATCACATAACTCTCCATAGCTACTCTTGCACGTGCACTGTAACAGATAGATCTCTAAAATATGAAGACCATCTGTCACTGCCAGGGCTGGTCTGTTGGCCGTCTGGCCACCTGTCTGTCCCTCCTTCCCCTCCATTGCTTGTTGTTACTTCGCTGTGCATCCCCCCACCCCACCTGTGCTGAAGCCTCCACTGCTTCCTCTCCAACTCTGTGTCACACCAGGCTCTTTCTGCCCCATGCCTTTGTACTGATTTTGTCACCTGGCAGAGCCTCCTTCTCAAAAAAGCCCTTCCCTGAGCACTCTATACAACTTAGAGCTCCCCGTTGTGGTCGCCACAACATCTGTGGACAATCTTTCTCAGACTTGCTCTTGTGTATTTCCCCCACTAGTGTGTGAAACTCCGTGGAGGTAGGGACATCATGGGCCTCTAAATTATTTGATTGACAAATGATCGAACAAATGAAGTTTTTAAAAATCACCATCAAGGTCCTGAAGGCTTTCTGTAAAAAGGCATTAGAACTGACTTTGGAAAGTGGACTGTGTGAAGATAGCAGAGAATAGAAAAATCAGATTTTGAGAAGAGACAGGTTTGTGCTATAAAATGGTAAGATTTGCAATGGAGGTAGGTCTGTGCATGTCTGTACAGGGCTGTGAGGGAAATGAGATATAAAGAAAAGGCTTTGGGGAGCCAAGAAAAACTTCTAACTAGGGGAGGGACATGATGACAGTGGCAACGTTGTGGCATCTGGTAGAAGAGTAAGACAGTAGTAATTGCTAAGGCATAAACATCTCCACACCCCACTTTCTGTCCAGCTGATTTTTTGTCTCATTAGTGACTAAGGTCACGAGTGCCCTAGACTGAAAATATAAGTGAAAACTTGAATTGTTTGGTTCACAGTGATTTACTGATGCTTACTCTGTGTCAGGCGTTACTCCTCTAATGCAGTGTGAAAACTAGTGTACATGAACAACCCTTTACAACAGGGGTCCCCAAACTTTTTACACAGGGGGCCAGTTCACTGTCCCTCAGACCGTTGGAGGGCCTGACTATAAAAAAACTATGAACAAATCCCTATGCACACTACACATATCTTATTTTAAAGTAAAAAAAACAAAATGGGAACGAATACAATATTTAAAATAGAGAACAAGTAAACTTAAATCAACAAAGTGACCAGTATTTCAATGGGAACTATGCTCCTCTCACCGACCACCAATGAAAGAGGTGCCCCTTCTGGTTGTGCGGCGGGGGCCGGATAAATGGCCTCAAGGGGCCGCATGCGGCCCGTGGGCCATAGTTTGGGGACCCCTGCTTTACAATGTTGGTTTTACACACCTAAATTAAGACACAGCTTTAAAAGATTTACCTATTGATATTTGAGCCACTTTGAAGACAAAACTGGCAAATTTAATATATGTAATCAATTTATTTATTACTCTGCACAGTAATACTTAGATATCTGGAAAAAACCACAGATAAGAAATATAATTATTGAAAATATGAGCTTATTTTAAAAATTCCAAGAGCTTCGTGGAAGCGTATGTTGTTTTCTTGTTGTCAGTTTTGCTTCTTATACGTCATTTGCTCTCTGGAGAGAGATCTTCTTCTTCTGTCTGGACCTACTCATATGACTCACTCCAGCGGTAACATTCTTAGATTAGACGTTACAGGGTTTACCTTTTTTTGAAACTGGACTCCAATGGCTTTCACTAATTTTGCATTTAATAATAAAGCTTACTTCTAGTGAAATAATTCAGTTAGCATAGACCTTATTTATTTGAAACTAGTTCATACTGATATTGTTGCAGAAAAGGAAACCTTTTTTTTCTTCTGCAGAATATTAGTGTTCAGAACTGCTGCTTATTGATAGAGAGAGTGGTTGCCATAGCAATCTAACAGCCTCAGGGGGAATTCGGTCATGGCCTTAAGCATCCGGCAACCCACCCCATTTGGAGAGCCCCTCTGAAAGGAATTTCCTTCCATGGAAATTGAGTTACAGAAATAAAAGCAGTTTAATTTCTATAGCTCAGATTGGCCTGTAATTTTTTTTGCATGCTTACCTTTTGTAATGAAAAGAAAAGCATTTATAATAAACACAGTATATGTGGTTTTCTTCAGAATGAGATTAAATATATCACATGTTCATTATTTCATGAATGTTCTCAAACACACAAACACCCTTTACTCTTTCTCATGTGATCTTTAGAGCTGGAAACCCAGTTCAACAGTAAGACAATGATTGGCTGTACTTATCCATTTGGGGGATTTTCAGAGTTTCAGCGCGCGTTGTGAGGGGAAGGGAAATAATGGCCTTCTAGAAATCTGCGCAAGCCGTGCTGGGCAAAACAAGGGACTTAAGACTCAAGTAAAATAATCGTGTAACAGGAACATAAAGCTGCCATCAGTAGTTCCGAATCCGAAATCGCTCACAGGGCGCTTGATGTGTGAACACCGTATTCACAGAACCAGACGGCACATGTGCTTTGCAGCTGTGTTTAAGGTTATCAGTTTGGCGCACGGCATGATTGTTTTGGAGGGAGAATAGGCACTTCAGATCCCTTTTGGCAATTCTGAAGTAACTGAAGTACCTACTGCTGAAGTGAATCATATGCACTTAATTAGATTTGCTACATAATTAGTGTTTGAGGAAACTTAAGGAAAATCCTTGTGGGTTAGTGATTTGTTATGTCAAATATCTGCATGCTCTTTTAGGGAACTGGGAATTGAAAATGATGAAATTCTAATGCATTGTAACCCAGATATATTACATACATATATAATCTTTTAATCGAGCTTTTAAAAGTGATACTTTCCTAGGGACAACTGAAATACTTGTCCAGGCAACTGGGACCTATCTGCTTCCATGCACGGGGCTAGACCCACCTACTCACAGCCATGTCCACTTGATGGCACTTATCTGTCTGTAGCTAGCTTCACACCTGTAATATGAGAGCCCACAGCTATTTAATAAACACCCCAGTTCAGCTGCAGAGACTGTGCCAGTAACCACTAATCAAAGCTGGCAAGCACAGTCTGAGACAGGGAAATGCATATACCACACTTAAATTTACATTGTAATTTAAGATTAATTTAATTGCAATGTCTTATCTGTTGTCTGTTGTTTTCATTGCACAAAAAAGAATTTGATTTTGTTCTTAAAAGCCTTTTCTCTAAATACTTCAGAAATTTTCTTCTGTAGTACTTTTATTTTTAGAATTCTACAAAATGAGGTACGAAATTTACTCTATAGAATTTGCTGTGAGAAGAGGATTAAATTTCCGATTCCAATTTAAGTTGAGGTTAGGGTAAAATTTGTATCTTAGGTTTATTTAAAATATATTTTTTAACCTATCAGAAAGCTGTCACATTCTTATGAAATTAGATATCTGAGCTCATCTAGATTCTATGATAAATAAAAGGAAATAAAAGAAAAGAAACAAATTTAATTTCCTAATGGGGCACTTGCGTGGTTTTTTTATTTACTTTTAGAAGAAAATTTTAACTTCCCGCCTCCCATGGGTTGAATGTGCAGTTTTTCTGACAGCTCCGGTCCTGCCCTCTATCTAGTCAGCTGCTAGTAATTCAGCAGAAAGAAGGGGCTTTGTTCACCTTTTCCCTCATTTGCATATCTTCTCCCCAGCAAGTATCTAAAAGGAGCAAACCTAAAAATCCCATCCTAACCAACTGTAACTCTCATTTAAAAGTCATCAGTTCTCTGCCCTTTCCCCCCAAAAGAGGCGCTAAACTGCTAAGCCTTTCTTTTTTTATTTTGGCCTCAGCCCTTCCTAGAAACCTTCACAACAGAAAAAGATAGAGCTACATGGTTCTTGTGAAATAAGAGAAAGAATTCTAGAAATATATTTAAACCAATGTTACCTTGACCAAAGTTTTCCGAGTCCATTTTTTTTCTGAAAAATTAGAATATCATTTTTATATGATTGTTTGGAGGCAAGGGTTAGCAAATTCTGACCCATTGTCCAAATTTAGTCCTCATTTTTGTATAACCTACCATCTATTTCTAGTCTGCCAACAAGGCGCACAACATAACCAGCAATGTAGCAAATCTTTAAAGCTTTTTTTTTTCTTTAGAGCTTTTTATTAAAGTTTTTAAAAATCTTGATTGCATTTGATAAAAACGAGATGGTTCCACCAGTTTTTCTTTCACAGGTATCATGGTAGCACCAGGTATAAATATTAACTTGTGTCCAAGCAAGACTCTTTGGCCCACAGTGTACTCTTAAATCTTTCTCAGTATACTCAAGATTTACCAGGAGAGCTGGTTCAAATACCAGCAAAACTGCAAGCACCTTGTGAGCTCTCTTATACCACCACCACAGAGTTGTTGAAAGAATTAAGTGAGACTATACAAATAATTACACTTGTTTATTACTGAATAAAAACATCTCTTTGGTTACTAATTAGTGAACGTTTGGCTTTTCTGTTCTCTCTGTACGCATGTACATAGTCCTTTTTCTGAACCTTTAGACGTATGGACAGATACATTTCTTTTACTGTAGGCCGCTGTGTTGTTTCTCGAGATACTGTCCAGAATGTGCTGAGGGAGCACAGGACTGTTTGTGTCCGTGTGTGCTGTTTGTGTCCATGTGTGCTGTTTGTGTCCGTGTGTGCTGTTATGTACAGCATTATGTGTGATACATGACACAGAGGGAAACTCCAGTGATCTCTTCCAGAGAGTCAGTGCTGTGTGTGTTAGCCTCTAATTCTTCACTGAGAGACCGGATGGAACTGATAGGGTTCAGACTCAAGTAAGTAAATAAAAAGTTATAAGTCAGTGCTCTGGTCCGTCTCAATAAATTATGTGAACATTACCATTTTATATGAACTATATATATTTAGTTCACCTAAATTTATTAATAAACAGTACTTTTGGGCAATTCTAATATTATATTTTTATACTTAACTATAAAAGTGTCCTGAACTAGATCTCAGTTCCTCACCACCCCCTCACTAGACTATCTATGATTTTATCAGGTGTGTTACAAATTTGTCCGTGCTGAGCACACAATACATGCAGACTTGGGTTCCTCTTATCAGCATACAATCTACCCTGTATTGGGAGCAAAAAAAGGAAGCATATATATTTAACCCCCTAATTCTGAAATATCTCTCCATTTTTGAAATTCTAATATGAAAATAAACATATGCAGATGCATAGCCATTTAACCTGAAAAACATCTTTGTAAGAAATATTAACCATCTTTACAGGTAGAAACATAGATATATAAATACAGTAAACAGGAAAATATATTCTGGATTCTGCATTTTCTTTCAATTTGATAACAGACTAATAATTACAATTGCTAGATTTAATGAACAGGTGAAATTCATTATGTTACTGAAAGTCATCCTCATATAAATAATAAGTATTTACAAGCCATTCTTTATTCAGGTTAGAGATTGCTGCCAGAAACTTGTTTGCATTACTAATTTGTTCAATTATTAAACTTTGGAAATACAACTACTGGGATCCAGTTAATGAGTTTTTGATCACATCTCCCTAGTTATTGATGATAGCCTAGACCAGGTATTTTTGCTGTGCTTTTCCTAGTAAAATTGCACTGACCATTAACCAGAATTAAACTGCTGAAAAATAACTTGGTATGATTTCATTCAGCAAAACCAAGCTTAAAGACTGTGTTGCTGTGACACCCAAAATTAAGTTAAAAAAATGTGTTTAATTTCACTGACAACATTGACCCATTTCTGTTGGCATTATATCTTTAAAGTTGATTTTTTTTCATTTCCTTGCCTTATTTATGAAGTTGTTTAGCCTTCTTTTAAATGAACTGAAAGACAAACTAGCAATCAAACATTTTTAAAGGAAAATACAATTTTTTAAAACCCTCTATATGGTAACAAAAGCATATCATTTATAAAATAGAAAATATTTTAGCCATTATTTTTTAAACCCAGCTTCTCACACTTTTTAGGAAGATTGTGCCAGATGAGGGTGAAACCATTCTATTCTAGTAGTTTCATTTTGTAATTAGTCTTGAACTTAAAAAAATAGGTTGCCAAATTGGGAAAGTGACAAACCCTAACAGAAAATTTCTTAGTGCAAGTTCAGTCCCCCAAATTCTAAGAGAATAAATTTTTTTATGTCACGAGACAAAGGAATCGTCAGGTTGCTTCAGCCAGGATTCATTTCTGCCTTCTGAGCACCATTTAATGATGTCAGAATCCTATGCGAAGAATTTTGTGGAAAAAACAAGCAGAGAGAAATGAATGCTTTGTAGCATCATCAAATGTTGCTGTACCGAGTATTTACATTTCTTGGTGCCCAGCCAAGCGAAAGCCCTACCTTAACACGGAGCGTTTGTCTGTGAGAGGACTTGGGGCTGCTGGTTGCTTAGGTTAGTCATTATGCATCTACATTCTTAAGGAAATTTCACTCGCGAGTTTTGCTGCTGTTCATGCTTTATTCCATAGGAAGAATTTTGAACTATAAAATTTAAGAAGCTTAAGGGTCTGTGGAAATTTGAGAGCATTGCCTTTTTTTTCTACTCTGTTGAATATAAATTGTTTTAACAAAAGCAATGTAGCCACAGTACCTTTTAAATGTCAAAATTTGCGCATAGTATGTATCTCAAAAGAATTTAAACTTTGGACTTTTAAAACCTCAAATCATCGTTGGAGACTGATTGCAGCAAATAGAATGTGTTGCAGGAAGACTTAATGAAGAAATTATTTTTTTAGCCATTGTAAATTGTGAGGCAGCTATGGATCATAGCTTAAGACTGTATGTATTTAGGGGAAAATTTGAAAGCAGAACCAAACATTTGCAGATTTTACCTGGAAAACCAGAGTGGTTTGGATGCAGTGCTAGTTTTAACTTTGTGACTGCTAGTTTAGTTTTTATGAAAATTAAAATGAGTTAATATTTATAAAATATTTAGTATAGTTCTTGGACCATAATGAACACTATGTACTTTTTAAAAAAGTGATTTTAGATAACGTTTATAAAATCTAGGCCTTAGTTGTTGCTTGCTTTTATTTATTTCTGATTTTAAAATAGTGAATTTATAAAACTATCATTTTGACAAGAAAGCAATCTATATTGTATGGTAAATTATTGACTTTAATGTTAAATTTTGATATTGAAATTTGTTCTACAATTTAAACAGTTAGTGTATCAAGATTCAGAGATAAGTTCACATTAACATGCTTGTATTCTGACAAAAACTATTAAATTTAAACCATGAATCATTTTTGTGCATATTTTAATATCATTCTTGAACTTCTTTTAGGTAGCTAGACTATATCCAGGGAAACCTGTTTAGACCAGAAGTAGTATTTCTAACTTCAGAAAATAAGCTTCCATTTTAAAAATGGAATTGGAATTTAAAGAAAATTCTAATTTAGAATTTAGTTTCATTCTTTAAGTAGCTGAAAGGAAAAATCTTAGAAAACAGAATTTGTACCAAATTGTCAGTAATTCGCATTAAAGAGGAAGAATGGAATTTTTTTAAAAGGCAGCAGACATCGAAGACATTCCAATGAAGTTAAGTAATAGAGATCGCAGCTTTTAATTTAGTCCAGATTATGATTTTACATACATGCTTTGTTAAAATAGTTCGGCTTGACTGTAATGTTTCAGGTGTTATACAAATCTGGGTAAAATTATATTTCATATACTGTTTTATTTAGTTATATAGGATCAACTATATTTTAAAAGTGAGACTTTATATCAGCAAGTGTTTGTTGAATACATCTCGTGTGAGTGGTATAGAAAAATTAAAAAAAACCGTAGCTCTAATGTTTAGGGGAGCATTCTGTTAGTTTGGAGGTAGATTAGAGACTGCTGTCTGAGAAATTAATTTCATAGATCTGTGCTGTATAGAGAATTGGTACAGGCTAATATGTTTTAAGCTCTGTTTCAAAAATATGGTACATAATATTTAAACCATTAGCTTAAACGAAAAGTATTTTACATTACTAAAATTATATTTATTTAATTCAGTAATGAAAGTAATTTGGAGTTGCTGATATAGTGTCTTACAGGTTTGACTCATTTGCTGAGAAAGTATGATTTAAGACAACAGAATCATTTTTTCTCATCTGCTAAAACTCAGATTTTAGCTATGTGCAAGTTTAGCTATGGCAGATTTAAAACCAATTTAAGATAATACTGGGAAGCTAGGGGAAGTCTAAATATCGAGGACTAATCAGTTTATAATCAAAAATAAGTTTCTAAGTTCATGGGCTTTAAAGCTATCAAATATACATCATTTTGATATATTAGTTTAGTTTTCCTCGTATTTAGAGTTTTACTTTTGCACTGCTCATTATGACATCTGAACAACTAGTTGCATTTAGAAGCAAAGTCTCCATTGTTTGATTATTAATAATAATAGACAAGGACCAAGTGGTATCAGAATTCAGGTTTAAAACAGCATGTTCACAGATCATTTAGAGCTCTGTCTTAATGTTTTCTCCTAGAGAACAAATAACTTTATAATCAATGTGTCTTGTTCAATGCGCATTGCATTTATAGCTTAATTTACCCTCCCACAGCTCCCTCCTGGAAACAAAAATATGTTGTCACAGTTTAAATTTATTATGGTGGAATAATAACAATTATTCTATGTGGTAGAACCTAGATCTTTTCTTTGAAAAGTAATTGAAAAATTAGTGTTTTGAGTTATTACTTTAAAAGTAAGTTGTGGACTGATCTTCTCATCGTTCTGAAAAGGAACATACAATCCTGATTTATCAGATCATCAATCCCACAGGCAGTCATGTCTAATGCTGACTTGTGCTGAGCTTCTCATTACAGTGTCCTGCTTTTCTGACTTTCCTCTAAAATGTTTAGAAAAATTAGTCGAGGAGCTTTTTACGAAAATGAAAGGAACTTTATCAGCCAGAAAGTGAGAACATATATAAAAGACTTAAATTTTTCTTGTCTCACTTTAAACTCTGTAACTTTCCAACTCAAGATATGCGTATATTCCTGCACATGGTGCTATATCCAACCTTTTGTCATAGAAGGCCTGAATAAAAGTTATCTGGAATTGTTCTTAGAAAAAAATCTGAGCGTGGAATTTCCTTGAATTAAAAAACAATAGCTAAATGTTTGCTTTTAAAATAATAAATCAAATGATATTACATGGTCTTCATTCTTGACTGTTGAAGTATACACGCCTTGATTACATTAATTTATCTACTTTTTACTTGTACCCTTCCGGTAGACTGACTGAGAGGCTACTTTTCTATAGTAGCACTGCTTGGAAATTACGTTCTTTTTGAAGGAAATTTTTAAACCATTTTCTTAAGTTCTTGACTGTAACCTCAGAACTTGCAATTTGTGTCTAAGTCCCTGCTGCCCACCAGGGGGCAGCAGTGGGTTTGCTTTCCTTGAAGCCTGCATGCTATCTGACTGACTTGCTCTGTGGTCGCCTCTCTTCTTCCTTATGCAGCTCTTAAACTCCAGATTCCATGCTGTATCAACTATATTACCAGCCCTGCCATTAAAACAACAGAAAGACTTGTTGAAAGTAACTGAAGCCACAGTGTGGAATGCCTGAGACTGATTTCAGTGTTGTAACTCCTGTGACAGGGCGACGGGAGAATTTATGCTCAAGGTACTTCAGGCTTTAAGAAAATGGGGTTCAGTGTTGAGTGATCTTGAATGACCCCACAGAAGCCCTCATATGCATGCATTTGCATACACATAGTTTTATACCCTACATTACTGTCACCAAAACATAGAAATAATTGCAGTACAATTTTTAAAAACCTGTAATACTTCATTTATCTTAAAATAGTAATGGACTATATTTTATTTTTACTTACCTTCTTTTACCTGCTAAAAAATTTACAAGATCTCTGCCCTCTGCAATTTCAACATGATACTAATAAATTTGTTTTGTTACAGAAACTAGGCAAATAATTTATTTTGCTGGAGTTTATGGTTTTTATGACTTGAAATTGTTATTCCACACTGTCTGCTTCCTTTTCTGGTTATAATATGCATAGCAAACCAGATGGCTAATGTAGAAACAATTTGAGATGCGCTTATTTGAATCATTTAGTATAGCCTGTGAGGACCATCTGTTTATTGCTCTGGGTGTTACCTTCATGCTGAAGATACCTTCAGCTTCTTCACACGTCTTAGCCTCTACCTTCCATACAGATATGAAAAAGGCTTCGTAGGCCAGACTTAACCTCATCGGCCTTTAGAGCTTCTGTTGTAAAACTTAATCCCAGCCTGCCTTTCATGTCATTGTTCTTTATTCTTATTTCTTTTTCTTGTTATTGATACCGTCAATAGCAGTGCTTTGAAATTGCAGAAGACTGACTAGGAACATGGGCTTTGGAATCTACCTTGGCTAAGTATGTGGCTGTTTGACCATGGGCACATTTCTACAGCTTGGTTTTCTCATCTGTGAAATGGGATATAGTCCGTACCTCATGGATTTGTGAAAATGATAAGATAGAATTCATTTAGCACCATGCTTGTACTAGTCATTATTCTTCTTAACATATTTTAGAAGGAAAATGATCATAGTTACAGAAAAACCTAGAAATCAAATACTGTATTTAGAATTTCATGCAACAGTCTTTTGGAAAGAATATCTATTGTTCATTAAATACCTGATTATTTATGTGAAAGCACATACCACCACAAAATATATGCGGGTGTTACTATCAATACATAATACCTTCCGTCCTTACTGGATTCAGGGTGAAACTTTGCACCATAAATAGCTGGAGAAAAGCTTCTCTTGGCACCTGTCTGGGTTCTCTGCTGTTGCCACTGGTTACATGTTATAGATCGTGGTACATGTTAAGATCATGGTATGATCTGCTTTGGAATCTTACAGTCACATTCATCATTGTTTTCTACGTCAAGCTCCCTTGGGAGAGAAACCAGCAATTGATACTTCCTTCCCATCTCAGCTCCTGTGATGGATACTACCTGTAATACTCACATTGATCTTGTAGGCTAAGTAATTATTTCTTCCTAATTTTCTGTGGATGAATCAGAAATCAACAACTGCAGTTTTTAAAATAAGAGTGTGGATATGGAATACAAAGAAGAATACGATTAATGGAAAAGAACGTGATTCTTCTGGATTGTTTCGAAACTTTAGGGCACATGGTTTCTATAGTTATGGTGTCATAATGTGGTGCATAATGAAAAGAGATCTGTGCTTCATGGAGAACTAATCGGGTATATTGTTCTACAAATCTGTCAGTGAGATTCAAATACTTTGCTAAGACTGTGTGAACGTGTGAGTATTTGTGTGTGTAGCTTCTGTACAAAGAAGAAAACTCATACAGAACAAGGAGGCCCTGTTTTGATGGTTGCCAAAGAAACAACACTCACACATAAACCATTTGTAAGTGAACCAGTTCAGCGGGAAGTAATTCTCTACTGCTGCTTGACCCAAATGTCTTATTTCCAATTACTTTAAAGGAAGTTTTAATACAAGTCCTTGGAAGAAATAATTTGAATCTTTAATACACTTTAGTTAACAAAGCATTAACATTTCAAACTGTTTCATTTGGTCAGGGGATACCCTTATAAAATTGAATCATAGCGTTCCATATCCTTGAATTATCTTCCATGACTTTTGCAGTACATTTTATATACTAATCTATAGTAGATTATAATCATTTAAGTCCACATAATTTACTGTAACTGTTTTCAAATTAAGGAAGTGCTACATGTAAAATAACAAATTTGTGTTTGTTAATTATATAAAGTAGAAACTGTTTTTCACACTAGAAGATAATTCTATACTTTACTCCTTCCCTTTATTTTAGCGCCATTTAATTACAAATGTCATAAAAATTCCCTACAATACTTATAAATATAAAGTAGAGTTCTTTCTCACCTCCTGCCATTCCCACTGTCCAAGGGTGACAACTGTTTACAGTTCAAGTGTGACCTTGCAGACCGTCCTCTTTGCTCATGCAAACATACAGATGGACTCTTGTTTGTAAAAAATGATGCTTGTTCTTGAGGAGTTAGAAGCATTGCTATTTGAAAAAAATTGGGTTTGATTATTTTAGTCATTATGCTAAATGGAGTGATTTTTATAAATACTGACACATCATTTTGTTGTCGGCCAGCTTTCCAGGGCTAGTTCGAAAGAATCATATAACAAGTGTAAGATGAGAGGCATTCTGTGGAATTCTTTGCCCTTGACTTTCCGTATTCTGCAGTGTCCATGGATAGTTGGTGTATGAAAAATGCAGTATGCAGGGATCATGGAAAAGCAGCCTTTGTCACCGGAAATAATAAAACTGAATTAACTCCAATTTGACTATTTAAATCGCTTTAAAATTACTTGCTGCAATCACAGACCACTCACTCGATCTGTCATTTCTTTTGAGCTTATTAGTAGTGGAATTTCTTAAGTGGCTTTTTAAATCTTATGTATGCAAGCTTCTCAAGTTGTTACTGAAGAGTTCCTATAGCTAGGAAAAACTAATGTTTATTGGTGCTGGATACTATAAATCACAGTGGTTGTTGGGGGCAGGGGAAGTGTATAGATGACCAACTGGTGCTCTTTGGAGCTAATTTGTCCTGTTTCTGTGCCAGTTCTGCCCCAATATACTTTTCACTGGAAGATATGCACAGAGGGTAGGGATTGAGCGTCAGCCAGCAGGACCCCTTCATGGAAAAAAATTCAATCAAATGTAAATATAAAAATACAGTTAGTAAAATATATAAGAAAATGTGGATCTCCTCAAATCCTTTGTGAAGCAAAGCAACGTAGAGATCAAGTATATATAAGAAAAACCCAAAGGTTTTATTTCAGGTGAAAGCTGTGAGTGAGAAAATTATTATTTTCCTAAGAGTAGTTTAATTACATATTTCTCTTTTTAGATGTCTTTTAACTCTCTAAAAATTTATTTTCAAATTGAAATTTGTCTCTGGAATAATATTTTTTCCCCTAAAGATGATCTACTACAAGAATTTTCTGTAATTGAGATTTTACATTTTTACACCAGGTATCTAGCCTCGAGGAGGCCATAGTCTCTTCGGGAGACAAAATTGGGTGCTTCAGTGGATTGTGCTGAGCTCAGTGCCGTGGGGCTCAGCCAGAGCCTTCCCTTTGTCGCGGCAGGTGCAGGGCTGGCAGGTGTCCAGACAAACCTCCCAGCAGAGGTGACCCTTGGAGGGGTACATGAGAATATGCAGAGATTAGTCTGGCAGAAAAGAGAGTCTTGTGGGATCCATGGCCAGGAGACCAAGGCCATCTATAAAAGCCTGATTATGAGAGAAACCAGGACGTAGTCGAATAACTGGTAGAAGTTCAATGTGGCTGCATAGAGTAGATTATAAGCATTTATTATGAAAGTAATACATGTTTATTGTATATAAAATTTAAAGAATACAAGAATCAAGAGAAAACATCACTAACTTCAAGCTATAGAGTTTACTGTGAACTTATGACTTTGTCAATCATGACATTTATATTTGTAGAACAGCATGTTTGGTACAATCCTGGTTTGGATTAAACAACAGATGTGCGTAGGCATAAAACGCATGTACATATATGGAAACATTTTTACAGAGGCAGAGATAGACAGGGACAGACAGACAGGAACGGAGAGAGATGAGAAGCATCAATCATCAGTTTCTCATTGCGCGTTGCGACTTCTTAGTTGTTCATTGATTGCGTTCTCACATGTGCCTTGACCGCGGGCCTTCAGCAGACCGAGTAACCCCCTGCTGGAGCCAGCGACCTTGGGTCCAAGCTGGTGAGCTCTTTGCTCAAGCCAGATGAGCCCGCGCTCAAGCTGGCGACCTCGGGGTCTCGAACCTGGGTCCTTCCGCATCCCAGTCCGACGCTCCATCCACTGCGCCACCGCCTGGTCAGGCTGGAAACATTTTAAGTAAACTTGGGATCATGCGAAACATGCTATTTGTTACCTGCGTTTTTTTAACCTGCTTTTTTCACATTACAGTAGACTTCTTTTAATGCCCTTGGATGTAATTGCATTTTAAGTTGAAATGTTTCATCTCTGCAAAAAAAAAAAAAGGTATCTTCTTGAAGTTAACTACGTGTGTTCTTATCTGCAGGAAGAGTGCTTCCTGAACCTGGAGGCTCCTATATCAAGAGTATGTGGGTATGACACTCCATTTCCTCACATTTTTGAGCCGTTCTACATCCCAGACAAATGGAAGTGCTATGATGCCCTTCGAAAGATGATCAACTATTGACCACATAGGTACGTCTGCCCTGCATTTTGAGAAAGCTAGCATGTGTCCCTGACAACAGTGTTCTGATAGCAAGGAACAACAGTCATCAGTGTGTTGTATTTTGGTATATGGCAACTGTCAGACAAAATGTGGATTTTAGGAAAAAAATTAAATTTATGGTGTATTTGCATTTAATAGAAACATAGTAAGCATTATCTAAAACAGATGCATGCATTCATTAACATTGAATAATCACTAGATAAGGATATTCTCTGCTGTGGTTTAATTGCAAATATACCCTACCCTTTTGTTCCAACTTTTACCTTTAGTTCTATATATTTTTGTTAGCTATTTTCTTTATAAATAGGAATAATTGCTGTTATTTAAAAATGATCCTTCAAGCACCATTAATTTTGACTCCAGTGATCTTGACTCTATGATGATCCATACATGACATTCTGAAATTTGCCCTTATATTATCTGGAAAAAAATACATTTGTTGAACAGGAAACCTGTTGTGTATAAGGGAAATTTTTACTGAAAAAAAAAATCCAGCACCACCAACATTTCAAGAATATTTTTGGCACGTGAATGTTTTTAAATTATGGATAATAAATGATATTTATTCACTATGATTATCTAAGTCAGGGGTCCCCAAACTTTTTACACAAGAGGCCAGTTCACTGTCCCTCAGACGGTTGGAGGGCCGCCACATACAGTGCTCCTCTCACTGACCACCAATGAAAGAGGTGCCCCTTCTGGAAGTGTGGCGTGGGGCCGGATAAATGGCCACATGCGGCCCGGGGGCCGTAGTTTGGGGATGCCTGATTGTGCTTATGCCCCATCAGCGGTGTTAGTCTAGCAATAATGAATGCCATTAAACACTACTGTTAGTTTTTTTTGTTTGTTTTTTTTTTGCATTTTTCTGAAGCTGGAAACAGGGAGAGACAGTCAGACAGACTCCCGCATGCGCCCGACCGGGGTCCACCCGGCACGCCCACCATGGGGCGATGCTCTGCCCACCAGGGAGCGATGCTCTGCTTCTCCGGGGCATCGCTCTGTTGTGAACCAGAGCCACTCTAACGCCTGGGGCAGAGGCCAAGGAGCCATCCCCAGCGCCCGGGCCATCCTTGCTCCAATGGAGCCTCGGCTGCAGGAGGGGAAGAGAGAGACAGAGAGGAAGGTGCGGTGGAGGGGTGGAGAAGCATTGGGCGCTTCTCCTGTGTGCCCTGGCCGGAAATCGAACCCGGGTCCTCCGCACGCTAGGCCGATGCTCTACCGCTGAGCCAACCGGCCAGGGCACTACTGTTAGTTTTTAAGTGGCTTTTTGGTATGTGTGTGTGAGAGAGGGACAGACAGACAGGAAGGGAGAGAGATGAGAAGAATCAACTCATAGTTGTAGCACCTTAGTTGTTCATTGATTACTTTCTCATATGTGCCTTGACCAGGGGGCTCAAGCCAGCAACCTTGGGCTCAATTGAGCCAGCAACTTTTGAGCTCAAGCCAGCAACCATGAGATCACCTCTCTGATCCCATGCTCAAGCCAGTGACCCCACACTCAAGCTGGTGAGCCTGCACTCAAGCCAAATGAGCCTACACTCAAGCCTGCAACCTTGGGTTCTCAAACCTGGGTCTTCTGCGTCCCCGTCCAATGCTCTATGCACTGCACCACCACCTGGTCAAGCAGCTTTTAGGATTTTAATACTATAGAAGTTGCTACTACTGACACACTGATTTATTTTATCTTTGACATTTTTGAAATCACTTAAAATATATAGACAGGAATTAAACACTGTGTAATAGTGCAGCCCATATTTTAAAGAAAAGAAATACCATATTCTTTTCTTGAATGGTGGTAAAGCCAGCTCACCTAAACCAGAGAGACCTTTACTCTGTGCAGGTAGAGAAAATAATGCACCCTTGTTCCTCTGACCTCCTCACCATGTTTTTTGCATTTCTATTCTGACAGTCTGTTGAGTTAGGGCTGTTAGTCCACATATCCCTGGTATTCTCTCAGACATGCAGAGGTAGATGCTTGATTTCTGGTATTCTCCTAATATCTGTGAAAGTAACTGGCTTCTACAATGAGTCACACTGAGAACTGGTTAGGGGGCTTTCTCATTCTGTGGTCCATCTTGTTCCCTTCCATGGACCAGCATGATGGAGAGTCAGGGTACAAACCTGTGGCCATATGCATTGTCGCTATTTTGAAAGTAACATTTAGGAACTGGTTTTAAATTTGAATATGTTTCCTTTTAAACAAAAAAAAGTACTTACCAATAAGTATATAATGAAAATATGATTAAAGATGCATAGGTTTTCTGAACTAAAGTTAAATATGGCATTAAAGAGTCACACAATTAAGAAAAATCTATATTTGATCCACAGTGGCTAGAATGTCAATAACTGTTATTGATTTTTTTTACAGAAAAACTGGAAGATTATGACTAGATACGGAAATATTTTTTTTGAAATTTTTTATATTTCCTCAGATGTATCACTTCTTGAAGATAGAGTTTTTATGAAATGAACCATGTTGGATATTGGCTGAAAAGGAATTATTGTATTAACACACATGAATTGATTTCCATTAGGAGTGTTTCACATTAACCTTTTAAAATGTTCCATACGATAATCTTATACATTTCACTTAATTACATCTGTAAATATTGGGTGTGGGATAGTATTCAATAAAGCAAAATCAGATTATCTTCAGGGTGTGTGTTCCTTTCTTTCATTATTAAAAAAGAATTTCTGTTGCAGATGAATGTAACCAAAATTCTGCCATCCTGCAGCAGCTATTCTTGTGAGATACTTACTGGTTTTCATGTTGTTTAAGAAACAAGACTCGGAGGGAGCCTTTGACCCTCCATTCCACTTCTTCCTGCCCAAGAGGTTCGGACAGAGAAACCTGCTTCAGGAAGGATATTCTGGGGTGTTAGCCTTAGTCTAATCTGAATTAATGTGGTACACAAGAGGACATCAGGCAGGTGCCTGTTAGCTAGGTAACCCCCGTGTCCCATGGTTTCTGGCTGCCTAACTGGATTTTCCTGCCATGGGTGTGTGTTGGTGCGTTCAGCTCTTCCTCAACTACCTGCAAATCACCCGCCCTCACTTCTGACATCTAATACCCCATTTCTCCCTCTTCTCCTTTGCCCAAAGTGTCTTAAATGCCTAATGTTCCCTCCCTGTCTTTGGAATCGTCATGAATCTTCACGCCTGTGTGAATTTTCTGTGCACATGTATTAAGATTTTGATTTTTCTCCTGTTAGTCTGTTTCTGTGTTTTTGATTATTACCCCAGCCAAAAGAACTTAGAAGGTGGGAGGATCTTAGACCCCACACAGACTGTTAATTTATTAGATGTCAGTAAAATGTTTAGAACTGCTGGATTTTCAACTTGATGGTATTTGGTGTAGTTCTTGATGGCTGAGATGGTTGTACGTTGCTAAAACTTCTGGGACGTTTTCCTCATCCTTTCCTCTTGCCTAACCAGGTGAACTGATGGACATGCTTACTTTTCCCCAGAGCCAGGTGGCAGGAGCATCCTTGCTGCCTCTTTATGACAGCATGAGCCTGTCTTTAGTTATAAAGGGCCAAGCTTTTTTTTGCTGTAGTTGTATTTTTTTTTGCCACGATGTTTCAAACAAATAATTTTCCATAGAATGGGGTGGGGGAGAGAAGGAAGCATCAACTCGTGTTCCACCTAGTTATTCCATTTAGTTGTGTTTTTATCGATTGCTTCTTGTCTGTACTTTGACAGAGGGTCAAACCATATGCCAGGTTAACACTTCATCTACTGAGCCATTTAGCCACAGCCTCCGTGTTTATGGTATGTAGCTAAAAAGAAAAACAGCAGCAACAAAAGGCTCAAACAGGAGAAAGCCTCCTTGTTGTTGAGGAGGTGGCCAGGGCCTCTTCTTTTTAACTTTGACTCTTCTGCCCTTCACCATAGTTTTAGACAGGAATCCCTTTGCAGAACCGCTCAGCCCTGGCCCTGCCCTCAGGGTGGTGCCGTTAGTATAGATCCGCCTCTGCTCCCAGGGATCTAGAAGAGTTTCTTCTCTCCGGGTCCAGTAGGTCCAGCTCTACCTCCGCCCCCCTCCACCCCCAATAAAACCAGTAAATAGGGTCATAGAGTGTTTTCTTTATAAACACTGAAAGAAATGGAGATTTTCCCTAGCATTACAAATGTCTAGGTTCCATTAAAACTACCATGTAAAAAGTGTGTCCTGTTTATTCTTAGATATTTGGAGGAGGATACAGAAAGGAACATGTGTGGATTGCCAGAAACTTGGAGGTAAAGGAAAGGCGCCTTATCACAGATTCTAGATGGCAACAGGCTGAAATAAAGACCCAGAGCATTTGCTAGGGGTAAAACATAGCCCTGCCTTTGGTGTAAAAATAGAAACAGCTCTATGGTACAGGATGGAAAAGACGGACTTGTGGGCAACAAGTTTGGGAAAGATTCACGGACTCCAGTTGGCATACCAGACAGGACTTTCTGAATTCCAAACGCCAAAACTCAGTATGGACTTTGGCTTTGGTCTTGTTCTCCACGAAAGGCTCTGGGCATCCCTGCTGGGAACGCTGGCCTCACGTGGTCAGCCCAGCAGAGCAGACACTCTGCGGTAGTCAACCACATCTTGGCCTACAGTGGGTTCTATTTGAATATGTTTGTTTTAGTTGAACTTTTTTTTTTTTTTTTTAGTTGATATTATTTAGTGTTTTAGTTGAAGTTATTTTAAGTTATATTGCCGTTGGTAACTTTTTAATACTATTTTTCTGTTCTTTGGTATTGTAAAATATTCCCGTAGGTATTTTAATTTTATTTTCACTTTGTTTTTGAAATAACAAGCATGAGGACAAACTGTGGGGATACTTTATGCCTTCAGCCTGAGTTTGAAAGCATTTGCCCCCCCTCCGCTTAGGCCGGCAGCCCCCACCCTCTCTTCCAAAATAAGTAGCTTTCAGTTAATAGTCAACTCAGTCTATGCACAAGATGTACATATACACCTAAGGAATTGTCTTAGATATGTTTATTTACTTGAAAAAAAATTATCCAAGCCAAGTAAACAGACCTGTGTACATTAGAAAAAGAAATGAGACACAAAGTCCAGGAATGACCTCAATCCAATCCCTTCGATTTAAATTACATAATTTTCAAACTCTCGGTGAGAATCCCATAAAGATCCCGTTTGGTTTAGTGAAGTCCCTTCCCATCAGCTTGTGTGCGGTGGACACGTGGTTTCTGGCTGCCTGGCACCACTGCCCCCACCTTCTAGTAACAGCACTGCCGCTTGTTTAGAGAACCCCCATTCTCCACTGCATGTGGCCCTGGAGAGGCTGCCAATCCCAGCGCCGACCAGCACTCGCCACAGAGATGGCCCCGGCCCAGGCCTGGTTGGGGACCTCATGACAGAAAGTCAGGTTGCCGATACAGAAACAAAATACAGCCTCAGCCGTATCGATGACACTAAATTCTAAAAGACTGGTTCTCAAACTTTTACCTTTTCTAAGTACACCTGAGAATAATGCACAGGCAGGTGTTTACCAGCTAGTCACACAACATTACCTTTAGCAGGAATTCTTAACATGACCCCAAAACTGGCATGTCGGAATTTCCAGAGAGACGTGAGGTTTGGAAACTCTGATATGCTTCCTTAGGCCATCTAATGTGGTAAGAAATAGAAAAAAAATCATATATGGGCAAGGATTTAGAAACCCTGATATCCAATGCCTTCCTGATATGGTAATTAAAGATATTTGCCAGGAAAATGAGAACTAAAATTGGAACAAAGATGAGATCACAGCTGGAGAAGAACGGAGGTAGAAATGGAAACAAATAAAGGAGATACATCTAAATAATTGTCTCAAGTACACATTTTATGTAAAACAAATGTTCTTCATTTGACAGAGGACTATACAATTAATTTTTTGTGTTGTAAGTGCGTTATAAAATGCAAGCAAAAACTTATAAATACAGAAGGTATGTACAGAACAGTTGTAGAAGACATTGTCACCCTGTTTTCAGTTTGATAGATGCAGTAGACAATCATAAGTAATAGAGTTAGGTCAATAGAAATGTATTTTAAACTTTATGCATTCATAAACATAGAATAATCACCTTTTTTTGTATTTTTCTGAAGTTAGAAACTGGGAGGCAGTCAGACTCCTGCATACGCCCAACTGGGATCCACCTGGCATGCCCACCAGGGGGCGATAATCTGCCCATCTGGGGTGCTGCTCCATTGCAGCTGTAGCCATTCTAGTACCTGAGGTGGAGGCCATGAAGCCGTCCTCAGCTCCCAGGCCAGTTTGCTCCAGTGGAGCCCTGGCTGTGGAAGGGGAAGAGAAAGACAGAGAGGAAGGAGAGGGGGAAGGGTGGAGAAGCAAGTGGGTGCTTCTCCTGTATTTCCTGACCAGGAATCAAACTTGGGACTTCCACATGCCAGGCTGACACTCTACCACTGAGCCAACCAGTCAGGGCCATTAATCACCCTTTAAAGTATGCACAGATAGTTAAAAAGAATCAAATACTAAGATAAACACAATAAATGACAGTAAATTCCTCAAAAAGCATTAAAAGGCAATGTTGCAGTAATATTGTGTTATAGTAAATATATATAAATATAGAAAAATATGGAAGATATATAGAAATAATTAGGATATAATATTAAAAGCAATTAAGGAAATTAAAAATAAAGTTATGCCATCTGGATAGGAATTAATATACTGTGTGCAGATATGATAAACAGACTCTGCCTATTGCACAGGGCCCAGTTTGTGTGTGAAGTTATATATAGGTAAAAGAGTGGCTTGGTGTCATAACTCTGTAGGTTAACATAACCTACAGCTTCCCTAGGAACACCTTAAAAGTGGCTTGATGTAACATTTCAGTAGATTAATATAAATTAACTAATATAAAATTTATACAATTTTTTTTTTTTTTGTATTTTTCTGAAGCTAGAAACGGGGCGAGACAGACAGACTCCCGCATGCGCCCAACCGGGATCCACCTGGCACGCCCACCAGGGGGCGACGCTCTGCCCACCAGGGGGCGATGCTCTGCCCCTCCGGGGTGTCGCTCTTTTGCGACCAGAGCCACTCTAGCGCCTGGGGCAGAGGCCAAGGAGCCATCCCCAGCGCCCGGGTCATCTTTGCTCCAATGGAGCCTCGGCTGCGGGAGGGGAAGAGAGAGACAGAGAGGAAGAAGAGGGGGAGGGTTGGAAAAGCAGATGGGCACTTCCCCTGTGTGCCCTGGCCGGGAATCGAACCCGGGACCCCTGCACGTCAGGCCGATGCTCTACCACTGAGCCAAACGGCCAGGGCCTTTATATAAATTAATATAAAAAGGGCTACCTGCGAGGAACTCCCAAAAAGATGGTTTGAGGTAATAATCCTACAGATTGACACCTGTTAAAAGGTGGGTTGAGGTGATAATCCTATAGATTGACACCTGTTAGAAGGCATTGGCCAGGAAAGGTACTAAAGCTGGGGGACCTCCCTGCTGTGGTATTTGCCCAGACTCCAACATTGAATGTGGACTGTCTCCACACTATTGACCAAGGACAGCCGAGAGGAGCATGAGAACGGGCCCCCTTAAGCTGTACCCAGGCACTCCAAAAGGATTTGTCAGTAGTAAACTGCCTGTGTGATTCTTGCAACTAATTTGTGTGTCGGTCATGTCTTACCTCCCGTGGCAGTTGGTCTCAGCACTAATAAGTAGAATCCTCATAGCCACCTCAAGAGTAGTCTTGAAGAGGCTGCCAGCCCTGCTGATAAGCAGGAGTGTCCCACTGTGCAGGGCAGTTGAATTGGGGATGCCTAATCGATGAAGAGCTTGGGCTCTACTGGGACAGGCATCATGTTTCCTGATCATATCCCAAATTAATGACAAATATTCCAACTACTTAGAAATAAAGAAGCACCCGGCTTAGTAACTGTGGAACCAAGGAGGAAATGTAAAACAATCACAATATTTAGAACATAAGATCACTGATGTGCTTCAGCCAAGACTTTATTCAGAGGTAAATTCATAAATTTGAACTTTAGATCTGTAAAAAGAAAAACTCATAATATAAGAATAAAGAGGAAAAAGCACAAGAAGGAAGAAAAAAAGTAAAAAGAAAGTTCCAAATAGGAAAAAAACTGTAAGATCGAAGTTAGTTTTTATAACAATGAAAAATTTCCTTTTATAATGTCTATATCCTGTGAGGATGGAGCTATGTTTTTATGTAATCTTTTTACTGACAAATAAAGGCCAATTTGGCTAATTTAGGTCCTTTAAGGGGAGGAAATAATTTAGTAAAACCTAATCATTTGTCATAGGTATTGATAAGCAAAGGTCTTTTTTTTTAGGATAGATCCTGAAGAGTTCCCAAGAGATGAGCATTGTTTCTGTGTTTTTAGGCCTGTTTCTTCAAATAGATTTCAAAACCATGCATTTTAAAGTAGCTCTATGATAATATTATACATTAAAATGTATATGTATGCAAATGGACAAACCAAACTAGAATGCTCATTCAAAATTGTTCATTTGAGGTTGATGTAATCATCAATCAGTTTTCTTTATTAATCTCTGGTCTCAGTCACCAATGGAGAGCCAGCCTGGCTTAGAATAACCTCCCAGTGGCCCTGTCTGTGCCTTTTCCCCAGCTGGTAGAATCTGCCAGCTTGAGACTGGGTCAGAGGTAAGGCACCATCTCCTTTGTCACAATGACTAATTGAGGATGGAAGGTGACCAAAGCTGGGTCAATCAGAGTCCTTCAGGATTTTTCAAACAAACACATTTTAAAAAATGTAATTGTAGAGGGGGCTTTGTCCACCTTCCCTATGGAGGAAAGCCATCTTTTTCTGAAAAACAATGGAACCAGTGTACTGAGGAAAGGTGAAGTGCAAGATAGAGTGGGTCCAGCCAGGATCCTGTCTGGAGTAAGTCACCCCAAACCAGCTTCACTTCTGCCATGGGCAGCTTCAACTGTCCCATTCGTCCTTATTCCGTGAGGAACTACCCCCAGGATCCTTCCAATGAACTGCCTTTTTCTCCGTTCAAGTTGGATTTCTATTGCTTCTAACCCAAACCACCCTAATCCAATTATTCTAAATGCTTACGAATGTATTCAATTTAAAAGAAGAAAGTCCACGTGTTTTTAATCAAGTATACTTGGAGAAAACCCTTCACCTGTGAGACTAGTCTAGGTATTCTGCTTGACTTTTTTCTTTTTCTTATCTATGACATGCAAATCAGCTGCAGAGATGGTTGGGTTAATGTCAAGTGTCTTAGCCATCAAAGAAATGAATTCAAACTTTCTGCCTGAAAGTTGAATGCTTGCACCCTTCTGCTTGGACAGAAAAATGAGCAGTTCCACTGCATCTGTTTTGTAGCACCTGCCTCTTTGGGGGCTAATTCGTACAAAGTTCTTTACTAAAGTCCTGAGACCTCACAACTACTGTTGCATTTCCCCATGTAGCTGAAAGCCCTTGGGTGTTTTCTTTTTCAGTGAAGCTTAATATGCCTGTTGTCAGTCTATAGCAAATTTTTCTTTGAGAATATTTTGGGTAAATTCCCCATATTTACCTTCTTTTTGTTAATCTTCCACCTAACGAACATCATGAAGTACAATTTTATCTTTCCTAGACTACCCTCACCCGGAAGAAAAATTAAAAGCTCCATTAATAGTAAGAAGTAGTATTTAAAACAAAAACAAAACCAACTCTATCCCAACTGCTAGACAGCCTCACAGGGTTTCCCCAATTATTTGGGGAATTGCTGGTGGGTTACTTTTGAACAGTCATTTGAACAGCCATGTGGAGTCCCCAGTGCTCTGGCTCCAGTTCCCTACAGAAATACCCGCTGCCATCAGCTTTGGAAGGCATGGGGCTGCTGCCACCACTGGGGCCACAGGCAGCTGCCACTCACTGCCCAGAGCCTATGAGCTCCCCACAGGGACTAGGTGTAGATGCAGATGCTGTCGATCCTGCTTGTCATTGGGCCCCTGGAGCAGTCTCCGTGCTCTGTGTTCTGCCTGGGAGCAGGACATCTTGATCTCATTGAGATTATGGATCCCGTCTGCAACCATACCACCCTGAACGTGCCTGATTTCATCTGATCTGGGAAGCTAAGCCGGCCGGGCCTGGTTAGTACCTGGATGGGAGATCCATGGATCTCTAGTAGTGTGGCTGTGTGCCGCCGGCATCTCCTGAATATTTGGTGACAGACTTACTGTTGTGTTAGAACCTCTGGCCCCGTCTGGGGCTCAGGCATTGTCTTTGGTCTCAACCAGGGTCCGCAGCTCCATCTTCTCTGAGATGGCTTCTTCCCAGGGCTCCTCTCTTCTCAGTACACACAAAGCATTGGACAACTCACCCGCACAATCTTGCAGACCATTCTAAATTTTAGAGCAAGCATACTTTTGTCCTAACCTGGTTTACTCAGAAGGAAAGACCTCCCTCATGGCTGTCAGATTTTTTTGATGTTATTTTGTGCACAGGAACAATTTTCATACAGATTATGAGAAAATTGCCTTGGAGAAAATGGAGCAGCAGTGGTTTGTGATTAATGGTACCTCCATATGATTAGATACACAGTAGAACTTGCAAGTAATGATTATGAAAATTACGTAGCAACTTGAAGTCATGCTCATTATATACTTTAAAGTGGAAAAATCAGGATGCAAGATTATATATATGTGATTTCAACTATTATTACTACTTAGAATTACAACTATTATTACTTAGGATTTTTCTTGCACGGGAATAGACAATGTTAGTAGTGTTAGAGTAAGGACTTTGAAGTATATTGTAATAAAGTTTTATTTTTAACATTTTTAAAATGAAAAGTAATAAAGTACTGAATATATATTTAACTGTTAGCAAGTGTTTTACATGGCAGAACATGCCTATTCTTTAAAACACAGTGCCTAGGCACCAGTACTAAAGAATCTGTTTTTCTTTCCCTTCTTAAACTCTTTCCCCATACTCTCTCTCTTCCTTCCTCTCTCTCTTTCTTTCTCTCTCTTGCACGCGAGCACGCGCACATACACCACCACCACCACCACCGCCGCCACCATCACCACTGTGAATGATTTGTTAGATAATCTCAGAAGGGAAGATATAAAAAAAAATTTATATTCTACACTACTATACTAATGCCTTTGTAAAAGTTTGACTCTCTTAAGACTTAATACATTTATTAGGGTTGCAGCAGCAGAAAGATGTATTTAAAGGTTTTAGGGACAATTTACAAAGGAATTGGCAGACGTGGGGAACTGGGATCAAAGGTGAAGCACCTAGCGACTAGCAGCTGTGAGAACTCACTGCCACCCCTCACCGGAAGGGGCAAAGGGGAAGTTATGGTCCTGAGCCTGGTGAGAGCTATAGCCGTGGGGGAGGGCTGCCTGACGAGAGGTATGGCCACAGAGAAACAGACCAGGAGGGGGGGGTCGTATCCTGGTGTCTGTATCCTCCTACCCCCTGATGATGGTCTGTTAGCACTTCCCATTGACAAATTCTATCTCAAGCCTACAGGCCAGAGCAGCCTGGTGATGCAATCCCAAGAAGTCAGCCTCTCCAGGAACAGCAGGGCCAAGAGGGTGGAGAATAGATTTAGAGGGCAAATGGAGAAGAACCGGCACCTGGAGCCCCCATGTCAGTAAACTGCCCAGTAAATACTCGTGTAACTGCAATCTTACTATTTTTTAAGCTGATAATAAAATGTAGATACTGTCTAGTTATGCCACCTTTTCCTATGCAGGCCTGAACTTCTGATGCCTATGTGTTCTGTTGGTGGGAATTCATGGCAGCGAATCTATACCCTGTATTTGCAGTGATACCCTGTGAGTCCTCGGTCTTCCTGCAAACATCTGGACTGGATGTGCCCTTGGCATGTGGCCCAGCAGCCACACTGGGGCTCTTCTGTGCTGCTTGCCAGCGTCCCCCTGTTTTCTGGGTCCATGCTTTCTCCTTTCTACTTTTATTTTGTTGGAGCACATCCTCTAGTAGATTCCTTGAAATGTCTTCACGGGACACTTATTTTCTGACCCTTTCATGTCAGAAAATGGCCTCACTCTAACCCTTGACTAATAGTTTGAGTGTAAAACTTTAGGCTTAAGAAACAATTTTGTCTCAGAATAGTTAAGGCACTGCATAATTTTCTTTCCACATTTGTCATTATTTTTCTCAAAATATGTGTCTTTGTCAGACTAATTGTGATATTTTCTTAACCTAATCTTCTAACCTTTTATATGTAATTTTTGACTACTTAAAAAAAATTTTGACCCCTTTCTCACATTATCTTTTTCTTAATTTAAGGCTGCCATTACGAGTATATATATACATGTGTGTGTACACTGCGTATGTACATACATATGTAAATGGAGAGCTGTGGCTTTTTTAGAAGTTTTACTGTAACTTCTGAATTAAATTGTTTCCTCCCATTTCCAGTTTTCTGTTTATTTTGGTTTTTCTCTTTTTCTTATATGAGATGATTGCATTTCTTTTTCCCAAGACTGAGGCATCAACAGCTAATTTGGATCGTGGCACATACATACAGTGGGAAATGATTCAACCATGACAGTGAATGAAGTCCGATGTATGTGTGCTGCAACATGATGAGCCTCCAAAATACTATGCTAAGTGAGAGAAGCCACACACAAAAGATCACATAGTGTGTGATGCCATTTCTATGAAATACCCAGACCAGAGAAACCAAACCCATGGAGACAGAATGTGGGTAGGTGGTAGCCAGGGGCTGGGGGAAGGGGTGGGTGGGGAGAGAATCCTTCATGGGTAAGGGGTTCTACTTTGGAGTGATGGAAATGAGTTGGAACTAGACAGGTGATGGTTGCACAACATTGTGAATGTACTAAATGTCACTGAATTGTTCACTTTAAAAGTTAATTTTATGTTATATGGTACCAGTTCAATAAATTATTGTTTAAAAGCTGACTGGGAGGACTCTGGATGTATATGTGTGTCGGGCATGACAGGCAGGGGGCCTTCATTTCTGGGCAACAAGCCAGAGAGCTGTCACTCTGGGAGGGCCCCGCCCTTGTTTGTACAGGGAAGAACTTCCTCTGTGGCTTTTCACCAAGCAAAATGTTCCAATCTCCTATCTAAAGGGCAGCAGCCTAACTCAGTACCTGCTGCTTGGACTTGGGGTCTGGCTGTCATGTTAGGTTCCATTTCCCACCTTGTGCACTGTTCTGTTCTTGCTCCGAACCAGGTTCTTCTGATCCCAAAGCCTCTCCTTCTCAATTTCTCCAGAGGCTAAACCTCTGATCTCCAAGTTGACACCTTGTTCTCCTCATGAGATCCCCAGTTTTCCTCCCCCTGCCTCAGTCCTGTCATGTGCCACACCGGGCCGGCAAGGCCTTGGCACTGATAGTCGGCCTCTTTGGAAGAGTCTTCCTCCGTGGACTTTCTGTCTTGATCGGGCTGCCCCTCTGGCAAAGCTCCCCTCACTTATCTCATTCTTCTGACAACATGTCCACTCCCCTATGAGGTTTTCCTTGTCATTAGGACTTATACTTTGAAAACACTTTTAAAATATTATTTTAGCCTGATCAGGCAGTGGTGCTGTGGATAGAGTGTTGGCCTGGGATGCAGAAGACCCAGGTTCTAAACGCTGAGGTCGCTGGCTTGAGCGTGGGATCATAGACATGACCCCATGGTCGCTGGCTTGAGCCCAAAGGTCGCTCGCTTGAGCCCAAGGTCACTGGCTTGAGCAAGGGGTCACTCACTCTGCTGTAGCCCCCCCCCCATCAAGGTACATATGAGAAAGAAACAATGAACAACTAAGGTGCCACAACAAAGAATTGATGCTTCTCATCTCTCTCCCTTCCTGTTTGCCTGTCCTTATCTGTCCCTCTTTTTGTCTCTCTCAAAATAAAATAATTAAAATAACATAAAATAATTTTAATGCCATCTCAAGAAGGAGATGAGATAAACTCCTTTGTTGTCCACTAGGCTGGTTTCACTGGAGGCCTGTACACTTTCTTGGAAATGTTACAAGAATGCTGCCCAATTGTAAGCTCTAAAGGAAGCTGTGTTCTCAGACCTCAGTGAACAACTAAACGTTTCTTGTGCCTGACTTGTAACTGTTGAACTGGTGATGGGGACAGGGAGGCGTGACAGAATATGGCGGGGCTCACATTTATTAAATGCCAGTTATGTGCCCAGAGAACAGCACTGTACTTCCTCAGGCTGCAAGTGCAAATCACTGAAATTAAACTAATGTTTATCTGTTCTGTGTGATTGTTTTGCAAAGTATCAATTTTCACAGCTCTCTTTGAAGTAGGTGAAAATTAAGTAAGTTACTCTCTCTGGGGCCGCAGAGGATGAGCCTGGGCCTCTATGACTGGCTTTTCACACGCCATTGTCATTGTTGCGACTTTGACTCCATCAGGGAAGGTTCCTGTCTTATTTATTACCATGCCTGAACTAGCTCAATGAATAACTGTATAATATATGGTGTTCTGGATGGAGCCCTGCACGAATCTGGCTTTGAAGCTGGAGTCGCGAGGACATCCACCATGAGGAGATGTGCGAATGGCCTTTGGGAAGGCAGTAAAGGCAGAACTATTTGTTAAGAAATGTGCCGAGCTGCCAAAATCCTGCTAAGCAGCCGCAACATCTGGAATTCAAACTGTTGCAGATATGGGGATCCAGGATGGCGAATGCTCCCTTCAAGCATACTTGTCAGCCTTGCCCCTGCCCACGTGCCCATGGCAGCCACCCTTCATGGAAGGAGGAGCTCTTTATTCCAGACCACTTGGCCATATCCTCCAAGCCACAACCGAAAGCAGGCCACACTGACGATAAAATAAGAAATAATACCTATTGATGATGAAAATAACCACGAAGCTTTTGTAAAAGGAATCTTCAGTTAAGAGCTAGATAAACAGGATTTTGTTGATCTTATAGAAAACTATACCATGTGGCTTGCGATTCAGTATGCTATTGATATGTCTTTTATGTGATATTGGGTATTTTCTTCAATGTAAAGCTGAGAGAAACTATGCAGGATGCTAGCATGCTTGAACCACATCAGTAATAGAAAGTCACAATGTATATATTTCTAAGGTTAAAGTGTGATTAAATTAAGTTGGTATATATATATATTTATATAATATTATGACAATAATTAATAATATACACTAATATATATAAACCTGCAGCATAATTAACAGCAGTAGCTAATACAGAGGAAGTATAAGTTATGTTTATGCAGCTTCAAGTGTTACTTATTATTTTTCTCTTTAAAAATATTTTTCCTTTTCCTTTTTTGTTTTTAGTATTAATCATGTATCATTTTTAATGAACTATAACTATGATAAAATGCACAGATCTTAAGTGTAAATTTTGATACCTATATTCATATAACCCACAGACCTTTCAACTTCTCAAGATCTGAACTATTTCCATCACCCCAAATGTTTCCCTGTGCCCCTTGCCAGGCAGTCACTGCCCTCCCACTTCTGTCTACGAAGGGTATCTGTTCTCTGGCTCTATCACTGGTCTGAGTTTGGCCTGTTCTAGAATTTTTTATTAATAGAATCATACACAAGGTACATTTTGTGTCTGGTTTTTTTCTACTCAGCACAAAAAAATTCTTCTTTGAGTAATACACATGATCACATGTCACAATAGTTTGTTTCCTTTTTTTTTGCTGATTAGTATTCTATTTTATGACTTGGCTTATCTGTTTTCCTACCAATATACACTTAGGTTGTTTTCAGTTTAGAATCATTATAAATAAAGTTGTACTATGAACACTGGAAAAAAAATGGCGTTCCTGTTATAGGGACAGTGATTTAAATGGAAGAAAATAAATTGATAAATGTAAAGTGATCTTAGAATTCAGCATCAGCCATGATTAAAACTGAGAGCCTTATGTTCACAGATTTCTGTTTAGTGATACTATTTTTTTGTTTGTTCGTTTTAAGAAATCCACTGGTAAGACCCTGGCCAGTTTGCTCAGTGGTAGAGCATTGGCCTGGCGTGTGGATGTCCTGGGTTTAATTCCTGGTCAGGGCACACAGGAGAAGCAACTATCTGCTTCTCCACCCCTCTCCATTCTCTCTCTCTTCCCCACCCACAGCCAAGGCTCCATTGGAGCAAAGTTGGCCCAGGCGCTGAGGATGGCTCCATGGCCTCCACTTTAGGCACTAGAATGGCTCTGGTTGCGATAAAGCAAGGGCCCCAGATGGGCAGAGCATCACCACCAAGTGGGCATGCTGGGTGGATCCATCCTGGTTGGGCACATGCGGGAGTCTGTCTCTCTGCCTTCCCACTTCTCACTTCAGAAAAATACACACCAAAAAAAAAAAAAGGAAAGAAAAAAAAGAAATCCACTGGCACATGTCCATTTTGTTGCAAGGATGTTAGGCTAGTTAGAATTTATTCTAATGACTCTTAATTGCATGGAGAATTCTAGGACTTAGAATAATTAAAAGTTGTCTCACACCTTTTTGTTTTAATGTCTTCATCTGTCTTCCCATCTCTCCCAGAGCCTCTTGGTGTCTCTGAGCTGCAGGCCAGTTTCTTTCCTGTCTCTCTGCTGACCTGCTCAAGTCACTCACCACCGTATGCTTGGCTGCCTTAAAATGGCAGCCTCTAGCTGGCTCTATGCTTGGCTTTCTGTAATGCCAAACTCAGTATCTGTTCATTCTAACTGCAGATTTCTAGAATAATTGTCCCAGCTCAAATCAGGTGTCCCTTGCAGTCCACAGCTGGGATCGGGCATGCAGTTGACCTGCCTCTGGAGAGCTGGGAAAAGACAACCTCTCTACTGTGGAGTGTGTGACTGGTCCCTCTCTCTGAAGGAGTGAAATATTGTTGTTATTATTTCTTCATAAGAAAGGTATTTTATACAGAACTTAGTAGGTGAACTATGGATGGGAATGTTCTCCTTTAGAGGGTTTTGGGTGGTAGAGGAGCATTAGTGGGGGTGGGGGTGGGAATAGAGGTCAAGGTTCTTTTAGGAAGTCCTTTCTGGTTCTGCTCTTACTGTGATCCAATAGGAACATCCACCCCCACAAGAAATAGTACTTTTCTCCTCTTCAGCCAATCTCTCAAGTGTTCATTCAGACACTGGCAGTTAATAAAGGAATCAGCACATAGTCCAGGAAAAAGGAGCCCCTGCAGCACCAAGTCTTTGAAGCCATGTGTAGATGGAAGGACTTACAGTAAGTTTCTGTTTTTCTGATTCTCTAAATGCCGTCTTTGCACACAGAGGTCACACACTGTCGATTGGAAAGGAACTAGCCCTGGTTGGTTAGCTCATTGGTAGAGTGTTGGCCTGGCATGTGGAAGTCCCAAGTTTGATTCCCAGTCAGGGCACACAGGAGAAGCGACCATCTGCTTCTTCATCCCTCCCTTCTCTCTCTCTCTCTTTCTCCTGCAGCCATGGCTCAATTGGTTGGTCCATATCAGCCTTGGCAGCAGTGGAGCCTCTGCCTCAGGCGCTAAAAATAGTTCAGTTGCTAGCATGGCCCCAGATGGACAGAGCATTGGTCCCAGACAGGCGTTGCCAGGTGGATACCGGTCGGGCCACATGCAGGAGTCTTTCTCTCTATCTCCCCTAAAAAGTTCTCACCTAAAAAATAAATAAATATATAAATAAAAGGGACTAGAGGTAAACTCAGAGAAAACTGGTGCAAGAACTAAAGGTTATGTTTTGTAGAGGAACACTGCTCCTGAGAGTAATACACTGAAAGCAATAATCTATTTATTGTATCATATATACCAAGTGTGTGCTGGGCTGCCTGGGAAATGCAAGGATAGGCAGGAGCTGGAATCTGGAGCCTGTCTGTGCTCTGAAGCAGCACTAAGGAATCAACTTCCTGTTTCTTTATTATGATAGTCAGCCCAATCTTGCTTCGTGCTCTCTTTGAAAATTTCCTCTCTTACCTTCGTTCCCCTATATCAAGGGCATCTGATCTTATTTTAACTCAGAGTAAATTCTCAAGTCCCTAGTTCCTGACTCAATCAATTTTCTATATCCAGGACAGGACTGGTATTTTTATATAGAAGATGCACTGATGTTTATCTATGAAAGAGCCATAAAGTTCAGTGTAAACAATGGGCATAATAATGCCTAATGACTTCCTAGTGTAATCAGAGGTTGACGTTTTTACTCCTTTAGCAAGCTGGAAAGCTACCCAGAGTGCCCCTCCTGGGACTAGTAGAGCGGTGGGTCCCTATTGTGCCTTCTCAGGGATGACCAGAGATAAGGTCAATCAAGGACTGTCATAGGACCTACAAAACTTTATATAGAAGAACACTGTCCTTCAGAATGCTTCTTAGAGGAGGAAGGTTTTAGTTGAGTCTGAAACCTATTTTAGGATATTTGCACTGTGGAAGAGAGCAGAAAAGCCTTTATAGGTAAGTGCATGTGAAAGATTTGATATGAAAAAAAGGAGATCAAGCCTGACCAGGTAGTTCACTTGCTTAGAGCATCATTCCCATGCACCAAAGTTGCAAGTTTGATCCCTGGTTAGGGCACATGCAAGAATCAACCAATGAGTGCATAAGTAAGTGGAACAACAAATTAATGCTTCTCTCTCTTTCTCTCTCTCTCCCCCTTACTCTCTAAAATCAACACATTTTTTATAAATTTTTTAAAAAAGGAGATCATGTGGCCTCACAGTTTTGCTTTGTTTTTGGCTTCATAGTTTTAAAGGATTCTAAAAACAATAAATAAATAAGTGGTGTAAGACCTTAAAAAATTGCAACCATTTTCGGCCTAGCGTGCGGAGGACCCGGGTTCGATTCCGGCCAGGGCACACAGGAGAAGCGCCCATTTGCTTCTCCACCCCTCCGCCGCGCTTTCCTCTCTGTCTCTCTCTTCCCCTTCCGCAGCCACGGCTCCATTGGAGCAAAGATGGCCTGGGCGCTGGGGATGGCTCTGTGGCCTCTGCCCCAGGCGCTAGAGTGGCTCTGGTCGCAACATGGCGACGCCCAGGATGGGCAGAGCATTGCCCCCTGGTGGGCAGAGCGTCGCCCCTGGTGGGCGTGCCGGGTGGATCCCGGTCGGGCGCATGCGGGAGTCTGTCTGACTGTCTCTCCCTGTTTCCAGCTTCAGAAAAATGAAAAAAAAAAAAAAAAAAAAATTGCAACCATCTCCCCCCAAAAAATTGCAACCTGCTTGAATTTTAAACTTAACAAATGTTCTGTCAACTTCCTGACTTGAAATAAAAGTTGCATTAACCAAAGACGTGCCTTTAGCTGTAAGTTTAAATAAAGCACCTCTAAAGAAGATGAAAATTCTATGTAATTTTACATAATTAAATGTAGCTATTTTGTCATACTACAATTTTCCGCTTTGCTCCCTGTGTCTACAATTTTGATGTTCGTCATGGATTTGGATGGTTTATTTCAGGGCAAGTTTGCCCACATTTGTAGAGTGCAGATAGTAATTACTCTACCCAAAACCAGACAAGATGCCCCAAGTTCTCAGTTTGATGACACTTGGAAAATTTTTAGCAAAGAAAATAGTGAATGCTCTTCTAATCTGGGCACAAACAGTGAAGGCAAAAGTAGTTTCAAAAGGCCACTTTTATTTGTGCTTTGGACCTGCCTTTTCCACTCCTTTATCCTTTTCATTGGTGAGGATTTGATTGAGCCTATTGACATGAACATTTACAAAAAGGCCAAGACTATCATACAATTCCAAGGGCTAATATGGTTTTGATTACAAGAAACTTTTTTTTTTCAACAGCCTATTTTTAGAAGACATTTATTTTCTTGTCCCTTTGAATGAAAGATCATCAGGATTGTCAACATCTGAAGTCCTGTGAGCCTTGCGTGCACTTTTTTCTCATTCCCTTCCCATTGCACATGAAAACAAATATGGTGAATTTTCTACGCTTTGTGTGTAGAAAATTATTTATGTACTGAATTCCTTGAAGTTAGAAAAGCTGACCTCATTTTTAAGCACTGTTGAACGAACAGTATTATTATAGGCAGAGCACAGGGCTGGAGGCCAAGGAGATTACAAAAGAAATGTAGGATCAAGTTCATGCTCCTCATAATGTACAATCCAGTTAAGCAGAATAACATAGCAGTCTTTTAAAATTTTCTTTTAGAATAGATAAACCTGATTCTCTAAAAGTCTGAGAAGGTCTACATAAAAATAGAAAGAGATTAAGAGTACAAGGAGTATGACAATATAAGGCAGTTGTTTAGTGGCTTTTAGGTGACTAGCATTTGGGAAACCCTAAGACTTATAGCTTCATAGTGAGCATTGGGCTCCCACTAAGGATAACAGGATCCCTGTTATTTATGCCACTGACTCACAGATATTTGAGGCAATGAGGTAAGGTTACAAGTAATTCACAGATACTTCCAACAGGCCCACAACACCCTTTCTTCCTTATAAAGTTTGGAATGACTGACAACAGTCCTACAGTGATGGTCTGTAGTATCTTCTTTTTCAAAATTTTGTGTGTATGAATCACGTGGACTTAGAAAGTGTTTATCACTTAGATATTTGTATTTTTACTGTAAACCTAACCATGCAAATACCCAAACTTGAAATGAATAGGACAGCTAGCTAGCTAGCAACCTCAAACACACCACAAAAGATTAGGACTCTGAAATGGACTACCGGCAACTATGAGGCTCGCAGAGATGCACAGATAATAGGATTAGGCACTGCTGCTGGGTCTGTAGAGGTTATTTGGATGGTGGGAGGATGGAGATCTGGGTCTGTTTCTGTGCCGATGTGGGGCGGGGAAGTCCTGAGCCATGAAATTGTGGTCAAGGGACAGCCCTGCTCTCTGACTGTTCAAAGTAGTTTTCAGAGAAGTATTATTCTATAAGTAAAATGTATTTACCAATCTATTTCAGAGATTAGCAGAGCCTCTTTTTCCACAGTTTTTCTTTAAGACTCTTTGTTACGGCCACTTATTCCAAAGTGAGTGGGGCTTTTCAAACTCTGCAGCTCTCAGCTGAGATTAAAACCCGAACTTGTTCGCACTGTAAAAACAGACTCATGATAACAGGAACAAGTGTTGGCAATTCATAGAAAGATAGATTTGCTCCTACTTTGGCTTCTCCTCTATAATCACTGAACCTGTTGAAAGCAAACTTTGGGCCAGGAACTCATGCTGAGCAGGAGGCTAGAATATGACACTTTTGGAAATATTTGAAAAGTGAGCAATCTCACTATAACTACTAGTATTTTAGGTATAATCACTCAGAGTTGCCTTATGGTATCTATAGGTTGTATTTTTATAAGTACGGCATGCGTTTCAATTTTCTGCAAGCCATTTTCAGTCTCTAGACCAATGCCATAACTTTGAACCTGGAATGATCAAAGCAGGAATTCCCCTGTTTGGCATTGAGCTCTACTCCTTAGCTGTTAATGATGTAAAAGTTATAGAGCCAAGTCCCATGTGGGCCAGTTGACTTCATATTGAGAGAGACGTCTTTCAAAGGCACAGATTGGATTCTCGTCTCTAGGGAACATCAGGCAGATGCCTTTCATGGGACACAATTCAGTCGTAAGGAAACAGCACAGATGTTTAGCATACTATAGCTCATATCTATCATTGGGGGGGGGAGTGCCAGATATGTCACAATGTCCACAGCAATGTTAGCATCCTGTTCATAGACATAGTTGGCACCTTTTTCTTTAGTGGTAAGAGGATTAAAAAAATACTGTTATTATTTATTGATTTTAGAGAGAGAGGACAATAGAGAGAGACAGACAGACAGAAACATCAGTCTGTTCCTATATGTGCCCTGACCAGGGATTGAACCCACAGCTCTCCATATCAGGACAGTGCTCCAACCAATTGAACTATCCGGCTGGGGCTAAAGGAAAATGTTTTTTTTAAAAAGAAAAGAAATAAAGTTACCTACATATGGAAGTACAATTTTGACCAAGTGTCCTTCCTGTTTACCTGAAAGTATATTTTGTTCTGCATGGAATGTTTTACACAATATTTTCAGTGTTGTTCTTGGTTTTCATATTTATTATTAACATTTCCCATTTCATAACATATTGCCTGATCTATAAAAAGAAGAAAGGGAGGTACATAAGTTCATTTATCTATCCTTCTATTTATCCAATTAGATTTCCAATACACTTCTGAAGTATAATTTATCTTTGCTATAATGATGTTCTCTTTGTGACTTGTTAATCCTTTGAAATCTGACTTTCAGTCTAGCTAACCTCCACACATTCCTCACTCAAAGTTTACCAGGTTAACCTCCAAGTTGAATGGCTGTTCTCAGTCTCTAGCCTGGGACAGGATGGGAGAAAGGCAGATTTCAGCGGTGAACCATCTTCCTGGAAACGTTCCCTCTCCACTGGTCAGTAACATGCTTCAGGGCTGTATTTGAACAAATAGGCAATGTTCTCTCTCCTAAACTCTTCTTATCTCCTGGCTCTGATTGTCCTGGTTCCACTTCAACCCAATGATCCTCTCACATGTAGCCCAGTGTAAAATGAAAATGTGGGATCCCTTGTTCAAAAATGCAGGAAGAAGTACCATTAAAGATACTTACATGCAGGTTTTACATTTCTCTTGCAGTTTCTCTCTTTTCTGTTACTGTTTATCTATCTGCTATTTATTGAATGCCATTCTAAATGACAAAAAATTAAAAATTTAAATTGTTAGTAGGAATTTTACTATTTATCTTTATATTGTACAATGCTAATTTTAAGTGCAAATTTAAGAGCACTTAGTTTAGATGTAGAATTACTGAAATGACACAATATTTTGTGGTTCATACGCGTATCTATTTCATTCCGACCAGAATAGTGGCATCTGCACAAAACAGACTTGTAAACTTTCTCTTCTTGAAATGCACACATCCTGCCAACGCTCCTGCTCTGGGCCACCAGTGAGTGAGGGAAGACCGAAAGGAAAAGGGACCCTGAGTTGCCTTTTTTTCTTTTCCTTCTGTATCATCATGCTCAGCATAAGTGGTTGGCTAATACAGGGAAGAAAGTAAGAAAGAAAGGAAAAACAAGGGTTTTTTGGCCACTTTGTGTTTCTTACAATGCCACTGATTTTTTTCAAAACAGCAACTTCTGGTTTGAACAGACATCGTGGCCTTTGGGGACTTCCAGGCTTCCCCACTCCCCTGACGGAATTGAAGACAGGACACGCTTCCCTGTATTCATGGTGAATCTTGCTGAGCTCCCACAGGTCGTGGCCCTGAGACTGTGCTCGGAGGCATCATGACTGCTCACTGTGCACAGGGAGGTGAGGCGTGCTGGGCATGCACATTGCACAGCTGTTCTCTGCTCACACATATGCTCCGTTGTCCCATCCACCTTCAGTTACAAAACACAAGTTCAGAGATCAAATTATTAAGAATTTTAGACTGTATAATAGGACATTTTGTTAGGCTGAGAGACCTTCTGAGCATGGAGTCTTGTGAGACTGCGTAGGTCACACACCCATAAATCTGGCCCTGGACCCTCTGGTGTCTCTGTATCATCTAGTCCGCCTAATAAGTATCATATGTGGTTCTGTCATCATCTTCTTCTCTCTCTCTACATTATATTCACCTTACAGATTCACTTAACACCTATTTCCAGCTCCCGGTGTTTCCCCAGGCTCTGAATATCCAAGTGCCTGCCGAATACATCTCAACACACAACATATCTAAAACAAAATCCATCATTTTCCTCCTAAAGCTGTTCTTACCTGGTTTAGTTACTGGAACCAAAATTCTCAGTCACTTAGTCTGCAGTCTGTACGGGGCTGATAACATGTTAATTGCTCAGCGTATACTGGCTTATTGCTCAGTTGGAAAAGTCTGCCTCCAATTACAAATTCGTAAGAGTCAGTCTCAGCCATTCAGAAGTTCGTTGTTCTGGTTGTCGCTCCATATCTTTATTTCTTTTCTCTTTCTTTAAAAGTTATTCTCACAATTTTTCTTCAAGACATTCATATATAGAAGCAAGGAA
This sequence comes from Saccopteryx bilineata, assembly GCF_036850765.1. Classification (NCBI taxonomy): domain Eukaryota; kingdom Metazoa; phylum Chordata; class Mammalia; order Chiroptera; family Emballonuridae; genus Saccopteryx; species Saccopteryx bilineata. The sequence goes on from NC_089490.1 coordinate 53,659,062, forward strand.
TTAATATAATTTTTAACCACTCATTTTGACTTAACGCTAAGCAAAGACTTTTAGCAGGAAAGGCATTGATATTAATAGTTAAAAACAAATACTGGGATTTGGAGTAGATTTCACTTACATACACTCACACCTTTGCCTTTCAAATCACCCCCAAATAAGCAGTTCCATTTCTTATTTTCTATTTCCAGGTTTATATAAATATATATGTGCTTAAAAATAAAACACTCTGCCACTGGGCTTCAGACTTAGTCCCTTTCAAAGCCACATTGGCTACTGTCTTGTTATTTGAATTCTTCTTCGTTGAAAGAATTGTGATTGGATAGACTTCAATTATGGTGTTTTGTTATTTCCAGGCTTCCCATTTCTGGTTAGGCCATAGAAGCAATCACAGTATTTTTTGTTGTTTTTCTGGCACTTCCAGTTCAGACTAGAACCCAGGAAAGGTTCAAGGATACCCAAAACACCACTACCAACAACAAAAAAAGCCAAACAGAACTAATAAGGGAAGATGGAGGTTTGAATTATTTCAAACCTCATTATGGTATTTGGTTTATATTTAAGTGAGGTTCAAGTCAGTTCCTGTTTTTATGGGACTCTTTAAGCAAGTTTCCAGCCATCTTTGCTTTAGGTTTGGCATGTGGAAAGACTAAACTGCCTCTTTGCTCGACTGGGTTCATCCAGTCATTAACTGCCTGTAACACCAAGGTAGAATTTTTAGTTATTTCAGATGGCCCGGGAACTGGAAAGAATGTGTTACTTGTATAATAAATCCAAAGAAATGCCAAAATAACATGTGGCTTCCAAAAGTGGCCCACAGAGCTGTTAGGCACACGAAATAGAAAGCCAAATTAGGATCCAGCACCAGCCACTCCATCCTAATCTACGTTCTGGGAGAAATTAAAGTGCTCGTGATTTGTGAAATTTGAAAGTAAGATTTTAACTAAGACTTACTTCTAGGCTCTTCTAAGATATATTTTATTCATGGTACATTGCAGTAATACAGTAATCTAATTTGGAGATATCCTGAACAATTTTAAACTATTCCCTTAAGCTGCCTTAACTGTTCTGTGACATTTCATCACTCAGCATCAGAACCAATAAAACAAGATATCAATCGATCAGAAAACATTGATTGAATTTTTGATGCATTTAGCACTGTTATAAAACAACAGTAAGATAAATACTAGCTTAAACTCCTAGCTTAAAAATATGAATTTTTTGAGTTAACTGTAACATAGATATATGAATAATATGAAATATAAATATGAAAGATAAACTACTAGCTTAAAAATATGAATTTTTTGAGTTAACTGTAACATAGATATATGAATAATTAGAAGCCAGTACATATGGTATATAGTTCTCTTAAAGAAAATAGTCACAAGAGGAAGAAACTAGATCCCGATGGGGAGAAAAAAGTGAGACTTAAATTTGTCTCTCTGGAAATTGGTGAGGACCAAAGAGGGCATCCTTAGAAGATTTATGAAAAGCAGAATACCTAATGGGTTTTAGACATAGTGGGATTCAAATAATCTAACAACTGGTTTTCTGCCCTAATGACCACTTTAAGTATAAAAAAAAGATATACCAAAGTTAGTTTATTATTTTATGCATTTAGTACTTAAATAAGAACAATAAAAGAGGTACACAAAACTAGATTATGTTATAAAAATGAGTTTTAAAATATTAACAAAAAATATTAAATCGTACCTGACAAAAACAATAAAACTGTCATTTAAGGCAGTGGTCCTCAACCTTTTTTGGGTCACAGACTGGTTTAATGTCAGAAAATATTTTCATGAACCGACCTTTAAGGTGGGACGGATAAATGCACAAAATAAAATTATGCGACCAGCATAAAAACTGTGGTATTTTTAAATATAATTGTCGAACTTACGAGACAAGCGTCAAGAGTGAGTCTTAGACGGATGTAACAGAGGGAATCTGGTCATTTTTAAAAAATAAAACATCTTTCAGACTTAAATTTAGATAAAACGGAAATAATGTAAGTTATTTATTCTTTCTCTGTGGACCGGTACCAAATGCCCACGGACCGGTACTGGTCTGCGGCCCGGGGGTTGGGGACCACTGATTTAAGGTATTTCCATATTGCTTCCTAATTGGTGTCCTGACTTGCAGTGTTCTTCACCTTGATCTGAGCATCATTGGCTGTGTGATTCATCCTTAACTATCATTTTATAAAATGAATAAATAAGTATTACAAACATAGTTCTATCAAGTTTTTTTTTCATCTATGGACATAATGAACATTACTATAGGTGCTTAGAATACACTGTTGTGTAGATGAACATTAAAAAAGAGTAAGGAATGTAAGTTTGTGATTTCCACATTGCACCGCTGCCCAGGCACCCACCTTAGAGAGAACTCTGATTACAAGTGCCATTTTAACAACTGGTTTGCTGAACTCAACAAAAAATTGTGTATTGGTTCTGCCGAACCTGTGCAAACCAGCTGAATTCCACCACTGGTTTTAGACATGGGTAGATGCTCATGCTAGTAGCATATCTTTAACTATAAAGGACATGACATTTCCAAAAACTGAGCAATGTCGCTTATTGAAGAGTTGAGGTGTGACTGTGGAGGAATTTAAGGACTTGGAAAAGTAGCTTCTCTTGATAGAGTAAAAAATTATTTCTTAATGGGAGTGAGATGGTGGAGGGAAATAAAGATCTGTTCAGATCCTTTTGTCCTTTTTTAATTGGATTGCCTTTTTTTTTTGAGACAGACAGAGAGACAGAGAGGGATAAATAGGGACAGACAGACAGGAAGGGAGAGAGATAGAAGCATCAATTCTTTGTTGCAGCTTCTTAAATGTTCATTGATTGCTTTCTCATATGTGCGTTGACCTGGGGGCTACAGCAAAGTGAGTGACCCCTTGCTCAAGCCAGCAACCTTGGGCTTAAGGGCCAGCAACCTTTGGGCTCAAGCCAGTGACTGTGGGGTCATGTCCATGATCCCACACTCAAGCCGATGACCCGTGCTCAAGCTGGTGAGCCTGCACTCAAGCCAGTGACTTTGGGGCTTTGAACCTGGGTCCTCTGAGTCACAGTCTGATGTTCTATCCACTGTGCCACCACCTGGTCAGGCTGAATTGCCATTTTAATATTGAATGGAGGAATTCTTATGTATTCCAGAAATATTAGAACTTCTTTATCAGATATATGACTTGCAAATCAGATATTCCCCATTTTGTGGATTATCTTTTCACTTTTTTTATTATGGAGTATGTTGAACAAAAGTTCTTAATTTTGAAGTTCTATTTATCTTTTGCTGCTTATGTTTTGGTGTCATAGCTAATAATTATTTGACAAATCCAAGGTCACAAACATTTACTCCTATGTTTTCTTCTAAGAGTTTTATAGTCTTGGTTTATACATGTAAGTCTGTTCCATTCTGAGTTAATTTTTGTATATGGTGTGAAATAAGAGACCAACTTCATTCTTTTACATGTGGTTGGTTTTCCATTTGTCTCAGTGCGATTTATTGCAAACTTTATTTTTTTACCAGTGGGTAGTCTTGGCACCCTTGTCAAAAACCAGTTGATCATAGATCGTGGATTTATTTCTGCACACTCACTTATATTCCATTGATTTCAATGGCTATCCTTATACTAGTACTACTACATATATGCACTGTTTTGATTACTTAAGATTTGTAGTAAGATTTTAAATGAAAAAGTGATTCTTCCTACATTGTTCTTTTTGAGAATAGTTTTGGCTATTCTGAGTCACTTGGCAATACACGTGAATTTTAGAATCAGTCTGTCCATTTCTAAAAAGCAATAAACAGATTCTGATAAAGATTATAAATCATTTTGGGGAGAATTACCATCTTAACAACATGAAGTCTTTAGATCCATTAGATATTCTTCCACTTATTTAGATCTTTAATTTTTTTGTCAATGTTTTATTATTTTCAGAGTATAAGTCGGTCACTTCTTTTTTTCCCTGTCTTTGATGATACTATTGTGATTAGAAATGTTTTCTTAATTTTATTTTAGATTGTTCTTTGTACAGAAAGACAAAAGGTATTTGTGTATTGATCTTATATCCTGCAACCTAACAGTTGACCCAAAATGTGGATCCTGCCAGGTTTTTAAAACAGGGGTGGGCAAAAGTAGGTTTACAGTTGTAAGTATATGAAACACAGCATTTTTTCTTGTATTATTATTTATTAATTATTATAATATTTTCCATATGAACAACTGTAAACTTACTCTTTCCTACCCTGTATATTAGATCCTTACTTTCTTATATTGAAACTAAATCATTTTCTAACCTGTGGTGGTGCAGTAGATAAAGCGTCGACCTAGAATGGTGAGGTTACCAGTTCCAAATTCCAGCTTGCCTGGTCAAGGCACATATGGGAGTTGATGCTTCCTGTTCCTCCCCTCCTTTTCTCTCTCTCTCTCTCTCTCCCCCTCTCATCTCTAAAATGAATAAATAAAAAAATTAAAGGCCTTGGTCAGTTTGCTCAGTGGTAGAGCATTGGCCTGGCATGAGGATGTACTGGCTTTGATACCCGGGTTTGATTTCGGGTAAGGGCACACAGGAGAGGCACCCATCTGCTTCTTCACCCTTCCCTCCTCACTTCTCTCTCTCTCTCTCTCTCTCTCTCTCTCTCTCTCTCTCTTTTCTCCCCTCCTGCAGCCAAACCATGATTAGAGCAAGCTGGCCCCAGGTGCTGAGGATGGCTCCATGGCCTCTGCCTCAGGTGCTAAAATGGCTCCAATCATAATAGAGCAAGGGCCCCAAATGGGCAGAGCATCACCCCCCCCCCTTGTGGGCTTGCTGGGTGGATCCCAGTTGGGGGCCCATGCAGGAGTCTGTCTCTGCCTCCTCTCCTCTCATTAAAAAAATTTTTTTAAAATATATTTATTTATAAAAAGAAATTAAATCATTTTGTCTTTCACCATAATCTATGTAGCTACCAGCAGAAGGAAGTTTTATGCCTGATGTTTTTTTTCACCACTTGTTAATTAACAGATGCACAGTGTTTGTTCATTTTTCTCTCAGTCATCACGTTTAAATATTAAGCCTACTTGATGAGCTCAGCAGGGTTTTTAGCAAAAACATTTTTCTTTATTTTCATTGAGATATGTCTTGTGTCTCTTTCTTTCAGTGGCATATTATCAACCTTTATGTCTAAAACATTTCACTAAATTATGCTCCTGTGGTTATTTCTGATAAGTAACATAGGCAAATTCTGTATTACTTCTCTATTAAGGGCATTTCTAACCACCAGCAATAAGGTTTATTCTTCATTTCACAGAGATATACAATTGCGAACCCTGTGATTCCCATAACATTTATTTTATTAACAACTCTAAAACCAATGACTGTGTCTTAGAAAAGGTGTTTCATATATTTTACATGTTAAGTGTAATCCTCTGAGTCTTGGAGAAATTCCTAAGACCTAATTAAATGAGATAAACATGTCATGTGAAGGTTTTCTACATATTATTTGTTGTGTTTTATTTAATGCAGTGTAACTGTAGTAAATTGGAACTTATGCAGTAAAGACCCCATTTAATGGCCAATAGATTTATTTTGATAAAAATGATGACATTTCAGGATGAGGAAGAAAATGTTAAAAACATTTACCATCATTCCTTTTTAAAATTTTTTAAAAATGTATTCCTTTTAGATAGGGAGAGACAGAGAGAGAAGGGCAGAGAGAGGAGCAAGAATCGTCCACTCCCATATGTGCCTTGACCAGGCAAGCCCAGGGTTTCAAACCAGTGACCTCAACATTCCAGGTCAATGCTTTATCCACTGCACCACCACAGGTCAAGCCTACCATCATTCTTGATGCATTTTTAATAGTCTTGGACTCCAGATTATAAAGTACTTTCGTATTATTTCTTTCAACCATCAAATCTGTTTAATAAGATTTGGAACACATAGTATTAGTGTATAATATTCAGGGATCTAGAACTATCAAACAATAAATAGTGGCTTATCAATTTGGTTCTGATAAAGCTGTGTAAGAAAGTAGGTTGTAACAAAGTTATTCAAGTAGCATTGAGATAACAAATGGATTTAAAATCCCTTCTCATTTTGAGTTTATAATTCTAATTTTATTGAATGATTATGAGACCCATTTCTGGATAATGAAATGTGAGAGGCAGAAGTCTAGGGCATTTTTTTTTAAGAGAAAATTTCCTCACTCCTCCTGAAGAGCCATCCCTTTCTTCCTGTGGCCCTTATGTTTGGAAAGGCTAACCTATATTTGACTGTGAAATTCAACAGCCTTAGGGCCAACTTAACACACTGAGGACAAAACAATGGCGAGATAAAAATAATTTGTATTCTTAATATTGTGTTTGAGATACTGATTGTACCCAACTTAGAATCTACCATACCTTTGTCTCCTGGCTATATAAAAAAATTTTTTTTCTATTTTTTAAACTAGTGATATATAGGGTTTATTACTTAAAGAAAACCTGAGAATACCCTTTAAAATATGCTAACAGATACTGACAAATTGCTTTATGATCTCACCAGCAGTATATCAGAGTGCCTGTTATAACACTATTTTATAATATACACAAGCCTGACAGGCTAAAAATAACATCTTTTTACTTGGGCCTATTTTTAATTTAAAATGTGGTCAATTATTTTCCATAAGTTCCTGTTCACTTTTTTCTTTAAATACTTGTTGTTTCTTTCCCTTCACCAAGTCTTCTAAAAGAATGTTAGATATTTCTCTTACTGGTTTTTTTTTTTTTTTTTAAATTTAATGCAGTGACATTGATAAATCAGGGTACATATGTTGAGAGAAAGTATCTCTAGATTATTTTGACATTTGATTGTGCTGTATACCCCTCCCGCAAAGTTAAATTGTCTTCTGTCACCTTCTATCTGGTTTTCTTTATGCCCCTCCCCTCCCCCAACCCCTCTCTCCTTCTTCACCCCATCCCCCCTCCCCCAACCCCCCGCCCCTGTTGCCATCACATTCTTGTTCATGTCTCTGAGTCTCATTTTTATGTCCCTTCTATGTATGGATTCATCTCAGTTTTTTTTTTCTGATTTACTTATTTCACTCTGTATAATGTTATCAAGGTCCATCCATGTTATTGTAAATGATCCGATGTCATCATTTCTTATGGCTGAGTAGTATTCCATAGTATATATGTACCAAAGCTTTTTAATCCACTCGTCCTCTGACGGACACTTGGGCTGTTTCCAGATCTTCGCTATTGTGAACAATGCTGCCACAAACATGCGGGTGCATTTCTCCTTTTCGAGCCGTTCTATGGTGTCCTTGGGGTATATTCCTAAAAGTGGGATAGCTGGGTCAAAAGGCAGTTCGATTTTCAGTTTTTTGAGGAATCTCCATACTGTTTTCCACAGTGGCTGCACCAGTCTGCATTCCCACCAGCAGTGCAGGAGGGTTCCCTTTTCTCCACATCCTCGCCAGCACTTATTCTGTGTTGTTTTGTTGATAAGCGCCATTCTGACTGGTGTAAGGTGATATCTCATTGTGGTTTTAATTTGCATTTCTCTAATGATTAGTGATGTTGAGCATTTTTTCATATGCCTATTGGCCATCTGTATGTCCTCTTTGGAGAAGTGTCTATTCATCTCTTTTGCCCATTTTTGGATTGGGTTGTTTGTCTTCCTGGTGTTGAGTTTTACAAGTTCTTTATAAATTTTGGTTATTAACCCCTTATCAGACGTATTGTCAAATATGTTCTCCCATTGTGTAGTTTGTCTTTTTATTCTGTTCTTGTTGTCTTTAGCTGTGCAAAAGCTTTTTAGTTTGATATAGTCCCATTTGTTTATCCTGTCTTTTATTTCACTTCCCCGTGGAGATAAATCAGCAAATATATTGCTCCGAGAGATGTCGGAGAGCTTACTGCCTATGTTTTCTTCTAAGATGCTTATGGTTTCACGGCCTACATTCAAGTCTTTTAACCATTTTGAGTTTATTTTTGTGAGTGGTGTAAGCTGGTGATCTAGTTTCATTTTTTTGCAGGTAGCTGTCCAATTTTCCCAACACCATTTGTTAAAGAGGCTGTCTTTACTCCATTGTATTTCCTTACCTCCTTTGTCAAATATCAGTTGTCCATAGAACTGTGGGTTTATTTCTGGGTTCTCTGTTCTGTTCCATTGATCTATATGCCTGTTCTTATGCCAGTACCAGGCTGTTTTGAGTACAATGGCCTTGTAGTATAACTTGATATCAGGAAGTGTGATACCTCCCACTTTATTCTTCTTTTTTAAGATTGCTGAGGCTATTCATGTCCTTTTTTGGTTCCATATAAATTTTTGGAATATGTGTTCTATATCTTTGAAGTATGTCATTGGTATTTTAATTGGTATTGCATTGAATTTATAAATTGCTTTGGGTAATATAGACATTTTAATGATGTTTATTCTTCCTAACCATGAGCACGATATATGCTTCCACTTGTTTGTATCTTCCTTGATTTCTTTTATCAATGTTTTGTAATTTTCCCAGTACAAGTCTTTAGTCTCCTTGGTTAAGTTTACTCCTAGGTACTTTATTTTTTTGGTTGTAATTGTGAAGGGGATTGTTTCCTTAATTTCTCTTTCTGACTGTTCATTGTTGGTGTATAAAAATGCTTCTGATTTCTGAGTATTGATTTTATATCCTGCCACTTTGCTGAATTTATTTATCAGGTCCAGTAGTTTTTTGACTGAGACTTTAGGGTTTTTTATATACAATATCATATCATCTGCAAATAATGATAGTTTTACTTCTTCTTTTCCAACTTGAATGCCTTTTATTTCTTTTTCTTGTCTGATTGCTGTGGCTAGGACTTCCAGGACTATGTTAAATAAGAGTGGTGAAAGGGGGCACCCCTGCTTTGTTCCTGACCTTAAGGGTATTGCTTTTAATTTTTTCCCATTGAGTATGATGTTGGCTGTAGGTTTCTCATAGATGGCTTTTATCATGTTGAGGTATGTTCCCTGTATTCCCACTTTGCTGAGAGTTTTGATCATGAATGGGTGCTGGATTTTATCAAATGCTTTTTCTGCATCTATTGAAATTATCATATGGTTTTTCTCCTTCTTTTTGTTTATGTGATGAATCACATTGATTGATTTACGAATATTGTACCAGCCTTGCCTCCCCAGAATAAATCCCACTTGATCATGGTGTATGATTTTTTCCATATATTGTTGGATCCGGTTTGCTAATATTTTGTTGAGGATTTTAGCATCTATATTCATCAGAGATATTGGCCTATAATTTTCTTTCTTTGTGTTGTCTTTGCCTGGTTTTGGAATCAGAATTATGCTCGCCTCATAAAAGGAGTTTGGAAGTCTTCCTTCCTCTTGAATTTTTTGAAATAGTTTGAGAAGGATAGGAGTTAGTTCTTCTTTGAATATTTGGTAGAATTCTGTTGTGAAGCCATCGGGCCCCGGACTTTTCTTTGTTGGGAGTTTTTTGATAACTGTTTCGATCTCCTTTGGTGTAATCGGTCTGTTTAAGTTTTCTGATTCTTCCAGATTGATTTTTGGAAGATAGTATGTTTCAAGGAATTTGTCCATTTCATCTAGGTTGTCTAGTTTTTTGGCATACAGTTCTTCATAGTATTTTCTTACAATATTTTGTATTTCTGTTGTGTCAGTTGTTATTTCTCCTTTCTCATTTCTAATTTTATTTATTTGAGTCCTCTCTCTCTTTTTCTTGGTGAGTCTACTTAAAGGTTCATCAATCTTGTTTACCTTTTCAAAGAACCAGCTCCTAGTTTCATTGATTCTCTGTATTGTTTCTTTAGCCTCTATGTCATTTATTTCTGCTCTGATCTTTATTATTTCCTTCCTTCTACTACATTTGGGCTTTACTTGCTGTTCTTTTTCTAATTCTTTTAGATGCAGGGTTAAGTTGTTTATTTGAGCTTTTTCTAGCTTCTGAAAGTGTGTGCCTGTAGTGCTATGAACTTCCCTCTCAGCACTGCTTTCGCTGTGTCCCATAAATTTTGAGTTGTTGTATGCTCATTGTCATTCATTTCTAGGAATTTCTTTATTTCTTCTTTGATCTCATTCTTAATCCATTCATTTATTTAACACCCTGCTATTTAGTTTCCATGTGTTTGAGAATTTTTGAGCTTTTCTGCTGTGATTCATTTCTAGTTTCATGCCGTTGTGATCGGAGAAAGTGCTTGATATGATTTCAGTCTTCTTAAATTTGTTGAGAGCACTTTTGTACCCGAACATGTGGTCTATCCTAGAGAATGTACCATGAGCACTTGAAAAGAATGTATATTCTGCTGCTTTAGGGTGAAAGGTTCTGAAGATATCTATTAAATCGAGTTGATCTAGTGTTTCCAATAAGTCTGCTGTTTCTTTGTTAATTTTCTTTCTTGAGGATCTATCTAGTGATGTTAGTGGGGTATTGAAATCCCCTACTATTATAGTATTGCTGTTGATCTCGCCCTTTAAATCCATCAAAGTCTGTTTTATATATTTGGGTGCTCCTATATGAGGTGCATAGATATTTATAATAGTTATATCTTCCTGTTGGATTACTCCCTTTATCATTATGTAGTGGCCTTCTTTATCTCTTACTATATCCTTTGCTTTAAAGTCCAATTTGTCTGATATAAGTATTGCTACCCCAGCTTTTTTTAATTTCCGTTTGCATGAAACGTTTTTTTCCATCCTTTTACCTTCAATCTGTGTGTGTCTTTTGTTCTAAGGTGTGTCTCTTGTAGACAACATATGTATGGGTCCTGTTTTCTTATCCACGCAGCTACCCTATGTCTTTTGATTGGATCATTTAATCCATTTACATTTAAGGTTATTATTGATATGTAGTTGTTTATTGCCATTTTCTTCTTTAAAGGTGTATTCTTTTTTTTTTTTTTTCTGTATTCTTTTCCCACTTTATCTGTTTACACCAGGGCCCTTAATATTTCCTGCAGCATTGGTTTGGTTGTAATGAATTCCTTGAGTTGTTTTTTGTCTGGGAAGCTTTTTATTTCTCCTTCGATTTTAAACGATAGCCTTGCTGGATAAAGTAGTCTTGGTTGTAGGTTCTTGTTCTGCATTACTTTGAATATTTCTTGCCATTCCCTTCTGGCCTCAAGTGTTTCTGTTGAGAAGTCAGATGCCATCCTTATGGGGGCTCCTTTGTAGGTGATAACTTTTTTTTCTCTTGCAGCTTTTAATATTTTCTCTTTATCGCTTATCTTTGGTATTTATTTATGATGTGTCTTGGTGTAGGTTTCTTTGGGTTTCTCTTTAATGGAGTCCTCTGTGCTTCTTGGATTTGTGAGAGTTTCTCTTGCATTAATTTAGGGAAGTTTTCAGCTATGATATGATTGAACAAAGTCTCTATCCCTTGTTCTTTTTCTTCTTTTTCAGGAACCCCTATGATGCGGATGTTATTTCTCTTCATGTTGTCACACAGCTCTCTAAGAGTTTCCTCTGACTTTTTGAGTCTTTTTTCTCTTTTCTTCTCTGCTTTCATGCCTTCATTCCAGTTGTCTTCTAACTCTCTGATTCGATCCTCTGCTCTATCTATCCTGTTTTTAATTCCTTCCATTGTGGTCTTTATTTCTGATATTGTATTTGTCGTCTCCAACTGATTCTTTTTTATACTTGCTATTTCTTTATTTAGGTTTTCAAACTGCCCCTCCATTGTTGTTCTAAGATCCCTAAGCATCCTTACAATCATTATTTTGAACTCCGCATCTGGAAGTTTGATTATTTCCATATCACTCAGTTCATCTCTCGAAGGTGTCTCTTGTGGTTTCATTTGGATTGCACTCCTTTGTCTTCTTATCTTTTTTTTTTTTTTATTTGTAGAGTTGGTTGAGTCTAGGCTTGGTGTTGTCTGCCTCCAGTTTTCAGTTGTGTTATTTTTAGGTCTTCGTGGGTTGGTATCAGCTATTATTTGTAATCCACTTTTGGATTTGGGCAGCTTTGAAGTCTTGATTTGTTTGTTTTCTTAACAGGTGATAGTCTTGTTAACTGATCTCAGCAGGGGGCTTCCTTGAAACTGTAACCAGGAATGCTGTGGGTGTAACCTGAGACACTGAAGGTCTCTTCCACCAACTAATCTCACTGGGGGCAGGGTTTTTTCTCAGCTTCAGTAGGAGGAGGTGTATCTCAGATCTCCATGGAGACCTGAGTTACTGCCCCTCCTCCCCACTTCTTGTTTTCAGCTGTGTCTTGTTGTGCTGATTGGAGCTGGATAGATGTCCGGAGATCTCTGATCCGGAAGCACTTTAGCTCTTTTTTGTGAAAGGTTCAGTCCCTCCCCCAGCTATGGCCACTTCCAGCACGAATGAGTCAGCTTTTTTATTTCGTTTCTTGCATACCTTAGCCCCTCACAGTCTGTCCCTCTCCCTGTCTTTTCCACTTGGGAGATAAGCTGGTCTTTTCAACCCACCTTGCTTTCTGGTTGCCAGGTAAGTGGCTGTGAGCAGTAGTTTCTGCTCTTTTTCCTCTGTGAAATCCTCTCTGGGCTCTCAGCCTCACTCCCCTCCTTCCGTTCCTGTAAGCAGAGGAGATTCAGGCACTCCTTACCAGGATTATTGTGGCTTCCTCTTTGCTCCTTGGTTTTTGAGAGCTGTTCTTGCAGTTCAGTGTTGGTTTTTCATGCTGATTTTTTCTAAATTGATTTGTATTCCAGTTTGGTGTTGAGAGCTGGGCGTCTGTGCATCCGCCTACTCCGCTGCCATCTTCTTTCTCCTCTCTTACTGGTTTATTATAAGAATACTACCACTATATTCTATAATCTTTATAAACATTTTGCTAGTTTGCTTTCAGTTTGCAATTTGATTTTATGTGCATATAAAATGAAATCATTTTTTATAACCAATTATATAAATTAGACATAAGTACTTCATTCTTCAAATGACTATATTGTTCAAATGCCCTTGTATGTAATAAAATTAGTTAATGCACCAATAACTTTCAAATGTTTCATAGTTTCAAATTTTATATTTACATAGTCAACAAAGTATTGTCTTTATGATGTGAGATGAGGATTCTTTTTAAAAAATATTCATCTCTTTTCTCTTTAAGAAATTCTAATGATTTTTGGATTGATAATATACTCATGGTTTAAAATTCAAAATGTATAAAATAATATGAGGTTAATGTAGAGACAATTATATTTTATTTATATATATTTCATCTTGAAAATTATTTTTCTGTATTTACTTGAATGAGAATATAGGTTTTGAACAATTATTTAGAAAATGACATATTATCCACCAATACTTTTATATAACAGTTTTCTCATTCATGAACTTACGATTTTATTCTTAGTCAGTTGGAAGATATTTACAAGTCACTTTTCCCCCCAAGAAGTTAACACAGTGGTGTAGTGGGCTGAATGATGACCTCAAAGATATGTCTACATCCTAATCCTAGAACCTATGATTATTACCTTACATGGAAAAAAGTGATAAGTTGAGGATTTTGAGAAGAGGAGGTTATCCTGAATTATCCAGGTGAACCCAATGCCACCATGTTTATCCTTATAAGAGAGGCAGAGGAATTTTGACATAAACGTGAAGAAGAGAAGGTGATGTAAAGAAGAGGCTGACTGGAGTAATAAACCTATAAACCAAGGACTGTTGGCAGCTGTCACAAGCTGCAGAGGCAAGGAATGGATTCTTACTTTGAATCCCCGGAGGAGCACAGCCTAGCTGACACCTTAGTTTTGTACTTTTGACCCAGAAAGCTGTGAGAAATATATTGGTGTTGTTTACAGAACACTGGTATAATAAATAAGAAAGTCTTGCTCTGTTGGTTAGAGCATCATCCTGAAGCACCAAGGTTGCAGGTTCAATTTTCAGTCAGGGCACGTACTGGAATCAAGCAATGAATGCATGAATGGGTGCAACAACAAATCACTGCTTCTTTCTCCCCTTTCTTTCTCTCTAAAGTCAATAAATAAAAAATGCCTTTCTCTGTCTTAACATAAAATCTACAAATTGACAAGTTACTAAAATTTTGGGATTATATAACTTATTCCTTTTATATTCTCTGGATATTGCTTTATTGAGTATAATTCTTCACCATTGTTCACTTTAAGGGAACATACACTTTTTTTCTCCTAATTCTGGGATCTGTTATTCTTTATCCTTTTGTTAGAACTTTTTCAAGGGTGTGCCTCTTTTTGTTGGTAGCTTTCTAGAATGAAGTGAGCTTTTTAAATATACATATAGAGACCTTGGCTGATTGGCTCAGTGGTAGAGTGTCGGCCTGGTGTGTGGATGTCCTGGGTTTGATTCCTGGTCAGAGAACACGAGAGAAGTGGCCATCTGCTTCTCCACCCCTCCCCCTCTCCCTTTTCTCTCTCTATCTCTCTGTTCTCCTCCTACAGCATGTCTCGGTTGAAGCAAGTTGGCTCTGGGCACTTAGAAGGGCACCACAGCCTTGCTTCAGAAGCCAAAATAGCTCGGTTCCTGAGCAGCGGAACAACAACCCCAGATGAGAAGAGCATCGTCCCATTGAAGGCTTGCTGGGTGGATCCCAGTCAGGGCACATGTGGGAGTCTATCTCTCTACCTCCCCACTTCTCACTTAAGGAAAAAAAAAATATATATATAGTTTGTTTTCCTTAGCCCAAAATATGTTCTTCTACTAAGGCTCTGAATTAGTCTGTTATGGTGGCTTACAAACAATAGAAATGTGTTTTTCACAGATCTGATGGCTGGAAATCCAAGATCAAGGCATCCACAGATTGGTGTCTAGTGAGAAAGGCCAACTTTTTATTCATAGACAGTCATCTTTTTATGTAACTTCAGAGAACTCTCTGGACCTCTTTTATAAAAGCACTATACCCATCCATTGATTGCTTTCTCATATGTGCCTTGATTGGGGGGCTACAGTAGAGTGAGTGATCCCTTGCTCAAACCAACAGCCTTGGGCTTAAACCAATCATTTTGGGATTAAAGCCAGTGACATTTGGGCTCAAGCCAGTGACCATGGGGTTATGTCTATAATCCCATGAACAAGCCGTGACCCGCACTCAAGCTGGTGAGCCCGTGCTCAAGCCTGTGACCTCGGGGTTTTGAAATGGATCCTCCATGTCCCAGTCCAGTGTTCTATCCACTGTGCCACTGCCTGGTCAGGCTAACATTTTTAATACTATGTTTTAAATCATAAGACCCTCATTCTTGAGTATTTAATTTGATTTACTCCCATTTAGTTAGCATATACAATTCAGTAAAAAGGTTTGTCTTTGCTTTTTTATTTTTTTCCTTTAAATGAGTATTTGAGTTAAATATTTCTGAACTCTAGCATATCTGAGAATTACCTCTTCATATCAAATTCTTTCATCAAGTCTTCTTTCCCTTCAATCAAAAGATGTTGCAACTTTATCTCCTTGCATGTCAAGTTGCAGAGAAAAATATGATAATCTGATTTTGTTGCTTTTTATTTTTTTTCTTTAAGTGAGAAGTAGGGTGGCAGAGAGACAGACTGGGGCATGCGCCCCAATCGGAATCTACCCAGCAACCCCCTACCAGGCATATCCTGCCAAACTGGGCCATAGCTCCATTGCTTGGCAACCTATCTATTTTAGTGCTTGAGGTGAGGTCATGGAGGCATCCTCAGTGCCAGGGCCAAATTTGCTCATACCATTTGAACCATGGCTGCAGGAGTGGAAGAGAGATAGATAGATAGATAAAGAGAGAGAGAGAGAGAGAGAGAGAGAGAGAGAGAGAGAGAGAGATGGGGGAAAGCAAATGGTCGCTTCTCCTGTGCGTCTGACCGGGAGTTGAGCTCAGGACTTCCACATGCTGGGCTGATGCTCTACTGCTGAGCCAACCGGCCAGGGCCTTGTTGCTTTGTTTATTATCTGTTCTTGATTTATTTGCTTGCATGTAAGCTTGTAGAATTTCTTTTTTCCTATCATTCTAATTCCAAAGTTCTTCCACAATGAGTTTGGCATGAGTGTCTTTTAATTTCATTTACTTGGACCATGATTGGTCATTTATACCTACATATTTGGATCTTTTGTTTTGAGAAATTTTCTTCAGTTATGTCTTCTTTGTTACTTCTTGTCTGCTCTTTGTTTTGGTTTCTTCTTTTGAAGTATCTCCAAATCTGAGATTAAAATTTCTGTCCTCTGGCCCTGGCCAGTGGCTCAGTGGATAGAACGTCCACTCAGCATATGGGCATCCTGGGTTCGATTCCTGATCAGGGTACAAAAGAGAAGTTACCATCTGCTTCTCTCCTCCTCACTCTTCCCCTTCTCTCCCTGTTCCCCTTCTCTCCCTCTTCCCCACTCGCAGCCAGTGGGTTGATTGGTTCCAGCATCAAGATTCGACCATGGGCCCAGGTGCTGAGGATAACTTGATAGTCCAAACACATTAGCCTCAGGATGATTAATTTAACATCAGCCCTAGAAGGGGGTTGCCGGGTGGATCCTGGTCAGTGTGCATGCTTGAGTCTATCTCACTATCTCCTCTCCTCTCACTTAAACAACAACAACAACAAAACCAAAAGGATAAAACCCAATCCTGTTCTCACTTCTCTGCTCTTCACATATTTATCATATATATGTATTTTTCAGCTCCTTTCCCTTTTCTTCTCTTCTGAGAAGGCTTCATAAGTTTGTTCCCTGTCCTGCCATTTCAGTTTTGCTGTTTACTTCCTGAATTTTTGTTATTGCTATTATTTCCACACGACTGGTCCTTCCTTATCTCACCTAGTCCTCTAACTTTCTGGATTCTTATTTGTACATTTCTTTCTATCGGTTTTTTATAGTCAGGGTGCTGGAGACTGACTAGCTAGTCACCTATCCTGCTTTGCTATACCCCTGGCATCAGCCCCTCTTGAAGTTAGATATGTTCCTATGCTCAAATTTTGTCAGTGAAATATATGAAGAACTAATCCAAATCAGTTCCAGATCTGGCCCATAAAAGTTCCCTCATGCACTCTTCCTTGCTATTTTCCATTCCATGGCAACCTCAGAAGCCATGTGTTGAAGATGATGAAACCACATGGTAGAAAAATCCTGGTTCCCTGAGTTGCCAATAGTAGAAGAGCCATCTGCTAATCAGGAACCTATGTTTGGACTTCACATTCTTGAGAAATAAACTTTAATTTTCTTGATACACTGAAATGTAGGGTCTTTATTTGCCAAAGCAGTATTATCTTAATGAATATTCATAGCTTGTTTGTTTGTTATACTTATTTTTTTGTCTCTCTTTTGTAAGTTACCTCTTTGATATAGTTTTTGAGAATATTCAGCTTTTTCTGATTCTCTGAATATTGTTTGAGTCTTTCTATGATGTTATGTTGTTATATTTATTAGTTCCACATTAATTTTTGTCTCTACTCATTCTTTAAAACATAATGGTTTTTGCAAAATGTAAATTGTCAAAAGACTGGCTGTGTGATTTTTTTACTTGGCTATTCTAATTCTATACTTGTTCTAAAGGAGAAACCTCTTTTTGAATTCTTAACTGTTGGAAAGTTTTCATTATCTGCTCAACATCCATATAGAGCGACTTTGAGGAATAAAGGTTCAATTCTATAGTAATTCCATGATGTGGCCCCTTAACACACTGTTGTCACGAGTTAACTCGTGTTTCACTTGCATTAGCTATTTCAATTTTTGAAATTCAGGGTAATATAGTATTATTGTATTTGTGACTCTTTGCCCTGAGGGTCAAAGTTCAAAATACAGCACACCGTTCTATATTCTCATGTGGACTCCTTTTCTTTCCACTCCTCCAGATGTGAGACCGCAAAATGGAAGGTACAGTAAACAAAAACAATCACGATGTTGAGCCGTCTAAACTTGGACTATCTTCTAACTGCTCGCAGTTTGAACATACATATCAAGGATATTGTAAAATCTTTCTTCCTTGTGTTCAATCCAACTAGAACGTGTAAAGTGTGTGTTTCAAAACGAAAGTGCAGTGAAACCAGATATATTTGCAAAACATGTTGCATACCATTACACATAGGTGATTGCTATACAGTATACCACACCAAAAAATTACTAGAATATATAATATGTATAAAATGTAATAGGTAGCAGATATGTACAAAGTTTCATTTAAGTTATTATGTATAAGTTAAGTATACTGAAGTTTATTTCAATTGTTTCACTTTCATAGCCAGTGACATGAGATAACATCTGCGTAACATTCCTGGTCAACAATGTGTTAATACTATGAACTAAAAAAATGAAGTGAAAGCTAATCTTCTAGCATGCACTGCTGCCAAGGTGTCTGCTCCAATTCCAACATTTTACCTCTGGATAGAAGGAGTCAGTCATTCACTTCCACGCATGTGTCTTTCTTCTTGATGCCTTTCATGTCTACATTGTAACTACAACTGGCTGAGAGTATTGGGTGTGCTTTTGGGATTGGTATTCAGATCATCTCACAAACAACTGGGTTTTCTTTGTTTTTGTTTTTGTTTT
Source organism: Saccopteryx bilineata (assembly GCF_036850765.1). Lineage (NCBI taxonomy): Eukaryota > Metazoa > Chordata > Mammalia > Chiroptera > Emballonuridae > Saccopteryx > Saccopteryx bilineata. The sequence goes on from NC_089490.1 coordinate 53,677,460, forward strand.
TGTATTTTTCTGAAGTGAGAAGCTGGAAGGCAGAGAGATAGACTCCTGCATGCGCCTGGCTGGGTTCTACCAGACATGCCCACTGGGGGTGGGGGGAATGCTCTGCCCATCTGGGCTGTTGCTCTGTTGAAACCTGAGCTATTCTAGTGCCTGAGGTGGAGGCCATGGAACCATTCTCAGCGCCCTGGCCAACTTTGCTCCAATGGAGCCTTGAATGCAAAAGGAGAAGAAAGAGAGCAAGAAAGGAAAGGGGGAAGGGTGGAGAAGCAGATGGGCACTTCTCCTGTGTGCCCTGCCTGGGAATTAAACCCAGGACATCTACATGCTGGGCAACGCTCTACCACTGAGCCAACCGGCCAGGGCAATAACTCTTTTTAGGAGAGGACAGCTCTATAGTTATTTTTTTATAAGAACCTCTGCCCTTTGTTTTCTTAAGATACAGATTCCTAGGCACCACTATGGAAGTTTTGAACAATTCTGGAGTTAACCCCAGAATCTGTAGTTTTAAAAACTCCTAAGTGATTTTGATACATAACTAAGAATGTAATCTGAAAAGAAATTGACACTATAGCTGGTAATTAAAAAGTAATTTTTCTTACAACTTATGTTTCCATCATCAGATGATAAACAAAATATGGTATTTATATAAAATAAATATTACTCAGCTTTATTAAAGAAAGGGTATTCGGACATACTACAAAATGAATGAAGCTTGAAGACATGCTAAGTAATAAACCAATCAAAAAAGGTCAAAACTGTGTTATTTTACTTATATGAGATACCTAGATTAGTCAAATTCATAGAGACAGAAAGTAGGATGGTGTTTGTAATGGGCTGGGAACAGGGAATAATAAGAGTTATTGTTTCATTAACACAGAGTTTTAGTTTTGAAAGACAAAGGTGCTGGAGGTGGATGATGGTGATGGTCACACAATAATGTAAATATACTTAACTTGAAATGTACACTTAATTAACGTGGCAAATTTTGTTATGTAAATTTTACTCATTTAAAAATAAAAATAAATAGGAAATAATAAATTCTCTTCTTATTCTACACTTTAAATATTTACATCATTTGAATCATAGACTTTGAGAATCAGAAAGATGTTAGAGAGGTAAGACCTTAAGAGAGAGACTTACATAGAACCAGCAAGTAAGTAACAAAGATCTGCAAGCCATAAATCTTGGTTGTATTGACCAGAGCACCATATTTTAAGTATTGAGAGCTCTTTTTACTGATAGTTGGTATGGAAGGTTTGTTCTAAAAGTTCCACTGTGACTTCTCCAGTCTCCTTCTTGAGATAGGAGGTATCCTCATTTAGAAGTGATATGAATAACATTATTTCTAGTAAGTCCAATAAAGGTCTTTGGCTACTGGAAGCTATTAGGATTTTCAAGAGCAGGTGTTTTGGGGGGTATTCTTTTTTTTTTTTTTTTTTTGTATTTTTCTGAAGTTGGAAACTGGGAGGCAGTCAGACAGACTCCTGCATGTGCCCGACTGGGATCCATCTGGCACGCCCACCAGGGGGTGATGCTCTGCCCATCTGGGGCGTTGCTCTGTTGCAACCAGAGCCATTCTAGTGCCTGAGGCAGAGGCCACAGAGCCATCCGCAGTGCCGGGGCCAACTTAGCTCCCATGAAGCCTTGGCTGCAGGAGGGGAAGAGAGAGACAGAGAGGAAGGAGAGGGGGAGGGGTGGAGAAGCAGATGGGCACTTCTCCTGTGTGCCCTGGCCGGGAATCAAACCCGGAACTCCTGCATGCCAGGGGGGCATTTCTTACATTGTCAGGAAGACTCAAGAGTTGATGTCCTGGCTGAGTGCCTAACATGGAGAGACATAGGTTCTGGCATGGAGAGTGAAGAGGCATTCAAGGCAAGTTGGTCATTGTCTTCCTGGCTTTGAAGCCTTGGAGTGAGCCTGAATGGGTCTCTCTGTGGGGTAATTAAATTGTACTTATGCAAATAAGTACAATTGTCTTATTGATTGTCTGGGAAAGAGTTTTCCCAGACTAAAGAAGTGGAACAACTCACTGATCTAGAATTTAATGAATTACAGCTTGGAAGAAGCCAAACAAGGATGAGTTTACATTTATTTGCCACACACAAAACATTCCCCAAACATACAGGGGATCATGACTAAGCCCGGTATAAGGGGTTGTATGTACACCACAACTTTGGAAAAAGAGACTGCTAAAATTCCTTAGGCCACATTGGAATTCAAGACCAAAATCCTTAATTCCTCCAATGGTTGAGTATAAATTGTGCAACCACTGAGCTGCCAGAGTTTCCTCTGGTTATGACTTGTTACAGATGCAATGGTCACATGTCACTGAGCTTGTAACAACTTGGTCATGTCAACTGAAAAAATATGGATTCAAAGAATTTGCTCTTTACAGCATTTTCAAAATAAACCATTGTGCGGTCAGTGAAGAGATTACATCTGGAGTGTCTGAAAATAAAAGTCATTTCAAAAGCAGTATTAAGTGGAAGGACTTGAAATAGCTTGTCTGGGGATAGATTATTTCATTCCCAAGAAGGCATCAACAACTTTGGACGTTTAGTTACCACAGCAGCGATGACAATGAAGCCTACGAAAGCTAACATTTTAACATGATCTTCAGCAAGGGTCTTACAACATCTTTCACATTCTAGTAAAATTTTTAAATGTCCACAATATTGTGTGTTATAAGGGGAAAAAGGGACAGCGATGAGAGTTGAAAATTCTTTCTCTTGATTTGAAATTCAAATGAGACAAAAGTAACATCCACGTTGTTTTCAAAGCAAGAGGTTTTTTTTTATCCTTTAAGGCTGAGGGAAATGTCTTCTTCAACTTTGTATCTTAGAAAAACAAAGCTTATTTTCCTGTTTCATTTCAGATATTCCTGTCAAAGACTTATTGCAGACATAGGTCTGGTAAGGCTAGTATCGTCTTCCAGGCTATACTTTATCAGAGTAGTATTTTAAATACTTGCCTGGCAAGATAAAGAAGCTACCTGCATCTGTTGCAGATTTTCTGGAAAACAAAAAGAAAAGTATTTTTTAGTAACAAGGAAATGTTCAGTAAGAATGTTGTCTGATGGTGACAGAAGATTTCTCTGTAATTAGTGAAAATGTTTGTATATGAAAATGATTTGGTACTGCATATCCTATAACCTGTCAAATATATTTGCCTCCATTATTTAAATATATTTTAAACTTTAAAAAACATAAATCATTTCTAAAAAGTAATTCAGTTTAAATTCATTTCTCTATTGGTTTTCTGTTACTGTCTGGTTTTAACTTTATAACTTGCTTCCTTCTGTTTGAGTATAATTGGCTCTTTTAGCTTATTAAGGGGAAAGCTAAGATCATTGATTTGAGAAGTTCTTTTCTAATCATATGATGCTATAAATTTTCCTCTAAACATTGCTTTAGCTGTCTCCTGTCATTTTGTATGTTGTATTTTAATTTTTATAAGATTCAAAATGTTTTTAGGTTTTTTTGTATTTTTCTAATTATTCATTTTAGAGGAGAGAGAGAGAGAGAGAGAGAGAGAGAGAAGGGGGGAGGAGCAGGAAACCTCAACTCCCACATGTGCCTTGACCGGGCAAGCCCAGGGTTTTAAACCGGCAACCTCAGCATTCCAGGTGAACACTTTATCCACTGTGCCACCACAGGTCAAGATTCAAAATGTTTTTAATTTCCCATGGATGTCTTCTTTGATCCTGGGGTTATTTAAGAGCATGTGTTTAAATTTTCAAAAATTTGGGAGACTTTTCAAATATCTTTCTGTTTTTAATTTTTAGTTTAATTATTTTGTGGTCACAGAACGTACAATATAAGAATTCTATTTTTTTTTAATTTATTGAGATTATTATGGCCTGTAATATACTTTTTTTGGTAAATGTTTTGTATCATGTTGGTTGTTAGTGTTATTTATGTTTTTTATGTCTTATTGATTTTTCTGTTTAATTGTTCTATGTTGCTGCAAGAAAAATTTTGAAATATTTAGCTATAATTTTGAATTGTCTATTTTTCTTTTTTATTTTTATCAGCATTTGATTTATATCTTTAAAAGTTTAAAATATATTTAAAATTATTTGGTTTTCCTGTTGAATTGATCCCATATTGATTATAAAGTGTTCCCTTTTATTGTTAGTAACATTACTTTTTCTGGTCTACTTTATCTGAAATTAATATGGCCATTTCAACTTTATTATGCCTAGTGTTTGTATGGTATATTTTATTTTATTTTTAACTTATTTCAAGTGATCTTTTTTTAGACAGCATAAAATTGAGTGGTTCTTTGAAATTTAGTCTGGCAATCTCAGACTTTTTTTTTTTTTTTTGTATTTTTCTGAAGCTGGAAACGAGGAGAGACAGTCAGACAGACTCCCGCATGCGCCTGACCGGGATCCCACCGGCACGCCCACCAGGGGCGATGCTCTGGCCCTCCGGGGCGTCGCTCTGCCGCGACCAGAGCCACTCTAGCGCCTGGGGCAGAGGCCAAGGAGCCATCCCCAGCGCCCGGGCCATCTTTGCTCCAATGGAGCCTTGGCTGCGGGAGGGGAAGAGAGAGACAGAGAGGAAGGAGGGGGGCGGGGTGGAGAAGCAAATAGGCGCTTCTCCTATGTGCCCTGGCTGGGAATCGAACCCGGGTCCCCCACACGCCAGGCCGACGCTCTACCGCTGAGCCAACTGGCCAGGGCACAATCTCAGACTTTTAAAATGAGTGTTTAGCCATTTACATGAGATTTATATCTATGATCTTGATTTTCTTATTTTCTGCCTTCATTTAAATTAAGTACTTTTATGGTATCATTTAACTTCTTTATTGGTTTATTGGCTCTACCTCTTCGTTTTGTCGTTCTTAATGGTTGCTTTAAGGTTTAGAGTACATATCTTTAACTTATCACAGTCTACTTTCAAATAGTAATGTTACGCCACTTCACAGATAGCATAAAAATCTTACTATAGCTTGCTTCCACTTTTCTCCTCCCAACCTTTTTGCTTTTGCAGTGATCAATTTTATTTTTAGATATTCATCCATTTTGCTTCTACAATTTCTAAACCCCAAAGTACATTATTATTGTTGCTTTAAAAATTCTTTTTAAACAGATTTATAAATGAGGAAAACAATTTTAAAAAGATTTTAAAATTACCCACATATACCATTTTCTGCATTGTTTATTCTCTTCTGTAGAATTTAGTTTTCTTTTTCCTTTTGCCCAGGCACTTCCTTTAATATTTGTTTCTGTGCTTATCTAAGGGCAATGCATTCTCTCTCTTTTCTACTGGTTTGAAAAAAATATTTATTATGCCTCTTTTTTTGACACATATTTTTGCCACTGTAGAATTTTCCAGTTCTGCCTGACCAGGCGGTGGCACAGTGGATAGAATGTCGAACTGGGATGTGGAGGATCCATGTTCAAGACCCCAAGGTCACCAGCTTGAGCGTGGGCTCATCTGGTTTGAGCAAAGCTCACCAGCTTGGACCCAAGGTCGCTGGCTCAAGCAAGGGGTTACTCAGTCTGCTGTAGCCCCACAGTCGAGGCACATATGAGAAAGCAATCAATGAACAACTAAGGTGTTGCAATGGAAAACTAATGATTGATGCTTCTCATCTCTCTCCATTCCTGTCTGTCTGTCCCTATCTATCCCTCTCTCTGACTCTCTCTGTCTCTGTAAAAAAATAAAAATAAAAAAATAAAGAATTTTTTAGTTCTTCAAAGATGTTATGCCATTTTAGTCTGTCTTTGTATTTCTTGGCAAAAAGTCTGTTGTCATTCATATCTTTGCTCTTGTACATATCCATTTTCTCACTCATGGCTGTTTTACAATTTTTTTCTTTATCACTGGTTTTTAAAATTATGGTATGACATGCAATTGTGTGGTTTTGTTTTATTTCTTTTGCTTTGGGTTTATTAAACCTTTTGTATATCTGCATTAATAGGTGTTATCAAGTTTGGAAACAATTTAGCTATTATTTCTCCCTTCCCCCTACGTTACAATATCTGAGATCCCAGCTGCACATGTGCTAGAAAGCTTAGTATTATTTCACAGGTCACTAACCCTTTTTTCTTGAGGGGTGTCTTTTTTATTCTTTACTTCTCTGTTCTTCATTTTGAATAGTTAATAGTTCTATGTTTTAGATTCACTGATCTTCTGCCTTGTGTAATTTATTGTTAATCAGATCCAATATATCTTTTCAATTTCAAATATTGCTTTTTTCATCTCACAAACTTCCATTTGTGTCTTATGTCTTTATCTTTTATCATTTTAATGTTTTTCTCTACTTCTTGAATACATGCAACATATTTATAATATTCACAATAACTGATTTAAAGTCTGTGATTTCATCACTTCTGTGGATTGATTTTATTTGATTGTGGAGTAAATATTTTTCTGATTTTTTATGGTGATTTTTTTATTGATATTTGATATTGTGATTCTTTTTGTTGTTGGAGTTTTTTAAAAGTGTTGGTTTGTTCTGGCATACATTAAAGTTTTTGAAACAAGTTTGATTCTTCTGAGGCTTTCGTAGGTCCAGAGAAGCCTCTTTTCTCAAGTTAATATAGCCCCATCACTAAGGAAATACCCATCTGAGTACTCAACACATTTTCCTGTGGGTCTCCACTCTGGCTGTTAGGAATTTGAACTATTCTCAGCCCTGTGTGAGCTTTACCATTCATTCAGGTAGGTACTACTTTCCAGTGGTTCTTTCCCTGGCTTTGTCTAGTTTCTCCTTTTGCATTCACAGACCTGTACTCAGCCACAGACTCAAGGGATTTTTCTATAGATTTGGAGCTTCCTGATGTGCATCTCTTTCCTCTCCAGTAATCTTTTCTACAAATTCTAGCTATCTTCTTGAATACTAATCTCAAAGTTGGGAAGACTTCCAGGCTCTGTGTGGGTTTCCCATTCTGCACTGCAGCCTGGAAACATCTAGGCAGCAGGCTGGAGCACTTGTAGAGTTTCCCTCATGTGCTCCCCTTCTCTCAGGGATTACAGTCCTGTGCTGTGTACTATCTAAAATTTCACCATTGCTTCATATGTAGCTCTCTTATAGCTTAGTGACAGGATTCTCCAGCTGGGTACAGTCTGATTCTAGTAAAATTTGTCATGTCATTTCTCATTTAATTTCTTTTTTTTATATTTAGGAACCAATATAGGGTATTGAGAAAGAATTAGGCCATGCAAACAGACAATTCAGGCTTGGTTTATAGCCCTATTTAAATATGCATTAATTAAACTATTCTATTTATTTAAGATTTTATTCTTTTATTTTTATAATACTTATTGATGTCTACTTTTGCCAGGCACTGTGTTATGTTCCAGATTTAGTTTGTCATCTATAAAATAAGTAGAAAATTTATAGGCACCACCACCTCATTGTGGTAGATTGCAAAAATGGCCATAAGTTCTTTCACGTTCTCTTCATGACCTTGTAGTGTGAACTTGCAGCCTCTCCTATCAATAGGTAAACTCTTTTTCTCCTTTGCCCATTATGTCTGAGCTGGCCTTGTGACTTACTTTGGTATATATACTGTATTGGCAGTGATGTGCATGAATTCTAAGCCTGAATCCTAAGAGACTTTGCAGATGTCCACTTTCTTTCTTGAAATTTTGTGCCTGCCAAGTGAAAAGGCCTGAACTGGCATGCTGAAGAATGAGAGGCTAAGGGGATAGAAACATCAGTTATTCCAGACCTGCTAATCATGGTCATTGTAAAACAGTCAGCCCCAACCTATCCACTAGCCTATTATGTACCAGATACTGTGCTATATTCTAGCCTCAGTTTATTGATTTAAGTGAGCTTAGCTAGGATCTATTGAGACTGACTTAGACTCAAGAAAGGCATACTGAGTCCATTCTAAATTGTTAACCTGCAGAATTGAGAGTTAAATTAATGTCTGTTGTTTTAAGTCACTACAACACCACATTGTTTTTTGGGTAGTGTGTTATGCTAAAAAGCTAACAGATAAACTATATAAGATTTTGGTGGAGGTCTAAAGGTAATATTCATCAAGTTCTTAGCATAGTGCCTGATATGTATAAGTATTTAGAATTGCTATTTTTAACATTATTGTCATTATTTTAACATCATTTGTGTGTCAGATTGATGGGCAAAATTTATTTGAAACCTCTGAATGCTTTTTTAAGTCTGAATTCTTTGCCTGTGTAGCTTCAACTGTACAGTTGAGATACACACACACACATAACATGCATACACATATAACCTCACATCTATACACATATATTAAGAACTCTTAAATAAAAAAACTGAAATGATAATTCAGTATACTGTTATACAACTGGTAAAGAATTAGGGTAGACTAATAATAATGTAAATATTATATAGTCTACATGTGAATAATTTTTTTTCAAAAGTTTTGAACATTAAAATACACTAAGCATTAAAACTATATTAACCAAGTGTGATTCAACTTTGATAATCCAGAAGGCACTGAAGGCTCCTTCCTCATCCAGGATGAGACAAATATTAACTGTTATTGTGTGATAACTATGACTATAGTGGCTACTTGTTGTTTGTGACTGGCTGAATGGATGAGAAGTAAGCTACTTAGTTGTGCAGTTACTTTTGAGTAAATAAGTAGAGCTTTAAATTTCAATTTAGAAGTCATTTTCTCAGGGAAACTTCTAACACTGACAACTCTGATTAAATTATATTTCCCAAATTATATGCTCTTAGTACCTAGTATATTTGTTTTCTTTATTAGTCAACTATAATCAAATAATTACTTCTGAAACTATTTAATATTAAACTTCTCTATTTCACAATAAACTTCACTTCAACATTTCTTCCTGGCATTTAATTCAGTGCCTGGCACTTAGTAGATATTTGGCAAATATTGTGTAGATATATGAGTAAGAGGTAAAGTGGGTTCAGGACTGCGAAATATCACTTAGGTTTAATAGCAAAAGAGTCATTAACACACATGTTCTTTTCTTTTTAAAAATTTTTTAGATTTTATTTATTCATTTTAGATAAGAGAGAGAGAGATAGAGTGAGAGAGAGAATGAGAGAGAGAGAAGGGAGGAAGAGCAGGAAGCATCAATTTCCATATGTACTTTGACCAGCAAGCCCGGGGTTTCCAACCAGCAACCTCAGCGTTCTAGGTCAGCGCTTTATCCACTGTGCCACTACAGGTCAGGCCATCATACACATTGATAGCAATTTCAATAGGTTGGTGGGAAAAGACATGAGACCCACAGGTCCGTGAATATTATAAAAAGTGGAGAGGAAATGAAAAAGAAACCGAAGTCTAAGTCACTAACTTTATTTTAAAATGACAAATTCCTTTTTTGCTAGATTATTTTTTTTTAAATTCAAAATGTAAATCTAAAATGTCAGGTAAAACAAGTACAATATTATTTTGATTAATTTGACCATTACCATGTCTTCGAGAATAAGTGCACAGAGGATCTTTATTAGTTACAGATCCTCTTGTGACATTAACCTCTTTCAGTTTCCCTTGCATACTTGTTTCAAGTGCTCCAGAGTTGACAGTTAAAAGGACACATACATAATAGAAAAAGACAGTATGTTCAATTTGGTTTCTATGGACTAATTGAAGAGGTTCCAGAGAAACTATCATTTAGATAAAGAAATAAAACTCTAAAAAATTGGGTCTGGGATCCTGTCTGTACACTTTTTTTTTTTACCTCTCTCATGGCAGAAAAGACACATCTTTGTGAATATACCCTCTACTTTTGAATGTGATTTCATTACTTTAAGTGTCAATTTTAATCCACATCTGAAGTTAAAGACAACAATTGAATGACCTTTAGTTTCAGTGCCATAAATATTTCAAAAGGAACAGACCTTTGCAATTCAGGAAAGAGTGTGTCAGATGAGCAGATGACACCTCAGGTAATGTGCTGTCTTTCACTACCAGCCACCTGGACTCTCATTTAGCTTGGGACACACCTGTGAATAAGACTGGCCATCACAATCCTGACTATCTTGAACTGTGTCCATATTAGAAAGCCATTAAACAAATAATCCATTCTGAACCCTGTCATCAGTCTGCTAAAGAATGGCTGAGGTTGAGATGGCAAGAAAATTAAAGCGAGGCCCTTAAAAGGCAGGTGAACTGGGCACGATTTTCTTTCCATATATCGGTTCCCGTTAAGTAGCTAATGAGTCCTTGGTCCTGGGTGAATAGTATTCAACTGAAAGGAGAACAATTGCTAATGAAGGAAAGTCCAAGGGACAGGCTTTGGGAAAGAAAAATGCACCACGCTAAAAACAGAAGTACAATATATGTTTAGGTTACGGCACGGGCATGAGAGGTGTTTATGAGCATGGAAGAGACTATTCAGTGTAATCTGAACAAGGCACAGGATTGAGGTGTGACCTTCTCCAGAAAAACGAGCAAAGTTTTTTTATAAAATGCTAGAAATGTGGTAGAATACACATGCTAAAGAAACTGCTCATCCATTCTCTTCCTTTGACTCTTTTTATATAACATTCACTTATTATTTATGAAGTGCTTAAAGAAGCCATCTGGTAAAGTTAATGGTAAACTACCTGCTCTTCTGTTTTATGTTGAGTAGTTAGTCATTGTATCACCTTTTATACAGTCCTTGGCTCAGGCAGACATTCCACAGAATACCTTCTTTATGAGATCAGAATAAAGTAGGCTGCAAGGCGAAGTCCTGAAGTTACCTTTATTGGTATTTAATGATAGACTCCCTTCTTCTCGAACAGCGAGTGGCCTGGCTCAGTAGAGAGTGACAGCACATCGGACGCTATGGTGACATCTCCAGAAGTAAGTAAATCTTGGTCACAACATGCATCTTATATTGCTGTCATTGCTATATTTCCAGAGTGCCCTTTTCACATGACCATTTTATTGCTCCCTTTGAGTTGCCAAAGTTCCCTGACTCCATCTTTCACTGCCAGAAAAGACATTAAACTTTTCAGCTGGTCTTATCATCTTCCAGAAAACAATAAAGGTCCTTTTGTACTCCTTTAGTTAAATGTGTTCATTGTGCCAGAAAGCAGAAGTTAGGCACGTCCTCCAGTGCGGGCTGATGTCCAACTAGAGGGGATTATGGCTTCCTCCATTCTCAACTCAGGCCTAGCATTTGAAGTGACTTCTCATTGTAGAGCGTTATTTGGTGCATTTTATTCTAGACACCAAATTCTTTTTTTTTTTTTTAATTTTTATTTTTATTCATTTTAGAGAGGAGAGACAGAGAGAGAGAGGAGAGACAGAGAGAGAGAAGGGGGAGGAGCTGGAAGCATCAACTCCCATATGTGCCTTGACCAGGCAAGCCCAGGGTTTCGAACCGGCGACCTCAGCATTTCCAGGTCGATGCTTTATCCACTGCGCCACCACAGGTCAGGCTCTAGACACCAAATTCTTTTGAGTCTCATTTATACTTTCTAAATGTTATTATAAATTTATTTTAGTCTAGTCTTTTGAAAAATGGTCCATAAATAAATAGTCATGAGATGAAACTGCTGCAAATTGAAGAAAAAAATATAACAAGGGGGATGTCCTAGGAACTTTGTTCTAAGTCATTGCAATTTTTACAGGACATTTCTGCAGGCAAGGAAAGATGACTAGTTATTTTAGATGATGTAGGGGAGACCAAATAGGAGTAAACACTTTTAAAAGCTATCATTGGAAGAAAATTTCTACTCAATTTAAAGCATATATATGTAAACACATTGCCTTTTGAATATAGCCTTCCTAACTGGATTTGACTTTAAGAAATGCTATTTCCTTAATTGAGTTCAATTCCTTGAATCATTCATATGATATTTGAGAATGTAGTAAGTGTGGCAAGACTGATAATTCCAGCAAATCTGTTCTCCCCTCCTAGCATGGAAACAGAGTTGTAGTTGAGTCTAAGCCTCTTAGATCTCATTTGCAGTTAGTGATGTATGTGTCTGGGTCTTGAAATGAAAAGTTGAGTTTCTTCAGATTTTTCCTGGATGTGGTAGAGATATAGCTTCCTTTGTGTTCCAGAGGTTGGAAAAGCAATAAGGTGGAAGGAACCTGGTCTCTGAATGACCACAAGTGGCAGATCTGTTCTATCCAGCTAAACTATTCATTTCAGTTCTGTTACATGAGAAAGAAATTTTTATATTTTGCAAGCTGCTGTATTTTGGATCCTTGTTATTAGAAGAGCTTGTCCTTTACTATAATTAACACAGTTATAATTTCATTCAATTAGCAAGTGATGTGTTCTTGTTATGTTAAAATTTGCGTGTGGTTTTTAAAAAATTTTATTTAGAAAATTAAATTTAATGGGGTGACATTGATTAATAAGAGTACATAAGTTCAGGTAAACATTTCTTTTTTTTTTTTTTAATAAATTTTTATTAATGGTAATGGGATGACATTAATAAATCAGGGTACATATATTCAAAGAAAACATGTCTAGGTTATTTTATCATCAAATTATGTTGCAAACCCCTCGCCCAAAGTCAGATTGTCCTCCATCACCCTCTATCTAGTTCTCTGTGCCCCTCCCCCTCCTCCTAACTCTCTCCCTCCCTCCCATGTCCTCCCCCCCCTCCCCACCCTTGGTAACCACCACACTCTTGTCCATGTGTCTTAGTCTCATTTTTATGTTCCACCAATGTATGGAATCATGTAGTTCTTGTTTTTTTCTGATTTGCTTATTTCACTCCTTATAATGTTATCAAGATCCCACCATTTTGCTGTAAATGATCTGATGTCATCATTTCTTATGGCTGAGTAGTATTCCATAGTGTATATGTGCCACATCTTCTTTATCCAGTCTTCTATTGAAGGGCTTTTTGGTTGTTTCCATGTCTTGGCCACTGTAAACAGTGCTGCAATGAACATGGGGCTACATGTGTCTTCACGTATCAATGTTTCTGAGGTTTTGGGGTATATACCCAGTAGAGGGATTGCTGGGTCATAAGGTAGTTCTATTTGCAGTTTTTTGAGGAACCACCATACTTTCCTCCATAATGGTTGTACTACTTTACAGTCCCACCAACAGTGAATGAGGGTTCCTTTTTCTCCACAGCCTCTCCAACATTTGCTATTACCCGTCTTGTTGATAATAGCTAATCTAATAGGAGTGAGGTGGTATCTCATTGTAGTTTTGATTTGCATTTTTCTAATAACTAATGAAGCTAAGCATCTTTTCGTATATCTGTTGGCCATTTGTATCTCTTCCTGGGAGAAGTGTCTGTTCATGTCCTCTTCCCATTTTTTTATTGGATTGTTTGTTTGTTTGTTGTTGAGTTTTATGAGTTCTTTGTAAATTTTGGATATTAGGCCCTTATCTGAGCTGTCGTTTGAAAATATCAGTTCCCATATAGTTGGCTGTCTGTTTATTTTGATATCAGTTTCTCTTGCTGAGCAAAAACTTTTAATTCTGATGTAGTCCCATTCATTTATCTTTGCCTTCACTTCTCTTGCCATTGGAGTCAAGTTCATAAAATGTTCTTTAAAACCCAGGTCCATGATTTTAGTACCTATGTCTTCTTCTATGTACTTTATTGTTTCAGGTCTTATATTTAGGTCTTTGATCCATTTTGAATTAATTTTAGTACACGGGGACAGGCTGTAGTCGAGTTTCATTCTTTTGCATGTGGCTTTCCAGTTTTCCCAACACCATTTGTTGAAGAGGCTTTCTTTTCTCCATTGTGTGTTGTTGGCCCCTTTATCAAAGATTATTTGACCATATATATGTGGTTTTATTTCTGGGCTTTCTATTCTGTTCCATTGGTCTGAGTGTCTATTTTTTTGCCAATACCATGCTGTTTTGATTATCGTGGCCCTATAATATAGTTTAAAGTCAGGTATTGTAATGCCCCCAGCTTCATTCTTTTTCCTTAGGATTGTTTTGGCTATTCGGGGTTTTTTATAGTTCCATATAAATCTGATGATTTTTTGTTCCATTTCTTTAAAAAATCTCATAGGGATTTTGATGGGAATTGCATTAAATTTGTATATTGCTTTGGGTAATATGGCCATTTTGATTATATTTATTCTTCCTATCCAAGAACAAGGAATATTTTTCCATCTCATTGTATCTTTTTCAATTTCCCTTAACAATGCTTTGTAATTTTCATTATATAGGTCCTTTACATTCTTTGTTATGTTTATTCCTAGGTATTTTATTTTTTTTGTTGCAATCGTGAAGGGGATTATTTTTTTGAGTTCGTTTTCTAATATTTCATTGTTGGCATATAGAAAGGCTATGGACTTTTGTATGTTAATTTTGTATCCTGCGACCTTACTGTATTGGTTTATTGTTTCTAATAATCTTTTTGTGGAGTCCTTCGGGTTTTCGATGTATAGGATCATATCATCAGCAAAAAGTGATAGCTTTACTTCTTCTTTTCCGATATGGATGCCTTTTATTTCTTTGTCTTGTCTGATTGCTCTGGCCAGAACTTCTAGCACCACGTTGAATAAGAGTGGAGAGAGTGGACAACCCTGTCTTGTTCCTGATTTAAGGTAGAAAGTCCTCAGTTTTATGCCGTTTAATAGGATGTTGGCTGATGGTTTATCATATATGGCCTTTATCATGTTGAGATATTTTCCTTCTATACCCATTTTGTTGAGAGTCTTAAACATAAAATTGTGTTGTATTTTATCAAAAGCCTTTTCTGCATCTATTGATAAGATCGTGTGGTTTTTGTTCTTTGTTTTGTTGATATGGTGTATTACGTTAACCGTTTTGCGTATGTTGAACCATCCTTGAGATTCTGGGATGAATCCCACTTGATCATGATGTATTATTTTTTTAATATGTTGTTGTATTCGGTTTGCCAGTATTTTGTTTAGTATTTTAGCATCTGTATTCATTAGAGATATTGGTCTGTAGTTTTCTTTCTTTGTGCCACCCTTGCCAGGTTTTGGTATGAGGGTTATGTTGGCCTCATAAAATGTGTTTGGAAGTATTGCTTCTTCTTCAATTTTTTGGAAGACTTTGAGTAGAATAGGAACCAAGTCTTCTTTGAATGTTTGATAGAATTCACTAGTATAACCGTCTGGGCCTGGACTTTTATTTTTGGGGAGATTTTTAATAGTTTTTTCTATTTCCTCCCTGCTGATTGGTCTGTTTAGGCTTTCTGCTTCTTCATGACTCAGTCTAGGAAGGTTGTATTGTTCTAGGAATTTATCCATTTCTTCTAGATTGTTGTATTTGGTGGCATATAATTTTTCATAGTATTCTACAATAATTCTTTGTATTTCTATGATGTCTGTGGTGATCTCTCCTCTTTCATTTTGGATTTTATTTATTTGAGTCCTGTGTCTTTTTTCCTTGGTGAGTCTTGCCAAGGGTTTGTCAATTTTGTTGATCTTTTCAAAGAACCAGCTCCTTGTTTTATTGATTTTTTTCTATAGTTTTTCTGTTCTCTATTTCATTTATTTCTGCTCTGATTTTTATTATCTCCTTTCTTCGGCTGGTTTTGGGTTGTCTTTGTTCTTCTTTTTCTAGTTCCTTAAGGTGTGAAGTTAAGTGGTTTACTTCGGCTCTCTCTTGTTTGTTCATATAGGCCTGAAGTGATATGAACTTTCCTCTTATTACTGCTTTTTCTGCATCCCAGAGATTCTGATATGTCGTATTTTCATTTTCATTTGTCTGTATATATCTTTTGATTTCTGTGCTTATTTCTTCTTTGACCCATTCATTTTTTAGAAGTATGTTGTTTAGTTTCCACATTTTTGTGGGTTTTTCCCCCTCTTTTTTGCAGTTGAATTCTAGTTTCAAGGCTTTATGATCAGAAAATATGCTTGGTACAATTTCAATTTTTCTAAATTTGCTGATATTGTCTTTGTGGCCCAACATATGGTCAATTCTTGAGAATGTTCCATGTACACTAGAGAAAAATGTATACTCTGTCGCTTTGGGATGAAGTGTCCTGTAGATGTCTATCATATCCAGGTGTTGTAGTATTTCGTTTAAGGCCACTATATCTTTATTGATTCTCTGTTTGGATGACCGATCTAGAGCCGTCAGCGGTATATTGAGGTCTCCAAGTATGATTGTATTTTTGTTAGTTTTTGTTTTAAGGTCAATAAGTAGCTGTCTTATATATTTTGGTGCTCCTTGGTTTGGTGCATATATATTAAGGATTGTTATGTCTTCTTGATTCAACTTCCCCTTAATCATTATGAAATGACCATTTTTGTCTCTGAGTACTTTTTCTGTCTTGTAGTCAGCATTATTAGATATGAGTATTGCTACACCTGCTTTTTTTTGGGTGTTGTTTGCTTGGAGTATTGTTTTCCAGCCTTTCACTTTGAATTTGTTTTTATCCTTGTTGCTTAGATGTGTTTCTTGTAGGCAGCATACAGTTGGATTTTCTTTTTTAATCCATTCTGCTACTCTGTGTCTTTTTATTGGTAAGTTTAATCCATTTACATTTAGTGTAATTATTGACACTTGTGGGTTCCCTACTGCCATTTTATAAATTGCTTTCTGTTAGTTTTGTATCTAGTTTGATTCTTCTCTTTTGTTTTTCTATCATTTGTTTTTGTTTGTTTGTGTTCCATACTTCTTTCCTCTGTTGCTACCTTTTTTAAGTCAAGTGTTTTTGTGGTGGTTTATTTAAGGGTGGTTACCATTAAGTAATGAAAAGGGTACCTACCATATTCATTGTAGTACCCTATCTTATAAGTATTTCTGCACTTCATCATCCTTTGCTACTGTTAATCTCCATCCTCTTCCCCCTTTTTTTCCTTTGTTGTCACAGTTTCAGTTTGGTTTTATTGTGTTCTTGGTGGAGCTGTTACTTGTGGTGTTGTTTTCTTTTGTTCTTTGAATCTGGTTGGAAAACCCCCTTTAGTATTTCCTGGAGTGGGGGCTTTCTGTTGATAAATTCTCTCATCTTTTCTGTATTTGTGAATGTTTTTATATCTCCTTCATACTTGAAGGATAGCTTTGATAGGTATAGTATTCTTGGCTGAAAGTTCCTCTCTTTCAGGGCTTTAAATATTGGGGTCCACTCTCTTCTAGCTTGTAGAGTTTCTGCTGAGAAATCTGATGATAATCTAATAGGCCTTCCTTTATATGTTGTACTCTTCTTTTCCCTGGCTGCCTTGAGAATTTTTTCTTTGTCATTGGTTTGTGTCATCTTTATTATGATGTGCCTTGGAGTGGGTTTGTTGGGGTTAAGAAAACTTGGTGTTCTGTTTGCTTCTTGAATTTGAGGCTTTAGTTCCTTCCACAGGCTTGGGAAGTTCTCGTCTATTATTTGTTTGAGTATATTCTCCATTCCATTTTCTTTCTCTTCTCCCTCTGATATACCTATTATTCTTATGTTATTCTTTCTGATGGAGTCAGACAATTCCTGTAGAGCTTTCTCATTTTTTATTATTTTTGATTCTCTTTCTTCTTCTCTCTGTTGTGCCTCAAGTTGTTTGTCTTCTATTTCACTAATCCTATCTTCAATCTGGGCTGTTCTGTTAGCTAAGCTTGTTACCTTGTTTTTCAGCTCGTGAATTGAGTTTTTCATTTCTGTTTGATTTGTTTTTATAGTTTCAATTTCCTTGGTAATATATTCTTTGTGTTCATTGAGTTGTTTTCTGATCTCCCTATATTGCCTTTCTGTGTTTTCTTGTATATCTTTGAGTATTTTTAAGATTTCTATTTTAAATTCTCTGTCATTTAGCTCCAAGGCTTCCAATATGTTAAGTCTTTTCTCCATAGATCTTTCCACATCTATTTGTGTTACCTCTCTTTCTTTTGTATCCATAATATTCGATTTCCTCTTTCTTATTGGCATCTGAGGGTGGTCTTATTGATAGCACTAATTAGAATTAATAAAGAGTAAAAAAGTAAAAAAAAAAAAAAAAAAAAAGGTAAAACACCCCACAAAAAAAAACAGTAATAATTTATTATTTCCCCCTTTTTTTCTCTCTTCTCTTTCCCTCCTCTCCCCTCTTCAGGGAAATATCTTGCCTATAATGGAGGGCCTGATTTGGGGTGAAGAGTTCAAGGGGCAAAAAAAGGGAGTAGGGACCTACTAAATGCAAAAAAAAAAAAAAAAAAGGAAGAAAATCTTAGACAAGCATAAGATGATTTGTTTGTAAGTGATGGTCAACTAAGAGATATAATGAGAGGGATAAGAGGGAATCAGAAAAAAGGACCAAAAAAGAATAATAAAGAAGAAAAAATAAAAATAATAAGTAAAAATCTGTTGTATTAAGTGGAGCGAAGACTAAATACAATGGAAACCTTGGGTTGGGAGGACCCAAAATGCCACAAAAGTAAACAAACAAGAGAAAAAAAAAATAAAAACAAACGCAAAAAAGAGAAATAAAGCCAAAAAAAAGCCTTGAGTCCCAAATTAAGTAATTTGTTCGTGATTGAGGATTATATGGGAGGAAAGTAAAATGAGAAAAGAAAAAACGAATAGAAAGGAAAAAATAAGAAAAAGAGAAAAACGAAGGAAGAAATAAAATAGGAGGAGAAAAAAAGAAAATAAAGCAAGACAAAAAAAAAACAAAAAAGGAGAGAGTGAGAGTTAAGTGTTTTGGAGTATAACCTTAAAGGAGGGTGAGGATGAAGAAGAAAAATAAAATGCAACACTCATGGGTAGTGTAGTTCAAGAAAGGGGAAGCATAAGATGGGCAGAGAATAGAAGGACCGAGGTGGAGGAAATAAAGGCAAAAAGATAGAAGAAACAAACAACAACAACAACAACAAAAAAAAAAATTAGTGGATCAAGTTGTAAAGTCTGTGGGTTTTTCTTGATTTTGAGAGGTTAACTTCTTCCTTTTTCTTTTCTCTCCCTCTTCCTAGTCGGTGACTCTGTACCCTAGGCTCTGCCCCTGTGTCACTCTTAGGTAGGGATTTGCAGTTGATGGGATTCTATGGCAATGTCATATAATTGGCTTTAGTCTTGCTGGAAGTAAAGGCTTGTTGGCTTTTGCAGGGTCCAACGATGAGAGAGTTTGCTTTCCTGGATTCTCTCTCCTAGTCCCCCCTTTCTGAATTAGCAGCCTGGTGATCCAGCTATAAGGCTGCAACTGCTTCTGCCTGGGGAGTAAGAGGCTCAAAGAGCTGGGAAATCCCCACTCTATCCCCACTCAGTGCAAGGCTTTGGGAAAGGCTCTGACAGTCAGGGCCTCCAGTGTAATCAGGCGGGGGTGGGAGTCAATTGTTGTCAAGGTGACTGTTCAGCGCCTATCATTTAGTTGGACCTCTCAACCCAGGCTTTCCACACTTTGTAGCCTGTTTTTGCAGGGAAGAAGAGGCACTAGTCTCTGCTTACGACTAGTGTAGTATAGACCTTATTATCTGCCAAGTCCTTCTTGTTAGCGTTTATCCCTGAATATGGAGGCTCTATCAATCAGAAGTTGCCCCCGCCCCTTTAGCGAGAGGCACTAAAAAATATCACGCCTCTTGTCTTGGGTTGCTGAACTGAGAGAGATCTTATCAATTAGAACCGAGGGTGCGCAGATTTTATGGGTTAAGCTAATTTCAGTGATTGGGTCGCAGCTGTGTTTCCGAAGGTATTTTAGGCTGCCTGCGCGCACCCCTCCCCCAACGCTTGATTGTTAGCTTGAATGGCTGGGTGAGGTGCCCCGCCCACGGAGAGAATCTCTCAAGCCTCTCCCGCTCGCCCCGCCGCTGGCGGCTGGACCGCACCAGGCGCAGGATAATGGAGCTCCCTGGGTGTGCGGGCCAGTAGGGCGCCTTGGGCGCGTGGAATGCCCAAGGCACGCGCGCGAATGGCGCGCTCCGGGCACCGGTGGCCGGCGACCCCCACTCGCAGTGTGCGGGGCCGCTGGGAACGTCAGCGGTGCTCAACCGGACCGGGCGCGCGCGTGCGCGCGCCCGGTGGCTTGTGGCGGCCGCTCGCAGTGGCGGTTCGCGGGGGTTCGCGGCGGCTCGCGGGGGCTCGCGGCGGCTCGCGGTCCGGCCGCTCGCGGCGGCTTGCGGTTCCCAAGTATATGGGCTGACTCACCGCAGGCGCACTCCCTGGCGGCTTGAATGAGCGTCGCTGCGGTAGCTTCCTCCACACCCTCGTCTCTCAGATTCAAGTGATAACAGTCCTTTTGCTTTCAGTTTGTGTGGAACTCCGGAATGCTCCGAGGATAAATTTTTCTGTTTCTAGTTGATAAATTTGTTGTGATTTAGGGGAGAGCTGTCGGACGCGCTTCTCACGGCGCCATTTCCGTGACGTCACCATTTCTATAGCATTTGAACTGTTGATTATGTTGTCTGTGGTTTTAAAATATAAGAAACAGACTTTAAAAATGTTTTCCCTTTAATTGGAAATATAAACATCAATGTATATTTTTCATAAATTTATTTTTCCATACATATATAATATAAAAATTTCTCTGCTATCTAGTGTTGATGAGGTTGTAAGGAATCTTTGACTTCTATCTAAAAAGTGGAATGTAATTGTTATGATCGTTTGGAAGTGAATTGGTGGTATCTGTCAGAAACAAAAACATGCATCATTTTGGGTTCCACTTCTGGAAACCCACCTTCCAGAAATAATGAGGAATGATTGTGTGCTCTAATATGGGAAGGTGACTAGAAAGTAGTAAGTTAAATGTATCATCAGACACTGTGCATATTAGACATCACTTACGTAAAAATGTGTGTGTGTCTATGTATGTGTTTCTGAATGTGGTCAGATCAGAGGAGGAAATTGAGGCAGAGATGGTGCAAGTTGTCTAGTGCTCCTTCATTTTCAGTAGTATCCAACACATAATAGAAGTCAGATGTTGACCCATATATAGTGCGCTTCATTCACCCTTACTATTGTCCAAAATGTAAAAAGCTGCATCCATATAAATAAGCACATCTGTGAACTGCACAGGAAAAGCATAGAAAGACAACATATCAATGTTACTTCTGGCAAAGCAGAAGGGATCTGTGGCATAGATTGGAAGGCAAAAGGAAATGATCACTTTTCTATTGTATAATTAGGAGATATTTTCAAAATAAATATGAAACTATAAAATATCCCCTAATTTTTGTGAGCAGAATTAGGGGATATTTCAAAACAAATATGAAGCTCTACATCTCTATTCTTTTTGATTTTTTTTTTTTTTGTATTTTTCTGAAGCTGGAAACGGGAAGAGACAGTCAGACGAGACTCCTGCATGCGTGCCCGGGCCATCTTTGCTCCAGTGGAGCCTCGGCTGCGAGAGGGGAAGAGAGAGACAGAGAGGAAGGAGGGGGGGGGGGGCGGAGAAGCAAATGGGCGCTTCTCCTATGTGCCCTGGCCGGGAATCGAACCCGGGTCCCCCGCACGCCAGGCCGACGCTCTACCGCTGAGCTAACCGGCCAGGGCCTCTTTTTGATTTTTTAAATATGTCTCATAACTCCTTGACTCTCATATAGCATAACATTAAGGACCACAAAATATTTAAAATGTTTTGGTGGAAATGTATGCACCATAAGAGCCTTTTGAAGTGTCAGATGCTAATGCTGCAGTGGGATTTAATATCTTTAAACCACGGGCTTCAAAGAAATCAGCTGATAGAAATAGAAGGCTCTAGGTCAGAAAGAAATGAAAATAAAAATGGAAAATATGACTTATATTGGAGCTCTTCAAGTAACTGTTGGCCTTTTCTGTGATTACACCGTAGTTTCCCTATTGGTGAATTTGCGAATAATGGAGAAAGCCTATGCTGAATGTTGTGACTGCAGCTGGGAGACGCTTGTTCCAAAGGCAGTAGGAGACAGCACCCAGTCAATAGCAGGCAGGCCGTCTAAATGTG
The DNA here is from genome assembly GCF_036850765.1 of Saccopteryx bilineata. Taxonomy (NCBI): domain Eukaryota; kingdom Metazoa; phylum Chordata; class Mammalia; order Chiroptera; family Emballonuridae; genus Saccopteryx; species Saccopteryx bilineata. The sequence continues at coordinate 53,699,157 of NC_089490.1, forward strand.
GCTTTTAAAAAATAAAGCCTTTGCAAAAGGGAGGTGGTTTTCAAAGGACAGATAAAGCTTTGAAGCTTCTTTTTCAGAGACAAAAATTAAGATAAAACACTTTGGACTATTGTTTTCATGGCTTAAGAATATTTTGTTTTTTTAAACTGAATTTAGTGGTGGTTTTAGTATTTTATCCAGGGCCAGCTATAGTGTGAACGCTTGGGTAAGTGTCAACTTCTGAGACAGTCAGAGGCAGAAGTTTAGAAATTCAGACTCAGGTATCGACTATTATTTTAAATGATCTTGACCACTGAGTAAAATAAAACAACACCGAAACCTTCCTTTTGCCACCTAATAATATCATGAGTGGGTATGTTAAAATAATTTAAATAAGCTAAAATGAAGCTTACATCCAAAGGTTATTCCACAGACTCCTGTGGAAAATGCCAGTGCTTGGCTTGGCGTGAGTGTTTCCCGACTCTTGTGCCAAAGCGTCCGGGAGAGTAGTAGCGATCAACTTCAGTTTGGATTGCCCCTCCACTGCCACCCCAGCACTCAGAGGTCAATATCTTTAAAAAGCAATCATGCTATCAGGCATTCATTCAACACATATTCATGGATCCCTACATGGATTTAGAAAAAAGAATGTTAAATAAGCTGTAGATTTCCCTTAAAGGGAAAGGGAGTATTAATCAAATACTTATAATGTAAAAGCCCTATAAATAATACTATCAAAGTGCTCTGGGGTCCCCAGGAAGGGCAGAAAAATATAAGTTATTAATGGTTTCACAGAGGAGGTGAAGTGTAAGAGTCTCTAAGGATGCCTAGGATTATCTTCAAATATGGAAAGGGGCATGTGGCATGTCTTAAATACACAAATGTAGGGAAGAACATAAAATCTATAACAGGGTAGCATTTTGAAAAATAAAATTGTTACAAAAAGAGTCAAACGAAGTTAATGTTCAGCTTTAAGGTATTCTGAAAAGGATTTTGCCAACTGGAGGTAGGTTTGAGAATAAGAATTTTTAGACTTCTCTTTTCATTTAACATCAAAGACTGAGCCTAATGGATATCATAGGTTTTTCTGTGATTGAGTGGAAGAGATAACTGAGCCATCATTGAAGCTAGCCATGAGAATGCAGTTTGGAAAATGAAAGATATGGCCTGGAGGAAGGAAAAAATATCTTAGCTTTTTGGGTTACAGGCAAGCACTGGGAGAGTGAGAAGACAGAGAACAAAGACAAAGTTTGGAAGATACTAGGGTCTCTCCACTAGACTGCACCATGGGCAGCAAGGGCTTGACAAAATGGACTGTTCAGACGAGAGCTTGGGAAATGGTGAGTGTTGCAGCACGGCTGGGGCGTTCGGGGAGCCGAAGAGCAAACTTTGTTTGGAAAAATAAACTACACAGAATTTCAACGGCCATGGTTGCACCAGAGTAAAAAAGGCACTAAAAATGAAAGTAATCTCTGGAACTAGTGGCATAAAAAGTGACAATCAAAGAAATTAAACATACACTTGTTCTCCCAAATCCAAGCTAAACTAAAGGACCACTACCTATATAAATGAAGGCAGTTTAGATGCATTATTACCTTCACACACATGAGAAGGTGACTGCATTGCTCAGCTTTGAGACTGTGTGCATGTGTGTGTGTGTGTGTCTGTGTTTGTGTGTGTCTGTGTGTGTGTGCGCGTGAGCAACTGGACCCTGGGCATTGTCCGATGTGATGGGATATTGAGCTCTCCACTACAGTTCTTCCTGAAAAAGGTACAGAACACATGGTACGTGGTTTTCTGTATTAGTAGAGCAGCATATTGGTGCAAGCTCTGCTTAGAAAAATTGTGTGGCCTGATGGGCCCTTGGAATGTGGAACACCAACTCTGTAGTGAGAGGCAGGCTGACAAGTATCAGGAAGCCCAACATCTCCAACTCCAGGAATGAGCAGGTCTGTGTGGAAGGGCACGGGAGGGGTGATGAATCTTGCAAACTTGGGTAGGTATCATTGCAAGTGTTCAAAGTTTTTCTGGGTGTGATTGGCTATCCATTAAGAGTCCAAGTGACAGTTATCATTCTGACCTGTCTTTCTGTGCCTTGATTGTCTCATCTGCCAACTGGGGGCAAAAGTGCCTGCCCTATAACATACTGTTATTGTGAGGATTAGATGTATGAAATATGTAAAACAGATAGATAGAATTTATTGAACATCTGTGGTGCACCAGGAACAGGACCAAGCACCTGTTTATTGCTTCAGTTAGCCTTTACAAGAACCCTGTAAGGCAAGTATTGTCACCTTCATCTTACCGATGTGGAAACAAGTTTGACAAGGTTAAAATTACTTGTTCATTCATTTGTGTGTTTCACACATTTGCACTGAATACCTAGTATGTGCTCACATGTTAATTGACTCTGGGAGTAGAGTGGTTGATCAGTTATACAAGGTCCACAGAGGCAGACGGATAATGAAAATAAATAAAGGGAATTAACAATACTAATTAATACAGAAAACTGAGATAAGGCTATATCAAACAGAATCTACTTGTTCTCTATTCCCCATAGTCTATAAGCTTACTTATATCTAAAATCTCGACTAGAATCAGGTTCACTTTTCTTACAAAAGTCCGTCATCAGTGTTGTGTGAACTTTGTTTACATCACATCAGGGGCCCAGTGTATCTAGTTTTCCCACTTTTAGAGATTATGACATAGAAGGCCTGACCCCTCCTGGGTCAAGTTGTATTTTTCTTTATCACTAGCCATCAATCCACAGTAATCATTTGTCATTCTGCAAATATCCAACTCCTCATCAACTTTTTGCCAAATGGGTTTAGAACTTGTTGGTAATCATTTCCTGAAAACACGATTTCCTTAGGGGTTGTAAAATTGTGATTATACAATATTAAAATAATAACCGTTTATTCAGTATCTATTCCTTGAAATTCTTCTGTAGAGAAAAACGTTTCCTTGTCAACCAGTACTATTTGTTTTACTGAAAAAACGGTTCATTACAGTTCATATTGAAATATTTAAGCATTTTATTTGTCCCATTAATTTCCAATAAGAAGTTGCTGCCAAGGCTATCTCAATGATGACTAATGAGTTTATTTTTGGCTTTCCCTTTTTGGAGTATTATAATGAACTCATGGATTTTAATATAATAATGTATTTCAAACAATTGCAGTCAGTAGTCTTTCTGAGTTCAAGTTGGTTAACAAGATCCTGAGTGAGATGTAAGGGGAAAAATTGCCTCTGACAGAAATAGCTGAAGAGGGAGGAATGTTGTTGGGCGGGTGTTTGATGTTGGCCATGGGAAAGCACTTCCTGAAGTGGCAGGGCCACTTGATACCAAAGGCCCAGCTCCTGCCATTATTTCCAGCTCTTTTGAAAGTGAATATAAAAATATTTGAAAAGGAAGCATGTTACTCTTTCGTGATATTCAGCTTGGTTTTGCTGGGATAGCAAAGAATCTCCAAATCTCAGGCGATTAAAACAACAAACATGTATTCCTGGCTCCTGATGTAGGCTTTGGCTGCAGACTGGCTATGGCTGCTGAGCATCTGCTCAGCTCTGCTCATGTGCCTTCCACTCTGGACTGCAGGAATAGTTGCTATTCGGTACAGTCTGGTGGTAGAGATGATGGAGTGTGAGAGTTGGAGGAAAGTGATAACATCTCTTAAATCTTCCAGCTGTGGTTTACATCTAATCTGTTCATATTCCATTGGTGGAAGCACATCATTTGGCCACACCCCATTTCAGTGGGGTGGCGATGCATAATTCTCCCATAGGAGGCACTGAAAAACACATGGTGAAGGCAGGGTATTATGTTCTTATAGGCCCTGGCTGGTTGACACAGTGGTAGAACATCAGCCCAGCTTGTGGGTATTCCAAATTTGATTCCTGGTCAGGACACACAGCATCTGCTTCTCTACTCTATCCCCCTCTTGCTTCTCTCTCTGTCTTTTCCCCTTTTGCAGCCATGGCTTGATTGGAGCAAGTTGGCCCCAGGACCTGAGGATGGTTCCATGGACTCTGCCTTAGGCACTAAGAAGAACATGGTTGCTGAGCTACAGAGCAATGCCCCAGATGGGCAGAGCATTGCCCCCTAGTGGGCTTGCCAGGTGAATCCCATTGGGGCATGTGGGAGTCTGTTTCTGCCTCCCCTCATTTCACTGATTAAAAAATAAATAAATAAAATAAAATGAAGTATTCTTACAGGGAAAGGGGCAGTACAAACTTGAGAAAAAAATTGCAATTATCACAGACTGTCATAATCTGAGAACTTTATAATGTGATTAGAGACATGAGTATGGCATTCTGCAAACGTGTTTTTTGAACAGCCAAGGTAAATACAGAGGATGAAAGAATTGAAAGTGGTTACAAACAATACGTCTGATAAGGGGTTAATAACCAAAATTTATAAAGAACTTGTAAATCTCAACACCAGGAAACAAACAATCCAATCAAAAAATGGGCCAGAGAAATGAATAGACACTTCTCCAAAGAGGACATACAGATGGCCTATAGGCATATGAAAAAATGCTTATCATCACTAATCATTAGAGAAATGCAAATTAAAACCACAATGAGATATCACCTCACACCAGTCAGAATGGCGCTCATCAACAAAACAACACAGAATAAGTGCTGGCGAGGATGTGGAGAAAAGGGAACACTCCTGCACTGCTGGTGGGAATGCAGACTGGTGCAGCCACTGTGGAAAACAGTATGGAGATTCCTCAAAAAATTAAAAATCAAACTGCCTTTTGACCCAGCTATCCCACTTTTAGGAATATACCCTAAGAACACCATAGAACTGTTTCAAAAGGAGAAATGCACCCCCATGTTTATGGCAGCATTGTTCACAATAGCGAAGATCTGGAAACAGCCCAAGTGTCCATCAGTGGTTGAGTAGATTAAAAAGCTTTGGTACATATATACTATGGAATACTACTCAGCCATAAGAAATGATGACATCGGATCATTTACAATAACATGGATGGACCTTGATAACATTATATGGAGTGAAATAAGTAAATCAGAAAAAACTAAGAACTATATGAATCCATACATAGATGGGACATAAAAATAAGACTCAGAGACATGGACAAGAATGTGATGGTAACAGAGATGGAGTGGGGGTCAGGGGAGGGGGCGAGGAAGGAGAGGGGGGTGGGGCGAGGGGAGGGACACAAAGAAAACCAGATAGAAGGTGACAGAAGACAATTTGACTTTGGGTGAGGGGTATGCAGCATAATCAAATGACAAAATAATCTGGAGATGTTTTCTCTGAACACATGTACCCTGATTTATCAATGTCATTGCATTAAAATTAATAAAATAAAAAAAGAAAGTGGTCACAAATATAAAAATGCTTAATATAACAAAAAATAATTCTGAAATGTCAGTTTTGGTCCTGGCCAGTTGGCTCAGTGGTAGAGTATTGACGCAGTGTGTGGATGTCCTATGTTCAAATCCCAGTCAGGACAGCACACAGGAGAAGTGGCCACTAACTACCCCCCCCCCTGCAGCCATGGCTTGCCTGATTCGAGCGTGTTGACCCAAGACGCTGAGGATGGCTCCATCCAGCCTCTGCCTCAGGTGCCAAAAATAGCTTCATTGCCAACATCGGTCCAGATGGGCAGAGCATAGGTCCCAGACAGGGGTTGCCAGGTTGATCCTGGTTGGGACACATGTGGGAGTCTAACTCGGTATCTCTCCTTTCACTTATAAAAAGAAAGAAAGAAAGAAAGAAAGAAAGAAAGAAAGAAAGAAAGAAAGAAAGAAAGAAAGAAATGTTAATTTTATTATTTCAGAATTTGTATGGGTGATACCTTATTTATTCACAGAGGTATCCTGTAGTCCTTTATTCAAAACCTAATTGCTTTTAATTTATTCACAGTTCTAAGAAACAGCTCAGAAGTAGAAATTATAGCTTGTCGTGGGCATGGAACAATCGAAGACAGGCAGTGACAAAAGGAAGGAGGGACAGTGGGCAGCAAAGGAAGTGGTAAGAATAACTAAGGCAAGAACAAATGAAATCACAAAAACCAGAGCTATTTGGGATAACTGAGAGACAATTTTATACAACTGAACACTCCTTGGTGTACAAAACAAACTCTCTCTTGTACTGTCAGTGCTGTCTTCTTATTTTATCTCCAAGTACAGTCTCTTCCCCGCAAGACACACACACAGACAAATACACAAACAGACACCCATAGTCCAGATACATAAAAATCCCATACATTTTATTCTTGCTTTTAGAAACACCACTATTATAATGCATATGTGTATCAGTTTGGACAAGCTAAGTTTGACTGCAGTAACAACTTCCAAATTTTTGGTGGATGAAAATAACAGGTTTATTTCTTTTTCATTATTTATTGCCCAAGGAGAAGAACTAAGAAATATTTAGCAAATGGTATTCATAATCAACACAGTGAGATCCTACGTGTCTGGGCCTGCTGGAGATAGAGAACAACTTAGTGGAAGGAATATGCAAGGCCCCGAGGCAGTAGGTCAATGGGCTGGTGGTTTGACAGGCATGGCAGAGAGAAGGGAGCAGTGGGGGGTGGTGGGAGGAGGACACTGAGGACAGTTTCAGCCCTGGGGAGAGAGCAAGTTCCCACAGTGTCAAAAATTTTAGTGTGTTCCCGTCTCTTCTAAATCTCTTCCTGTCCTTGCTGCTTTGCCTAGAGGGTTAGATACTCTGATTTTCTCCTTTCCCTTCATTTCCATTCTCTTTCAGTTCTGTCTGGATTCATGGGCTCCTCACTCTGCTCCACATCACCGCCTTGTTTTTCCACAAGCAGAAGTCTGGGAAAGGCTCTGCTTAGTATTTCATCTTTTCTTTCTGTGGGCTCTGTGGTGTGAGGATTTGGACTTCTCTTAGATGAAAGTGAATTTATGTGGCACGGACTCCTAAACGAATGTGCTTCTCACACTCTACCTGATCGTCTCCCCTTTAACTTTGGGAAGAGGGGCTTTGATATCAACATTGGGTACAGGGGTGTCCTAGAGGCCAACACTATGAATTCAAGAAAAGTGTTCCTGGTGACAAGCTGCTGGCTCTCCAGAAGCCAAGCCCAATGAGGAGACTGCAAGTATGTGTCTTTTGAGAGCGAAACCTCAAGTCAGCTTTATTTTATCACAAAGGATGTTTCTGGATCATCGTTTTTTCCCAAATGCAATTAGTCATATGTTTTCCCTTGGTGGCCTGACAGAGAGAAGTACTGGCCATACATCACTGTGGTTCCTGATCTTGCAGAACTCAAGGCACTGCAGCTCACATGCATGACCCACTTCACTCTTCAGCATCTATACTTTATGAAGCAGTGAGGTTATGGGAATCTCAAGCCTGAAGCATTTGTGGGATAATATGCTGAATGTTGGTAAGTCACTTAAATAATAGAAGTCAGGACTGCAGACCTCACAGCCTCTGCTCATCCACAGAGACCTGGATGGAGCTGAGTATTGTTTGCAAGACAATGGATGCATAACTATCTTTCCAAATGGATCCTCAGGAGAGTAAGACCTAGAAGACCCTTGGAGTGTGTATCTGAATTTGTCTGCAAGACCACACACTGTGTCAGCAGCCCCACTCTGCACGTCTCCAGCCTTGTCCTGCCAGGTCCTCCAAGGTTGACTCAGACGTTTCCATGCTTTTTAGAGCCATTTGAAGTTCATTCTGCAGTCTGGCTCTGGCTTGTCCTTTACCATTTGTGCTCAAATTGTCCTCATTAGTCATTCTCCACTGTGGTTTGCGTGTTCCTGTTTTGTGTCTACGTTGTCTCCTCAACTTCAACAGACCATACTGATCCTAATTGTTTTTTATGATTGAGCTCAGACCTCACTTCATCCATGAACCTTCCCTAATCACACCTGCTTAGGCTGGAAGGCGTTTGCCACTTCTTTGTTACACTACACATAGACCAGAACTATCACCACCTCCCACCTACCCCATTTATCTCATGCACAGAGAGCCATCTTGCATTTAACATTGTGAATGTATCTGACACTCCTAAGAGTAATAATATCCCTAAAGCCCAATATTGTATGTGTAGGAAGTGAGAGGAAAAGTGTAGAGTGCAAAGACATCTTACATTCTTACTCCACTTACTGAAACATAAAATTGTCTCACACCCTGGCCAGATAGCTCAGTCGGCTAGAGCGTCATCCTAATATACTAAGATTGTGGGTTCAAACCCCAGTCAGGGCACATATAGGAAGCAATAAATGAATGCATAATTAAGTGGAACAACAAATCAATATTTCTCTCTTTTTTTCTAACTTTTTCTCCCCCTTTCTCTCTAAAATCAATCAACAAATTAAAAAAAAATTTTTTTAATTATCTCACTTCCTCTGGGACATTCATCCCCAGTGCCCGGGCCATATTTTGCTCCAATAGAGCCTTGGCTGCGGGAGGGGAAGAGAGAGACAGCGAGGAAGGAGAGGGGGAGGGGTGGAGAAGCATATGGGCGCCTCTCCTGTGTGCCCTGGCTGGGAATCGAACCTGGGACTTCCGCATGCCAGGCCGACGCTCTACCACTGAACCAACCAGCCAGGGCCCATTTCTTATCTCTTAAAGAACTTTACCTTACCAGCTCTGCACCAACCTAGACTTGAAAACTGCTCCTTTGTTCTATTTCCTTGATTTTATTACTCATACAAAGCATGTGTAGTAGCGGACTATATTGTAGTCACAATAGAAGCTACACTCCTTTTGGCACCATGTAGTAAACACTGCTATTTGATACTTCAGGATCATTCCCCACAAGAATTTCTCATGAGCTAGCATTCCCCACAAGAGCTGCCCTATGCAATGGGATGGTCCCTACCCACCTTTCCTCTCTGTGTGTCTACAGTGGCACAGAAATCCTCCCCCCACCCAATTTTCCTTAATTTCTTATCAAACTAATTTAGCTATCGATTTTCTACCAGGACATTACCAATCACATGCTAGGTACCTCATCTGTCATACCCAAAGCAAAGTAGCCAGTCAAGGTGGCAAGCCAAAGAGAAGAGAAGACCTTTATACTGGAGATCAGCACACTCCTTACTCCCTTGGGGGCTAGGAGCAGTTCAAGTTAATTATTATTTAAGCGGTAAGTTTTCTATTCATTCTTATATAATCATATTCAACTCTTTTGGTTTGTTTCAGTATCTTTTTGGATCATTACACATAGTGCTTTTCACAAAGCAGATATTTGACAGCTATCAGTTGAATGAGAGAATAATGGAAGCAGCACAAACCCGAGGGACTTCCTTGCTCAGGTAAAAGGCTGTGGCTCTAACAAAGTTTCAGGTCCCTTTCACCAGCCTGATCATCCCCAATTTTCAGGTCTCTTCACCTGCCTGATCATCCCCACTTCCTTTTCCAGCCTCCATATTGCCGTCTGCAGCCTGTTAGCTGGTTGTCATTTTAATCCTTTCATTAAAAGGTTAGCTTTCACTCTTAGAATATAAAATCCATTTTATATTTAAGTATAACAGTCTATCTTATAATGGTTTAAGTCATGCCTACCATTCCCTTCCACTTCCTCATCACCCACAAGAAAACGGAATTGTCTTCAAGATCCAAAGTAAAGTAGATAAACACTAAAGTATAAAGGGAATATTTGGATAGAAGTTCCTGCCAAATGTCCCTTAAATGCCCTCTTAGTGGCCCTATATCCCGAAAAACAGCATTTTTCCAAGTGGATTCTCAGACCTCTATAAAAATCACTTTGAGTACTTGTTAAAAATATAGAATCTTATTGACTCAGAATCTATGAAAATTCTTACTGCCTTAATAAGTTTACTTGGATATTCTTATGCTTAAATGTGTGGAAGCTGTAGTGTAAATGCATTATCTTCTTATCTGTGTGTTGAGAGACAAGAATTCTTCCCTTCTTAGGCCAAGTGTTTCTTCCATCAAGATCCACCTGCCTTCCCATGGGGGAGAGAATGGGTTCATTAGGCTGTGTTGACAGCCATATACTTTCCTTATTTGTTTCCATGTTGGCCACGATAGCTTTTAATTTTCCTTGAGAATAATTTAATTAGACTTATTTATCATAAACAGATTCCTGAGCACAACCTCTTATATTGTAAACTTATCCAGCACACTTCTCATTCAAACAGTAGCTAGGAGGCAAACATGAAGCATATGGATAAATTTTGTGGCATTTTAAACCACGGGAGAAAATGAAATAGCAAGAAGTAACCTCAGCTGGAATATGGCTTACAACCAGATGCATATGAATATGGTACACCTGTGTGAGTTTGGGACATATGAGTGGGGCCTTCAATGACCAGCCAGTACTGCTGGACTTCAGCCTTATACCTTCCTTGGAAGAAAGCCCCTGGACCTGAAGAAAAGCAGTATCAGAACTGTGAGAAATTAGTGCTAGCACCATTAGGAGAAAATCCCACCCACCCAGTCACCCACAGCTACTGCGTGACTCTGAAGAACTCACCTCCCATGCAAATCCTGACCCTGTTGAGCATGTGAGCTCTGGCACAGTGTCCAGGCTAATTTGGCACACACTCTCTCCTGTCTGTTTGGGTGACTCACTGAATGTTCAGAGTACATTTTCCCTTTCCCGGCTGCCAGCTGTAGCTATTGGCTCACTCATTCTCTCTTTGGAACAACTCAGCACTCTTGTGCTAATGCGGTCACTTGAACTGATGTGCAATTGTGTAGAATCTTGCAGAAAAGCACAAAACTCTATTGATTATGAGGCTGAACGCTGGGATCTGTCACATCTATCAGAACATCAGATGTGGATCCTTACCACTTTCTATCTTTTGCTACTTACTGGTCCTGTTTGTTGGCCCTCTTATGTCTTCTCGGTGTACAGAAACCTCACAAACTGCAAAGACATGAAAGTGCCAGTGGTCAGAAAATCAAAGCAAATGTTCCCCCTTTCATCTCAGTCTTAAGAGGAGATATGAAGGGCTTATGTCTCTGCTATCCTTGGCACTTACATGTAGTTTGGAGTGTATTATCCGGGACGTGTACATGGGCATAAATTTGATGTAACTTAATTATCTTCCCAATAGGTTGCTATCTTCATCAAAAGCAGGAATCCAGTCTCCAGCCTCTTTACTGACTGCCTCAGCACCTAGTTTAGGGGTGAGTTGCATGCAGCCTTGGAGACCAGGCTTGCTGAAAGAATGAATGGGGCACACTCCCATGGAAAAGTCAAGTCTGCTGAAGGAAGGACTGTTTTGCCAGTCATATTAGTTTTTTCCTCACACTTTCTACACCATCAAAGAAAAGCATCTCTTATTCTTGGATAGGGAAAAACATGCATAATAAATCAGTCTGCAGTAACCTAATTCCACCTCATGGGCCAAGAAAATAATCAGAATGAAGTTTTGAAGAAAAAGTATTTGTAGGCATCTGGGCACATGATAGAGGCTGGGCATTTTAAATGAATTGGTACATGTGAATGAATATCTAAATTTTCCAGCTATTGTTTAGTGAATAAAGGAGGCTGTGGAGGCTCTGTAAATACAGTGTGTACAGTGGTTAAGATCTTGGGCTCTGGAGTCAAAGACTGAATCCTGGCTAGGCTACATATTAGCTGAGTGAGTATGTGTGATGTCCCTTAAACTCTCCAAGCCTCAGACACTTCATTTATCAAATGTGTGTAATTGAAATTCCCTCATAGTGTTGTGGTTAGAATTAAATGAGATTATTAATGTCAAGTGCAGAAACAGGTAACCGATATGATCATAAACACCCAATAAATGATAGCTGTGATTATTAACGATGCTTGATTAAATGCAGGCTTTGAAGGACGGGACAAGTAAAGCTATTACCCATCTTTTGGTTTCTTCCTAATGTTGACCTAAATTCATCAGTAGTTCACCCTGATAGAAAAAAGGAAAAATTACCAAACTCTCATGAAAAACAAAACTAAAATAAATGGAAGTGTTTGGTGCACTCTCATTGGCCTATTGTTAATGCTTCACTGCTTGGAAAGCTGGCTCCATGAGGACTTTGTGGAAGACAGAATTGTTCCATCACTTTTATTTCCAAATATATAACTAGTGTTCCTACTCTTTCAAAGGTTGAATTTCAAGCTTATGTAACTGCATGGAATTACTTGGTGATTTGAATTATTCCAATTCATTGTGACAACTTGGACCTATAAGCCATTTCCCAAGCCATCCCAAATAGATAAAGATCATCTATTGTCAATGGAACTGGGATTTAAGTTTTTAAAAAATTGGCAGAAGATATGTTTTCCATGTGCTCTCATGGTTTTTGAGGGCTACTCCATACTGAACTCTCAGAGGATAATGATGTTACCCCTGTGGCTTCCGTATTAGATGTGAGAAACACACTCATCACTTTACATTGTAAGTCTTCAAAATTAGCTAAATGATGGGGAGCTATTTATAGCAAGAAGATGTGGACTTTCTGGAAGAAACGCATTTTATTTCTTTAATTGAGATATCACAAATACTTGTATGTATTATACAATCTAAATCAATGATCACATATTTTAATAAATAATAAAATTGCCCATAATATCCTTTAAAAGTAGACTTGGAGAGAAATTTTGTTCATTAAAATTGAATATTTCTGGAAAACAATCAAATGCTAATATGGAAACACTTGCTTGATTTATATTTCCCATAAACTCTATTTGACTTTTACTTCAAGGACACACAGCAGGAAAGTTGTCTGGAATACCCCACCCTAAACAGAGGGTAAATTTATTACATCCCTGAGTAGTGCCTATCCAATTGTTGGATCACTACTTGATAGAGGAAGAAAAACAAAAATATTCAGTTTTGCCCGAGCAGGTGGTGATGCAATGGATAAAGCATTTGCCTGGGATGCTGAGGACCCAGGTTTGCAACCTTGAGGTTGCTGGCTTGAGAGTGGGATCATAGACATGACCCTCTGGTCACTGGCTTGAAGCCCAATATTGTTGGCTTGAGCCCAGGGTTGCTGACTTGAGCAAGGGACACTGGCTTGGCTGGAGCCCCCAGTCAGGGCACACACGAGAAAGTAATCAATGAACAACTAAGGTGCCGCAACTATGAATTAATGCTTTTATCTTTCTCCCTTCTTGTCTGTCTGTCCCTCTCTCTCAAAAAAGAAAATCAGTTTTTAGGTTTATCCTCAATACCTGGAAGCTGAAGGAACTTGGAGCTCTGTGTCTCAGTGGTATAGTTCATCTATAATACCAGGAAGGAAAAGAAAATAAAGAATTGGTTGCTACTGTAAAATCCTGGTGAGCTCTAGGACAGAGTGAACCAAAACCCTACTGAAATACTATACTATTTTTGTATCAAGCCTCATCTTCTTGGCCTGAAATTAGACTCAGTCAGATGGACATTTTTCAGGTTTATCTGATTTGACCACTCTCTAACATTTGACATTACTCATTGGAATTTCCTCCATTCTGCTTGGCAACACCTCTTCTTTCTTGGTCAATCCCTTAATAGTTGGTCATCCTGTGATATTTGTTAGGATCTTGTTACATCTCATAACACACATACACTTTACCTATTACATATCAGGTGGAAAATAAAAAATCAATATTATATTTTCTAATATTGAAATCTGTATTTCTGCCTCCTTACTAGAATTATTTTCAGTTGAATGTTCTTCTGATACCCCAGATTTAACATGTCCAATTGAACTTAATATTTTCTGTACCACCTCTTTTGTTCTTCCTTTCTCAATAAACACTATTACCTCATTTCCCAATTGAAAAACCTAGGTGTCACCTGACCTTTGGTCATGCAGTAGATAGAGCATCAACCTGGAATGCTGAAGTCACTGGTTCCAAACCATGGATTACCCAGTCAAAGCACAGACAAAAAGCAACTACTACAAGTTGAGGCTTCCTGCTCCTCCCCCTACCCCCTTCTCAGTCAAAACAAAACAAAACAAAACAAAAATAAAAACTAGGTGTCACCTTTGACTTTGTTCCCATTATTTCTCATCTTTCTCCGTTCTTTTCTGTCTGTCTTTCTCTTTCTTTCTCTCTCTCTCTCACAAAAAAACAAAAGTAAAAACAAAAAAACCCTTCAAGAATTTACCATGTTCCTTATGATAAACTTCAAAACTAAGCATTAGCAAAAATATAATGTCTGTTCTGACTCTGTTTTTCCTAACCACTCTAGCTTCAGCTCGTGAGAGTTCTCTTATACTATGCACTAGCCATATTAAAACTTTTTCAATTTTAATTTTTATTATTTTCAATTATATATAGTTTATATTCCATATCATATTAGTTGCAGGTGTACATCATAATGGTTAGACATTTATATAATTTATGAAGTGATTCCCCTCAATAATCTTGTACCCATCTGATACCATATATAGGTATCACAATATTATTGACCATATTCCTTGTGTTGTACTTTATATCCCTGTGACTACTTTGTAACTACCAATTTGTACTTCTTAATCCCTTCACTTTTTCCACCCTGCCCTCCAACTCCCATCCCATCTTAGTCAGATTGAAGTTCTCAAAGTTACTGAATGGGTCATTTTCTGTCTTTTCTCTGGGTTTTTGCATGTTTTCTCCTCTGCCTGGAACACTTTTTCCTTATTTGGCTTACGCCCACCTATCTTTTCAGTTGAAAGGGCATTTCTTTTTATTTTTTTTAGATTTTATTTATTCATTTTAGAGAGGAGAGAGAGAGAGAGAGAGAGAGAGAGAGAGAGAGAGAGAGAGGCAGAGAGAGAAGGGAGGGAGGAGCAGAAAGCATCAACTCCCATATGTGCCTTGACCAGGGAAGCCCGGGTTTTGAACCGGTGACGTCAGAGTTGATGCTCCTCCTTGTTACCTCTACAATACCTGATGCATTTACATTTTGTGGCACTTACAAAAAAAACTGTAAATGCCTATTTACCTATTTGTCTTCACCAGGAGCTATCTGATTCAACATTGTATCCCTAATAGTTTCCCCAGTACTTGGTACATAGTAGGCATTTAATAGGCATGCTTTCAAATTAACTACTTAATTGTTGAATGTAATTCAAAGACTTTGCTTAATTTTAGAATGACCAAGGATCAGATAAGGCTCTCAGGGCAGCTTTCCACAGCTGGTGTACCCTCCATTCACTGTAGATGTGAGAGTACTAAAGAGATAACAACTGAACTAAGGCTAAAGTACCTAGCCCCAAAATGCACTCTGTAAGTTCCTTAACCAGAATTCCAAAAGTCTTTTCTATGCTCTTTAAAAGGAGCAAAAGAGAGACCTTTCACTGTTCTTGAAGGTTTTATGTGCCCTATGGTTTTCAAAGCCAGGGAAATATTTAACTCCACATTCATAGCTTTTGGGAACTCATGTGGAATCCAGAATTTTGGACCTGATGCTCCATGCATCTGTGGGAATCAAATCAAGATTGTCAGTGGCTACAGACTGCCAAGAAGGCTTGATATTTCCATAAAGTTTTCTTCTTCCAAATGAACCTTGAGATTATTTGTCTATAGTTCTTTCAGGGGTCTCTCCAGACTGTGATTCGTTGGGAATAAGTCACCATGATCATGTTCTCAGGTCTTTATCTTTCTGTCTTTGCATGAGAATTGGGACTTATCAAACATGTAGCAGAGCCAAACGTTTTAAATTCTACAGGACTGTTCAGAGGACTCAGAATGACACACACCCAAAATTAAAACAAAAAAGAAGGATGAGTAAGTGAGGAACTGAGAATCACATAGTTTTCTAAATTAGATTTATCTGTAAGATTTAACTATGTGCAGACACATTTTAAATGATCTGGTATAAATTATGATTTGTTATTAAAGAGCCATTATGCTTTGTTCTTATGTGTGAAGTAAAAAAGAGATTTGCTTTGCTAGAGTTTTTCTTTTTGGTAAGTGTTGAATTTTGAAGGAAAACTTGTCTTTTTAGCCAAATTGAAAAATTGTTCTGAATTTAAAAGATACTCCATCTGAATTCAAGCTGTGTTTGGGTTTGGCAACATACTCTTCCTTGGCAATGAAAAGGATGTTTGATTCTTATGACTTGGTAGACCTCAAACAGGCTCACACTCAAGCTGTAGTCCTTGTGATATAGATGTGGAGAAAACCAATAGATAGAAGCAGAGTTTACCTCCAAATGAGGCAAAAAAACAAGGATTTTTAATAAGAGGGAGGAATAGTTTTTAATCAAAAGCTTTGAGAATTTGAACTTCTTGTGTTTTTATTTTCAGTATTTTTTTAATTCTGAAATTTACTGTGTTTTCTCAGCTCTTGCTGTTTGCTGCTTCCTGTTCATAAATAATAGAAAGACAGTGGTTTGGCTATTTTCAAGGCTTGAAAAAAAAACAATTACTACCTATGAGCACCTGTTATATACCATTATATTGGACACGTAGTGGCTCAGTCATATTCACATCTTCCCTTCACAACAGATTCACATCTTCCCTACACAACAGTACTATTTTCCTCCCTTTACAGATGGGAACAATGAAGTTCAGAGAGGTCATGTGATGTGCTCAAACACACACAACTAGTAGGTCTCAGTCCCTTTCCAACTGTTGTTTTCTGTACCTGGACCACTGTGCTTGGTACTCCCTTGGACTCATTGTCTCCATTAGAAATGTCCCACCTTCACTACTTTGCCTGGACAACTCCTGTGTCGTCTAAAGCTCAGCTCTCTCAGGAATGTTTTCTGCTTTGCTACCCACCACCCGAGCTTTAGGTAAGTGCCCTGCTGGGTTCTACCAGTCTGTGAACCTGCCTCTGTCAAGCACTTACTATGAGTGTATTGAGTCTTTGTAGTCCGTCTCCTCCTCTGAATGTCAACTCCAGTTCACAGATGGAACTATGTCCTCTGTATATCTTCAGTGATTCACTTAGTCCTGAAACAATTTATAAATGCGGAATCTATAAATGCATACATATAACTCCCTTAGGATTTCTATAAATAATCACTCCATTGCCTTATCTTGAAAACAAAACACCTTCAATATCTAACAAAAATTCATTTCCCATCCCTGCCCAGTGGAGGCCATTCATTGTAGGAGAGAAAGGAGGTTGCTTGTTCCTTGATCCTCACACTGCTTTCATGCTATTCTTCCAAAATAATCACTGAATTTTACTTCAGAAGAAAGGCTACGTAGTTTATCACACTGCTCCTCCATATTTGCATTATTATGTCTGGGTTCCGTTCTCTAGCACAGAGAATATAAAGCTCCAGATAAGGATTCAGTGCTAGCACTTTACTTGGGAGTTAAATTCCAGGATAGTAAGCTTGAGAGGAAAGGGAAGCGATGCGGGGAAGAATGGGAAGCCAGGAAAGGTAGAGCATACGCCTCCAGTTATTTCTTCACAAGGCGCTATGAAGAGACTCTTCTCCTGTTCAGCAGGTGCCAACACTTGGTCACATGCGATGTTTTCAGGCAGGCTGATTGGAGGGAGTAAGAGGAAGAAAACTGATTTATCTAGTTATTTTTTCCCCTGCCTCCCTTTGACTAAGATGATGCTATAATGACGTCAGTACCTTGCATGCCAAATAGGCTCATCCAGCTCCTTTGGCAGCCCTTGAGAATGGATGTAATCCCTGTGGCAGTATTTACCCAAATCTAGAGGGGAGGGGAGGAGCCACGAACTACAGGCATGAAGTGGTTACTTTTAAAAGTTTGTGTGGCTTGCACGCTTTGCAATGCATACAATGCATTCATGGTGAGTAAATAGTTGAAAATTGCAGAGTCAGTAAGGCTGAGGGACTCTGAAGAGGCACATAAGTCTCATACAGGTGCATTCCCACCTTATAAATCAAACTCATTTCTCCCTTTACACTGTCTTCTGTCATGAATCCCACTGCCTTTGGAAACTGTGGTGTAGCTGGTCCAAAAGTCAAATGTCTTCTACCTGAACAATACACTGGCAACTCAAACATAGCACAACATGTCTAAGACTAAATTCAGTAATACTTTTCTATCAAAACCTTTCCCTTTCCAGATTCTCCTCATTTCTTTTCACTGATACTTACATTCATGGACTTCAAAGCTTCAGTTATCTCTGGCTTCATCCCTCCTCTCTCCTGTTGGTGGGGCCCAGACTGTGAACATGTCAGCAATTCCCCAGCAGTGACCGGGACATGCTCTGGTGCCAATTACAAATTCAGCAAGTGTATGAATAAAATGAGTGATGACTTTGCCTTTTCAGTTTATAGTTGTGCAGAAAATGCTGTTTACTGGTGGGGAAGGAGAAGAGGAAATAGAGGGATCAATAAACCAGGTGCGGTTTTGCAATAAAGCAGCCACATCCAATACAGTTAGGAGCTTTTGCTGGGAGATGGAGAGGCTAAGGTGCCTCGGGTCTTCATTGCTTCCTGCTGCCATCACGCTGTCACCAGCCACTGTGGTTGGCACCATCAGCCTATGTGGAAATAAACTAAGAGGATTTTGAAAAAAGAATACTTGATGTACTAATTGGTCATAATTGCCTACTTGGATGGAAGCATCTCAGTTGATGGACCTTCAGGCAAGTGCCAATTTCCTGCGAAATTTCTTAAGTTCTTGCTAGGTAGTTTATGTCACTTTGATAGAGCAGGAGACAAGTTCTAGGAGGAAGTCAAGTATGTTTCTTACAAAGCTCACTTTCTGTTTCTCCTTTTTTACATATATTATTAATGAATGAATTTTAGAAGATTGTAGGAATAAGATATATAGCTGTTTGGAATTTTTATGATAAAGTGCATGTTATATTTGGGAGTTCAGAAGTTTTGACATGTTGTCAAAAACGGGAGTGAAAGCTGTGACCTTAACATAGTAAAAAGGGCTCTTTATTCCAATGGCTAGTCAGGAACTAGATCTGAGGGAGTCACCATCCTGTCTTACTGTTATTGAAGAGACTGCCTTTCGTGAGAAAAAATATTAAACTCCAGAAGTGATTATTTTGCCAGAAACATCTCTAATGGCCTTTTCATCTGCCTGATGAACTCACTGTAGCTATGGAAATTATAATTTCCTATCTTGGGTCAGCTTCAGAAATGTGCTTTAAATGGATTTATCAACTAATAAACCAAGAAATTATTATTTCTTGACTATGTTTAAATATATCTTGCTCAGATTTTAAAGATCAGGGCATTTTAAGGTCAAGTTTATTCCAAAATTTTTCTATGTAACATATTCACTTCCCATTAAAATCCAATTTTCTCTACCAAGAAGGTGTTAAACTTCTGATCTCCAATGGAAATTGTACTTCGCATGAATATTACCTCATCCAAATGTATGTTCCCAGGGAACCTGTCATCAAATGCACTTGATGCCTTAATTTTTTCCTTTTGTAGAGAGATGCCTAACTGGTTACTTATACAGGCCTTGTTAGTGAAATTAGAGAGAGTAGGCGGAAAAAATGTATAGCAATTACCAGTATTAGAACCTGAGCCCAGCCATTACTTCAGCATCGGATGCTGAGATTTTAGAAGAAGCCTAGTTGTTTTTTCAGGATGAAAATGAGCATGATTGGACTCAATTCATTTATTCAACACTTGGGTCAAAAACATTAACTTTACAGTTATACAGATAACTGTCATTTTCTCTTTTCTCCCTCTTTTTATTACATTGATTGGGGGTGACACTAGTTAACAAAATCATACAGGTTTCAGGTGCACAATCTGTGTTCACCACCCAAGTCTAGTCTCCTTCCATCACCATTTATCCCTCCGTTACCTCCCTCTGCCTCCTCCCACCTACCTCCTTTCCACCTGGCAGTCAGCACAGTGTTGTCCCAGTCTATGAGCTTGTTCTCTTCCTTTTTTCTTTGTTTGCTCAAACGCTACACCAAGATCTAAAACGGTTCCTCAGAATTGTGGCAAACAAGTCAGTGGTGCAGGTTTTTCACTGAACAGTCAAAGGACTCTTGGGTAAGATCAGCTCCAGGAGAGTCTAAGGTACTGCTCAGGGTTGCTGACATGAAGTCATGTTTCCTCAGCAAAATTTCCTCAGACACACTAGCTAAATATTTTTGGACATAGGCCCTGGCCGGTTGGCTCAGTGGTGGAGCGTCGGCCTGGAGTGCAGAAGTCCCGGGTTCAATTCCCGGCCAGGGCACACAGGAGAAGCGCCCATCTGCTTCTCCACCCCTCCCCCTCTCCTTCCTCTCTGTCTCTCTCTTCCCCTCCCGCAGCCGAGGCTCCATTGGAGCAAGGATGGCCTGGGCACTGGGGATGGTTCCTTGGCCTCTGCCCCAGGCGCTAGAGTGGCTCTGGTCGCAACAGAGCGAGGCCCCGGAGGGGCAGAGCATCGCCCCCTGGTGGGCAGAGTCACCCCCTGGTGGGCGTGCCGGGTGGATCCCGGTCGGGCGCATGCGGGAGTCTGACTGTCTCTCCCCGTTTCCAGCTTCAAAAAAATACAAAAAAAAAAAAAAAAAAAAAAAAAAAAAAATATATATATATATATATATATATATATATATATATATATTTTTTTTTTTTTTTTTTTGGACATCGATTCTAGGTTCATAGACTTTTACAGATAACTTGACAAACTATAAGGTATATTTTACCGCACACATTGTTTAGGAAGCTACTTAGTCCCCATTGTCAGAAAGTTCTTCTGAGAGGGAATCTGCAAATGTGACACCTTGCTTAGCAGCTGACAATATTTTGTTTACATTTTAAATTTACCTTTAATTCTGTTTATTTCAGTTATCTTCATTTCCTGTTTAGCCAACTAAGACACAAAGTGATCTGCAATTGCCCTAATTTAAATGCATCACTTTGAGCAGATTTAAATTTGCATCCAGGTTACCTTTCTAACTAGACTGTCACTTCCTGGAGGCCAATAGATGTTATTTTTTTTCTTTTTTTTTTCTTAATAGATTCTTACAATTCTGTGCAGGTAGGGAGAGCATAAATCTTGGCTGAATTAAATAAAGGTAGCACAGATCTCAAGTTTTTTCTCTAAGGGCTCACATTTCAGAGAGTTTGTTCAGGCAGCAAATGTTCCCCCATGGTTCAGGCAAAAGCGGTGGTTTGTACTTTTTCTTCTTTCCCTGTTAAGCCTACGGGAACCTGCCAAGGGGAATTACAAACCCTCCTCAGTCTCGCCCAATGTCTCCTTTGAGGATCAGGATAAATTTGTTTACTTGAGACTTTATAGAAGTCAAGGATACATTAATCCTACAATGAATGGATAACTTTTCCCTTCTTATCCTTGACCGCCATCTAAATCACCACCAGCTTGTTGAATTTTGGAGGTTTATTGCTAAATTGTTTCTATAAAGACATTTAAACAACACCACTTGTAATACAACTGTAATCCTTATAGTTTCTCAAAATATATACTGAGCATTTTTCCATATTATTAAATATTCTTCTATAGCACAATTTTAATAACTATGTGTATTTTATTATACTATTGTATTATACCTTTTAACCCTTAATATGAACACATTATAGTTGTAAAATATGCTTGCAATATACAAATTAATATATATGGCTTGCTTTGCTCACTAGTTCTCACTGTTCTCACCAGAGTTAATCAACATCTGTCTTGAATTCATTGGTTTGACATTTTATATACAGTTGCATCTGTAAGGTTTTTTTTTTGTTTGTTTTTACAGACACAGAGAGAGAGTCAGAGAGAGGGATAGATAGGGTCAGACAGACAGGAATGGAGAGAGATGAGAAGCATCAATTATTAGTTTTTTGTTGTGACACCTTAGTTGTTCACTGATTGCTTTCTCATATGTGCCTTGACTGTGGGGCTGCAGCATACCGAGTAACCCCTTGCTCGAGCCAGCGACCTTGGGTCCAAGCTGGTGAGCTTTTGCTCAAACCAGATGAGCCCACGCTCAAGTTGGTGACCTTGGGGTCTTGAACCTGGGTCCTCTGCATGCCAGTCCGATGCTCTGTCCACTGTGCCACCACCTGGTCAGGCGCATCTGTAAGTTTTAACAAAGTTCATTATTTAAAAAATATAAACATTGATTATTAAATAGATTTATTTACATAGACACATATATGTATAATATATATATATATATATATATATATATATATATACAGGGTACAAAAATAATAAGATTATGGACCCTATAGAACCAGTTTCAGAAATAGAACCTCTGATATTTTAGAAACCACTTATTCATCTTTCCCAACTGCCTTCCCTACCCTAGTTACCAATGGTTAAAACTATCTGGAATTCTCTTTAAATCACTTACAAGCTTTATTTATAATTTTAAAACATACATTTATAGCCTTGAAAGTGTGTTTTAAAGTTGTATATGGTTTTAAACACTGTGGAGGTGGAGACATGCTTTCTAAATGATCTAGATTAGAATTTTGCCTTTCACAAGGAATAATGTTTTCAGCAGCAGCAATGACAGGAGCAGCCAGCATGAGCACTTCCCAGTCCTCTTCAGATGTCTGAGATAGATGCCATCTCTTTTTTCTTTGGTGGATGTACTGTTCTATTTGAAAGTCAAGGTTGGTGCCACTTAAGCTTCCTGATACAAGGAATGTGAGCATATTCTTCTTCATGTAAGACATCAAGTGCTTTCAACATTGTGAAACTTTTCTCTTAATTATGATGGAAACCCAGGACTATGTGGTATGGACCCTTCTCTGGGTGTCATGGAAAGGTCATACTTTTTTGTGCATCTTTCTTTCTTTATCAGTCATGCCAGAAACTTACTGTTTTATTAATCTTTTTGAAGAACTATCTTCTGACTTGGTTGAATTTTTTTGTTGTATGTATATTTGCTAAGTTGAATTTTTCTGTTGTATGAATATTTTTAATGCATTAATTTCTACACATATCTTTATTTTTTCTTTCATTGTGTGGTTTTTTTTTTTTGGAAAGGAGTTCTGTTTTTATTCTAACACCTTAAGGTGAAAAGTTAGCTGATTAAGAATGGGGAAAAAGAGCTAAAAAATATGCCACTTTTGTCTTGGCCCTTACGATGTCAAGAAAGTCCTGCCTTCTCTCTTCTCTCTTTTGGCCATTAAATGCAGAGGACCCAGTAAGCTCAATAAGATTCTGGTCGGGTTTAGAGATGACAATGCCACAAAATGGATTGAATCATAATCCCTGAATCATTAGTGACTGTGACATAAGTAGAAACAACTCCTATTGTGCTAAGTTGAGGGTGGAGCGCAGAGCGCATTCCTAGCAGCTGTGGTGATGCAATGCTGTGAGAATACTCCAGCTCCCAGAAGCCTCCTGGGCATACCCAGGAGGAAGCTAGCCCACTATAAGGAAGTGACTTAGCACCAACCACGCAGCTCCCTGATCTTTCAGCCATTGGCTATGAGGGACACACTGTAACATCCTACTGGCTGAACCCATGTATATAAGCTAGCTTACTTCCTGAATAAAGTGGATCTGCGACACTGAGCCTGGTCCCCGGAGTCAGGTCTTTGCGTCTCCGTCATCCTCACCCCTGGCAGGACTTGTCCACAGCTGGTGCCCGACGTTGGGCAGGGACTTAACTGGCATCCAAGGGACGGGTGAGTGACCCTCTGCAATGGGAAACCTTCTCCCCCACTCTCGAGCCCGCAGGCTCGAGCCCTGCATGCCCCATTGCAGAGTAGGTGAGTTGAAGTTTGTGAAAAGGATCTCTGTACTTACTGGGAGATTCTCTCTGGTCTCAATCCCTGGAATAAAGATGCGCCCCTCTGGGACCCAGACACTTGGGCCTGAGCTCTTGAATGTGTTCGTTTGACCGAGGTACACGAGGCACAGGCCTTCCCTCTCGGCCTCACTCCTGCCTTATTGGCAATACACACCTGCTTGAACTGGTGCTCCTGCTGGGGACCCTCCACTGGTGGCAAAGATATTGCAGGCTGCCTCTCTCTCTGAGGAGCTCCTACCTCCCTATTCGCCCCCCTCCACTGAGGAGGAAAGTAGTTTAGCCTTCGAGTTCGCGGCTGAGCATGCAGAAATGAAACCAACTGAACTGCTAACTGTGCCATCAGCTCTGCCCCGGATAAAGCAGAAGTCGCTACCTCTGCGTTCCCTGCCAGGGCTCAGTGCCCCACCCAAACCTCTCAGACACCATTTTCTTCAACACGTGTTCCTGCTGCAGACCCATGGGCCAGCCTATATGCCCCCATGTGTCTTTTTTCTTTTTGTCTGTCTGTCTTGTCTATTTTTCTGTATCTCTCGCTCTCTTTCTCCCCCTTCCCTCTCTCTGAAATGATGCTGGAAGGACCCATCCACGGCACAGTGGTGGGGATCACACCCTCTTCTAACGCAAGGGAGAGGTTATGCTTGTGTTTTTTAGCCAGTTTGGATCCCAGGAACCCCCCCAACCTGCTTGGCAGGGTTTCTTGGACACCCACTAAGTGATTCAGCTGATTAAGAATGAGGAAAAAGGGCTAAAAAATATGCCACTTTTGTCTTGGCCCTTACAATGTCAAGAAAGTCTCGCTTTCTCTCTTCTCCACAGTCTTCACCCATCCAAAGCCACAGCCCTGGCCTTCTCCACACCAACTACGCCTGAGGGGAGCAGGTCCTCAGTGCTCCAGAAGAAGACCTCGTGGCCAGTGTGCATGCCCCATCATCACCTAGGGGGATGTGGAGGCTTTGGCAGGGCAGGCCCAGAGAATTGCCCCTGACGGGCCCCCAGGCCCTGGTGCTCTGTTCTTGCTTATGTGTGCTGTAGTGACCGCTGACTCCCAGACGCAGGCAGCAGCAACCTGGGGCTGGAGCCCGGCAGCGCAAGCTGGTGTTTTCAATTCATCTTTGGAGGATGAGGAGAACTGAGATTGAGGAGAGTTGCAATTCACAGACTCCAGAAGGTAAACGGCGGTAGCTGCGGCAGGAGGATGAATGGAAGCCAGGCTTGCATCTCTGAGTGGCCGCTGGAATAGCAGGGAGTGTCTGCTAAGCTGCTGGTGGGTTCACTGACATTTTGGGAGAAAGGGGTGAATGCCATCATGCTCTCCAGAGCAGAGATGGAAATGCTGAATGCCACTGCCATGTGCTCCTCTTTGGGACAGTGTAAGACCCGCCAGGATGGCAGGAATGAGGGAGGTGGCTGATGCTCCATGTGTGTGGACTGATTCCTGGACTATGACCGAGTGAGTACTGGCTCCTTTGTTGGATGGACTTACAGATTTTGGACAATGTGAAATACCCTGATGGGGGGGGGGCGGCTTTGCTGGAGGCCCTTCCCCTGCCCCGGGAAGCTTTTCCCATGGCTAGAAAGAAGGCTGAGGACATTTTATGCTTTTGGCAAAGCACTCAGAGACTGGTGAAATGTACCTTTGTAATTGTTGAAATTGTATGATTTCTCATGTAATTTGTGTAATGTGCCTTGCAACCATATGCAGTATGCAGCCCACAGCAAGCCATCTGTATTGTGTTTGGATGCTGGGACCTTTGTGAGAAGGGGGCATGCATGGACCTACATCCATTTTTTACAATCAAAATGGAACTATGTTTAACAGCACCTAGAAGGTCTCTGTAACACAATGGGAGGGAAATGACATCCTGACCCCTAGGGGGAATCCCCTGTTTAAGACCCCTGTTCTATTTCCTAACTAGTCAAACATTACAGAAGCTTGCCTCATTGTTTAATCCAGCTAATCTATTAGCATATAGTATAATAGGTATTATAGTTGTTTTAGTTGTACTAGGGTTCCGTTGCATAATGTGTAGCATTCAGAAGCTACAACAACAGCAAGCTATCATTCATCAAGTCCAATTGGCCTTAATTAAAAGAGAAGGGGGAGATGTGGGTGGAGCACAGAGCACATTCCTAGCAGCTGTGGCTGATGCAATGCTGTGAGAATACTCCAGCTCCTAGAAGCCTTCTGGGCAGACCCAGGAAGGGAGCTAGCCTGCAATAAGGAAGTGACTTTGTGCCAACCATGCAGCTCCCTGATCTTTTTAGCCATTGGCTATGAAGGACATGCTGTAACACACTATAAGCTGAACCCATGTATATAAGCTAGCTTACTTCCTGAATAAAGCGGATCTGCATCACTGAACCTGGTAACCGGAGTCGGGGCTTTGTGTCTCCGTTGTCCTCACCCCTGGCAGGACTTGTCCACACTAAGTCACTGAGGCTTCAAGGTGTACCTGTTTGAGCATTGTAACATAGTGAGACTGATGAGCACAGTATTTTTTAAGTCTTCTGTGCTCACAAAGACTTTGTCTGTTTAATCTAGCAATTACTGAAAGAAAATATGTTATAATATTCTAATCTGATAGTGGATTTTGTGAATTTCTGCTTGTATTTGTTTTTATTTTTTTATATTTTATATTTGTCTTTTTATATTATTAAGTACATACAAGTTTGGAATAGTTATATTACCCTGACTGGATAGCTCAGTTGGTTAGAGCATTATCCTGAAGCACAGATGTTGCCAGTTTGATCCTGGGTCAGGGCTCATATAAGAACAGATTGATGTTCCTATTTCTATACTTTCTCTCTCCCTTCTGCTCTCACTAAAATCAATTAATTTTTTTAAAATCAGGATAGTCTTATTTCCCTGCTAATTTCATCTTCTATCATTGCAGAGTGACTTTTTATTTCCAATAAGGCTCCTTGCCTTAGAGTCTAATTTGTTTGATTTAAGTATAATTATTCCCATTTTATTTGGTTAGTATTTGGCTTTAATATCTTTTTCTATGTTTTAACTTTTATTGATTCTGTATCTTGTAGATGTCTCTTCAGCATATAGATGCATTAAAAACATTTGGTCAGCTATTTCTGTCTAAATGGTACATTTAATGAACACATTTATGTGTACTATGGTTTTAGATAAATTTGTATTTATTTATAGTACCTAATTTTTTCTTTAATGTATTTTCTTTTTCTTTGTTTTTATTTAATTTTTTCCTTTTTATGAAATTTTAATAAATTCTTTATTGTCTCTAAAAATAGACTGAATGTTTCTTCTCAATTTCTTTTAATTTATAAAAAATATTACAGTATTTTTCTTCTGCCTATAATACATTCTTTAGAATTTTTTAAAAGAAGTTATCTTTAGAAGTTTTGCTTGTTTTTAACTCTTTTAAAAATAATAAAAAACTTTAAAGTATACTTTTATTGGGTACCCAATTCAAGATTGAAGCTTCTGTTTCTAACAAGTATTGATTAGATTGTAACAGACCAATCATTTCTCTGAGAATAACTAAAATAGATGGGTAAATGGGAAACACCTGTTTGAAGGCTTTGGCGAAGTACTGAGGCAGCCTTTATGTGC
Source organism: Saccopteryx bilineata (assembly GCF_036850765.1). NCBI lineage: Eukaryota > Metazoa > Chordata > Mammalia > Chiroptera > Emballonuridae > Saccopteryx > Saccopteryx bilineata. The sequence continues at coordinate 53,726,265 of NC_089490.1, forward strand.
GTGGTCAGGATCCTGCAGAAAATTGAATCTAAAAAAAGGTAAGCCAGACATTACTTACTGCTTTTCTTCCCACCACTGAGAATCAGTAGGTTCGTACCGATTTGGAAGAAACAATGCCTACATTTTTGTTAAGTTTGGTGAACTGGTTGTTAAAATGCCACTTGTAATCAGGGTTCTCTCTAAGGTGGGTGCCTCAGCTGCTGCCCAATGTGGAAATCACAAATTTACATTCCTTACTATCTTTTAACCTACATCTGTGTAACAGTAATGTTCATTCCATTCATAGGTGAAAAAAATTGTGAGGATGCAATTCAAGAAACAATGTGGAAATATCTTAAATAACAATTTTAGTTTATTGTCAGGTATTATTTAATGTTTTCATTAATATTTTAAAACTTTTTAATAACATAATCTAGTTTTATGTACCTCTTTTATTAAGTATTAAATGCATGAAATAATAAACTACCTTTCAGTATATTATTTTTTTACACTTAAAACAACCATTAGGGCAGAGAACCGGTTGTTAAATTATTTAAATCCCACCACTGCTGATTCTTTTTTTTTTTTTTTTTTTTTTTTTGTATTTTTCTGAAGCTGGAAACAGCGAGAGACAGTCAGACAGACTCCCGCATGCGCCCGACCGGGATCCACCTGGCACGCCCACCAGGGGCCACGCTCTGCCCACCAGGGGGCGATGCTCTGCCACTCTAGCACCTGGGGCAGAGGCCAAGGAGCCATCCCCAGCGCCCGGGGCCATCTTTGCTCCAGTGGAGCCTCGGCTGCGGGAGGGGAAGAGAGAGACAGAGAGAAAGGAGAGGGGGAGGGGTGCAGAAGCAGATGGGTGCTTCTCCTGTGTGCCCTGGCCGGGAATCGAACCCGGGACTTCTGCACGCCAGGCCGACGCTCTACCACTGAGCCAACCGGCCAGGGCACCACTGCTGATTCTTAATGCTGGCAGGCTGAAACATCAATCAGAGATTTTGTCTCTGGGTATAAAATCCCTTAACAGGAACAGGGAGAGAGGTCAGTGCTCTGAGGCAAAAGCTATAATGGCATCACTGAAGGAAAGTACTGAATGTAGTACCATGCTGAACAGAGCACAATAGGGATAGAATGAGCAATTCTGGTTAATCAATAGGCAGGGTAGATATCTCAAAAGTAAGCTACTTCTCTTACTCTTTGGTCTGCACTAAAGAAGTTCCCCTTCCTTACCCTCTCAGTCTTGTCTCTGCTTCTGTTTGTGTGTATCAGTAACTACCTGTAGGAACTGGGGGTAGGGGCCCTCTCATGAAACCCGAATAGGGGATTGTGAGGTGGTCTCCCCTAGGTCCTCCGGTGCATTCCATTTGGTCTCCGAGTAGTCATTGTCTCCATGACGAGTGGCTCCCAACGTGGAGCACAGGAACAAAATCACCTCTCAAAGCCTGGAAATGGAAAAGGATGTCCAACACATCCTGGTTAATAGGACACAGATGATGGAGGTATAGCCTCTGAACATCTGCAGTGAGATTTTCATAGGGATCAGACAAGGAGATTCCCATTCCTTTCCCCCTCTTCTCCTTCATTTGCCCTCTAGCATGTGAAATTCCCTGTTCCCTGAGCAGTGCAACCGTAAGCTCCAACTCCATGGTCGCCTCTGCGATGTGAGATGTAAGGTCTCTGATAGGCAACTCACAAAGCTGCTTATTGTAGTGTGTTAACAGTGTCCTTGGTATCTGAAGGAAGGGAGTATAGACATAGAAGACTGTGAGTTAATGGGGTGCTGGTTCTAAAAATGGATTACAGAGTACATTCACCAAGGGAGTTGTAGAGGGTATAGGGGCAGGATATGAAATGACCCTGTGGGACTGGATGGGGTTAGTGAAAGCAGTACCACCACTGCTCAAATGGTGCCTGGCTACAAGAATACCAGGATGCAGTTCAGACACAAGCTGTAGAGCAGGGGTCGGGCACCTATGGCTTGCAAGCCAGATGTGGCTCTTTTGATGGCTGCATCTGGCTCGCAGACAAATCTTTAATAAGAAAAATAATAACGTTAAAAATATAAAACATTCTCATGTATTACAATTCTTTTATTTCCTACTGCTCATGTCCATGGTTACTGGTGGCTGTAGCCAATCACAGCTGTCCTCCAGGACAACATCAAATTTTTATTGGATAATGCATAACATACACGGGTCATTATATGGCTCTCATGGAATTACATTTTAAAATATGTGGTGTTCATGGCTCTCTCAGCCAAAAGGTTCCCGACCCCTGCTGTAGAGAATCTGAAAGTGGGAGTTCTAATGAGTGTTGATTTGCTCACAGGAGCCAGGGCTTATGATACTCCCCAGGCTCAGGCCCGCATGAACCGTGCCACGTTTTCTCAGGTTTTTACAGTGGCTTTTAAAACATGGATTTGGATTCTAGATACCCAGGACCCTACAGCTTCTTTTGCAAATATCCATCAGAGATCTAATGAACCTTATATTGATTTCATTAATTGTCAACAAACTGCCATCTCATGACAGGTAGATAATGAATAAGCAGAAAAGGTGCAGAAAAGGTGCTGACCCTACAATTGGCTTATGAGAATGCAAATGCTGATTGCCAAAAGGTTTGGCTTCGCTTAAGGGCCGCACCCTAATGTAGCAGAAATGATTAGAGCTTGTCAAAATGTAGGGACAGAAATACACAAGGCCCAAGTCTTGGCCACCACATTATGACCACAGATACGTTTCAATAGTGGCAAAGGACATTTTCAGAAAGATTGCAGGCAGCGCCTAATGGCAACTGTGTAGCTTGGCTTTTATGTGTGCCCTGCGGGGCTAATAAAACTCTGTCTAAAAATTCCTTATAAAGCTCCAGCAAAGCAGGTTGTAAAAAGCCAATATGATCAATTGCTATTCTTATTGTGTTTATGCAAATTACCAGGCCACGTTAAAACTGGACTTAATACTGTAACTAGGTTAATCTTAATTTGGCTCTTTAAAAATAACTAAGAGTAATTTTAGGGAGAAAAATTATATTTCAATAAAATCCATTAATACAAAGTTATGAATATCAGAAACTAGACTGGATCCTGAATTTTTCTGATTTTCTTGAATGTTTTGGCACAACCTTCTGAACTATTATTTTGTTTCGTCCATATTCTTTGCCTTAAAAATTATTCCTGGACTAGGGGACCCTGGAGGATCTGACTATAGTACTTCCCAAGTAGCTGCTGAGAATGTATTTACTCGGGGAAGTTCTGCTGATTTCATCATCCAGTGTCCCCTGTCATCAAATGCCCTGACTGAGAGCACACAGGAATCTTTCTGGTCTCATTGGGCACTAAAATCTTTGGTTGTGATATCGCATAACAGATTAGAGGTTCCTCTCTGGTTTGTCTGATTCTGGTTTCTGTTTCAGTTTTTTTCTGATATTGTAATAGAATGGGTAACACATCATTCATTCCTAAGAATAGCTCCCCTAGGGGGAATTCTGGCTAATTGGTTGACCAATGCTTATAATCCTATGAAATGATATCAATTTAGGATAGGCAAGATGTGGCTCTTTTGAGGCTTAAATTATGTTCTTCATGCCAAAATTGGAAATGCTGGCTCTAATATTGAACTAAATAAAATAGTTTTATTCCTATATTTATATGCTTTAAAATTGTTGCTTTAAAATCGAAATATTTAAGGAGCAGTCATTTAAACTTAAATAGAATGGAATTTTGGATCCTAAACTTGTTTCTTTGTTTTGTACTCTGTAAGGTCTTGCCACACTAATTGCGGTGCTCTAGTTCATTGTATAGACCAGGGGTCCCCAAACTACAGCCTGCGGGCTGCATGTGGCCCCCTGAGGCCATTTATCGAGTCCCTGCCGCACTTCCGGAAGGGGCACCTCTTTCATTGGTGGTCAGTGAGAGGAGCATAGCTCCCATTGAAATACTGGTCAGTTTGTTGATTTAAATTTACTTGTTCTTTATTTTAAATACTGTATTTGTTCCCGTTTTGTTTTTTTACTTTAAAATAAGATATGTGCAGTGTGCATAGGGATTTGTTCATAGGTTTTTTTTATAGTCTAGCCCTCCAACGGTCTGAGGGACAGTGAACTGGCCCCCCGTGTAAAAAGTTTGGGGACCCCTGGTCTAGAGTTAAGGGCCAAGTAGTAACTCTGCTATTAGGTTTAATCAAGTTTTACTTATGTGTCATGCCTATGTCTCTGTACTGTAATTGTCTTGTTTGTTTATCAAATCGTAGTCTGGTCTGTGAAATAGTCAGTTTCAGTTTGAAAGCTCTTATCTGTCTCAGCTATCTGTCTGTCTGAAATGTTTACTCTTCTTGTATACTAGAAATCTTCTGCTTCCATTTGGGTTTTGTCCCACCTATTCCTTGTAAATGTCATTTACATTACTGGTTAATGTTAAATAAGGTTTAAAGACTAGTATCTCAGTCTTTCCTTCTAGAGGATTTGATTTATAAATACCTTTGTTTGTACTTTGTCTTTACTTAGAATTTGGTTATTATGTTATGCACCAGTTTTCATGTTTGTTGTTCATATTCAACTGAGAAAAAAATATATTAGTAATTAAAAGTGAGGAAAAGATTTCACTCCCCTTTCCAGATAGTAGAACTCAGAAAAAAAGGAAGAAGGAAAAAAAACCCAGGTCATTTAAATATTTTAAAGCCTTCTCCTGGAGGCCTGGGAACTATTATAATCCTGAGAACAGCAGGAGAATTAACAACTCTTCAGACCCTGTGAAAGCTGTAAAAATGGGAAGGGTCATACCAGGACCACAAAGTAAAGGGAAAAAAAAAAGGACATTTTTAAAATCCAAGCGGATCAGTAGCCCATCCCTTTCCTTCACTTCAGTCATCCTGGAAAGCTGCCAAGGACGAATAAATAGTCTTGCCTTCTCTACAATTATTAATAATACTGTAAAATATGAAACTATCCCAAATATGTTTTTTTGAACCAGGTAGCCTAGAAAAACATTTGATATTACTACTATTTTCATTTAATTAATGTTTTTTAAAGTTCTTTTTTTTTTTTTTTATTTTTTTTATTTTTTTTTATTTTATAATTTTATTTTTTTAATGGGGTGACATCAATAAATCAGGATACATATATTCAAAGATAACAAGTCCAGGTTATCTTGTCGTTCAATTATGTTGCATACCCACCACCCAAAGTCAGATTGTCCTCTGTCACCTTCTATCTTGTTTTCTTTGTGCCCCTCCCACCCCCTATCCCTCTCCCATTCCCCCCTCCCCCCGTAACCACCACACTCTTATCAATGTCTCTTAGTTTCACTATTATGTCCCACCTACGTATGGAATAATACAGTTCCTGTTTTTTTCTGATTTACTTATTTCGCTTCGTATCATGTTATCAAGATCCCACCATTTTGCTGTAAATGTTCCGATGTCATCATTTCTTATGGCTGAGTAGTATTCCATAGTGTATATGTGCCACATCTTCTTTATCCAGTCATCTATTGATGGGCTTTTTGGTTGTTTCCATGTCCTGGCCACTGTGAACAATGCTGCAATAAACATGGGGCTGCATGTGTCTTTACGTATCAATGTTTCTGAGTTTTGGGGATATATACCCAGTAGAGGGATTGCTGGGTCATAAGGTAGTTCTATTTTCAGTTTTTTGAGGAACCACCATACTTTCTTCCATAATGGTTGTACTACTTTACATTCCCACCAACAGTGTATGAGGGTTCCTTTTTCTCCACAGCCTCTCCAACATTTGCTATTACCTGACTTGCTAATAACAGCTAATCGAACAGGTGTGAGGTGGTATCTCATTGCCGTTTTGATTTGCATTTCTCTAATAGCTAAAGAAGATGAGCATCTTTTCATATATCTGTTGGCCATTTGTATTTCTTCCTGGGAGAAGTGTCTATTCATATCCTCTTCCCATTTTTTTATTGGATTGTTTGTTTGTTTGTTGTTGAGTTTTATGAGTTCTTTGTATATTTTGGATATTAGGCCCTTATCTGAGCTGTTGTTTGAAAATATCATTTCCCATTTAGTTGGCTTTCTGTTTATTTTGTTATCAGTTTCCCTTGCTGAGCAAAAACTTCTTAGTCTGATGTAGTCCCATTCATTAATTTTTGCCTTCACTTCTCTTGCCATTGGAGTCAAATTCATAAAATGCTCTTTAAAACCCAGGTCCATGAGTTGAGTACCTATGTCTTCTTCTGTGTAGTTAATTGTTTCAGGTCTTATGTTTAGATCTTTGATCCATTTTGAGTTAATTTTTGTACAGGGGGAGAGACTGTAGTCCAGTTTCATTCTTTTGCATGTGGCTTTCCAGTTTTCCCAGCACCATTTATTGAAGAGGCTTTCTTTTCTCCATTGTGTGTTGTTGGCCCCTTTATCAAAAATTATTTGACTATATATATGTGGTTTTATTTCTGGACTTTCTATTCTGTTCCATTGGTCTGAGTGTCTATTTTTCTGCCAATACCATGCTGTTTTGATTGTCGTGGCCCTATAATAGAGTTTGAAGTCAGGTATTGTAATGCCCCCAGCTTCATTCTTTTTCTTTAGGATTGCTTTGGCTATTCGGGGTTTTTTATAGTTCCATATAAATCTGATGATTTTTTGCTCTATTTCTTTAAAAAATGTCATTGGAATTTTGATGGGAATTGCATTAAATTTGTATATTGCTTTGGGTAATATAGCCATCTTGATTATATTTATTCTTCCTAGCCAAGAACAAGGTATATTCTTCCATCTCATTATATCTTTTTCGATTTCCCTTAACAATGGTTTATAGTTTTCATTATATAAGTCCTTTACATTCTTTGTTATGTTTATTCCTAAGTATTTTATTTTTTTTGTTGCAATCGTGAAGGGGATTATTCTTTTGAGTTCATTCTCAGTTGTCTCATTGTTGGCATATAGAAAGGCTATTGACTTCTGTATGTTAATTTTGTATCCTGCGACCTTACTGTATTGGCTTATTGTTTCTAGTAGTCTTTTTGTGGATTCTTTGGGGTTTTCGATGTATAGGATCATATCATCTGCAAAAAGTGATACCTTTACTTCTTCTTTTCCGATATGGATGCCTTTTATTTCTTTGTCTTGTCTGATTGCTCTGGCTAGAACCTCTAGTACCACATTAAATAAGAGTGGAGAGAGTGGACAACCCTGTCTTGTTCCTGATTTAAGGGGGAAAGCCTTCAGTTTAGTGCCATTTAATATGATGTTAGCTGATGGTTTATCATATATGGCCTTTATCATGTTGAGATATTTTCCTTCTATACCCATTTTGTTGAGAGTCTTAAACATAAAATTGTGTTGTATTTTATCGAAAGCCTTTTCTGCGTCTATTGATAAGATCATGTGGTTTTTGTTCTTTGTTTTGTTGATATGGTGTATTACATTAACCGTTTTACGTATGTTGAACCATCCTTGAGATTCTGGGATGAATCCCACTTGATCATGATGTATTATTTTTTTAATATGTTGTTGTATTCGATTTGCTAGTATTTTGTTTAGTATTTTAGCATCTGTATTCATTAGAGATATTGGTCTGTAGTTTTCTTTTTTTGTGCCATCCTTGCCTGTTTTTGGTATGAGGGTTATGTTGGCCTCATAAAATGTGTTTGGAAGTATTGCTTCTTCTTCAATTTTTTGGAAGACTTTGAGTAGAATAGGAACCAAGTCTTCTTTGAATGTTTGATAAAATTCGCTGGTATAGCCGTCAGGGCCTGGACTTTTATTTTTGGGGAGGTTTTTAATGGTTTTTTTTATTTCTTCTCTACTGATAGGTCTGTTTAGGCTTTCTGCTTCTTCTTGACTCAGTCTAGGAAGGTTGTATTGTTCTAGGAATTTATCCATTTCTTCTAGGTTGTTGAATTTAGTGGCATAAAGTTTTTCATAGTATTCTACAATAATTCTTTGTATATCTACGGTGTCCGTGGTGATTTCTCCTCTTTCATTTTGGATTTTGTTTATATGAGTTCTTTCTCTTTTTTCCTTGGTAAGTCTTGCCAAGGGTTTGTCAATTTTGTTGATCTTTTCAAAGAACCAGCTCCTTGTTCTATTAATTTTTTCTATAGTTTTTCTGTTCTCTAATTCATTTATTTCTGCTCTGATTTTTATTATCTCCTTTCTTCGGCTGGTTTTGGGTTGTCTTTGTTCTTCTTTTTCTAGTTCCTTAAGGTGGGAAGTTAAGTGGTTCACTTGGGCTCTCTCTTGTTTGTTCATATATGCCTGAAGCGATATGAACTTCCCTCTTATCACTGCTTTTGCTGCATCCCACAGATTCTGATATGTCGTATTGTCATTTTCATTAGTCTGTATATATCTTTTGATCTCTGCACTTATTTCTTCTTTGACCCATTCATTTTTTAAAAGTATGTTGTTTAGTTTCCACATTTTTGTGGGATTTTTTTCCTCTTTTTTGCAGTTGAATTCTAGTTTCAAGGCTTTATGATCAGAAAATATGCTTGGTACAACTTCAATTTTTCTGAATTTGCTGATATTGTTTTTGTGGCCCAACATATGGTCAATTCTTGAGAATGATCCATGTACACTGGAGAAAAATGTATACTCAGTCACTTTGGGATGAAATGTCCTGTAGATGTCTATCATATCCAGGTGCTCTAGTGTTTTGTTTAAGGCCACTATGTCTTTGTTGATTCTCTGTTTGGATGACCGATCTAGAGCCGTCAGTGGTGTATTGAGGTCTCCAAGTATGATTGTATTTTTGTCAGTTTTTGTTTTAAGATCAATAAGTAGCTGTCTTATATATTTTGGTGCTCCTTGGTTTGGTGCATATATATTAAGAATTGTTATGTCTTCTTGATTCAGTGTCCCCTTAGCCATTATGAAATGGCCATTTTTGTCTCTAAGTACTTTTCCTGTCTTGTAGTCAGCATTATCCGATATGAGTATTGCTACACCTGCTTTTTTTTGGATGTTATTTGCTTGGAGTATTGTTTTCCAGCCTTTCACTTTGAATTTGTTTTTATCCTTGTTACTTAGATGAGTTTCCTGTAGGCAGCATACAGTTGGATTTTCTTTTTTAATCCATTCTGCTACTCTGTGCCTTTTTATTGGTGAGTTTAATCCATTTACATTTAGTGTAATTATTGATACTTGTGAGTTCCCTATTGCCATTTTATATCTTGCTTTCTGTTAGTTTTGTGTCTTGTTTGGTCCTTCTCTTTCGTTTTTCTATCTTTTGTTTTTATTTGGTTGTATTCCATACATCTTTCCTCTGTTGCTATCTTTTTTATCTCATGTGCTTCTGTGGTGGTTTTTTTAATGGTGGTTACCTTTGAGTAATGAAAAGGGTCCCTACCCTGTTCATTGTAGCGAACTATTTTGTGAGTACTTTTGCACTCCATCATCCTTTGCTACTGTTAATCTCCGTCTTCTCCCCCTCTTTCTTTTTGTTGTTGTCACAGTTTAAATTTGGTTTTATTGTGTTCTTCTTGGAGCTTTTACTTGTGGCTCTGTTTTTTTTTGTTCTTTGTATCTGATTGGAGAACCCCCTTTAGTAATTCCTGGAGTGGGGGTTTTCTGATGATAAATTCCCTCATCTTTTCTGTATCTGTGAATGTTTTTATTTCTCCTTCGTATTTGAAGGATAGCTTTGATGGGTATAGTATTCGTGGCTGAAAGTTCCTCTCTTTCAGGACTTTAAATATTGGGGTCCACTCTCTTCTAGCTTGTAGAGTTTCTGCTGAGAAATCTGATGATAATCTAATGGGCCTTCCTTTATATGTTGTATTCTTCTTTTCCCTGGCTGCCTTGAGAATTTTTTCTTTGCTGTTGGTTTGTGTCAATTTCATTATGATATGCCTTGGAGTAGGTTTGTTGGGGTTAAGAAAACTTGGAGTTCTGTTTGCTTCTTGAACTTGAGGCTTTAGTTCTTTCCACAGGCTTGGGAAGTTCTCATCAATTATTTGTTTAAGTATGTTCTCCATTCCATTTTCTCTCTCTTCTCCCTCTGATATACCTATTATTCTTATGTTATTCTTTTTGATGGAGTCAGATAATTCTTGTAGGGCTATCTCATTTTTTTTTAATTTTTGAGTCTCTTTCTTCTTCTCTCTGTTGTGCCTCAAGTTGCTTGTCTTCTATTTCACTAATCCTCTCTTCTATCTGACCTGTTCTATTAGCTAAGCTTGTTACTTCGTTTTTCAGCTCGTGAATTGAGTTTTTCATCTCTGTTTGATTTGTTTTTATAGTTTCAATTTCCTTGGACATATATTCTTTGTGTTCATGGAGTTGTTTTCTGAGCTCCCTATATTGCCTTTCTGTGTTTTCTTGTATATCTCGGAGGATTTTTAGGATTTCTATTTTGAATTCTCTGTCATTTAGCTCCAAGGTTTCCAATATATTAAATTTTTTCTCCATAGATTTTTCCTCATCTAGCTGTGTTACCTCTCTTTCTTTTGTATCCATGATATTCGATTTTCTCTTCCTTAATGGCATCTGAGGGTGGTTTTGTTGATAATATTAATGAGATTTAATAAAGAATAAAAAGTTAAAAAAAATAAAAAAATAACAAATCGAAAAGAGTTGTTTTTTTTAAAAAAATTAATAATGAAATAAAGAAAAATAAAATCAAATAAAAATTTTTTTAAAAAGGAAATTATTCCCCCCCTCTTTTTTTCCTCTCCTCTCCTCTCCCCTCTTTCTTGAGAAAATCTTGTGGTGGACTGTGAGTTATAACAAACAATGCCTGTGATGGAGGGCCTGAATTGGGGAAAAGTAATAAAGGGGCAAAAAAGAGAGAAAGAAAAAAAAAAAAAAAAAAGAAAAAAGAAAAAAAAAAAGAGCGTATGAACCCACAAAAAGCAAATAAGGAAAAAATTTGGGTCAAGAATAAAATGATTTGCTTTTAGGTGTTGGTTTTCTAAGAGTTATGATGAGAGGAATAAGAGGAAAATGGAAAAATGGGGGGACAAATTAAAAACTTACTATTGTATTTAGTGGAACAAGAACTAGATAATATGGAGAGCCAGGGATGGGAGCACTGCTAGTGAGTTAAAAAGGTGAAGTAAAAACCCCCCAAAATGCCACAAACATAGGTTTGAGTCCCAGATAAGATAATTTGTTTGTTATTGAGGTTTGAATGAGAGGAGATGTAAAGGAGAAAGGAAGAAACTAATATAGAGGGAGAAAAGAAAGAGAGAGAGAGAAAAAAAGAGGGAACCACTAAAAGAAGAAAAAAGAAAGGAGAGAGAGAGAGAGAGAGAGAGTTAAGGGTTTTGGAGTGCAACCCTCATAGAGAGAAAGGAAGAGAAGAGAAATGATAATGGGAGATGTAACACTTATGGGTAGTGTAGTTCAAGAAGAGGAGAGAGTAAGACCGGTAGAGAGTTAATCGGCCAAATTGGAGGAGGAAAAAAAAGTCTCAAGAATGAAGATAAGAGAAACAAACGAACAAATATAATAAAATGGGATAGGTTATAAAGTCTGCAGATTATTCTTGATTTTGAGAGGTTATCTTCTTGCTTTTTCTTTTCTCTCCCTCTTCCTGGTCGGTGACTCTGTACCCCGGGTTCTGCCCCTTTGGCACGCTCAGGTAGAGGTTTGCAGTTGATAAGTCTCTATGGCAATGTCATGTATTGTGCTTTATTCTCGTTGGGAGTCGAGGCTCATTAGCATTTATAGGCTCCGACAGTGAGAGAGTCCGTGTTCCTGGAGCCTTTCTCCTAGTCTTTCCTTCCTCAATTAGTAGCCTGATAGTCCAGGTATGGGGTTGCTGCTGCCTCTGCCTGGATAGTAAGAGGCTCAAAGATCTGGCAACTCCCCACTCTATTTCCACTCAGCACAGGGATCTGGGTAAGGCTCAGTCAGTCAGAGCTGCTAGCATAATCAGGCGGGCTTTCCGCCCACTCGAAGACCTCTGGCTCTGCCACTCTATCCGGTAACACAAGCGGGCACCCACTTCCGGGGCGCTTGGAGGAAACTCTCACTCACTGTCTGCAACCAGGATATCCGGCCAGCAGTCTCACGCTCTGAGTGAAACCCCCAACCGCAGGGAAAAGTTGCAGCGTTGGAATTGAGTCTCGCTCCGTCCCCGTGTGCGGCTTTTGCAAGGCGTTGGGGCGGCCTGAGATTCCGCTTTGGCCCACACAAAGGCCCCTGACTCTGCCCCTCTGTGCGTTAACACGGGCGTGCACTGCCGAGGCACTCGGAGGAATCGCTCACTCCTTATCTGCGCGCGCAAACCAGGATATGAGGCCGGCTGCGGTTCCCTCTGAGTGAAACAGCCTCCAGCACGGAAAATCTCCACCGTTGGGATTAGTTCTCACTCCCTCCCGTGCGTGGCTTTCCCAGGGCGCTGGGGCTGCCCAGAGACTCTGCCCTCAGCCCACAGAAAGGCCTCTGACCCTGCCTCTCCGTGGGGCAACACGGGCACCCACTTCCGCAGCTTAGGAAGAAATCTCTCTTCCACTAACTGCGCACCGACCAGGAGACCGGGTAAAATGGCCGCTCCGCTTGTCTTTCTTTGTTTGGGTTTGGCGCGAGTGTTAGCTTGTATTGCCCGGGTTGCCACAGGATCAGATTTTCCTCGGCTTGGATCTCTGAGCCACAGCCTGGTTCGGCCGTTTTTGCTGCGGCGGCCTGGATCTATTCACCCCCTTTGCCCGCCTCAGTTTCTATATTCACAGTTACCAGAGAAAGCCGCCCTGTTTAGGTTAGTGAGGAAGGCGGAGCATTTCTTACTCCCTATTTCCTTCGGGGTTTGGTTATATATTTAGCCAATTTTTCACTCAATCATACCTTTGGGTGTATTGCGAAGAATCTGGAAGCTCCAAGTATAGGTTTTTCTGTTTCTGGTTGAAGATCTTGTTGAGTTTTGGGGGAGATTTATCGGTATCGCTTCCTACTCCGCCATTACTCTGACGTCATCTGTTTTTTAAAGTTCTTAACAGAAAATGTTTGTTTTGCCTGGGTTTACAAAAGGTTCCTATTATCTCTGTTATATCCTTTGAAAATATAAGTTTGTTTGCCAATGAAAGAAACTTTTTCTAAAGGTCATGAAATATGTTCATAAAAATATAAATCTAAAATTGTTAATTACTAACCTAGTCCTCACTGAAAATTAAGTTTTTTAGAAATTGAGATTTCTGATTAATTGGAAAGAAATTATATGGGTTTAATGATAAAAGGTATAAAGTATGGAGGTACTTTTGAAAAAAAAAATAGAAAGGAACCTTGGGACATTCTTGGGACCCTAAGCAGCTTGAAGAATTCAGCCAAACTTACAGGTATTGCAGAAAGAGCCAACGGTTTTTTGAAGCACCAACTGCACAAAAGAAAAAGGGAGAGTTAGAAAGAGAGATTCACCCCAAAAGAACAATTGTATAAGGCTCTTTTTACTCTTAATTTTTTGAGTATTTCCTCATCTGGATGTCCTGCAGCCAAGAGGCATTTTATACTGGCCAAGCAATGGCCTAAGCCTCTCGTGTTGTTCTAAGATTTAGTAGCTGACCCTAAGTGGCAGGGTCCATTCAAATAGCTAACCTGGGGGCGAGGGTATGCTACAATTTTGTCATTGTAAGGCCAGGGGCCACTGCCACCATTGTGGCCATTCACATGCAGGTTCACTTTAGATTCGGACAGACGATAAAGAAACAGCAGAGCTGAAAAATGGTGAGCCATTTCTTTAATTTGCCTCACACCTGGCAGGCAAGTAAAAAACACACTGGGCATCAAAACCCTCTCATTCAGCTCTCACAAAGCTACAGACACATCTGGGTTTTCCTAGAATCAAAGGCTTCCCACCAGTCTCAGCAGAGCTCCCAAGAGCCCTCAGCTCTGTTTCCCATCTCTCTTCTCTCCTCTGCACAAGCTGGCTTCTCCTTCAGCACTCAGCCATCTTGGCTCCTTTCTCTACAAAAATGGCCTCCTTGCTCCTCCTCTCCTTCTCTTAAAACTTTTTGGCAATAAACCCCTCCTCCAGCACATATTAGCATAACAAAGCCCCTTCCCAAGCAGGAAGGTAATTAGCCATTTCACGTGGGCAGTGGTCATTTTTAACAATAAAAGTGAACAAAAATAATACAAATTTTACAAACTTATTTGCCCAACAGTCATCAACAGTTCCTCTTTGGATACCAGCAAGGAACGTGTAGCCTTATTATGAGTTGACATTAGCCCTTAGGAAGCAACCAGTTCCAGAGATCCTGAAGCTGATAGTGAGTCCACCTCTAGGAATGAACCCAAAAAGGAGGAGGACACTTAACTCTCAAGCACTTAGAGGAAAGAAAATGAAATATATTTTATTAATCCAATGAGGTAAGAAAGAAATAAAAGAGAAACATAAAACAAGTGGAACAAATGTAAATAAAGAACATGCTGAGTTTAAAATAAAACATACTAGTGTTTACATTAAATATTCCAATTAATAGATATATAATAGTGTACACAAGAATATAAAAACAAAACACTTTGCTGTTTTAAAAGATATGCCTTAAACATTAAAACAGAAAGGTTAAAAGTGAAATAATAATAAAACATGTAAACATTACTGATTCTAAGTTGACATTTATTTTCTGTCAGCCCAATGAAATTATTATTTTATTTTCTTTCAAATTTCTCTTTTGCTTTTGAGAAATCAGTTGTCAATTTAATTGTCATTCATTTGATGATGGTCTATATTTCTTCTCTGGCTGATTTTAAGACTTTCATCTTTGATACACAGTTTTGCCATGATGTGGCTAGATGTGGTTTTTGTTTTATCTATTTTGAAATTCATTAGCCTTCCAGTAGCTATTAAGTAATTATTGGTTGTGTAAATTTTTTACCCATTATGCCTTCAAATATTTCTTATGTTTAATTTTCCTTTTCCATTGATATTTAAATGGATATTGGACCTTAATACCTTATTCTCCATTTCTCTTTTAGCCACTTTATCATGTTTTCTATTTGTATATTTATATGTGCTATGTTTTAGAAAATTTCACATAAACAGTCTGGTTAATTATTCATTTATGGCTCTTTCTAATGTGTTATATGAGTATTTTATATGTTATAATAGTTTTTATTTCCAAACAAGTTTTATGTTTTTATTTTTCAAGATAAGCTCTTCCATTTTTAATAATCTCTTGTACTCTAGTCATATATTAAATTTTACATTATATTTCTTTAAACTTATTATACATATTTACATTATAGTTTTAAATGGGTAATTCTAGTACCTGAGGTCTTTATGGGTTTCAGCAACCTTGTATTAGGTTAAATTGTGCCCCTCCCCCCATCAAAAAAAATTTCATGTGCTTCCTGGTTACCTCAGAATGTGATTTTATTTGGAAGCAAGGTTTCTGCAGATGTGATTATTTAAGATGAGGTCAAACTGGAGTAGGATGGGCCTTGAATACAATGTGATTAGTGTCTTTAATAAGAAAAGAAGAGACACAGCAACACATTCAAAATAGAATGGGAAGACAGACACATGTGGAGAATGCCATGTGAAGATAGAGGCAGAGATTAGAGGGACACATCTACAAGCCAAGAAATTCCAAGGATTTCTAGCAACCACCAGAAGCTAGGAGAGAATCACAGGACAGACTCTCCCCAAGAGCCTTCAGAGCGACACAGCCCTGCTGGCACCTCAATTCCACCTTCTAGTCTCCAAAACTGTAAAAGCTCAAATTTCTGTTATTTTAAGCCACCCAGTTTGTAGTATGTTCTTACAGCAGCCCTAGCAAAGTAACACACACCTCATCTGTAAAATGGATAATACAAACTCACTCAAAGATATAATGTGGGGAATGAATGAGATCATGTATATAAAGTACTTTGCCTTGTCTGGTTTAGAATAAGTGCTCTATAAATGTCATCTTTTTGGATTAGATTTCTAAACACTTCATCCATATGAAAGTCTTGAATCTTTTTTTGAGTATGCATACAAATACATATATACATAGATGTATATGTATACGTATACATATACATGTACATGTACATACATACAACACACATGTGGTACCTGCATATGCACATCATATATATCCACATACCACTGATTCCAATTCCTTTCACTCAGTTCTCATCCTGTATCTTTCCATATAATCCCAGCTATGAACCCCTTAAGGATTTCTCATATTTAAAAAAACTGGCCCTGGATGAATAGGTCGCTTGGTTAGAGCATCGGCCTAAAGCGCAAAGATTGCTGGTTTGATCCGCCATCAGGGCACATACAAGAATGGATCAATGTTCTTACCTCTCTTTCTCTCCCTTCCTCTCTGGCTAAATTAATTGAAAATAAATAAATAAATAAAAAGTTAAAAAACTTTATATATCTGAAAGTTTCTCAATTTCCAACCAGATTTCATACAATGGAACATTAAAATTTTCCCTTCAAATAAAAGAAAATTTTTTTTAGCACAATAATGGTCCAAATTTCATCAATAGTTAGTGTCATCTTGGTTATTCTTTATTAGTCAAAAAAAAATCTTGCACAAACCATTTTTTTTCAGAATTAAAAAGAAAAAGGAAGGATAGCTTCAGTGGTTTGCATTATGGTACCACTCACTTAGGACAAACCTGAAAGCAACAATCTCACTTTATGTTAGGAGTTTAACCAGTACTTTAGCTTAGCCAGTTGAGCCAAAACCTTGAAGTGAGGGGTGGAGTACTACGAGAAATGTTAAATTTAATCTTCTGAGACTCAACATATTATAGAGTTTCTGTGAATAAGAATTAAAGTGTGCTTTGAAATAAATTCTAACATGAATTAAGAGAATACATGGACATTTGTACTGAATGATGTTATATTTAGAAAGTGGCTTATTTGCTTCCAGTTGTCTCCTTGTGGATTTCAGTGGGTAAAGCAATGACAAAAATCTTGTTATGTTGTCATGAAATATACGCATACATATCCCATGTCTTTTAATGTGTTTTGATAACTCTGAGGATAATCCTAGAAATAGTATCTGAATAAAGAATGAAGTCCTGGAATGAGCAATAGTGTCTTAATTCAAAGATAGTTCTTTAGCCCTAGATTGATATCAACTAGGAAAACTAAAACTGTCTTTTTCAGTTATATATTCTTATCAAAAGGAGATTTTTTTTCTTTTCCTTTAGGGGCTCAGTTCATGGTACATTACTATACTATACAATCACACAGTTCAATTTACATAGTTATATCACTTTATGAAATAAGGTTAATTAAAAAAAATGTTTCAGTCATACTTTAAAGTATCAGATCAAGTAATAACCAGAAAGAATCTTTTAAAAGATAGTGGAATAAGACTCTAGTTGTGTGTAAGGTCGGTGGATAGTGGGGAAAGGTCAGACCCATGAACTTTGGCTAGGACCGCCCACAACCAGGTGCTCCAAAAGAAACTTCCCAGGAGCCCTTTGGAAAAAAGCGACCGTCTGCCAGCCAGTGAGATTTCACCATGTCATATTAGATCGACCACCCTAGGGACCCTTTAAATATGTCCCACGCGGGTCACCCCTTGCGACTTCCTTGGCCTCCGTCTTTCCTCTGGGCCAGGGAACCTCGTTGGGCGGGATGTGCTGTACTCAATAAAGCCTTTTACTATTCCACACTTTGTGGCTCCAACCCCTTCCTTCCTTCTTGGCGGGGAAAAATACCTTACATTGTGAATATATAGGATCCCTGGAAATTCATTTATTTCTTAGTTTAGTCATTCACAGTTTATTCAAAAATATTCATTCCTGTGTTTATTCAAAAATATTTCAGGCTGACAATAGAACCTATACTAGATGCAAGGAAATAGTTGGAAGAAAGATAATGTACAAATTAAGTAGGTAAATATATATAGAATGTTAGATGGTAATGAGTAATTTGGAGGAAAACAAATTTGAGTAGGAAGATAAATGGTGAAGGATTATGTTGCAATTTTTAAAAAGGTGGTCAGAAAAGGTCCAAGAAGTTGCCAGTTGAGTTAATACCTGGAGGGAGGGAGGGCATATTCAAATGAAATTGTTGAAAAGGAATTAGCATTTGGAAATCTGAATAAGGGAGATGCCTGAGCTGAAGAACGCTTATATAATATGTTTAGAGAAACACTTTACAGTATCCTCTGAAGCCAGTATAATTTTATTAACCGATATCACCCCAATAAATTCAATAAAAAATTTTTAAAAGAATTTCATATTTATTTACAGGAGATACCAAAACTCTAGGTCAACAATACAAAATGTTTAGTTCATTCTGAAGCTCCTTCTCTGCCAGCATCTATTTATTCTAGAATGGTTCTAGTAATTTAGCTGAGGGCTTTGATCACAGGCCATTTAGATATATTAGGGTAAGTATGTCCTCAGCTGTCAAGAGCCTGCTGATGTTGTGGACTGAGATGTAGTCTACATTTCACAGTCTTGGAAACACTGTGTACCGCTTTGGTCCACTCAAAAGGGCAGGAATCTTACGCAAGGCACTTTCTTATTTTACTGGCTACTTCAGAATCTACATTTGCAAAATAAAAGGAATAGACCAAATGACATTTTAAAGACACGTTTGGCTCTCACATTCCATGATTATATATATGCCTTGATTCCTATATGGAACATTTTAAATTGTGAATATATTGTCTACTTCAGTAGATTTTCTTTCTTTTTTTAAGATTTTATTTTTTTTTATTTTTTTATTTATTCATTTTTTTATAGAGGAGAGGGAGAGACAGAGAGAGAGAGAGAGAGAGAGAGAGAGAGGAGAGACAGAGAGAGAGAAGGTGGGGAGGAGCTGGAAGCATCAACTCCCATATGTGCCTTGACCAGGCAAGCCCAGGGTTTCGAACCGGTGACCTCAGCATTCCAGGTCGACGCTTTATCCACTGCGCCACCACAGGTCAGGCATACTTCAGTAGATTTTCCACAAAGAATTTTCTTTGCTCTTGTTAGTAATGATTCTTTTTAATGTACTTTCTCACAAGGCTTCTCTCATTGAAAACAATTATTTACAAATTTGATTCTGAACTAAGGGGAAAGGGTTTCTGAATGAAATGACTTTCGAATATTCATTTATAAGGTGCTTATGAGATTTTCTGTCTTATTCGCCATCTCGTTAAAGGGCAATGAATGCAAACCTAACCTATTTTTGGATTCTAGATATTCATTAAATTTAGAGAGATGTTAGGCTTTTGAAATCTTGAAAAGAAGTATAATCTTCTGGTTTATTTTAGTTTTTATCACTGTTGATGCAGTCATCACTTTGCCAACTCCTTCCATCCCATTAGAAGATGATCATGTTTCTGCTTTGTCTATTTCTCTCTGACCTCACCAGCTTCCATGTCTGTTTCTCTGCCATTCAAAAGTACAGATATGCCTGACCTGTGGTGGTGCAGTGGATAAAGCATCGACCTGGAAATGCTGAGGTCGCCGGTTCGAAACCCTGGGCTTGCCTGGTCAAGCCCATATGGCACATATGGGAGTTGATGCTTCCAGCTCCTCCCCCTTTCTCTCTCTCTCTGTCTCTCTCTCCTCTGTCTCTCTCTCCTCTCTAAAAATGAATAAATAAAAAAATAAAAAAAGAAAAGAATCTATTAAAAAAAAAGTAAGGATATGTCCACTTATTTAGCTTCAGAAATGTAGTGTGTCTTATTAGTTCCTGGTATTGCTTATCTTGAAGTGTTAACATTAATTGAATGGTGACATTCTTTTCTCTCTAGAACGAATTACATATCACTGATTGAATCAGGCAAAACAAAGTTTAGGGAACCATAACTGACTCAATTAGTATGAGACTGCCAGCCACATGATTTAAAGCTGCTCCGGAAATTTATATTCCAGGAAAGGTTGAAAACAAAAAGAGATATCCCTGAAAACATGAATGATAGCAAGTGAAAACAGGGAGCTACCTCATAGTGGGGAGCACAGCTTGACACATAGTGAGTATTCAGTACTAGTTGAATGAAATAAAATAGCACATTATATATATAAATATATATTTTATTTACTCTCTGATAAAAATTAGGACAAATTAAAAAAATTACTTATATGGCTTATGACTCTATTGAATGTATTTGAGTAGAAGGGTGTAATTATGATTGACTCAGACTTTTGTATTCACATAACCACAGGAACATGCTTTGTCCAGAATAAATTGAGCTATGGAACAAATCCGAGGGATTTTCATTTTACTCAGAACCTTGTGAACTGAGATGGAGAGGAAGAGACAATTCAGGATTAGTCAGACTTTTTCGATTTTGCAACTAAAATAGACTTGAAACAAGAATAAGAACAGGAATGAAAACATTGTAGAACCACTCTGTTGTGATGTGTGTGCTCTGGAGCGGCCATAGGAGAAAACCTTAAAGAGAGATTCTTTTGAAATAAAGACTCCATCAGATGATGATAATGATGATAGCAAAAGTGGGAGCTCATACTTGCTAACTGCCTATTATTTTCCAACCTCTGGATTAAACACTTTCCATAGATTATTTACTTTATTCCTTACTAAAAATTTGTTAGGGAAGTACTATAAATAGCCTCTTTTCCTTTTTGTCAAAGGCATTTTTATGAGTTGGTGACTCCTCCCATCAGCCTGATTATAGTATAGAATCAGGGAGTAGGGAAAGAGGAAGAAAGGATAATCCTAGATATGTCTGTTTTATCCTCTTTTCAAAGAGGTTTAGAAAAATAAAAATCTTTTTTTGTTATAACACGAGAAAGCGGTAGAACTGAGATTAATATATGTGAAGTCTGGTTTCAGAATTCATCTACATATTCACCATAGTATGGTGAGATTTGAGACATAAAATAGAGATATGGAAAACTAAAAACAAAAAGCAAGAGTGGAATTAACTTATATATATTAAAACTTGCATTGGAGACAATAAAGAATAGAATTGATGTTAAAATCTTGATTCAGTAATGTGGAGGACTCCTTGGAACTATTACCACAAACACAAACACAAAGATAAAATATTGAGACATGACAGATGCAGAGGACACACAGTGGAGATCCAGCTTGAGAATTATATGTACTTCTAAGGAAGAAATTATGATTGAGACAGAATATAATGAAAGATATACTTGAGGCAAACATTTTTTAAGTGTAAAAAGATCTAAAGATGCAAATTGAAAAGGCTTAATTTCTAGGGAGAAAAAAAAGATCTTATTCTATTCTTGTAACATTTTGAATCTGCAAAGACACACACACACACACACACACACACACACACACACACACCCCTGTAAGCATTTTGGTATAAAACTTAAGCTGACATCAAAATTCACCACTACAACTAAATATCAGAGAATCATGGAACAATCTTTACAAAGTAATTCATGTGTGAAAAAAACAGAAAAACATTGTCAGATATTCATAAGCTCAAAAAATATAGTAAAACACACTCTTAAAAACATACAGTGACTCATCAGTGAAAGACTTTAAGAATGATGAAGTCATGGAGTGAATGTATAGGCATTTTTTACTCATTGAAATGATCAACAAAAGAAGATGAAAATTGGTGTAGGAAAACCATTTCACAGTTTTCATTTTGTGTGATCTCAGTTGTGGAAGAATCAAGGCATTGACAATTATTGGAAGGAAATTATTCATTTTAGCTATGTCTGGTGAGGGAAGATTCTGGGTAATGTTTGTCTACGTTTTTATATTTTCTTCATTCTTTATAAGCATTTTGTGATAAACATGTAAGACTTCTACAACAATAAAAAAAGAAAAGAGTAGGTATAGATACCTTTAAAATCAGTTTGGAATTAATTTTAGGAAACCAGACATTAGCATTGAAACCGTTTTGTTCACCCTGGAAAAGTATAAGTGGTATATAGGTAGGCCACAGGCCACAGGCCACAGGTCACATGCCTGAGTGATCTTTGGAGCCAAGTTAGCTTTGGCCATAAGCTTGGAAGAAAATGCTGCTATTTCCTCTCTCTCATGCTTCATTTTTTCCCTCTTCTACTTCTGACTGAATTGGAACTTTCACTATAGTTTCCTTCAACCTTGCAATTTCTTCAAAACATTTGGATGTTAACTTTCTCAAAGGTAATTTTTCCAAAGTTACTGGCATGGCTTCATTTTCAGCAGAAATGTTTCTTTTTCATTATATTTACATACCATAAAAATTAGCTGGTTTATGCAGAAATATTTTTTCAAATGCACTAGTTTTTATTCCTGTTCCTAAAATACTTATTTAAAAAATTTATCATTTTAACAAAGCATGCCAGTATATCAGCTTTTCCCAGGAATGCTGAAAAGGATTTGTTAAAACGATGTACTGTCATTCCAATCCTACTTTCTATACCAAAGATTCATAAAACATAATGACTGGGTGGAGGTCAGCAGCAGAGAAAACCAAATATTTCATAATCTTTTATGTAGATCGATAGTACTTTAAGGCTGTATATGATTAAACATAACAAATTTTGGAATAAAAAGCAAATTTATTTTCTACATATTTTTAAATAATAGCTCAGTTTCTGTTACTCCTCTGAACTTCTTCTCTGTATTTCTTTCCTCATAGTATCTTTGCCATGCATAGCTTTTTCTCCTTTTTAAGTCTCTTGAAGGAAATGTCTGGTTTTGTACTTCACTGGTAAATGTTAAATTTCTCCTCTGTTGCATTTCTCTTGACCTCACATCTTTTTTTCCCTCCCCAACCCGGCGATCCCAACAACAAGCAGCTAACACAAACACTAAAATAGCTCCATGATATTTTAATAACACCCACCTTCAAACAATCCCAAGCCAATTCATTTACGGTGCTATGATGCAATTTATTTACATGTATCATATCAAGACAAAAAGAAAAGAGCAGGACTAAGCAACATATGAAGGTCTTTTTGAAGGACTAGAAGCATTTATTTTTAAGTAACTGCTTTATTGTTCATGAAAGTAATAAATTGACACCAGTTTTTTTTTAGTTTGTTTAGACCAAAAATCTAAATATTGTTACCAGTTATAGAAGTCTTGTGATTTCTATAATTCTGAGACTTGAAATTGACATTGAGATCATTTTCTTTTTCTTTTCTCTTTTTTTCTTTTCAGGTAATTTTCTTTTAGAGATAAAGTAGTACAGGGCTAAATCTATGGACCCAGAAGCCAAATTGCCTGGGTTTGAATTATACTTTTCTAGCTGTGTGGACTTGAGTCAATCAGTTACAACTCTGTGTTTATTTTCTCAGTTAAAAATAAAGATAATAAAAATAGGCACTTCATGGCCAATTAATATAAAACACTTCAAAGAGTTCTTGGCACATATTAAGTTGTATGTGTTCAATGTCATTAATATCTAAATTATTTTTAAAATTAGGGTTTTTCAAGAATGCTTCTCATTCTATGTATAGATGTAATGAATGGTGACATAGTAGATTTCTCTTCTTCCTTTCATAAGAATGAGATTAAAAATTAAATTGTGTCTTCTTTTTAGTGACAGAGAGAGAGAGAGAGACAGAGGGAGGGACAGATAGGGACAGACAGGCAGGAAAGGAGAAAGATGAGAAGCACCAGTTCTTCATTACAGCTCCTTAGTCTCCTTAGTTGTTCACTGACTGCTTTCTTACATGTGCCCTGACCTGGGCAGGGGAGTCTACAGCAGAGCAAGTTATCCCTTGCTCAATCCAGTGATCTTGGGCTTCAAGCTAATGACCTTGGACTCAAGCCAACGACCATGGGGTCATGTCTGTGATCACATGCTCAAGCCAGAGACCCCGTGCTTAAACTGGTGAGCCCCACTGGAGCCAGATAAACCCATGCTTAAGCTGGTGACCTCAGAGTTTCGAACCTGGGTCCTTCATATCCCAGTCCGATGCTCTATCCACTGCGCCGCCACCTGGTCAGGACTAAATTGTTCTGACCCTGTACTATTAGTAAATTCTATACTGTTTAAGTTTATTTTTCTTGTTTTGCTTACACTGCACCTTAGTTGGAAGTACAGATATCTGTATCCTCATCACATATGTATTTTGTTACTAAAATTCTTTTTAAAGTCAAGATATGAGAATTATTTAAGCTATTTAAGGAGAGAAAATATTTTCCCCTACATGATCTAGCAGTGTAAAAAATAAGAAAGAAAGAGAGAAATTTGCAAAGGGATGGAGATAGGTCTTAAAGAAATAATAACTGAAAATTTAACCATCAGTGGTTCTTGTTAATTCAACCATTATTTTTTACAACACTGTTTAAAAAATGCACTATAAACACTACTTCCCATCCTCAAGGTACGTGTTGCTAAACAACAGCTGATGTGCACTGACTGTAACTGTGGCATGTAGCACACTCGTGAGAAATGTCTTGCCAAAGACAGAATTGAAAATAGAATTCTTGATTTAGTTCAGAGAGAAGTTCTTCAGATTGGTACTTAATGAAATCTATGAAAGGAGTTGTTGAGAGTGATAAAGTCCAAATTCCACATTGAGATTGATATGTGACAGAAACTTTAATACTGCTATCATAATAGCTAATACTTTATTGTGTGCTAAGTACTTAACCATTATTGTGTGCTAAGCTCTTAACCATTATTGTGTGATAATAACAATTCTATATGTGTATTTTTGCAGATATTTACATTGAAACTTAGAAAAAAAAAGGAATTTCTCTGGAGTCAAGTGGTCATCCAGTGACTTCAAAATGTCTACTTGACCACCATATCTAAAGCACATCTCACTCATATCTCTATCCCACTTGATTCTGTCCTTCATTTCATATTTTTCCCTGTCCTTCATTTAAACTTCTCACTTATTTATTCATTTGCATATTTACTTTTGTCTCCATGACACTATCCTCTACATCAGTGGTCCCCAAACTTTTTACACAGGGGGCCAGTTCACAGTCCCTCAGACCGTTGGAGGGCCAGACTATAAAAAAAACTATGAACAAATCCCTATGCACACTGCACATATCTTATTTTAAAGTTAAAAATAAATGGGAACAAATACAATATTTAAAATAAAGAACAAGTAAATTTAAATCAACAAACTGACCAGTATTTCAATAGCAACTATGCTCCTCTCACTCACCACCAATGAAAGAGGTGCCCCTTCCAGAAGTGCGGCGGGGGCCGGATAAATGGCCTCAGGGGGCCGCATGTGGCCCGCAGGCCGTAGTTTGGGGACCCCTGCTCTACATCATAAAAGACCAATACAGTGTCTGGTATCTAAGAGGCTAAATTTTATTAAGTAAACAAACAGAAGACCCAAAGTCATACTATATAAACTATAAATTCCAAGCTAGATTTGTTTTTCCCCAAAGCCCATTTAATTTCTTATATCCACATTAATATTCTCTTCCCAGAAACACACTTGAAACTCAGCTGGTAAAATACAATACTTGAAATTAAGGAGGCTAAAATCAAAAGTTTAAGAATCAATTCAAACATGGAAAGAACAGAAAGAAATATAGTGTGTGTGTGTATATATATATATATATATATATATATTAGTGAGAGAGAGAGAGACAGACAGGGATAGACAGGAAGAAAGGGAGATGAGAAGCATCAACTTGTTGTTGTTGTGGCACTTTTTTTGAGAGAGAGAGAGTGAAAGAGAGACAGGGACAGACAGACAAGAAGGGAAAGAGATGAGAAACATCAGTTCTTCATTGCAGCACCTTAGTTGTTCATTGATTGCTTCCTCATCTGTGCCTTGACTGAGGGAATACAGCAGAACGAGTGACCCCTTGCTCAAGCTGGACACCTGGGGCTCAAGATAGTGACCATAATGTCATGTCTATGATTCCATGCTCAAGCCAGTGACCTCACACTCAAGCTGGTGAACCTGTGCTCAAGCCGGAGACCTCGGGGTTTCTAACCTAGGTACTCAGCATTCCAGGCTGACGGTCTATCCACTGTGCCACCAACTGGTCAGACTGTTGGCAGTACTCTAGCTGTTCACTGATTGCTTTCTCATACATGCTTTGTGGGGGGTGGAGGATTCAGCTAACCCAGTGACCTCTTGCTCATGCCAATGACCTTGGGTTCAAGCCAGCAACTTTGGGCTTCAAGCCAACAACCTTTGGGTTCAAGTCAGTATCTATGATCCCACAGTCAAGCCGATGACCCCATAACTCAAGCTGCTGAGCTCATGCCAGATGAGCCCACATTCAAGTCAGCAACCTTGGGTTTTGAACCTGGGGTTTTAGTATTCCAAGTCAATTCTTTATCCACTGCACCATGTCCTGGTCAAGCAGGAATAAACTTTTTTTAAAGTATCATTTCTCTTTAGGTATCAGATTTGTTTTGTTCCTTTGGACTTGTCAGAACCAGTGATTGGTACCATCTTGTGATTTATGCTTCTTGTTTCAAAAGAGATTACAGTAACAGAAAATTAGAGGTGTAGTAAGACCAACAGATCAGGAGATGATTCCTATTGAAATGGTAGTTAATTATACTATTCCCAAGAAAAGGAAGCAGGCCATTCCATTGGGGGCCACATAAGGAAGTATTGGGGTTAATTATAAGGTAGAAAGAGAGAGAGAAACTTTATTGTGGTTTCTCTGGAAAAAATGAGCAAGCCAGGGTTAGCAGGCTTAAGATTGGCTAGTTTGAATAATTTCAACAGGATCTGGAGTATAGGGGCCCTCTCTATGGTCTTGTACCTGGCTCTGGTGATTTGGCAAGATGAATAGTGGTCCAGAGGGTGAGAACCCGTAAAGGAGGTGACTTACGAGTAAGCTCTAGATTGGCTTGTATTCGAAAGCACACTCATGGGCAATGTGTTTCCTATCTCTAGGGATAGTCTAATCCTGGGAGAGATAGTCCCTCTAGAGTCAGCAAGGGCCTATATATCAAAGCATCAGAACACAGAAAATAAAACAATATAGTTAATATACTCTTCAGCTGTACTTCTGACGTACTGATTATAGAAGAGATACTAAAAACACATTTTCCAGCCACTTGGATTGCAACTAGTCCTTTGAAATAAATGACAGATTTATATTCAACAGATTATTCCTTATGCATTTTATATAATTTGCATTATATAGAATAAAAGCAACACTGTGTGATACATTTCCTGTTACCTTTTTGGAAACTTTCTTTAACTTTTTCACCTTAATTTTCTAGGAGCACAAATAATCACTTAATATAATAAAGTATATTCTCAATTGTGGGCAATTTAATTTCTCAAAGGGATATTTGTTAATAATGTCTGAAGACTGAGGGGATTGCTAGAGGCATCTAGACCAAGAGTACTTCTAAACACCCCACAATGTACTGAATAACTGCTGCAACAAATAATTATCTGCCTCAAAATGTCCATAGTGCTATATTATATCAATGTCCCTGATATAATATAGTGATTCAGAATTCACCTCCAATTTTCTCACCTTCTTAACTTGCATATGTAGAGATTTGTTATGACATTAAAAAATAAAGCATCAACTTGAGAAATGAGTGTGGATTCTGACTTTCTCCTTTGCTATTAATGTCCTTCCTGCTCCTTTCCTGACTATGAAGACAGAATTCAACTCTAAGTAATTTCAATTCCTGTATTTTCAACTCAGATTTTTCAAGTCAATGTTCAAATTGCTAAATTAAGTTAAAAGGAATCCTTTAATTTACATACTGGTTGAAAAAGAGTGAGAAAAAGTAGATGGAAAAGGTCATTATGTGGACATACTTACCTATTCTATAATCAAAGAATAAATCTTTGTTGTGTGAAGACTTAGTTTGATAAACTTACAACATTGAGAAGCAAATTTGTTATTTCCCCTGAAGCTTTCTTTTCAGTAATGTTCAGACTGAATTAAAAGATGATGCCATTAGTATGGTTCTCCATTCTCTTTCTATAGGACATTCAAATAGAGGTTAAAAAGTGAAACACAGGCCCTGACTGTTTAGCTCACTAGTAGAGTGTTGGCCCGACATGTAGATGTCTCAGGTTCAACTCCCAGTCAGGCACGCAGGAGAAGTGACCATCTGCTTCTCCACCCCTCCCCCTACTCTCTCTCTCTTCCCCTCCTGAAGCCATGACTTGATTGGTTCAAGCACATCACCCAGGTTCTGAGGATGGCTCCATGGAGCCTCTGCCTCAAGCACTAAAAGTAGCTCTGTTGCAAGCATGGCCCCAGATGGGCAGAACATCAGCCCCAGACAGGGTTTCTGGGTAGATTCTGGTCAGGGCACATGTGGGAGTCTGTCTCTATCTCCCCTTCTCTCAATTTGGGGAAAAAAAAGTGAAACACTGAGATTACTGAGAACAACAACAAAAAATCTCAATGATTTAAGGAAATTGGAACTGTTTGTAAAAAGAGGAAGGGATCTAGAATTTGGAAACTTCAGCAAAACAAAATGTCAACTAGATAGATTTCTATTTTCCAGATGATCTTTGTGAGTTGAGGAATTATAGTGCCCCACAGGCTATGACACCAGCCAAAAGTTTTTTAACCCAGTACATTAAGCAAATTTGTTTTTTATAAGCCCAAATCTCCAAATTTACAAAGTCAATGAGAAAATTATGTATGTGTGGGTAAAATTTTATAATATGATTTGTTTTTAAAGTTGTAAAAAGTTGGATAAATCACTTGAATGTTTTAGTTCTCACATTTATAAAATGGTATAAATCTACACATATTAAATGTTTCTATAATTAAGATATGAGGATATATATATATATGGATGTTTTACATATGAATTCATGATGATAAAAATAACAAGAATCATATTTATTAAAAAGCAGTGATTCTTACACCTGGAGGGCCTTTTCAAACACAGATTTCTGGGCTTCACCCCCAGAGTTATTGATTGAAGAAATCTGGGGTGGGGACTGAGAATCTGCATTTCAGCTGTTGCTGAAATTGCTGGTATAGGACCTCACTTTGAGAACTACTGATCTGTAAATTTAGCGATTTCCTATCCTTGATGTGATTTACTCTTGGGCACAATCCTGACTAATATGTAGTATCACTCTCATTTCATACAAGTGGCCACTGAGGCTCACAGGGTTTAACAATTTACCCAAACTCACCCAAATGATGTGAAAAGAAAGGACAAAAGTGAATTCTGTTCTGGTACCAGTTTTATGGTATTCCTTCGTTGATAGTTGGTATTATCTTAATACTATATTTGATCATGTTTTATTTCTGAAGGAGTTTTGGTCTACATATTATTTCATTCATTACTTAACAGAAGTACTATATTTATGTCTGACCTATGTTTTTTCATTCTTTCTTCATGAAGGAGATACTGTTTGTGAACTGAATGAAAGTGCTAAATATATGATAATAGACAAAATTCTAGTTTTAGAGAGGGTGTAGATGACATCTTTATTACTTATTTTAGACACAGTGATATTTGGCTCAGTGTCACATGTTCAATTATTACTGCACTTACTAGCTATGGTCTTGAATTTCAGAGGTTGAAGTATAAGAAACTTGGAGGGTGGAAGTGAATTAATTTTTATATAATGTTAATTAAATAACATAAGCTGAAAATGTTATTAAACCCATTATTTCACTTGCTTTCAATAAGGACGGAAGGAAAGTGAGAGCCTATAGTAGAATATAGATATGCAGGCAAAATTATTCTTTTTTAAAGAATAAACTTCTTAATAAACTAATGAGAATTTTAGAATTCTTAATATGTTAATATTTAATAATTTGATTCAAAGTAAAGAGCAGTGGATCCATGCTTTCTATACTACTACCTTATGAGGCAAAATCACACCAGTTGACTCCTGTTTTCAAAGTATAGGGGCTCTGTATTTTCAAGTTTACAGTTTTAAAATTTTATACATATACATATATACATACATATACATATACACATACAATATGTATGTATATGTGTATACATATGTATGTATGTATATGTGTATATATACATATATGCGTATACATATGTACGTGTGTGTGTACATGCAAGCACATGTGTGAAAATAATTTCCAGGCACCATGCCTACTTTTGTTTTGATGTTTTTATTATTTTTATTTTTTCCTCCTTCACCACTCCAGTCCAACACAAATGGTTTCCTTTCAACACAGAGTTCTGTTCATTATTTAAGATGAAAAGGCATTTTCTCAGGTTATCTCCAGAACACCTCAAACTGAGCTTTGCCTGTAAGCCAGTTCCTATGGAAAACCCAACCAAAATCTTCTGGAAAACCTAACCAATGTCATCAGCAAAAGGAGCTTTAGCTCCCATGGCCCATTTGCCATCTTCTTCAGTGAATAACAAATTGGTTGGACTGTTTGCCATTATGAGACTATCATAGCAGTAAATTTTATGCAATAACTCAACCATAATTACAAAGCAAAACCAACATAGCAATAAAGCAATTTTGAAGAGTATTTCTCATTTAGAAAAAATTTTCTATTCTTGGAAAATGGTCATCCTAAACACATGAAGGGTGAGCATGCAAGAGGCAAACAACAAACTGCTGATGTGTTCCTTAAAAAACATCTCTCTTCATAGGATGGCTTAGATTTTAGGCTGTAAAGTGCGTCCTCAAATTTTATGGGAACAGAAATTTCTTCAGAGAAAGGAAGTGTAAGGTCAGTGGCTGTCACCATGGCTATGCAGATTTGGATTGAATTCAGGCAGATGGTAAAGGAACAGCGGAGCTGGAGGATCTGTGGGCCATTTCTTTATTCAAGTCTGGTAAAGGTGGATGAGCCAACAGGCAGGGAAGACTGCTTCCTTTTCCTCAGGGCTCCCAAGCCCCTTAGTACTTCGGACTCAGCCTACCATTCCAGCTGGACTCATAGACCCCCACCTGTCACAGCAGGGCTCCCAAGCCCCTCTGTATTCTCTCTCTCTTTGCACTCAGGGCTCCTGTTGGGAAAATAAGTTTGTAAAATGTGATTTTTACGTTTTCTCACTTATATTTTGCATTGGCCTGGGCAGTGCCATGTGTATGTAGTATGTGAAAGGCTGTGGTGCTTGCTCTCAGGGTGGCAGATTGCAAACTGTGGATTATCTTCCTGTTTGGGATGAGCCATTGTATTGCTACTGTTTGCCAGAGAAAGGATTTTCTTCCCTCAGTCTGGGTTTTGCAGGAAGAGAAGGAGTGCAGAGATGGAAACAGAGCTGAGGGGCTTTGGGAGCTCCACTGAGGCTGGTGGGGGCCTATAATTCCAGGAGGAACTGGAGAAGATTTTCTGGGTGGTGGAACCGAAGAATGCATCAAGGCTTTGGGAGCTCTGAATGGGAGGGAAGAGGTCTTCCCTGCCTGCCAATATAAAACTTTAATAAATGGAATCACCCACTATTTTTTTGGCTCCATTGTATCCTTACTGTGTGCCTGAATCCAATGAGAACCTGCATGGCCACGATGGTGGTGGCCATGTTATAAAGTACCATACCCAGATACTGAAAGGCATCATACCTCATTCCATTGGGTTTACTTAAACACACCAAGTCCAGGTGAATTTTGAAGAGTTTTATTAAAGGAGGAGATTTACTAAATATGCTGGCCACATATAGCTGACACAGGGCAGCAGACCCAAATCCTGTGCAAGCCCAAAAACAGTTCAGGGGCTCCTTATACACCCTTGATCACTTGATCACACACAGGTGGAGGAGAGCATGACATCATGGCACAAGCTGCCAACATTTGGCAGGGGTCTCCAAACTTTTTACACAGGGGGCCAGTTCACTGTCCCTCAGACCATTGGAGGGCTGCCAAATACAGTGGTCCTCTCACTGACCACCAATGAAAGAGGTGCCCCTTCCAGAAGTGCAGTGGGGGCTGGATAAATGGCCTCAGGGGGCCGCATTGAGGCCCACGGCTGTAGTTTGGGGACGCCTGGAGGGGATACACAGAAATATTAAGACTTTCAAAGTAACACAATCAAAGATGTTTACAAATCTTTCAGGGTTCATCTTCCCTCACTAGCCTAGAGGTATTTTACTCTCAAGATTCCAGGAAGGGGGAGGAACTACAATCAATGTAAGGTGATATGTAAACTCTATCTCCCATTGAAAAAGAAGAACTTTCTCGGTTAACCTTTATTTTAAATTTAAAACTAAATGACCCATTGTTCTTGCAAGCTAGAAACTTCTACACTCTTCTCCCTCCTCTCCCCAAAGGAAGGACAGGACAGGAAAGCCTGACCTTTCCTTTTAGAATATCAATATTAATTTTCAGCTTTTTGGTACCTTACTACAATCCCCACTAGTTTTATTTCCTAAGTCAAATCCTTGACTTAATTTACTGAAGAGCATGAGGCTATTGTGTAGAAATATTAACTTATAATATGTAATAGATATTTAACAGACAGCATTAATAACAATGCAGTTCACTAAAGAAACAAATATTACTGATTAATTTTCTATAAACTGTACAAACCTTTTGCAATTTATATAAAACTAATTGGCTTTTAAAACAATTTACTTTTAGTCAGAACTCTTAATTTTAAGGCCTTTAACTTTTAGTGACAATTAAACTGGTTTTCATTTTACCCTAGTTTCCCTTTTTCTTAAGGTCTGATTGAAAAGGGAGTCCTTAGTGAGTTTCTTCATACATTTGCCATACATAGACCAACCAGCTTCCGGTTTGTGATTGGAGTAAGGCACGCTATCTTTCTACCTTGGCAGCAGTGGGAGTTATCAGGATTATGGTGTGTGGACCCGTCCACGTGAGAGTCAGTCCTTGGGTGATGTACTGGATCTCCTGGCAATGTTAGAAGCGCCCCTTGGACCGTCTTTTGAACAGTTTGCTGAGTAACCTGCAAACCCTACAAGTACTTAAGGAAGGGTAGTTACGTTTTCTTTACAATTTGATTCATGCATTTTACTTGCCCTGAACCTTTTGGAGCCTGTGGACACAATATAACTTCAAATTAGTTTCTAATTAATATTGGATTCCTTTCTTACCAGCTTTGGGACAGTGGATACAAATGTAGGTCCAACACTAGAATGGGCAAGCTAAACCTGGAAAGAATTCTACATAGCAATTTCCTAACAATTTTCACTGTGCCCTATTTTAGAAGGAAACGCTCTTATTTATTTATTAATTATTTATTAAAGTCTATTTCTAAATGTTTACCTGGGAAAATTCTCTTCTCTCCCTGTTTCTTTTTATAATTTCTTTATTTCACTTAGTATTCACTTGGATACAAACTAAATACTCAGATATTATGTCTTCTGTAATAGATTCTAAGTCTGGCTTCTCTAATTATCCCTTTCTTTTTGGCAAAATTTTTTCTAATTGGTTTTGAATAGATCTTTGGCAATAGGGTCCCCAAACCCCACTGGTTTGGGGTGGCATATACTCATTTGAATTACTATGTTCCGAATTTGAGGCAGACTGGAAAAATATATAATTAACAATAAAATTAAAATAGCTAATGTTAACAAATACTATAACAAGTGTCCTAATACAATAAAGTGATTAAAGCCTACTAGATTATTAAACAAAGTCTTAACCAATATAATAGGATTCAAAATAAAGTTCTTACAGTCTTAAATGTCCTTAACATGTTAACATAATTTCACTAAGTCTATGTTGACACCATCACTGCTTTATATTACTTATAAATGTAACCCAATTTTACTTCAATTTGAGAAATGTCCTAAAGGGCAGGAGTCACTTATATTCAGGAAAAGTTCACAAGGTACTGGAGTTGTGGTCATATTCTACATTCTGTAGCTAGAGTCTAAGTCCTAATGACCACTGCTTTTAGCTAGAATTAGGAGCAGGTCCCAGCCTAAAATAGGCATGGGGCATCGAGACAAGAGGAATAAAGAAGACACTATACATTAAATGAAGCAACAAAAATTAGACTGTTAATACTCACAGTAGAGATATTTGAGGGATAAATAAAACTAGAATGTTCAGGCAAGGCATAGTAACTGGCCCTTGTGTTCATAAGAAATGAGATCAGTTTACCTGGTACTTGGAAGAAATACCCTAGGATTGTAAACTGTTTTGTGAGAGATCATAAACTGTGTTATGAGATGGGGGCCAAGGGCCCTGGGCACCTTTAGCCTTCAGTGGCAAGTCCCGACAGGCTGGCCAAGGTCAGATCACAGGTAGCTGGATTAGGGTTGGAAGAGACTAAACCCTCCCTCCTTGGAGCAAGGGGGTAGCTTACCTTCCTGTGTCCCTTTTTCCCACAGCAAAGGCATGTCCCCTGGTGGGGACCAAAAAACCTAGCAGGCTTTAGCTCAATGACCTTTTCCACTCTTGAAGCAGGGCCTTGATGGAATCTCATGAAGCCCCTTCAGGGCGTTGGAGCCCTTAAGGGCATATGCCAAAAACTGGTATTTTCCTGATCTCTTTTGGGCTCTATTTGCCTTTTTTGTTAAGCAAGGCATTATAGGCCTTAAAAGCCATGTTTAGAAGATCATGCTGAGGGACTTGAGGGCCCTTTTCTGTCTATATAAACTCTTGGAAAAAGACAAAAATAGTGTTATTAGCTGGATCAAATAAAAGAGGGTAAAAGCTTGCAGAAGAAACAGGTTTGGTGTCTCCTTTAGGATTCCAGAGTCTCTCTGCTACTGAATAACTCAGTACATTAGCATTCAAAAGAAATTTTAAACAAAGAGCATGATAAAAATAAATTTGCAGGCGTTCCAGGATACAACTCCTTTTCTTATATTACTTAGCACTGAACAAAATTGTTTCAAAATGATAATAAACTAAACATTACATAAAAAGATATTATTAATAATTTCTAATATTTAAACCAAGATTTCAATATCACAGGACTGTAAAACAGTAAATAAAGGAATTAACAAAAGGCCTTTGAAATAATACATACATTTTTAACATGAAAAATACTTTTTACACAATAAGGGATTTTTGGCACAAACTACCCAGCTGGCAAAGAGATACTAATTTTTTTGAACCACAGTAATTTACACTATTAAGTCAACATGAGGGGCGGGATGCCTAAGGGGGAAGCAGACTCCAAGAACTGGGAGAGGAGTCTGTCGCTTTTACCTTTTTTTTCCTTTTCTGCTGTTTGTCCTGCATAATCCAATCCATTACTTGTAACTAAATGCCTTTCTTTCTTTCTTTTTTTTTAAAAAAAAATTTATTTTTTTAATGGGGTGACATCAATAAATCAGGATACATATATTCAAAGATGACATGTCCAGGTTATCTTGTTGTTCAATTATGTTGCATACCCATCAACCAAAGTCAGATTGTCCTTTGTCACCTTCTATCTAGTTTTTTTGTGCCCCTCCCACTCCCCCTTTCCCTCTCCCTCTCCCCCCTTCCCCCATAACCTCCACACTCTTATCAATGTCTCTTAGTCTCACTTTTATGTCCCACCTATGTATGAAATAATGCAGTCCCTGTTTTTTTCTGATTTACTTATTTCACTTTGTATGATGCTATCAAGATCCCACCATTTTGCTGTAAATGATCCGATGTCATCATTTCTTATGGCTGAGTAGTATTTCATAGTGTATATGTGCCACATCTTCTTTATCCAGTCATCTATTGATGGGCTTGTTGGTTATTTCCATGTCCTGGCCACTGTGAACAATGCTGCAATGAACATGGGGCTGCATGTGTCTTTACGTATCAATGTTTCTGAGTTTTTGGGGTATATACCCAGTAGAGGGATTGCTGGGTCATAAGGTAGTTCTATTTTCAGTTTTTTGAGGAACCACCATACTTTCTTCCATAATGGTTGTACTACTTTACATTCCCACCAACAGTGTATGAGGGTTCCTTTTTCTCCACAGCCTCTCCAACATTTGCTATTACCTGTCTTGTTAATAATAGCTAATCTAACAGGTGTGAGGTGGTATCTCATTGCAGTTTTGATTTGCATTTCTCTAATAACTAAAGAAGATGAGCATGTTTTCATATATCTGTTGGCCATTTGTATTTCTTCCTGGGAGAAGTGTCTGTTCATGTCCTCTTCCCATTTTTTTATTGGATTGTTTGTTTGTTTGTTGTTGAGTTTTATGAGTTCTTTGTATATTTTGGATATTAGGCCCTTATCTGAGCTGTTGTTCGAAAATATCATTTCCCATTTAGTTGGCTTTCTGTTTATTTTGTTATCAGTTTCTCTTGCTGAGCAAAAACTTCTTAGTCTGATGTAGTCCCATTCATTAATTTTTGCCTTCACTTCACTTGCCTTTAGAGTCAAATTCATAAAATGCTCTTTAAAACCCAGGTCCATGAGTTGAGTACCTATGTCTTCTTCTATGTATTTAATTGTTTCAGGTCTTATGTTTAGATCTTTGATCCATTTTGAGTTAATTTTAGTACAGGGGGACAAACTGTAGTCCAGTTACATTCTTTTGCATGTGGCTTTCCAGTTTTTCCAGCACCATTTGTTGAAGAGGCTTTATTTTCTCCATTGTGTGTTGTTGGCCCCTTTATCAAAAATTATTTGACTATATATATGTGGTTTTATTTCTGGGTTTTCTATTCTGTACCATTGGTCTGAGTGTCTATTCCTTCTAATTCCAAGCTGTT